>NC_138132.1:656054-1307109 GCF_964188305.1 Podarcis bocagei | reverse complement strand
GAAAGGACATTTTCACTTCCCATCTGCAAATTCATAGAGGGGAGATACCTTATCAGTGGACAGAGCTTCAATCTGAGTGCATGTCTCACTTTCCATCATATAATTCATACAGGGGAGATACCATATCAGTGCTTGGAATGTGGAAAGAACTTCAGAACCAAAATCCAGCTCACTGTCCATCAAACAATTAATACAAGGGGAGAAACCATATCAGTGGAAAGAGCTTCAATCAGAGTACATCTCCTGCTTTCCATCAAAGAATTCATTCAGGAGAAAAGCCCTATCAGTGCTTCGAATGTGGAAATAACTTCACTCAGAGGGTCCATCTCACTTCCCATTGGATAATTCATACAGGGGAGAAACCGTATCAGTGCTTGGAATATGGAAAGAGATTCACTGAGAAGGCCAAACTCAAGATCCATCAAAAATTCACAGCTGGGGAAAATGATTTCAGTGCTTGGAATGTGGAAAGAGCTTCAGTCACAGGGCCTGTCTTGCTTCCCATCAAAGAATTCACATTGGAGGCAAACTGTAGTAGTGGCTGTATACAGATTTAATTTTAGGAGACTTTAAATAATATGAGGGTGAGGTTTGCAGCCAGGTTCTTTGCCACATCTGGTGCCCAATAGGAATTCTTACTACGTACCCAGAGCTGTGACTTGCAAGTCCTTGGCCAAGGTGTTTAATACCTTCTTCACAGTGTCCTTTCTCTTAGCAGATCAAGATGAGCAGGTGACAGCAAAGGTTGCAAAGTTTTTAGCTGGGGCAACTAAATAAGATCCACCGTTTGACTATTGACTCAAAACCCTGAAATGTATTTTATATAACTGACTTTTTATTTTTATTCTTTGTATATCGAATTGTTATTTTGTTGCTATGGCTGGTGGCTGATGCAAATTAGGATTTATTCATTCCTTTAATAGCTTCTTCACATCATGCCTGGGGAGAGGGATAAGAGTGATTGGGCGACACTGGTGCACTTGCTGTCCATGCTGAGCTTTCATAGGAAGGACTTTGTGTAAAAATTATGATAGCTGATTGAAGATTAAATATTATAGATTTTGATTTTGTTCGAAGTGTCCAAGTATTAATTGCATTTAACATTTTAGATAGAATGTATTAGGCGTGATTTTTGTATGCCTCATGCCACCCTCCTGCTCTGTGTAAAGCTGTGATGTGTATATTGCCGACAGCTTCCATCCTTATCTGACCCCAGAAGGGCAGCTGATGTTTTGTGAAAGATTGAGTTGAGCTAGAATCAATATGAGACTTCGCGTCTCTCCTCTGAGGTCTTTCACATGCTTTGGGAAAAGAGAACTTAAATAGGGGATCAGAATGTCAAGAGCCCCACTGAGGTCCTGGTTGTAAAGAGAATGGTGCAACATTTTGTTGTTGTTGTTGTTTTGTCGTGCCCGACTCTTCATGACCCCATAGACCAGAGCATGCCAGGCACTCCTGTCTTCCACTGCCTCCCACAGTTTGGTCAAACTCATGCTGGTAGCTTCGAGAACACTGTCCAACCATCTCGTCCTCTGTCGTCCCCTTCTCCTTGCGCCCTCCATCTTTCCCAACATCAGGGTCTTTTCCAGGGAGTCTTCTCTTCTCATGAGGTGGCCAAAGTCTTGGAGCCTCAGCTTCAGGATCTGTCCTTCCAGTGAGCACTCAGGGCTGATTTCCTTCAGAATGGAGAGGTTGGATCTTCTTGCAGTCCATGGGACTCTCAAGAGTCTCCTCCAGCACTATAATTCAAAAGCATCCATTCTTCGGCGATCAGCCTTCTTTATGGTCCAGCTTTCACTTCCATACATCACTACTGGGAAAACCATAGCTTGAACTATACAAACCTTTGTTGGCAAGGTGATGTCTCTGCTTTTTAAGATGCTGTCTAGGTTTGTCATTGCTTTTCTCCCAAGAAGCAGGCGTCTTTTAATTTCGTGGCTGCTGTCACCATCTGCAGTGATCATGGAGTCCAAGAAAGTAAAATCTCTCACTGCCTCCATTTCTTCCCCTTCTATTTGCCAGGAGGTGATGGGACCAGTGGCCATGATCTTCGTTTTTTTGATGTTGAGCTTCAGACCATATTTTGTGCTCTCCTCCTTCACCCTCATTAAAAGGTTCTCCAATTCCTCCTCACTTTCTGCCATCGAGGTTGTGTCATCTTCATATCTGAGGTTGTTGATATTTCTTCCGGCAATCTTACTTCCGGCTTGGGATTCATCCAGCCCAGCCTTTCTCATGATGAATTCTGCATATAAGTTAAATAAGCAGGGAGACAATATAGAGCCTTGTCGTACTCCTTTCCCAATTTTGAACCAATCAGTTGTTCCATATCCAGTTCTAACTGTAGCTTCTTGTCCCACATAGAGATTTCTCAGGAGACAGATGAGGTGATCAGGCACTCCCATTTCTTTAAGAACTTGCCATAGTTTGCTGTGGTCGACACAGTCTAAGGCTTTTGCATAGTCAATGAAGCAGAAGTAGATGCCTTTCTGGAACTCTCTAGCTTTCTCCGTAATCCAGCGCATGTTTGCAATTTGGTCTCTGGTTCCTCTGCCTCTTCTAAATCCAGCTTGCACTTCTGGGAGTTCTCGGTCCACATACTGCTTAAGCCTGCCTTGTAGAATTTTAAGCATAACCTTCCTAGCGTGTGAAATGAGTGCAATTGTGCGGTAGTTGGAGCATTCTTTGGCACTGCCTTTCTTTGGGATTGGGATGTAGACTGATCTTCTCCAATCCTCTGGCCACTGCTGAGTTTTCCAAACTTGCTGGCATATTGAGTGTAGCACCTTAACAGCATCATCTTTTAAAATTTTAAATAGTTCAGCTGGAATACCATCACTTCCACTGGCCTTGTTATTAGCAGTGCTTTCTAAGGCCCATTTGACTTCATTCTCCAGGATGTCTGGCTCAAGGTCAGCAACCACACTACCTGGGGTGTACGAGCCATCCATATCTTTCTAGTAGAATTCCTCTGTGTATTCTTGCCACCTCTTCTTGATGTCTTCTGCTTCTGTTAGGTCCTTTCCACTTTTGTCTTTTATTCTGGAAATCTTTGTACGAAATGTTCCTTTCATATCTCCAATTTTATTGAACAGATCTCTGGTTCTTCCCATTCTGTTGTTTTCCTCTATTTCTTTGCATTGCTCGTTTAAGAAGGCCTTCTTGTCTCTCCTTGCTATTCTTTGGAAATCTGCATTCAATTTCCTGTATCTTTCACTACCTCCCTCGCATTTTGCTTGCCTTCTCTCCACCGCTATTTGTAAGGCCTTGTTGGACAGCCACTTTGCTTTCATAGAATCATAGAATCATAGAATCATAGAGTTGGAAGAGACCACAAGGGCCATCGAGTCCAACCCCCTGCCAAGCAGGAAACACCATCAGAGCACTCCTGACATATGGTTGTCAAGCCTCTGCTTAAAGACCTCCAAAGAAGGAGACTCCACCACACTCCTTGGCAGCAAATTCCACTGTCGAACAGCTCTTACTGTCAGGAAGTTCTTCCTAATGTTTAGGTGGAATCTTCTTTCTTGTAGTTTGGATCCATTGCTCCGTGTCCGCTTCTCTGGAGCAGCAGAAAACAACCTTTCTCCCTCCTCTATGTGACATCCTTTTATATATTTGAACATGGCTATCATATCACCCCTTAACCTCCTCTTCTCCAGGCTAAACATGCCCAGCTCCCTTAGCCGTTCCTCATAAGGCATCGTTTCCAGGCCTTTGACCATTTTGGTTGCCCTCCTCTGGACACGTTCCAGTTTGTCAGTGTCCTTCTTGAATTGTGGTGCCCAGAACTGGACACAGTACTCCAGGTGTGGTCTGACCAGAGCAGAATACAGTGGCACTATTACTTCCCTTGATCTAGATGCTATACTCCTATTGATGCAGCCCAGAATTGCATTGGCTTTTTTAGCTGCCGCGTCACACTGTTGGCTCATGTCAAGTTTGTGGTCAACCAAGACTCCTAGATCCTTTTCACATGTACTGTTCTCAAGCCAGGTGTCCCCCATCTTGTATTTGTGCCTCTCATTTTTTTTGCCCAAGTGCAATACTTTACATTTCTCCCTGTTAAAATTCATCTTGTTTGTTTTGGCCCAGTTCTCTAATCTGTCAAGGTCGTTTTGAAGTGTGATCCTGTCCTCTGGGGTGTTAGCCACCCCTCCCAGTTTGGTGTCATCTGCAAATTTGATCAGGATGCCCTTGAGTCCATCATCCAAGTCATTGATAAAGATGTTAAATAAGACCGGGCCCAAGACAGAACCCTGTGGCACCCCACTAGTCACTCTTCTCCAGGATGAAGAGGAACCATTGATGAGCACCCTTTGGGTTCGGTCAGTCAGCCAGTTACAAATCCACTGAGTGGTAGCAGAGTCAAGACCGCATTTTACCAGCTTCTTTACAAGAATATCATGGGGCACCTTGTCAAATACCTTGCTGAAATCAAGGTAGGCTATATCCACTGAGTTCCCTTCATCTACCAGGCTTGTAATTCTGTCAAAAAATGAGATCAGGTTAGTCTGACATGACTTATTTTTCAGAAATCCATGCTGACTATTGGTGATCACAGCATTCCTTTCTAGGTGCTCACAGACTGTTTGCTTAATGATCTGCTCCAGAATCTTCCCTGCTATTGATGTCAGACTGACTGGGCGGTAATTATTTGGGTCCTCTCTTTTCCCCTTTTTGAAAATAGGGACAACATTTGCCCTCCTCCAGTCTGCCGGGACTTCGCCTGTTCTCCAGGATTTCTCGAAGATGACTGCCAGTGGTTCTGAGATCACATCTGCCAGTTCTTTTAATACTCTTGGATGCAGTTCATCTGGCCCTGGAGACTTGAATACATCTAAACTAGCCAAATATTCTTGTACTGTCTCCTTAGTTATTCTGGGCTGTGTTTCCTTTGCTGAATCATTTGCTCCAAATTCTTCAGGTCGGGCATTGTTTTCTTTATCGGAGAAGACTGAGGCAAAGAAGGCATTGAGGAGTTCAGCCCTTTCTGTGTCCCCTGTTTGCATTTCACCATCTTCTCCTCTGAGTGACCCCACTGTTTCTTTGTTCTTCCTTTTGCTACGAACATACCCATAAAAGCCTTTTTTGTTGCTTTTAACCTCTCTAGCAAGCCTGAGTTCATTCTGTGCTTTAGCTTTTCTGACTTTGTGTCTACACGTGCTGGCTATTTGTTTGAATTCCTCTTTGGTGGTTTCCCCCCTTTTCCATTTTTTGTACACATCCTTTTTTAATCTTAATTCAGTTAAAAGTTCTTTAGATAGCCACCCTGGCTTCTTTAGGCACCTTCCATGTTTCCGTCTCATTGGTATTGCCTGACGTTGTGCTTTTACTATCTCCCTCTTAACAAACTCCCAGCCATCATGAACTCCCTTTCCTTTTAGTATTCCTGTCCATGGGATCTCACCCAGCACTTCCCTAAGTTTTATGAAGTCGGCTTTCTTAAAGTCAAGAAATTGAGTGCTAGTATGCTTGGCTGCTCCTTTCCGCTGTATAGTAAACTTCAGAAGAGCATGATCACTCGCGCCTAATGATCCTTCCACTTCTACCCCACTAACCAGGTCATCAACATTGGTTAGGACCAGATCTAAAATGGCTGTTCCTCTTGTTGCTTCTCCCACTTTCTGGACAATGAAGTTGTCTGCAAGGCCAGTGAGGAATCTGTTTGACCTTATGCTCTTGGCTGAGTTTGACGCCCAACAAATATCCGGGTAATTGAAGTCCCCCATTACTACTATCTCCCTTCCTTTTGCATGCTTGGCCATCTGTTCCAGGAAGGCATCATCTATGTCCTCCGTTTGGCTTGGGGATCTATAGTAAACTCCCACAATGAGGTCTCTGTTATTCTTCTCTCCCTTAATTTTGACCCAAATGCACTCACTTTGGCTTTGAGGTTCTAAATCTTGGATCTCTTCACAGGTATACACATCCCTGACATATAACGCCACTCCTCCTCCTTTCTTGTCTGGTCTGTTTCTCTGAAATAGATTGTATCCCCCCATTATTACATTCCAATCGTGGGACTTATCCCACCAGGTTTCAGTGATGCCTATTATGTCATATTTAGTTTGCTGTACCAAGAGCTCAAGCTCATCTTGTTTATTTCCCATGCTTTGCGCATTAGTGTACAGACATTGAAGTCCATTAATCATTCCCCCGTGTCTCTTATTTAAGGATTTTTTCCTCCCACCACTAGGTCCGCGTGCTGTTTGCTCCATTTGGTCTATGACATTTGGATGATCATCTTCATTAATTGATAGACTCCTACCTTCAGGAGCACTGTCTCCCTCCCCCACATTAGTCAGTTTAAAGCCCTCCTGATGAGGTTTCTGAGATTTTTGGCAAAAACATTCCTCCCAACCGTTGTGAGGTGCAGCCCATCACTTGCCAGAAGTCCAAAATTTCTTACATTTCTTACATTTCCTTTTCATTGGGATGGTTTTAGTTGCTGCCTCCTGTATAATGTTACGAGCCTCCATCCATAGTTCTTCAGGCACTCTGTCCACCAAATCTAAATCCTTAAACCTGTTCCTCACTTCCACTGTGTATTCATAAGGGATTTGATTTAGATTGTATCTTACCGGCCCAGTGGTTTTTCCTACTTTCTTCAGTTTAAGCTTGAATTTTGCTATAAGAAGCTGGTGATCTGAGCCACAGTCAGCTCCAGGTCTTGTTTTTGCTGACTGTATAGAGCTTCTCCATCTTTGGCTGCAGAGAATATAATCAATCTGATTTCGATGCTGCCCATCTGGTGATGTCCATGTGTAGAGTCGTCTCTTGTGTTGTTGGAAAAGAGTGTTTGTGATGACAAGCTTGTTTTCTTGGCAGAACTCTATTAGCCTTTGCCCTGCTTCGTTTTCAACTCCAAGGCCAAACTTGCCAGTTGTTCCTTTTATCTCTTGACTCCCTACTTTAGCATTCCAATCCCCTATAATGAGAATAACATCCTTCTTTGGTGTCATTTCTAGAAGGTATTGTAAGTCTTCATAGAATTGGTCAATTTCAGTTTCTTCAGCACCAGTGGTTGGTGCATAAACTGTTAGGATATTTCCGTTCCACCTTAAAAGGGAGCAGGCTTTGTGAGTCACAGAGTCTGCATATTTCCTGTTCACAGGAAGTTTATGTTTTCTATTGCTTTCGTTTCTCTCTGTGTGCCAGAGACGCTGAAGCTGGCAGTCATGTTTTTCTTTGTTCTGACCAACGCTGAATAAACTTGTAAATAATACTCTCCTGCGTGCATCTTTCGCTGTGCATTATCTGCTGATAGAGCGTGCACCAGTTCTGGAATGTGGCAGGCTATTTCTGGAGCTTGTGTCGCTAATTGCTGATACTGTGTGTCTACGGGAGATTGATGGACGTCCGGAGATGACTTGTGGGGCCATGATGGACTTTGTCTCCCTGGCAGTATCCCAACAACAGGTTTCGGGCCCAGATTCACGGCACTTACAGGAGAGTAAGACTGCGACAGACTGCTGTGAGGTATGTGGAAAACTTGCTGCGGCAAAGTCTCTTTGAACTCCGGCAGACTAATTGGTCTGGGAGTTGAGCCAAGCAGAACTCAAGATTTATGAGTAGCCGAGATAAGGAGCCTCTGAAGTGAATAAGGCTCACGGCTCAAGTGAAGAGCTGGAAAGGAGTTTTTCCAACCTTCTGAAGCTGCTGACTGCCTAAAGTTAAATCGGCACAATTATGAGACCTGGGCAAAATGGTGTGAAAGTTTGTTGCGACAGTTTGGAGCGTGGCTGTCAGGGGTTTAGGAGCAGAGGCACGGGCAAGGGAGGAAACAGAGAGCGAAGGGGAGGAGGCAGAAGAAAAGATGAGTGATGACGACGACCCGAGATCTCCTAGTCTTTCCAGTGAATCAGAGGATTCACAGAAAGGAGCACCAGTGGCCAGGGCAAGGGGGGAGTCAAGGGGGGCACCCCAGGAAGATAGAGCCAGAAGGGACTCAGGGGGGAGCAGCTGGAAATCGGGACCAGCGTCACCGCCAGGAAGCAGGGAAGAGGAAGGGAGCCAGGGGGGAAGCGCTGGCAGCTCGCCACAGGAGGGAGGGCATGAGTCAGGAGTGGCCACACCTCCATCGGGGAGCGAAGAAACGGTTAAGAGGAAGGTGGAAGGTTGGGCGCGCGCGCCAAGTTCAAATGCAGAGGAAGGCGGCGCAGTAAGCAGCCCCGAAAGGGAACCAGGTCCTAAAGCCCGGCGCAAGGAGGCAGGAGGGTCCGGGTCAGCGTCAGAAGAATCCCGGAAGGAAGAAACCCCGGGGGGTAGAGGGACCCAGAGGAGGACAGTCAGGCGGAAAAGGTGGAGCAAGGCTAGGATATTAAGTTGGTGCACAAGGGGCGGAGATTCAGACGGAGCTTCGCCGATCTAGCTACTAGACGTAGAGTTTGCGCGCAGCAGCGTGAGAATGGAAACTGTAATTCAATAAAGACTTTTACTTAATGATCGCTGGCTAGCGTGATCCTCTGTGAGCTAGGATCTTCAAGCAGCTCTGACAGTAAGCTCCGTCTCACCATTGTGGGCATCTACAGCCTCGAGGAGGGGAGAGAAACAGGTGCCTACTAGCGAGCTCACGAACGGCAGACGACATGACGGCTGAGCAGCAGATAGAGGACCTCAGAAAAGCAGTGGCACAACTGAACGCCGAGGTTCTCGCATCCAGGAAGAGAGAGGAGGAGGCAGCTGCCGCCTGCAGGGATCTCCAGGTCAGGTTAGACGTGCTGACAAAGCAGACACCCCGGCAGGAGGGAATTGGGTTGGCGAGACGGACAGGCGGGCTGGTCTCTCACTTCGATGGGAACCTGCAACAGTATCCCAACTTTAGAGCCGACGTACTGTGCGCACTGCAACTGCTGCATAAAGACTTTAGAGATGAACAAGAGAGAGTGGGGTTCATCATGTCCCATCTGCATGGGGATGCGAAAGCATGGCTACGCAATTTATGGAGAGATAAGGATCCGGCGCTCCAGAATGCGGATGCCTTTATTAAAGCGATGGATGGGTGCTTTTTATCAAGTATTGACGTGGATCTTGCACGGAAGGAGGTGCATGGGCTGAGACAAGGGAGGGCCAGCGTCAGGCAGTATCATGCCCGCTTTTTCGCCTTGGTCAGTGCCCTGGAATGGGACAGAGATTCGGCTCCTGTAAGAGACCTCTTTTGGGAGGGGCTGCACAACTCGATTAAAGATGAGATCGCGAGGGGGGAGAGACCCCGAACCACCCAGGAGGTCGTTCAGAGGGCACTGGCAGTGGCGGTGAGGCTGGAAGGACGTCCGTGGAGCAAGGACGAAGGGCGTGGAGGGCGCGAACCAGCCAGGGGCCCCTCCTTCCTTCCCAGAGAAGCAGCGCGGGCGCAATCCACGCCTCCGCCAGGAGGAGGAGCCGAACCTATGGAGGTTGGAGGTGCAAGGGCTCAGTCAGCAACCAGAGCCCTAGCACCGGCAGCAGTGAAAGCGAAGCCTCCTAGAGGGAACAGGAAGTGTTACGTCTGTGAGGAACCAGGGCATATGGCAAAAGAGTGTCCCCAGAGGCCCCACAAGCTCACTGCAGCCTCAGCAATGGTGACTGCAGCAACGCAGCAAGGAGGACCACAGCAGGGAAACGACGCAGTCTGGCTGGAGGAAGAGGCACTGGGGCCCAGCCAGACGTGTTAGTGACGCAGTCCCCAGAGATTTTACAGCCCGTGAACCCCCTCCCGCCCAAACCAGTAGTGAGGCTCACAGCATCTCTCCAGCTGCCCAATGGAATCACCATAGACGTGCCAATCACCATTGACTCAGGCAGCAATGCGGACTTTATAGGGCAGGACTTTGTCGACAGGCACGCTGTGCAGTTGCTGCCGGCCACACTGCCCCTGCAGGTTGTCACGGTGGATGGCAGGGAGCTGCTCGGGGGGCAAGTGGTGAAGCAGACGCCACCAATGGTGATGCGACTTGGGAATCACAGAGAAATCATCAGCTTCAACGTCACTCAACTATCTGACACGCCCGTTGTATTGGGCATGAGTTGGCTGGACAAGCACAGCCCAACGATGGCTTGGTACCAGAGGCAGCTGACCTTCGGCTCTTCCTTTTGTGCTGAACACTGCATCGTGCCCAGGCAGGAAGGAGAGGAAGAGGAGTCACAGCTGCTGCTAGGCACGCTGCAAGCGATTCCCCACAAGTACGCTGAATTTTTGGAAGTTTTCTGCGAGAAGGAGGCTGACAGGCTACCCCCTCACAGACCATATGACTGCAAAATTGACCTGCTGCCGGGGGCGGCGCTGCCTAAAGGGAGGCTGTATTCCATGTCAGAGGACGAACTGCAAGAACTCAAGGAGTTCATTGATCATAATTTGCAGCGCGGCTTCATCCGGGAGTCCAAGGCTGTGGGGGGCAGTCCCGTATTCTTTGTTAAGAAGCGGGACACGCCCCAAAAGAGACTCGTAGTGGATTACAGGATTTTGAACAGTGTGACTAGGCCATCGGACTTCCCCATGCCCCGAATTGACGACCTCCTCGCAAAGGTACGGAAGGGCAGAGTGTTCACCAAGTTGGACCTGCGGGGGGCGTACAACCTCATTCGCATGCGGGAGGGTGATGAGTGGAAGACAGCCATGTTCACGCCACTGGGGACCTACGAATATAGAGTTATGCCTTTTGGATTGCAAAATGGCTCCCACGTTTTTCAAGCATTTATGCATCACGTGTTGGCGGGACTTCTCTACAAGACGTGCGTCTGTTTCTTAGATGACATCCTGATCTTTTCGGAGTCGCAGCAGGAGCATGACAAACACGTCAAGGAAGTGCTGAGCAGGCTGAAGCAACATAGGCTCTACGCCAAGCTGGAGAAGTGCCAATTCGACGTGACGGAGGTGGATTTTCTGGGCTACAAGCTGTCTGACAAGGGGCTCGCCATGGACAGCGCCAAGGTTCGAGCGGTGTTGGATTGGAAGAGCCCGCGCAACCGGAAGGAGGTCCAACGGTTTGTCGGCTTTGCGAACTTCTATCGCAAGTTTATCAAGGGCTTCGCGATGCAGACGGCGGCCATCACTGACACGCTTAGCTCCAAGAAAAAGAAGTTCATTTGGACAGAGCAGGCGGAGCAGTCCTTCCAGGCACTCAAGCGTCTCTTCGCGTCGGAAGAGCAGCTGCTTCATGTCAACCCCAGCAAGCCGATGAGGGTGGAGACAGACGCTTCGGACAGAGCCGTGGGGGCGGTCCTGCTGCAGAAAGACCCGCAGGGGGTGTGGCGACCGGGAGCGTTTTACTCCAGGAAGCTCAGCAAGTCCGAGCAGAACTACACCATATGGGACAGGGAGTTGCTGGCCATTCACGCAGCGTTCAAGGCGTGGAGGCACTTTCTAATCGGCGCCAAGCACACGGTGCAGGTTTGCACGGACCACAAGAATCTAGAGCACTGGCGCACGGCACAGTTCCTGAACCAGAGGCAGATACGTTGGGCTGAGTTCTTTGCGAACTTCGACTTCCGAATAGAGTATGTCCCGGGGGACACCAACATCATGGCAGACGCTCTCTCCCGTAAGCCACAGTATCTGGAGGACGCAACACCAGCGGCCGCCATGCACATCTTCGCACCGACAGTGTGGGCGTGCGCCGCGGCAACCGTGGACCTAGAGGCGGTGCGACGAGCGTTGCAGGGGGACTCCTTCGCACAAGCAAAGATGGCAGAGGTGCAAAGGGGCAAGGCAGCGGCCGACGGTTTCCAGCTAAGAGATGGATTGCTCATCCGTAAAGGGGCCATCTACGTGCCGGGAGACGAACTTCGAGCCAAGGTGCTGCAGCAGCTGCACGACGCGCCCACGGCCGGGCACTTTGGCAAGGAGAAGACGGTGGAATTAGTAGCCAGGGATTTCTGGTGGCCTGGAATGAGAGGGGAGGTCGCAGACTACGTGGCGAGGTGTGACACCTGCCAGAGGGCCAAGCCAGTGCACAAACCGCCGGCCGGGCTGTTGGAACCGCTGCAAACTCCGGTCGAACCTTGGGAAAGGGTGGCCCTGGACTTTGTCACGGATCTGCCCAGCTCAAGGGGCAAGACGGCAGTGCTGGTGGTGGTGGACCTGTTTTCCAAGATGGCCCATTTCATTCCGTGTGCTAAGGTGGCCACGGCGGAGCAAACCGCCAAACTGTTCATAGACCACGTGTTCAAGGTTCACGGTCTGCCACGGTCTATTCTGTCCGACCGGGGGCGGCAGTTCATCTCGAATTTCTGGCAGAAGCTGATGGGCTTCCTGAACGTCAAGATCAACCTGGCGTCGGCGAGACACCCGCAGACCAACGGGCAAGCGGAGCGGGTCAATGCCATCATGCAGCAGTACCTGAGATGTTATGCAAATCAACAGCCTGCGACGTGGGTGGATTACCTGCCGCTTGCCGAGTTCGCCTACAACAACACGAAGCACGTGTCCACGGGGGTCACGCCGTTCTTCGCCAACAACGGGAGGCACCCCAGAACCTTCCCGGGACTGGAAAGAATGGGGGAGGGGGAGCCGCAGACAGCAGATGCGTTCGCGTCGGAGTTGCAGGAGGTCCACGATCAGCTGAGGCGCCACCTGGAGCTGGCCAAGCACGCATACAAGGTACAAGCAGACAAGCACAGAAGGGTTGGAGAAGAGCTCCACGTGGGAGACTGGGTTTGGTTAGCAGCCCACGCAGTGCCGGCCAGGTCGTTGGCCAAGAAGAAACTAGGGCATAAGCAACTGGGGCCCTACCAAGTCGAAGAGCAGGTCAACCCGGTAGCTTTCAGACTGGCACTTCCGGAGGGTTCCAGAATGCATCCGGTATTCCACAGATCGGTGCTCACTCCCTACAAGGCACCGCACAGGTTCCAGGAACCCGGAACGGCGCCGAGTCCGGCCAGAGACAGAACAGGGCACGCGGGAGTGGCACAGAAGGAGCGCATCAACGAAGTCACGGAGATTTTGGACTCCAGATGGGGGGAAGAGGGGGTAGAATACTTTCTCGCCAAGGAGGGCACCCCGGCCAGTGTGAACAGCTGGGTGCCCGGCTACGCCTTAGACGAACCTCTGCTCAAAGACGAGTTTCATGCCCTCTTCCCACATAGACCTATGCCAGCAGACTTTTTCGACGACTGGCTTTTCACGCCCACGCTTTCGGCCAGCACGTTCCGGGGGTTCGACTCGGACGAGGAACCGACACGAGACGTCCGTTCCCCGGAGGGGTCACCCTCGGGATCCGCCTCAGAACCCTCGTATTGGTGGGACGATAGGCCAGAGGAGCAGTTCCGCAGAAAGTGGCTGGAATGCTCAGGACGAGCAACGCCGCCAGGAGGAAGTGAGGGAGAGACGGACATGGACATTTTCGGGGACGACCCTGGTTTCGAGCACGGCGGCACAGAGATGGAAGCGGAGGTGACTGTCGTCGACGAGAGCAGGGAGGAAGAACCGGAAGACTTCAGATGGAGGCCCGCCACGGGAAGCGACCGATATCCGACGTTCGTCCCTTTGCAACAGCAGCCCCCAGCTCCAGCACCGGAAGGAGGGGAGGGGGGAATGGGGGGCTTCGAGGGGGGGATGGATGTCAGGGGTTTAGGAGCAGAGGCACGGGCAAGGGAGGAAACAGAGAGCGAAGGGGAGGAGGCAGAAGAAAAGATGAGTGATGACGACGACCCGAGATCTCCTAGTCTTTCCAGTGAATCAGAGGATTCACAGAAAGGAGCACCAGTGGCCAGGGCAAGGGGGGAGTCAAGGGGGGCACCCCAGGAAGATAGAGCCAGAAGGGACTCAGGGGGGAGCAGCTGGAAATCGGGACCAGCGTCACCGCCAGGAAGCAGGGAAGAGGAAGGGAGCCAGGGGGGAAGCGCTGGCAGCTCGCCACAGGAGGGAGGGCATGAGTCAGGAGTGGCCACACCTCCATCGGGGAGCGAAGAAACGGTTAAGAGGAAGGTGGAAGGTTGGGCGCGCGCGCCAAGTTCAAATGCAGAGGAAGGCGGCGCAGTAAGCAGCCCCGAAAGGGAACCAGGTCCTAAAGCCCGGCGCAAGGAGGCAGGAGGGTCCGGGTCAGCGTCAGAAGAATCCCGGAAGGAAGAAACCCCGGGGGGTAGAGGGACCCAGAGGAGGACAGTCAGGCGGAAAAGGTGGAGCAAGGCTAGGATATTAAGTTGGTGCACAAGGGGCGGAGATTCAGACGGAGCTTCGCCGATCTAGCTACTAGACGTAGAGTTTGCGCGCAGCAGCGTGAGAATGGAAACTGTAATTCAATAAAGACTTTTACTTAATGATCGCTGGCTAGCGTGATCCTCTGTGAGCTAGGATCTTCAAGCAGCTCTGACAGTGGCATACTGTGTGTGAAGCCCCTCCAGTTCCTCTGACAGATAGATGGAGGGCCCAAGATTCAAAGGCCATAGACGTAATAGTCTTGTCCGTCTCTCTGGAGGAAATTAAAACGCTAGCTGGCAACATGACTGCACGTAAGATGTGGAATGCTTTGAAGATAGCCCATCTGCCAGTCATCCCAGCCCAGAGTTTGACTGCATCAGAGGTCCTGGCTGTTTCCCAGAATGCGAGTGAATGCAGGGATGCCGAGGGCACCAGTTGCAAGCTGCAGGGGGAGCTGAATGTGATGTCATCCCAGGCAGCATTCCAGCCTCCAGGGGGAGCCAAGGAGTCGGCAGCTGAGAGCTCTGTTTCTCGTGAGAACCTTTGCAGAGGCCGGAAGGCCGGAGGTAAACAGATGGCCCGAAGCAGAGGGGGGGGGGTGAAGAGCCCACGCCAGTGGAAAACAAGGCTTTGTTTGCTGTCACACCTTCACCAAAGGCTAAAGGCAAGTTTGATGGCCAGGAGCAGGGGGGCAAGTAGCAAAAGCCCACGCCAGTGGAAAACAAGGTTTTGTTAGCTGGCACAGCTTCACCAAAGGCTAAAGGCAAGTTTGATGGCCAGGAGCAGGGGGGCAAGTAGCAAAAGCCCACGCCAGTGGAAAACAAGGTTTTGTTAGCTGGCACAGCTTCACCAAAGGCTAAAGGCAAGTTTGATGGCCAGGAGCAGGGGGGCAAGCAGCAAAAGCCCACGCCGGTGGAAAACAAGGTTTTGCTTGCTGCAAAAGCTGCTCCAAAGGCCAAGGCCAGATTTATTGTAGATTCTGGATGCACCCGCCATTTGGCAAAAGACCGGCATCTCTTGATCTCCTTCAAACCTCAAGATGGTGAGATCCACCTGGCTGACGGAAAGACGTTGCGAATCGCAGGAGAAGGGACTGTGAGACTGGCAAGTCTGCACACAACCATCAAAGATGTACTTTATGTTCCAGGTGCTGCAGACAATTTGCTCAGTGTCCCACAGCTGACTGGGCGTGGCTTTGAGATTTCCTTCAAGAGGAGCGTCTGTGTCATCAGGAAAGGCAAAGAGGACATTTTGCATGCAAAGTTTATAGATGGATTGTCCTGTATAACTTATGATGACAATGGTGCTGTTGCTGTGTCTAATGTTGATTCTTGTTGTGTTGCACAAACTAACAAAATTCTTCATGCAGGATGCATTCATGAAGCACACAGAAGATTTTGTCACATGTCTTGGCAGGTGCTGGCCAAGATGCCAGGATTGGTTCAGGGTTTGAACATCAAACCCTGTAAGTTTCACATGAAATGTGTATCTTGTGCAGAGAACAAGGTGAAGGTTGCTCCAAAAGGCAAGGAGTCTAGCAGGCAGGCTTCCAAACCCTACCAGCTAGTCCACACAGACCTGGTTGGTCCACTTGCGCCCTCTTTGGGTGGAACAAGGTACTTCATGGTTCTAATTGGTTCTTTTTCCAGGTACATTCATGTGTTTATGCTCGAGCAGAAATCGCAAGCGTTTCCTAGGTTCAAGGCATTCTGTGCTTGGTTGGAGAATGTTCACAGTAAGCGTATCGGCTGTCTCTTTACTGATCGGGGCGGGGAGTTCACTTCTCAGCAGTTTGAAGCTTTCCTGACTGAGAAGGGAATCCAGCATGACTTGTCAACGCCTAGATCGCCATGGATGAATGGACTTGCAGAGCGAGCAAATCAAACGTTGCTGCAAGGCCTAAAAAACCTTGTTGCATGATGCCAATCTCCCTGATAAGTATTGGGGGGAGGCTCTGTCGACTTTTGTTTACACTTTTAACAGGAGACTGTCATCACCTATTGGTTGTACTCCCTATGAGAAGATGTTTGGTAAGCAACCTTGCGTCAAGCACATGAGAATCTTTGGTTCTGACATGTGGGTACACTCCCCACAGAGCAACAAGCTTGGGAAGTGTGGGGCACATGGTTTGTTCATGGGGTACGAAAAAGGTGCATACAGGGTATGGATGACTGACTCTAAGTCCATTAAGTTCACAGAGTGCTGAGTACAATCCTAAGTGTGGGGAAAATGTGGGAATTTTTCCAGAGTTACCCAGAGGAGGATGAAGGTGATGTGAAGAAAGCAGATAATGTTGAGGAAGCTGAGGAAGCTGATGATGATGATCAGAGTTCGGATTCCAGTTCAGTGGGCGGCACTGCTGCTGATGTCAGCGACAGTGATGACACAGCAGGCTACAAGAGCACAGGCCTCAGTCAGACCATCTGATGCGTCTGACAATGAACTGGAAGAACTACTGTTCACCATTGGTCATTTTTCTCCTAAGAAGGAGGAGTTGAGTCCAGAAGACTTGCGTCTAGTACGCAGATCTGAAAGAGCGACGAAGGGCAGACCTCCAAAGAGATTTGCTGATGAGTTTGCTAAGACAGCAACTGCTGTTCTTAGTAGCACAGAGAAGGTGTGGGAACCTTCAAGCTTCAAAGAGGTTCAGGAGTTAACCTCTAAAGATGCTGAGCCTTGGCTTAATGCCATGAAGGCTGAAGTTGATTCCTTGAATAGGAACCAAACTTGGGAGTTGGTACCGGTAGTCCCAGGAATGAGACTGGTTGGCAGCAAAGGGGTCTTCAAGGCCAAAACAGACCAGAATGGCAAGGTAGTCAGACACAAAGCCAGATTGGTTGCCAGAGGTTTTTCACAGGTACCAGGACAGGATTACCACGAGACCTACTCACCCACCATCAAATATGAGAGCATTCGGCTGATGCTCAAGATAGCTGCAGAGGAGAAACTGCATGTTTCCCATCATGACATTAATACAGCTTTTTTGTACGGGATTTTGGGGGAGGAACTGTATATGCTTCCACCTGATGGAATGCAGATACAGAAGGGAATGGTCTGTAAACTGCGGAGATCCTTATATGGTCTCAAGCAGAGTGCCAGGTGTTGGAACACAAAACTCACTGAGACGTTGCTTTCTCTAGGTTTTCACCAGGGCAAAGCTGATCCATGTGTGTTTGTCAAGGAGGAGGGGCAAAACAAACTGTATTGTTTATGTTTTGTTGATCTTCTGATGTTTTGGAAGAATCAGGCTTTTTACCAAAGCACCCTAGCTCAGCTGAAGGAGCACTTTGACATGAAGGATCTTGGTGAGGTATCCAACTATCTTTCTCTGCAGGTGGAGGGGGACCAAGCAGGTAATTTTCTAGTACACCAAACACAGAAAATTGCTGATGTATTAACCAGGTTGAATTTGCTTGATGCAAACCCAGCAGACACACCGATGGTGACAGGTTACCAGGTAGATAGTACTGCTGAAGCATTTTCTGACACTACGCTGTACAGATGCAGTCTAGGCAAGTTGAATTTCATTGCTAGATGCTCAAGACCTGACATAGCTGTGAGCACTAACCTGCTTAGCAGACATGCGAATAATCCTACTGTTCAGGATTGGAAAGCTCTGAAGCGCATAGCCCGCTATTTGAAAGGGACTTTGCACTACATGGCAGGAAATGAAATTCCTGCTGATCTGTTGTCTAAGGTTGTTAACAGAGAACAACTTAAGGTTTATGTACAGAGGTTGCAATTGGGTTGAACCACAGGTACTACAGGTTACACGGAAAGGGGGAGGATGTTAGGATATTTCCGTTCCACCTTAAAAGGGAGCAGGCTTTGTGAGTCACAGAGTCTGCATATTTCCTGTTCACAGGAAGTTTATGTTTTCTATTGCTTTCGTTTCTCTCTGTGTGCCAGAGACACTGAAGCTGGCAGTCATGTTTTTCTTTGTTCTGACCAACGCTGAATAAACTTGTAAATAATACTCTCCTGCGTGCATCTTTCGCTGTGCATTATCTGCTGATAGAGCGTGCACCAGTTCTGGAATGTGGCAGGCTGTTTCTGGAGCTCGTGTCGCTAATTGCTGGTACTGCGTGTCTACGGGAGATCGATGGACGTCCGGAGACGACTTGTGGGGCCATGATGGACTTTGTCTCCCTGGCAGTATCCCAACATAAACTTGGATTACTGTGATGTTAAAAGGTCTGCCTTGGATTCGTATCGAGATCATTCTATCATTTTTGAGATTGCATCCCAGTACAGCTTTTGCCACTCTTTTGTTGACTATGAGGGCCACTCCATTTCTTTTATGGGATTCTTGCCCACAGTAGTAGATATGAACTGAATTTGCCCATTCCCGTCCATTTTAGTTCCCTGATGCCCAGGATGTCAATATTTATTCTTGCCATCTCATTTTTGACCACATCCAGCTTACCAAGGTTCATGGTTCTTACATTCCAGGTTCCTATGCAATATTTTTCTTTACAGCATTGGACTTTCCTTTCGCTTCCAGGCATATTCCCAACTGAACGTCCTTTCGGCTTTGGCCCAGCCGCTTCATCAGCTCTGAATCTACTTGTACTTGTCCTCCGCTCTTCCTCAGTAGCATGTTGGACGCCTTCAGAGTTTGTAGGGCAGCAGTTGAAGAAGGAGCAAAAAGGGTTTTCTTGTGTGTGTGTGTTTCTTGTGGCTGATTAGCTGTTTTCCCTGTGTAAAGGTCAGAGGGGGCAGGGTTTCTGTTGAGGCAGGGGATTAGCTGTGGGAGGAGCTTATCAGAGTTTGTAGGGCAGCAGTTGAAGAAGGAGCAAAAAGGGTTTTCTTGTGTGTGTGTGTTTCTTGTGGCTGATTAGCTGTTTTCCCTGTGTAAAGGTCAGAGGGGGCAGGGTTTCTGTTGAGGCAGGGGATTAGCTGTGGGAGGAGCTTATCAGAGTTTGTAGGGCAGCAGTTGAAGAAGGAGCAAAAAGGGTTTTCTTGTGTGTGTGTGTTTCTTGTGGCTGATTAGCTGTTTTCCCTGTGTAAAGGTCAGAGGGGGCAGGGTTTCTGTTGAGGCAGGGGATTAGCTGTGGGAGGAGCTTATCAGAGTTTGTAGGGCAGCAGTTGAAGAAGGAGCAAAAAGGGTTTTCTTGTGTGTGTGTGTTTCTTGTGGCTGATTAGCTGTTTTCCCTGTGTAAAGGTCAGAGGGGGCAGGGTTTCTGTTGAGGCAGGGGATTAGCTGTGGGAGGAGCTTATCAGAGTTTGTAGGGCAGCAGTTGAAGAAGGAGCAAAAAGGGTTTTCTTGTGTGTGTGTGTTTCTTGTGGCTGATTAGCTGTTTTCCCTGTGTAAAGGTCAGAGGGGGCAGGGTTTCTGTTGAGGCAGGGGATTAGCTGTGGGAGGAGCTTATCAGAGTTTGTAGGGCAGCAGTTGAAGAAGGAGCAAAAAGGGTTTTCTTGTGTGTGTGTGTTTCTTGTGGCTGATTAGCTGTTTTCCCTGTGTAAAGGTCAGAGGGGGCAGGGTTTCTGTTGAGGCAGGGGATTAGCTGTGGGAGGAGCTTATCAGAGTTTGTAGGGCAGCAGTTGAAGAAGGAGCAAAAAGGGTTTTCTTGTGTGTGTGTGTTTCTTGTGGCTGATTAGCTGTTTTCCCTGTGTAAAGGTCAGAGGGGGCAGGGTTTCTGTTGAGGCAGGGGATTAGCTGTGGGAGGAGCTTATCAGAGTTTGTAGGGCAGCAGTTGAAGAAGGAGCAAAAAGGGTTTTCTTGTGTGTGTGTGTTTCTTGTGGCTGATTAGCTGTTTTCCCTGTGTAAAGGTCAGAGGGGGCAGGGTTTCTGTTGAGGCAGGGGATTAGCTGTGGGAGGAGCTTATCAGAGTTTGTAGGGCAGCAGTTGAAGAAGGAGCAAAAAGGGTTTTCTTGTGTGTGTGTGTTTCTTGTGGCTGATTAGCTGTTTTCCCTGTGTAAAGGTCAGAGGGGGCAGGGTTTCTGTTGAGGCAGGGGATTAGCTGTGGGAGGAGCTTATCAGAGTTTGTAGGGCAGCAGTTGAAGAAGGAGCAAAAAGGGTTTTCTTGTGTGTGTGTGTTTCTTGTGGCTGATTAGCTGTTTTCCCTGTGTAAAGGTCAGAGGGGGCAGGGTTTCTGTTGAGGCAGGGGATTAGCTGTGGGAGGAGCTTATCAGAGTTTGTAGGGCAGCAGTTGAAGAAGGAGCAAAAAGGGTTTTCTTGTGTGTGTGTGTTTCTTGTGGCTGATTAGCTGTTTTCCCTGTGTAAAGGTCAGAGGGGGCAGGGTTTCTGTTGAGGCAGGGGATTAGCTGTGGGAGGAGCTTATCAGAGTTTGTAGGGCAGCAGTTGAAGAAGGAGCAAAAAGGGTTTTCTTGTGTGTGTGTGTTTCTTGTGGCTGATTAGCTGTTTTCCCTGTGTAAAGGTCAGAGGGGGCAGGGTTTCTGTTGAGGCAGGGGATTAGCTGTGGGAGGAGCTTATCAGAGTTTGTAGGGCAGCAGTTGAAGAAGGAGCAAAAAGGGTTTTCTTGTGTGTGTGTGTTTCTTGTGGCTGATTAGCTGTTTTCCCTGTGTAAAGGTCAGAGGGGGCAGGGTTTCTGTTGAGGCAGGGGATTAGCTGTGGGAGGAGCTTATCAGAGTTTGTAGGGCAGCAGTTGAAGAAGGAGCAAAAAGGGTTTTCTTGTGTGTGTGTGTTTCTTGTGGCTGATTAGCTGTTTTCCCTGTGTAAAGGTCAGAGGGGGCAGGGTTTCTGTTGAGGCAGGGGATTAGCTGTGGGAGGAGCTTATCAGAGTTTGTAGGGCAGCAGTTGAAGAAGGAGCAAAAAGGGTTTTCTTGTGTGTGTGTGTTTCTTGTGGCTGATTAGCTGTTTTCCCTGTGTAAAGGTCAGAGGGGGCAGGGTTTCTGTTGAGGCAGGGGATTAGCTGTGGGAGGAGCTTATCAGAGTTTGTAGGGCAGCAGTTGAAGAAGGAGCAAAAAGGGTTTTCTTGTGTGTGTGTGTTTCTTGTGGCTGATTAGCTGTTTTCCCTGTGTAAAGGTCAGAGGGGGCAGGGTTTCTGTTGAGGCAGGGGATTAGCTGTGGGAGGAGCTTATCAGAGTTTGTAGGGCAGCAGTTGAAGAAGGAGCAAAAAGGGTTTTCTTGTGTGTGTGTGTTTCTTGTGGCTGATTAGCTGTTTTCCCTGTGTAAAGGTCAGAGGGGGCAGGGTTTCTGTTGAGGCAGGGGATTAGCTGTGGGAGGAGCTTATCAGAGTTTGTAGGGCAGCAGTTGAAGAAGGAGCAAAAAGGGTTTTCTTGTGTGTGTGTGTTTCTTGTGGCTGATTAGCTGTTTTCCCTGTGTAAAGGTCAGAGGGGGCAGGGTTTCTGTTGAGGCAGGGGATTAGCTGTGGGAGGAGCTTATCAGAGTTTGTAGGGCAGCAGTTGAAGAAGGAGCAAAAAGGGTTTTCTTGTGTGTGTGTGTTTCTTGTGGCTGATTAGCTGTTTTCCCTGTGTAAAGGTCAGAGGGGGCAGGGTTTCTGTTGAGGCAGGGGATTAGCTGTGGGAGGAGCTTATCAGAGTTTGTAGGGCAGCAGTTGAAGAAGGAGCAAAAAGGGTTTTCTTGTGTGTGTGTGTTTCTTGTGGCTGATTAGCTGTTTTCCCTGTGTAAAGGTCAGAGGGGGCAGGGTTTCTGTTGAGGCAGGGGATTAGCTGTGGGAGGAGCTTATCAGAGTTTGTAGGGCAGCAACTCTGTGATTCTATGATTCTATGATTCTATGATTCCGACCTGAGGGGCTCATCTTCCAGCGTCATAACTTTTATATGCCTGTTGCCTTTGTCCATGGAGTTTTCTTGGCAGAGATACTGGAGTGGCTTGCCGGTTCCTCCTTCAGGTGGATCACGTTTGGCCAAAACTCTCCACTGTGACCTGCCCACCTTGGGTGGCCCTGCATGGCATAGCTCTTAGCTTCTCTGAGTTATTCAAGCCCCTTCGCCACGGCAAGGCAGTGATCTATAAAGGGGCAACATATGAGACCCAAATGACCTGGGCACTCTGGGACACCCCAAGGTAATTTCAGAGGAGTCGATATCCACATTGAGCCATGCATCCCATGACCTGTGACCTTTCTTGATGCAAGTGGAAGAGTGTTGTGGCATTTTATGAGTCTTTGTGTGCTGTGTATATAAGCTTTCTTCTAATATGCCCCCTGGCAGCTTTTTCAAACCAGCCCTTCTGCTGAAGAACTGGATAGCAAGGCTGTCCTATTGCAATAGTTTGAATAAACTGGGTCCCTGCAGGACTCTGAGTTTCCTCTCCTTCTCTTGGTTCCGTGTTTTTATTTCAGATGTTCCCTTACATGTGTAACAAACTGCTGGCGTAGAAGCAAATTCTTACCACACAAGCAGGTAACGTACTTTATTATTTCTATAGCTATTAAATTTGTGCAGTGCCCTTGATCTGAGGATGCCAGGGTGCTTCACGTCATGAGTAGAGAGGTTCACAGAGCTTCCTCTTCCAGCGCCTCCAAGCTGCAAATTGGTGGGGCTCCTTGTTTTCTCCTGCTCTGGAGGGTGGGATCCGAACCCGTGGGTTAAAAGATAACAGGAATGGAGATTCTGATTTAAATCCAGAAAGATCTCTTTGACATTAGGAACAGTTCAACAGTGGAAGAGACTCCGTCAGAAGGTGGTGGCCTCTTCTTCCTAGGAGGTTTTTAAGCGGAAGTCAGGTGGCCAGCTCTCACTGAGTTGAGATTCCTGCACTGCAGGGGGTTGGACTAGATGCCCTTTGAGGTGCCCATCTTATATTTGGGCATCTGCCTCTTCCTGCCCAAGTGCAGAACTTTACGTATGTCCCTGTTGAAATTCCTTTGTTAGCTTCTGCCCAGGTCTCCAATCTGTTAAGCTCATGTTGAATCCTGATTCTGTCTTTTGTCACATTAGCTACCCCTCCCAGTTTGGTGTCATTGCAACTCTGATGAGCGTCCCCTCACGGATTGTCAAGCAAAGACACCAGCCAGGAATACAGGAGCAAAACAGCAGCCTGTAGGCCTGATCTTTATTTAAAATACCTTGCAACAGGACTTCCACCCACCGCATGGAAGAAGCAGGAAGAAGCCCCAAACAAAGGGATGCTTGTTCTTTAATCCCTTTTCCCTTTTCCTATAAACACCTTGGGTGAAGCGTCATTCATACATCTTAGATACATCATGCATATGTCACAAACAGGGAGGTGTTTTCTTGGCAGAAACCAGTTCATCCCTCCCTTGCCCTCCACCTCGCACGCATCAAGTGATGCAAAGGAAATATCTACAAGCTCCTGCCAGGTAATCACACTTCTTTGTCCTGACCAGGACCTACTCCATTCCTGGATGGTCTGCTACTGTCCATGGGACGACTACCTGTCTGGCAGGTGATTATCTCTTGTTCAAGAGGCTGCTGAGTACAAGATCTCAGGTTTCCAGGATTATGGCTGTCTTGTTTCCCAAATTCCCCCTTTGGGAGCCATTTGTTCCCTGAGTAAAATGAAGTTGGAATGGTGTCGATCTGACATAGGGCTGATTTTATATGAAGGTTCTGCTGCATAAGAAGAAGAAGAAGAGTTTGGATTTGATATCCCGCCTTTCACTCCCTTTAAGGAGTCTCAAAGCGGCTCACATTCTCCTTTCCCTTCCTCCCCCACAACAAACACTCTGTGAGGTGAGTGGGGCTGAGAGACTTCACAGAAGTGTGACTGGCCCAAGGTCACCCAGCAGCTGCATGTGGAGGAGCGGAGACACGAACCCGGTTTCCCAGATTACGTGACTACCAGAAGGTGAGCACTATGTAAGGTAAAGAGGTAAAGGACCCCTGGACGTTTAAGTCCAGTCAAAGGCGACTATGGGGTTGCAGTGCTCATCCCTCTTTCAGGCCAAGGGAGCTGGCGTTTGTCCACAGACAGCTGTTGTAAGGAAAAACTGCTCCTTTCCCCTTATGGGGTACCCAAGAGCCCACATAAAGTCCTTTTGTAGGTTCCCTATCGGTAAGAGAAAATGACAGAGGCCAACCAGAGAATATTGAGAAGCAAAGCAGCTAGTAAGCCTCATCTTTATTAACTGTGGCAACAGGGTGCTCACTGCCACACGCAGGAGGGACCCCAAACAATGGTGTGCAAGCCCTTATATAGGCATTTGAAATTGCCCAGCCTGGAGCCCACGACACCCCCCCCCCCAATATATCATACATACATCACAGAAGAGGCCGACTACAGCAAAAATCCTGTCTGCTAGGGTACCTCAAAAATGACCACGGATTGCATCACTTGGGCCGTCTGGTGATTCTTTTGTGATGGTAAATACTTAATTCCTGTGTCCAGGTCACAGGCTCACTCTATTCAGACACAGATACCCCTCAAGACAGGATTTGTGATCACAGAGGCAAGGGGAGGTTTTCTCATTTCCTTTGTTCTTTCAGAGAAACATTTGAAGTCAGTTGGGGAGAGACAAAATGGTTTCAGGACTTTTCCTGACTACTGTGGTGGTTTATGTATGTGTCTGCCTGGTACATTTATGAACATTTATTTTATATCTTAGACCGTATAATTCTCATAACGCAGCTTTCCAGGTCATGTGGCCAGCAGGACTAAACCGCTTCTGGTGCAACAGGACACCATGACGGAAGCCAGAGCACATGGAAACTGTTGACCTTCCCGTCACAGCGGTACCTATTTATCTACTCGCTTTCAAACTGCTAGGTTGGTGGGTTTTTATGAGGATATTTACAAAAATAATAATAATTGTTTAAATAATTTTTATTGGTTTTACAAATTAAATCTCACATTTAAATTTTGAACTCAAACAAGATTCTTCCCAATCTCCCCTCCTCCCCTCCATGGTCCTTTGTGTATCTAAGAAACTGCATATTATAGTTCATCCACACTATAGTCCTCCAAAATGTCCAAAGTCTTTGTAACATTGCAGGAGTTACTGAGACCTGCCAAAGAGCTCGAGTGATTACTGTGTTCTTTTAAGTACAGTCTGTATCCGTCCCATTCCCCACTGAAGTTTTCATCCTCCTGGTTTCTGATTTTCCCTGTCAGCCTCGCCATCGCTACATATCATAGTAGTTTCATCTGCCAGTCTGCTTTTGCTGGCATCTCCTCCTCTTTCCATCGCTGGGCAAACAGCGCCCTTGCAGCTGTAGTTGCGTACATGAGTAGTCTTCTCAATTCCTTTGGTATGTCTGCACCTAAAATTCCCAAGAGAAAGGCTTGTGGTCTTTTGACAAAAGTTATTTTAAACATTTTTTAAAAATCCATTATATATCATTTCCCATAAGTCTTTATCTTTTTATAATTCCACCACATGTGGTACAAGGTGCTCTTCTTTTTCTTAAATTTCCAATTCAAAACTGAATGGTGGTTTGTGGGGTGGTCTGGGGGTGCAGCGTCCTGTTTCACTGGAAACAACTTCCCCCGAAAAACCATTATAAAAATTACAGTAACAGTGCACACGGCTACTAACAGTTGCCCTTTGGCTGTCCATAAGAAGTTTATACCTTGCCATATAGTAGGAGTATTGAAAGTGAGAGTCATCATCGCGTCCTCGTTTTTGCTCCTCACAATCTGCCCACCCTCCCAGAGAAGGGCAACCAAGGAGATGAAGACTCCGTCCTCTTCCTTCTGTGACGGCAGGTGGCTCTTGCTCCTTGTCCGCCTTCCAAAATGAAGAGCAGAATCCTAAAGTTGGAAGGGACCCCAAGGTCCATCTAGGCCAGGAGAGGCAACCTAAGGACCAGGGGCCGGATGCGGCCCAATCGCCTTCTCAATCCGGCCCCCGGACAGTCTGGGAATCAGCGTGTTTTTACATGAGTAGAATGTGTCCTTTTACTTAAATTGCATCTCTGGGTTATTTGTGGGGCATAGGAATTGGTTCATTCCCCCCCCCAAATATAGTCCGGCCCCCCACAAGGTCTGAGGGACGGTGGACCGGCCCCCGGCTGGAAAAGCTTGCTGACCCCGGATCTAGGGCTGTTTTTAAATGTCCCAACGCTGCCTGGCACTGGTCCCTCCAAATGCTCTTGTCTGGCTGGTCTTTCTTCACCCAGTCATGTCAAGGAGCAGCATGGGGGCTAAAACAACAACAACAACAATAATAATTTATTATTTGTACCCCGCATATCTGGCTGGGCTTCCCCAGCCACTGTGAGCGGCTTCCAAAAAATATATTAAAATACTCTAATACATCAAACATTAAAAGCTTCCCTAAACAGGGCTGCCTTCAGATGTCTTCTAAAAGTCTGGTAGTTGTTGTTCTCTTTGACATCTGCTGGGAGGGCGTTCCACAGGGCGGGTGCCACCACCGAGAAGGCCCTCTGCCTGGTTCCCTGTAACTTGGCTTCTCGCAGGGAGGGAACCGCCAGAAGGCACTCGGCGCTGGACCTCAGCGTCCGGGCAGAACGATGGGGGTGGAGACGCTCCTTCAGTTATACCGGACCGAGGCCGTTTAGGACTTTAAAGGTCAGCACCAACACTTCGAATTGTGCTGGGAAACACACTGGGAGCCAATGCAGATCTCTCAGAACCGGTGTTATGTGGTCCCGGTGGCCACTCCCAGTCCCCAGTCTGGCTGCCACATTCTGGATTAGTTGCAGTTTCCGGGTCACCTTCAAAGGTAGCCCCACATAGAGCTCATTGCAGTAGTCCAAGCGGGAGATAACTAGAGCATGCACCACTCTGGCCAGACAGTCCGCAGGCATGACTGGCAGAATAAATCGAGGACAATATCCCTGTCCCCCCAGAAAAGCTCTTCTTTCTCTCTTTGTGGAGAGTCTAGGCCCCTCTTGAAGGACCTTTGCCTTGCTCCAGTCATGTTGTATATTTCCACCCCTTGGGACGGGACTGAAGTATTTTACTTGCCTCATAGCAAACTGGCATTTTGAAGCTTTGACCATTAGGCCTGCACACCATCACCTTTTATAGTGGTACCTCAGGTTAAGTACTTAATTTGTTCTGGAGGTCCGTTTGTAACCTGAAACTGTTCTTAACCTGAGGTACCACTTTAGCTAATGGGGCCTCCCGCTGCCGCCGGAGATCAATTTCTGTTCTCATCCTGAAGCAAAGTTCTTAACCCGAGGTACTATTTCTGGGTTAGCGGAGTCTGTAACCTGAAGCGTCTGTAACCCGAGGTACCACTGTACATACTTTACATTTGCTGAGGTAAAATCTCCACCCCCAACGTTGCTTGCGGCAGTTCTGCCCTCGCCTGAATCTCCTCCATTTTTAAAGGAAGCATCTCTTTTTCATGGGCCATCTTGGCCTCCCTGTCTCTTTCTTCTTGGGCTCATCTCTCTCTCTCTCTCTCTCTCTCTCTGCCTGTATCTCTGCTAGATGAAGGGCAGCTGCCATTCTGGCCTCTTCTCTTTCTTTCTCTGCTTCAACCTTAGACAATTCCAATCTTAGCCTCATCATCTCTAATTCAATATATTAGGATTCTCCTCAGACGCAGCAGCTGGGTCATCCTGAGTCTCTTTGACTTGGCGCTTGCTGGTCATTTTCTGACAGGAGTTTTTTCTCTTTTTAATCAAAGAACTTCACTCCTTTATTAAACTGGTTGTTCTGTGTCTCTGGGTACGTTTCTGTGTGGGTTTTAACTTCCTATCCCACCCCTGCCCCCAATTAATATATGTGACAACGCAGCCCCCCCCCCCCCGCAGCCTTGGGCCCGTTCTCTCTCTTAAATATAGTGCACCCACCTCAGAGAACACAATTCCCACAAATTCCCTCCAACTACCTCAGATTATCTTGTGGGGGACTTGTGTGAGGTAAAACTTACTAATTGGGAGTCTCAGGCAGGATTTCTTCAAATAAACATTAACGATTTTATTTAACAAGGAAGTTTATGACATGAGTGGATAAAACTTAGGATAGTTCAGTTTACAATGTTATTTCCCTTCAAGGTTTTCTCTGTTGTTTCACACTTAAGACTTTGGTTCTTAACAAGGTGGCACTTTCTGCCAGTTACCCTACTCCCGAGGTACTCCAAGCCAAAGACCCAAGGGATCTCTGGTTTGGGAGTCTTCTCTTTCTAGAAGGATCTCTCCCCTCCTGACTGGGATGAGAGCTCAGCAGCCGGTCTCTTTCCAGCTCCTCCTTCTCCTGACTCAGCCTCCCAGTTCATTCCTGGCCTGATTTACTCTCCCAGGACACCACACACTGTCCTTCCCACTAAGCTCAGAGACTCCTTTCTCTAGCTGGTGATCTTTTCCTCAGAGCGGATGTTTCCACCCAGAACCAGCTCCTCTCACTGTTGGAATTCTGCCTGGGTCAGAGGAATGTGCCACAGCGTAGGCACCGGCAGATATTCCTGTCGACCTCCCCGCGTCTCCACTCTGCTGATAAGCAGGCGAGGTCCCGGCGATTCTTCTCAGATGTGTGAGAGGAACACACCGTTCTTCCTCTCTCCCCTTTGGTGTCCCCCAGGGAGGGGAAAGAAGCAGACAGAAAACTATTTACATCCTTTATTTCTGTCTCTCATATCAGTACAGAGAAACACGTCTGCACTCGACAACAGCAAGAAGAAACTCCTCCCATGTACTTCCAGTACAGGTCATATGACACACACACTGAGCTAACATCCGGTGCTCAGTACGGATTGGACTGCCCCTTTGTTTCCATGGCAACAGTCACAAACATCCTGTCTGGCTTTCCAGCCACAAGCAGCTGACTGAGCTGCTGGAGCCTTTGCTTGCTGCAGCATTGGTGCTTTATGGTAACACTCACTCCCCATCTTCCCCACCTCCCTCCAAAGCTCCTAGCCATGGGGGGAACTGGGCCCAGGTCTCCCCCCTCCAGCTCCAGGGCTCTTAGTCTGTCCGCTAAACCACATGGGGCGTCTTTGGGTGTAGGATATTCTCCTAGGTGCCCCAACCTGCCACTTCCCCTGAGCTTCTTGCAGCCTGATGCCAACAGTGACCCCTCCCCTAAGGAGCAAGACAAGAGTTGCAGACCTCCTGTTACTTGCAGCCTCCCTGGCTTTGCAGAGAGGAAGGGGGGGCAGAACCTCTTAGCCCTGGCTTGGGGATCCCCTTGCAGGAGCTGAGCAGAATCCCCACGGATCCGTCTCCTGCAGCCCTGGGACACCCCGCCCCACTTCTCCCCAATGCACCCTAGGGCAGAAGAGAGAGGAAACTCCCCAGATGCCAGAAGGGAAACTGAGGCAGCTCCTGCAGAGGAAATGAAAGCCCCCTCCCCCTCTTGCAGGGAGGATCCTGGGAAGGAGGGAGGGGCATTTGCTCAGGAGGACCTTGTCCCCCCCCCTTATTCCCTGTCCTCTCTAGGAATGCAGCTCAGTTCCTTTTAACCCTTGCAAGGTGGAGCAAACCAAGCTCACATTCTCTCTCTCACTCTTCCAGAAATGGCAGCAGAGCTCAGTGGGTAGAGCATGACTCTCTTTGATCTCAGGCCCCTGGGTTCGAGCCCCAGGCTGGGCAGAAGATTCCTGGCTGGCTGGGGGTGGGCTAGATGACTTTGGGGGTCCCTCATCATGACTCCCTGGCCCTCGTGGCTGTTCTTCTGAGCCCTTGCAAAGCGGAGCTCGCCCTGCTCCCTTCTCTCTCTCTCAGGAGCCAGAGCCCCAGAGGGGTCTTCTTTGGGGGACCCTCTCCTGCAGCCCTGGGACCCCCCATCTCCCCAGGGCTACTCACCAGATCCCAGAAGGTGCCCCCAGGCAGCACTTGTGGAGCAGAGAGACAAAAGCCCTGATGGGGGCGGAGCTTGTGCTCTGGGGAGTCTCCTCCCTTTATTCCTCTCTAGGAAGCCAGCTTGGTGCCCCTTAACCCTTTTCCTGGTCGGTCTTTCCCTGCGGAGGAGCCCCAGGCGTGGCACAGGCGCAGAGCTGCTCCATCGGGGGACTTTGGGGGCCTGGCAAGCTTCTCCCTCCGCGGGGAACAGATTTCTGTACATCTCAAGAGCAACAAGAATGTATTCCTTCCCCCCCTTTGCTTGAGAAGTAAAACTCTGCAAGGGTTTGGCTCCAGGGTCCCTTGAGAGAGAGCTGGTTCCGACTCTCTGAGCAAAGAGGAAGGAAAAGGGGGTCCTGCAAGGAGAGGATGAGGGGAAGACCCCTTTTCTAGGGGTGGGGGAGAGGGATTGGGCTCCCAGGTCAAGAGAGCACCTTGTATCCTGGCACTGAAAAGACACCCTCCCGACACACACACACTTTGTGGCATCTCCTTTTGGCAAAGGGTCAAAACATAGTTCCAACTTGAAAAACACCTCCAGGACCAGGCACCCTCAATGGGCTTTGGACTACAACTCCCAACCGGGCCTGCCAGCAGAAGACAGGCGGGATGGAAACAGCCGTCCAAAAGGTCCAGCCAGCTCCAGAGGCGACCCAAGGCTGCTCTCCAACGGGGCGCTGCTCCAGGCATCTGAGTTGCCCAGCTCAAGGGAGCTGGCGGGACTAAGAACCGGGGTTCCTGAATCGCAGGGCTTGGACTAGATGAGCCTGGAGTGTCCTCTTCCAGGATTCCTCTTCTGGCTGCCAATGCCACGGCTGGAATGTCTCCCAAAACTGCCCCCCCCTTTCAAAAGGAGGTCTCTCCCCCCCCCCCGTGTCTTAAACTACCCTTTGACTGGCAACCATCTCCAATCTCCTTGGTGGACAATCCCAACCAAAGATGCATTATATTCTCTGAAATCTACTCAGGAGTCCTGTAGTGACTTCATGCTCTTTATTGCAGCTTGTAAAACAGTGATTTAATTGCTCCCCAAACCTCAGGCTGTTCCCGTTGCGCCCAGAAGGTTAGCATTCCTAGTCGTTGAGATATGCCGGTCACCTATGTATGCGTTGTGGTCTTGGGTGTCTCAGTAGGGGTTCCTGGTTCTGGCTCTTGTTCCAGGGCTTCCGGCTGTGATGGGGTCGTTGGGTTGGACGCCGCTGGTCCAACCGGTTGTGGTTTTGGTTCCTGTGGCTGCTCGGCCTCAGTCACTTCTGGACTTCCTAGTTCTGCCTCCCTTACCCACTCCTCCTGCTCTATTGGCCTCACCCTTCTGCTATCCCCTTGGGATTCCTCTCTCCAGCCCTCCTTGCAGTTTCCCCCCAGGAATCATCCGGAAGTTCGATAGTCCCAAGAAGGCTTGGAGTTCTGCCTTACCCTTAGGTGCAGGGGCGTTGCAAATAGCCCTCACATTGTCCCCAATCAGGTGGACTCTTAGACCCCGTCAGGGTAGCGAAGACATGGCTGACCATTGGCACCGGATATGCATGAGCCATAAGGGCCTTGTTTATGATACATTTGTAGTCTGTGCAGATGTGGACTGAGCCATTGGGCTTGACAGGTGTGATGACTGGGGTTTCTCAGGGGGCATTAGGCACCGGCTCGAGCACTCCTTGCTCCACAAGCCGGTCTAATTCCACTCCCAGCCACTCCGCTCTAACCTTTGCTAAAATCCTGCTCTCCTCCCTCCTCTCAGTCTCAGAGGCTGGGCTTTCTGTCTCATCTCAAGAACCGCCAAAGCGCCCGCAATTGCCTCTTATCTTCCACCCAAACCGTCCACATCAATCCTAAGCGTCTCCTGTTCTGATTTCCATTTTTTGTCTTCCAGCTTTTCAGACTTCTCTTCCCTTCCTTTCATGGAGATATCTAGTGCTTCTGTTTTCTTTGTCAGTGTCTCTACTTTAGTGGTCAAATTTGTCACCATTTAATGATTTTTATTAGTTCGGGCTAATAGCTTCTCCAAATTTAACACAGGCCTGGTGTTAACTGTTTTTGAACTGCCATATTCAAAATCTCCCTCTCCCTTGTTCTCAAAGCAGCCTATTTTCCAGCAGCACCTTATCAGTTTGTCAAGGTCACAGAATAACTCTTTCCCAAGAGATCCTGTTTCCTACATTTTTCCAGCCCTCCCTCTTCCTTCCAGCCTGATCCCCAACACACATAAGATGTTTAACATAAAATCCAATTTCTCAAATTAAGATTCGAATTAAACAAATGAACCAAATAATTACTTTAAGAGAGGAATCATAAAAAAGAAAAAAAGAATGTTGTCAGGGGTTCAGGAGCAGAGGCAAGGGCAAGGGAGGAAACAGAGAGCGAGGGGGAGGAGGCAGAAGAAAAGATGAGTGATGACGACGACCCGAGATCTCCGAGTCTTTCCAGTGAATCAGAAGATTCACAGAAAGGAGCACCAGTGGTCAGGGCAAGGGGGGAGCCTAGGGGGACACCCCAGGAAGATAGAGCCAGAGGGGACTCAGAGGAGAGCAGTTGGAAATCGGGACCAGCGTCACAGCCAGAGAGCAGGGAAGAGGAAGAGCGCCAGAGATCAAGCGCTGGCAGCTCGCAACAGGGGGGAGGGCACGAGTCAGGAGTGGCCACACCTCCATTGGGGAGCGAAGAAACGGTCAGACGGAAAGTGGAAGGTTGGGCGCGCGCGCCAAGTTCAAATGCACAGGAAAGTGACGCAGTAGGCAGCCAGGAAAGGGAGCCAGGTCCTAAAGCCCGGCGCAAGGAGACAGGGAGTTCCGGGGGGTCGGCGTCAGAAGAATCCCGGAAGGAAGAGACCCCGGGGGGCAGAGGGACCCAGAGGAGAGCAGTCAGGCGGAAAAGGTGGAGCAGGGCTAGGATATTAAGTTGGTGCACAAGGGGCGGAGACTCAGACGGAGCTTCGCCGATCTAGCCATTAGACGTAGAGTTGCACGCAGCAGCTTGGGAATGGAAACTGTAACTCAATAAAGACTTTTACTTAATGACCGCTGGCTAGCGTGATCCTCTGTGAGCTAGGATCTTGAAGCAGCTCTGACAGTAAGCTCCGTCTCCAAATTGTGGGCATCTACAGCCTCGAGGAGAGGAGAGAAGCAGGTGCCTACTAGCTAGCTCACGAACGGCAGACAACATGACGGCTGAGCAGCAGATAGAGGAACTCAGAAAAGCGGTGTCACAACTGAATGCTGAGGCTCTCGCATCCAGGAAGAGAGAGGAGGAGGCAGCTGCCGCCTGCAGGGATCTCCAGGTCAGGTTGGACATGCTTACGAAGCACGGGCAACTGACACCCAGACAGGAGGGAATTGGGTTGGCGAGACGAACAGGCGGTCTGGTCTCTCACTTCGATGGGAACCTGCAACAGTACCCCAATTTTAGAGCAGACGTAATGTGCGCACTGCAACTGCTGAATAAAGACTTTAGAGATGAGCAAGAGAAGGTGGGGTTCATCATGTCCCATTTGCATGGGGAAGCTAAAGCATGGCTGCGCAATTTGTGGAGGGATAAGGATCCGGCGCTCCAAAATGCGGATGCCTTTATAAAAGCGATGGATGGGTGTTTCTTATCAAGCATTGACGTGGATCTTGCTCGGCAGCAGATACATGGACTGAAACAAGGGAGGGCCAGCGTAAGGCAGTATCATGCCCGCTTTTTCGCTTTGGTCAGTGCTCTGGAATGGGACAGGGATTCGGCTCCTGTAAGAGACCTGTTTTGGGAGGGATTGAACGGCTCTGTTAAAGATGAAATTGCGAGGGGGGAGAGACCCCGGACCACGCAGGAGATCGTTCAGAGGGCGCTAGCCGTGGGGGTGCGGCTGGAAGAACGTCCGTGGAGCAGGGACGAGGGGCGTGGAGGGCGCGAACCAGCCAGGGGCTCCTCCTTCCTTCCCAGAGAAGCAGCGCGTGCGCAATCCACGCCTCCGCCAGGAGGAGGAGTGGAACCTATGGAGGTTGGAAGTGCAAGGGCTCAATCAGCAGCCAGAGCCCTAGCACCGACAACAGTGAAAGCGAAGCCTCCTAGAGGGAACAGGAAGTGTTACATCTGCGAGGATCCAGGGCATATGGCGAAAGAGTGTCCCCGGAGGCTCCGCAAGCACACTGCAGCCTCAGCAATGGTAACTGCAGCAACGCAACAAGGAGGACCACAGCAGGGAAACGACGATGTCTGGCTGGAGGAAGAGGCAATGGGGCCCAGCCAGACGTGTCAGTGAAGAAGTCCCCGGAGATTTCACAGCCCATGGACCCCCTCCCGCCCAAACCAGTAGTGAGGCTCACCGCATCGCTCCAGCTGCCCAATGGAATCACCATGGACGTGCCGCTCACCATTGACTCGGGAAGCAATGCGGACTTTATAGGGCAAAACTTTGTAGACCGGCACGCTATACAGTTGCTGCCGGCCACGCTGCCCCTGCAGGTGGTCACGGTGGATGGCAGGGAGCTGCTAGGGGGGCAAGTGGTGAAGCAGACGCCACCAATGGTGATGCGCCTTGGGAATCACAAGGAAATCATCAGCTTCAACGTCACTCAACTATCGGACACACCCATTGTATTGGGCATGAGTTGGCTGGACAAGCACAGCCCAACGCTGGCTTGGTACCAGAGGCAGCTGACCTTCGGCTCTTCCTTTTGTGCTGAACACTGCATCGTCCCCCGGCAGGAAGGAGAGGAAGAGGAGACACAGCTGCTGCTAGGCACGCTGCAAGCGATTCCCCACAAGTACGCAGAATTTTTGGAGGTTTTCTGCGAGAAGGAGGCAGACAGGCTACCCCCCCACAGACCATATGACTGCAAAATTGACCTGCTGCCAGGGGCGGCGCTGCCTAAAGGGAAGCTGTATTCCATGTCTGAGGACGAACTGCAGGAACTCAAAGAGTTCATAGATCATAATTTGGAGCGCGGTTTCATCCGGGAGTCCAAGGCAGCGGGGGGCAGTCCTGTATTCTTTGTTAAGAAGCGGGACACGCCCCAAAAAAGACTTGTGGTGGACTATCGCATCTTAAACAGTGTGACCAAGCCATCGGACTTCCCCATGCCCCGAATCGACGACCTCCTCGCGAAGGTACGGAAGGGCAGCGTGTTCACCAAGTTAGACCTGCGAGGGGCGTACAACCTCATTCGCATGCGGGAAGGGGATGAGTGGAAGACAGCCATGTTCACGCCGCTGGGCACCTACGAATATAGAGTTATGCCTTTTGGATTGCAAAATGGCTCCCACGTTTTTCAAGCGTTCATGCATCACGTGTTGGCGGGGCTCCTCTACAAGACGTGCGTCTGTTTCTTAGATGACATCCTGATCTTTTCGGAATCGCAGCAGGAGCATGACAGACACGTCAAAGAAGTGCTAAGCAGGCTACAGCAGCATAGGCTCTACGCCAAGCTGGAGAAGTGCCAATTCGACGTGACGGAGGTGGATTTTCTGGGCTACAAGTTGTCTGACAAGGGGCTCGCCATGGACAGCGCCAAGGTTCGAGCGGTGTTGGACTGGAAGAGCCCACGCAACCGGAAGGAGGTCCAACGGTTTGTCGGCTTCGCGAACTTCTATCGCAAGTTTATCAAAGGCTTCGCTATGCAGACAGCGGCCATCACGGACACGCTTAGCTCCAAAAAAAAGAAGTTCATCTGGACAGAGCAGGCGGAGCAGTCCTTTCAGGCACTCAAGCGTCTCTTCGCGTCGGAAGAGCAGCTGCTGCATGTCGACCCCAGCAGGCCGATGAGGGTGGAGACAGACGCCTCGGACAGAGCCGTGGGAGCAGTCCTGCTGCAGAAAGACCCGCAGGGGGTTTGGCGGCCGGGAGCGTTTTACTCCAGGAAGCTCAGCAAGTCCGAACAGAACTACACCATCTGGGACAGGGAGTTGCTGGCCATTCATGCAGCATTCAAAGCATGGAGGCACTTCCTGATCGGCGCCAAGCACACGGTGCAGGTCTGCACGGACCACAAGAATCTGGAGCACTGGCGCACGGCACAGTTCCTGAACCAAAGGCAGATACGTTGGGCTGAGTTCTTTGCGAACTTTAACTTCCGAATAGAGTATGTCCCGGGGGACACCAACATCATGGCGGACGCTCTCTCTCGTAAGCCACAATATCTGGAGGACGCCAAGCCAGCGGCCGCCATGCACATCTTCGCACCAACAGTGTGGGCGTGCGCTGCGGCAACCGTGGACCTGGAGGCGGTGTGGCGAGCGTTGCAGGATGACTCCTTCGCGCAAGCAAAGATGGCAGAGGTGCACAGGGGCACGGCAGCGACCGACGAGTTCCAGCTGCGAGATGGATTGCTCATCCGTAAAGGAGCCATCTACGTGCCGGGAGACGAACTTCGCGCCAAGGTACTGCAGCAGCTGCACGACGCGCCCACTGCCGGGCACTTTGGCAAGGAGAAGACGGTGGAATTAGTCGCCAGGGACTTCTGGTGGCCCGGAATGAGAGGGGAGGTTGCGGACTACGTGGCGAGGTGTGACACCTGCCAGAGGGCCAAACCGGTGCACAAACCACCGGCCGGACTGTTGGAACCGCTGCAAACTCCGGTCGAACCATGGGAGAGGGTGGCCCTGGACTTTGTCACGGATCTGCCCAGTTCGAGGGGCAAGACGGCCGTGCTGGTGGTGGTGGACTTGTTCTCCAAGATGGCACATTTCATTCCGTGTGCCAAGGTGGCCACGGCGGAGCAAACCGCCAAACTGTTCATAGACCACGTGTTCAAGGTTCACGGTCTGCCAAGGTCTATTCTGTCCGACCGGGGGCGGCAGTTCATCTCGAATTTCTGGCAGAAGCTGATGGGCTTCCTGAACGTCAAGATCAACCTGGCGTCGGCGAGACACCCGCAGACCAACGGGCAGGCGGAGCGGGTCAATGCCATCATGCAGCAGTACCTGAGATGTTATGCGAATCAACAGCCTGCGACGTGGGTGGATTACCTGCCGCTCGCCGAGTTTGCCTACAACAACACGAAGCACGTGTCCACGGGGGTCACGCCGTTCTTCGCTAACAACGGGAGGCACCCCAGAACCTTCCCGGGACTGGAAAGGATGGGGGAGGGGGAGCCGCAGACAGCAGATGCGTTCGCGTCGGAGTTGCAGGAGGTCCACGATCAGCTGCGGCGACACCTGGAGCTGGCCAAACATGCATACAAGGTGCAAGCGGACAAACACAGAAGGGTTGGCGAAGAGATCCATGTGGGAGACTGGGTCTGGTTAGCAGCCCACGCAGTGCCGGCCAGGTCGTTGGCCAAGAAGAAGCTGGGGCATAAGCAACTGGGGCCCTACCAAGTCGAAGAGCAGGTCAACCCGGTGGCTTTCAGGCTGGCGCTTCCGGAGGGTTCCAGAATGCATCCGGTGTTCCACAGATCGGTGCTCACCCCCTACAAGGCACCGCACAGGTTTCAGGAACCCGGAACGGCACCGAGTCCGCTCAGAGAAGGAACCGGGCACGCGGGAGTGGCACAGAAGGAACGCATCAACGAAGTCACGGAGATTTTGGACTCCAGATGGGGGGAAGAAGGGGTAGAATACCTTCTCGCCAAGGAGGGCACCCCGGCCAGTGCGAACAGCTGGGTGCCGGGCTACGCCTTGGACGAACCTCTGCTCAAAGACGAGTTTCATGCCCTCTTCCCACATAGACCAATGCCAGCAGAATTTTTCGACGACTGGCTTTTCACGCCAACGCTTTCTGCCAGCACGTTCCGGGGGTTCGACTCGGACGAGGACCCGATACGAGACGCCCGTTCCCCGGAGGGGTCATCCTCGGGATCTGCCTCAGAACCCTCGTATTGGTGGGACGATAGACCAGAGGAGCAGTGGCGCAGGAAGTGGCAGGAAGGTCCAGGACGAGCAACGCCGCCAGGAGGAAGTGAGGGAGAGACGGACATGGACGTTTTCGGGGACGACCCTGGTTTCGAGCACGGCGGCACAGAGATGGAAGCGGAGGTGACCGTCGTCGAAGAGAGCAGGGAGGCAGAACCGGGAGACTTCAGATGGAGGCCCGCCACGGGAAGCGAACTGTATCCGACGTTCGTCCCTCTGACACAGCAGCACCCAGTTCCCGCACCGGAAAGAGGGGACGGGGGAACGGGGGGCTTCGAGGGGGGGATGGATGTCAGGGGTTCAGGAGCAGAGGCAAGGGCAAGGGAGGAAACAGACAGTGAGGGGGAGGAGGCAGAAGAAAAGATGAGTGATGACGACGACCCGAGATCTCCGAGTCTTTCCAGTGAATCAGAAGATTCACAGAAAGGAGCACCAGTGGTCAGGGCAAGGGGGGAGCCTAGGGGGACACCCCAGGAAGATAGAGCCAGAGGGGACTCAGAGGAGAGCAGTTGGAAATCGGGACCAGCGTCACAGCCAGAGAGCAGGGAAGAGGAGGAGCGCCAGAGAGCAAGCGCTGGCAGCTCGCAACAGGGGGGAGGGCACGAGTCAGGGGTGGCCACACCTCCATCGGGGAGCGAAGAAACGGTCAGACGGAAAGTGGAAGGTTGGGCGCGCGCGCCAAGTTCAAATGCACAGGAAAGTGACGCAGTAGGCAGCCAGGAAAGAGAGCCAGGTCCTAAAGCCCGGCGCAAGGAGACAGGGAGTTCCAGGGGGTCGGCGTCAGAAGAATCCCGGAAGGAAGAGACCCCGGGGGGCAGAGGGACCCAGAGGAGAGCAGTCAGGCGGAAAAGGTGGAGCAGGGCTAGGATATTAAGTTGGTGCACAAGGGGCGGAGACTCAGACGGAGCTTCGCCGATCTAGCCATTAGACGTAGAGTTGCACGCAGCAGCTTGGGAATGGAAACTGTAACTCAATAAAGACTTTTACTTAATGATCGCTGGCTAGCGTGATCCTCTGTGAGCTAGGATCTTGAAGCAGCTCTGACAAATGTGTTCAGGAATACATAGCAATTTAGGTGTCCAGACAAGAGTGGTTGTCTTCAATCCAATTCTCTTTAAGTGGCTCAGAGTAGAAGAAATATTTTCCTTCAAAGAGAAACAAACTTGTCCAAACCTGTCTTGATTTTAGCTTTTTCAGGGAGCTCTAAGTCCTTTTAAGAGCTCCAATTGTGTTAAGAACTTAAAAATGAGACCAGACTTTCATATATCCCTCCAATAACACTCTTGGCACTGAAATAGTTTCTACCCTGTGTGAATTCTCTGATGGGAAATGAGATTGTTGCTTTGACTGAAGCTCTTTCCTCATTCCACACACAGTTAGGCTTTCTCCCCTGTATGGATTTTGTGATGGGATGTGAGACTTTCTTTCCTGGTGAAGCTCTTTCCACATACCAGACACTGAAAGGGTTTCTCCCCTGTATGAATTCTTAGATGGGAAGTGAAACTGCGGTTTTGACTGAAGCTCTTTCCACATTCCAAGCACTGATACGGTTTCTCCCCTGTATGCATTTTTTTATGGAAAGCAAAACTCTGTTTCCAGCTGAAGCTCTTTCCACACTCCAAGCACTGATAGGGTTTCTCCCCTGTATGAATTCTACGATGGGAAGTGAGATCTGAGCAATTTCTGAATCTCTTTCCACATTCCACGCACTGATAGCGTTTTTCCCCTGTATGAATTCTACGATGGGAAGTGAGATCGTGGCTGTGATTGAAGCAGTGATATGGTTTCTCCCCTGTATGAATTTTACGATGGCAAGTGAGATTGTGGCTTTGACTGAAGCTCTTTCCACACTCCCAGCAGTGATATGGTTTCTCCCCTGTATGAATTCTACGGTGGGCAGTGAGATTGGAGCCCTGACTGAAGCTTTTTCCACATTCCACGCACTGAAAGGGTTTCTCCCCTGTATGAATTCTTTGATGGGAAGTGAGATGGGCCCTCTGATTGAAGTTTTTTCCACATTCTAAGCACTGATAGGGTTTCTCTCCTGTATGAATTCTACGATGGGAAGTAAGATCGTGGCTGTGACTGAAGCTCTTTCCACACTCCAAGCAATGATAGGGTTTCTCCCCTGTATGAATCCTTTGATGGGAAGTGAGATGGGCACTCCGTTTGAATCTCTTTCCACATTCCAAGCACTGATAGGGTTTCTTCTCAAGGGGATTTCTTTGATGGGAAGTGGAATGGGAGCTCTGACTGAAGCCCTCTCCACAGTCTGAATCCTGATATGGCTCCTCCACTGTGTGGATTTCGTTGTGGTCTCCCTTGTTCTTCATTTCCAATTCATCACCACCTGAAACTAAGAGGCAAACGGATTAGAGTCTCGGGAAGAAGTGCAGCCCCAAATTATGGAACAATGCTAATTAATGCTTGGGACAGAGGAAGAACTGAAGGGAGTTAGATGTTATAATGTTCCTTTTGTTCTGTAAAATTGTCTAGTTTCGTATACAAATCAAGTTGAATATTAGATGTTTTCTCTCTCTAGTTTTTAAAAGTACAGCTTACTTTTAAACATCATTTTTTTAAAATTTAAATATGGGTCTGTACTATCTTCATAAATAAAATGTGCTTTTATTATTATTTAAAAGGTGGCTAAAGCGGGAAAGTTCCCTGTCCAAAATGAAGATAAACAGTGGTACCTCGGGTTACATACGCTTCAGGTTACAGACTCTGCTAACTCAGAAAGAATGCTTCAGTTTAAGAACTTTGCTTCAGGATAAGAACAGAAATCATGCCCCAGCGGCGCAGCTTCAGGTTCAAAACAGTTTCAGGTTAAGAACAGATCTCAGGAATGAATTAAGTACTTAACCCGAGGAACCACTGTATTCAATATGCTAAGTTGTACAATATGCAGTAATAAATCTAAACAAATTTTAAGAGCGGACATCCAGAAAGAATGAAGTTCTTAACCCGAAGTACCACTGTACTTAAATGTTACATTATTGTGAGAAGTTACAGGGGACGAGGCAGGGGGCCTTCTCGGTAGGGGCACCCACCCTGTGGAACGCCCCCCCCATCAGATGTCAAGGAAATAACAATGCAACTTTTAGAAGACTTCTGAAGGCACCTCTGTATTGGGAAGTTTTTAATGTCTGATGTTTTATTACGTTTTTCTATTTGTTGGAAGTTGCCCAGAGTGGCTGGGGCAATCCAATCAGATGGGAAGGGCAAAAATAATAAAATTATCATTATTGTGAACATTTAATAATCTGGTGTAAAATTTAGATCTGATTGATATCTGGAGACATAAAAATCCAATAACAAAACAATTTACACATTTTTCAGAATCACACCAAAGCTGGGCTAGGTTGGACCAAATATGGGTTTCAAGAGAATTAACAACAAGAGCAGTGAAATGTGAAATCCAACCTAGAACCGTTTCTTATCACAGCTCAGTAACCTTGGAGTTAAAAAGTAGAATACAAGGGACATACAGATGGAGAATGAATGAATTCCTTTTTGAAAATGAGGAGATAATTGAGAAGGCCAAAAGAACTTTAAAAGATTATTTTGACATGAATATGAACAAAGAAACAAATATTAATACAGTCTGGGATGCCAGTAAGGCAGTGCTAAAAGGATTCCTAATTAATCAGAATAGCTACAGGAAAAAGTTAAGAGAAGAAAAAAAGAAGAACTACTTAATCAATTAAGAGAATGCGAAAGAAAACTAATAATAAACCCAAGTGAGGAACAGATCAAACAAACCTACAGAATACTTCAAACGCAATACTCAATTTTAATAGGTCAAGAAGTAGAATGGAGAATTAAGGTATGGAAACAAAAATATTTTGAATCAGCAAACAAAACTGGGAAACTATTAGTGTGGCAACTATGAAAAAGTAAAAATCAAAAGGTGATCAATAAAATAAGAATAGAAGATCAAATTGTGGAAGACCCCAAGAGAATAAAGGAAAATTTTATTAAATTTTATGAAAAACTATATAAAAGGAAAAAAGAAGACATAATTGGAATAAAGAAGTACTTAGAAGAAAATAGAATGAAAGGATTAACAGAAGAGGAGAAAATACAATTAAATAAACCTATAAAAACGGAAGAAATCCAGGAGGCGATAAAAAAAATGAAACTGGGAAAAGCTCCAGGGCCTGATGGCTTATCTGCTAAATACTATAAAGTCTTAGAGGAATACTTAGCCCCAGTACTATGCGAAGTAGCAAATAAGAGGAGGTAAAACACCAGACTCATGGAAGGAAGCCTATATTACATTGATATCTAAGCCAGATACAGATAAGTTGGACATGAAAAATTATAGACCAACATCATTATTAAATAATGATTATAAAATATTCGCAGAAGTAATGGCCAATCGTCTCAAGAAATGCTTAACAAACCTTATTCATACAGACCAAGTTGGATTTTTACCCAATAGACAACTAAAAGATAATATAAGACACATAATAAATATTATTGAATATCTAGACTGCAAAAATTATATCCCTGCGGCAATAATCTTTATTGATGCCGAAAAGGCTTTTGATAATGTATCCTGGCAATTCCTTTTGGGGTGTTTTGAAATAGTAGGGATAGACGGCTCCTTTTTGGAGGGTATAAAAGCTATCTACTCAAGCCAAAGAGCAAAATTAATAATCAATAATGACTTAACTGACTCTTTTGAAATTTCAAAGGGCACGAGACAGGGATGCCCTCTGCCTCCTCTTCTATTTATAATGGTATTAGAAATTATCGCGAATAAGATAAGAACAACACCAGAAGTACGTAGAATTAAAATCGGGGGGAAAGAATATAAATTGAAAGCATATGCTGATGATTTGATGTGCTGTGAGGGGAAAGGAGCAGTTTTATAATGGCTGCAAGCAGTTCCGGTTTTTCCGGAGTTTTGTTGGAATAAACTACTGTAAATAGACAAACCTGTACTGTGTGTGTTTGTCTGGAAGCTAAGCCAAACTACGAGACAGTTTTACACCGCTGTGTGAAACTCTGCTGAGGCGTGACTGAGAGCTACGCAACGGAAGTGTGCCGGGCGGCCATAAATCGCTGATTGAGGATCGCAAATCAATTAGCGGGAGTCACGGCTGACCAACAAAGTCCAAGAGAAAATACTTCCAAAGCTGCTATTTTTGTTCCAAAATATTCCGGTGATAAGGGGAACCACAGTTTAAAAAAAGATTGGCAAAAAATTCTATCCAAATTCATTTGGCAGGGAAAAAGGCCTAGAATTAAATTCAAACTAGTTACAGATAGAAGGGAAAGAGGAGGATTTGCGGTACCGAATTTGAAACTGTACTACAAGGCTTCATGCCTTTGTTGGATTAAAGAATGGATTGTCATAAAAAATACTGACCTGTTAGATCTAGAAGGCTTCAATACCAGATTCGGATGGCACGCATATTTGTGGCACAACAAAGTAAAAGTACACAAAGGATTCTCCAATCATATTATCAGAGGACCATTGATAGAGGTATGGGACAGAAACAAAAATTCACTTGAAAGAAACACTCCCTGGTGGCTGTCACCAATAGATATTTTAACAACCAAAAAAGTAAATCTAGAAGGTGAAAGATGGACATATGAAGGCTTGTTGGTTAGAACAGAGAAAGGTTGGAAAATCAAAACTTATGAAGAATTAGGAGATAAATTAACGAGTTGGTTACAATTCCATCTAAAAAATCTAAAGATCACAGTAGGCTAAATATAACCCCTCCGACGTGCAGAAGTCTTAAAGATAAACTGCGGAAAAAATCCTTTATTATATAACCCAAAAACGAGGTGGAGGGAAGTCAATTAGTTATATGTTGTTTTTTGTTCTTAGCTTTTTTTTCTATTTAGCCGTGTTGTTTGGTTTATTTTTTGTTTGTGATGAATTTGTCTTGTGTGTATTGGTGTGTAATGAAAATTAATAAAGAGAATGCAATTTTTTTAAAAAAATTATCATTATTGTTACTACAGGGTTCACTGCCTGAGATTCAAAAAGCCTGGCTCTGTTTTGGGATGGAGTTTGTTTGGTTCAGTCGTGGAATCTGTCAAGCAACTCTTTGGTCAAAAATCACTCTGAATCCTACATTTAAGAAGGCCTGGGCAGTTCAGACAGCCTGATCATGGTTTTAAATGGCAGAACTGGAGGAAGAATATTCACAGGGAAAACAATCAATAGCCATCCCTCCAAGGTTTGCTGTGGGAGTGTTAACATCCCAGGTGCTGTGGGTGGCGCTGTTGAGCCCCATCGAAATATCAGAGGTTCGTCACATAGAGAGATGTCTTGAATTACAAAACAGATAGGATGATCCAATAGGGAGCCTTACCGAGAGAGTCCAAGATCCCACGATTCTCCTCCATGACTTCCTTATGGAGAGCTCTCTGGTCAGGATCCAGCAACTCCCACTCCTCGTCTGTGAAATGGACAGCCACATCTTCAAAGCACACTGGACCCTAACAGAACAGGAAAAAGGCTGTCCTCTTAGAGAACATTCACTTGGCTCTGTTGTTGTCTACAGCGGCCAGACCCCTCTCTGCCTTCCTCATCCCTCCTCTCTCCTGCTGCAGCTTCTGCCTCGGAGTCTGGGCTGCTCTCTGCCAGAGACTCCCTCTGCTCCCTGAGCCCTCTTCCCTCTCCAGCTTCAGACCCCTCCTCCTCCTCCTCCTCCTCCTCCTCCCAGTCGGCTCCCTCTTCTCTGGCTCCTCCCACCATTCCTCTGCATCCAACTGTGTCCAGCCAGTCTGCATCCAAGCAGTCCTTCCCCACAAGGCTCCTTCCCCCTACCTGATCTGGGTCCACAGCTGCTGCCTCCCCTCCACCACCATGAAAAGATGAAGGAGCAGGTCTTGGTGGCATCATTCCGTCACCTGGGAGAGACCAAGGTAAGTGGAAACCGTGAGCGCCTGCTTCTCTCAGAGGTGAAACAGTGCATCTCTAAGTACAGATGGGGCTTGTCCAAGTCTCCCCTGCTAGCTTCCGGTTCCGCTCTGCTTTAATGGAGGCAGCAGGAGATCGTTGGCAAAGGAAAAACAAGGATGACTGAGGGTAATTCTCCTTGCAAGTTTCCCCCAGGGACAGGGGGGAACGGGCTTCACTCCCAGTTTGTCTCGGTACCAGGCTCCGGCTCCGGCATGGATTGCGGGAGGCAGGGAGGCGCTGAGTGCAAAAGCCCTTTGCCTGCCGAAAACCCTCCTTCGCTGCCATTAAGAAGCAGAGGTTCTCCTGCCAATTAGAGCTCAATTTGGACTAATGTACAGGCGTTGCTGGAAGAGATGAGATCATAAACTGCGGAATTGAACCAGCTGCAGTAAAAGTCTTCACACCTGAGTACATTTGGACTCATTTGTACCAATTTCATATAATAGCTGTGCAAAAATACATCCCCCCCCCCGAGCTCTGGGCTCCAGGTGTCTTCCCACAAAAGATGTAAAGAAATCACAGATTAGTTTCAAAACCAAGAGAATGTGACAAAACAGGGGAGAAAACTCTCCTTCCTCCTTACCCAGAGGCCTCACTCTGGCGTCCAACGGAGTCTTCTCTGCCTCAGAAGAATCAAGACCCCTTTCTGCCAAAAGATCCTTCCTCTGAAAGAGCAACAAGGATTCAAAACAGAGAATGGGGAGAAGGGTTAGAGAAGGAATGGCAGAGGCAAGCGCTTTCGGGGGACAGAGGTGAAAGCTGCTTCCTGCTTCTGCTAGACTGGTGTCTGGGGTTGGCTGCCAGGACCATGAAACATTGGTCCACAAGGATCTTCACTGGCTCCCAGAACGTTTCCCAGCACAATTCAAAGCCCTAAACGGCCTGAAAGGCCCAGTATACCCAAAGGAGCATCTCCATGAACTGAGGTCCAGTTCCGAGGATCTTCTGCTGATTCCCTCACTGTGGTAAGTGAAGTTACAGTGGTGCCTCGCAAGACGAAATTAATTCGTTCCGCAAGTCTCTTCGTCTTGCGGTTTTTTCGTCTTGCGATGCACGGTTTCCCATAGGAATGCATTGAAAATCAATTAATGCGTTCCTAGGGAAACCGCCTTCAGACCAGGTCCGGGGACAGTCTGTCCCCGGACCTCTTCTGAAGGCTGGGGGGGGGGACAAGGGCTTTTCTTCCCACCCCCAGCATTTTAAAAAACCCTGGGACAGCGGAGGACTTCTCCGCTGTGCGGGGCTATCTTAAAATGCTGGCGGGCGGCATTTTAAAATCGCCCCGGACAGCGGAGGACTTCTCCGCTGTCCGGGGCGATTTAAAAGCCCCTGGGAAGGCAGGCAGGGGGGACAAAGACTTTCGCCCCCTGCCCGCCTTCAGAAGGTGTCCCCGCCCCCCCGCCCCACTTCGGAACAGCTTTCCGAATTGGGGCGGATGGGACAGGTGTCCCCGCCCCCCCGCCCCACTTCGGAAAGCTGTTCTGAAGTGGGGCGGCGGCGGCAGGTGTCCCCGCCCCCCCGCCCCACTTCGGAAAGCTGTTCCGAAGTGGGGCGGCGGCGGCAGGTGTCCCCGCCCCCCCCGCCCCACTTCGGAACAGCTTTCCGAAGTGGGGCGGATGGGACAGGTGTCCCCGCCCCCCCGCCCCACTTCGGAAAGCTGTTCCGAAGTGGGGCGGCGGCGGCAGGTGTCCCTGCCCCCCGCCCCACTTCAGAAAGCTGTTCCGAAGTGGGGCGGCGGCGGCAGGTGTCCCCGCCCCCACGCCCCACTTCTGAAAGCTGTTCCGAAGTGGGGCGGCGGCGGCAGGTGTCCCCGCCCCCCCGCCCCACTTCGGAACAGCGTTCCGAAGTGGGGCGGCTGGGGCAGGTGTTCCCCCGAGCGCTTCTAAAGGCGGGCGGCGGTGAGGGAATCCCTTGGACCCCCGCCGGACTTAAAAAGAGCTTCGGGAAGTCCCGCGGGGGGCCAAGGGATTCCCTCCCAGCTGCCCGCATTTAAAAGCACTCTGGACAAAGCAGCGAAGTGCGCTGCTTTGCCCAGAGTGCTTTTAAAAGCGGGCGGCTGGGAAGGAATCCCTTGGCCCCCCGCCGGACTTAAAAAGAGCTTCGGGAAGTCCCGCGGGGGGCCAAGGGATTCCCTCCCAGCCGCCCGCATTTAAAAGCACTCTGGGCAAAGCAGCGAAGTGCGCTGCTTTCCCCGAGCGCTGCTAAATGCGCTGCGCTTCCCCGCTGTCCCAGAGATTTCCCTATGGGCTTTCGTCTTGCGAAGCAAGCCCATAGGGAAATTCGTTTTGCGAAGCGCCTCCAAAACGGAAAACCCTTTCGTCTAGCGGGTTTTCCGTCTTGCGAGGCGTTCGTCTTGCGGGGTACCACTGTACAGGGAACCAGGCAGAAGACCTTCTCCACAGTGGCCCCCACCCTGGGGAATGCCCTCCAATCAGGTGATAAGGAGATAAAAAACTGTGTAACTTTTAGAAGACATCTGATGTCTTCTTATGCTTTTATATGTGCTGGAAGGCACCCAGCCACATGAGTGTCATTAATAATAATAATAATAATAATAATAATAATAATAATAATAATCTTTCCAAAAAAGGATGGACCATTAGGAAATGATTTGGGAATACTCTCCCTCCTCTTTTGAGCCCCTTGGGAGTATCCAGAGGAAAGTCTCTCTCACCTGCTGCTCTGCCTGCTTCCTCTCCTCTGCCTGACTCAGGAGGAAACCTTCGGCCAGGGCCACCGCCTGGGAACTGGTCTCCGCTCCGCATTCCCTCACCCAGATCTCCATCTCCTCTGGAAGGACAGCCAGGAACTGCTCCAAGATCACCAGGTCCAGCATCTCAGCTTTCGTGTGCCTTTCTGGCTTCAGCCACTGATGGCAAAGGTGGTAGAGTTGGCTGCAAACCTCTCGGGGTCCTTTGGCCTCCTGGTAGCAGAACTGCCTGAGCTGCTGGCTCTGCACCTCTGAGCAAAGGGTGTCCTCCTCACCCAGGATCTTCTTCACAGAGTTTTCCCAGAATCCCCCACTGCTCCCAGTTTCCATGGGATGGCCTCTTCCTGCTTCAGGGCCAGCTGAGTCTTGCTCATCCATCTGGGCTCTCCGGAAATCTCCAGGAGATCGGAAGGAGCCCCTTGGTCCTCTGCCAAGTTCTAGTGCAAGGTGCAACAAATCCTACGAATCAAACACATTCTTCTATTATAAGATCAAAGCACAGCCAAGAGAAGAAGAATGTTCCCTGAGGAATCGTGAGGAGAGAAGGAGGAAGAAGAAGTATATTAAGAAGTATATTAAGAGGGACATTATTATGAGGGAGAAGGATATTATGAGGGACATTATTATGAGGGAGAAGTATATTAAGAGGGACATAATTATGAGGGAGAAGTATATTAAGAGGGACATTATTATGAGGGAGAAGTATATTAAGAGGGACATTATTGTGAGGGAGAAGTATATTAAGAGGGACATTATTATGAGGGAGAAGGATATTAAGAGGGACATTATTATGAGGGAGAATGGTGAGCAGCATTGGTGATAATAATGCCCCTCTTAATATCCTTCTCCCTCATAATAATGTCCCTCTTAATATCCTTCTCCCTCATAATAATGTCCCTCTTAATATACTTCTCCCTCATAGTAATGTCCCTCTTAACATACTTCTCCCTCATAATAATGTCCCTCTTAATATCCTTCTCCCTCGTAATAATGTCCCTCTTAATATACTTCTCCCTCATAATAATGTCCCTCTTAATATACTTCTCCCTCATAGTAATGTCCCTCTTAACATACTTCTCCCTCATAATAATGTCCCTCTTAATATCCTCCTCCCTCATAATAATGTCCCTCTTAATATCCTTCTCCCTCATAATAATGTCCCTCTTAATATACTTCTCCCTCATAATAATGTCCCTCTTAATATCCTTCTCCCTCATAATAATGTCCCTCTTAATATACTTCTCCCTCACAATAATGTCCCTCTTAATATCCTCCTCCCTCATAATAATGTCCCTCTTAATATCCTTCTCCCTCATAATAATGTCCCTCTTAATATACTTCTCCCTCATAATAATGTCCCTCTTAATATCCTTCTCCCTCATAATAATGTCCCTCTTAATATACTTCTCCCTCATAATAATGTCCCTCTTAATATACTTCTCCCTCATAATAATGTCCCTCTTAATATCCTTCTCCCTCATAATAATGTCCCTCTTAATATACTTCTTCCTCATAATAATGTCCCTCTTAATATACTTCTCCCTCATAGTAATGTCCCTCTTAACATACTTCTCCCTCATAATAATGTCCCTCTTAATATCCTCCTCCCTCATAATAATGTCCCTCTTAATATCCTTCTCCCTCATAATAATGTCCCTCTTAATATCCTCCTCCCTCATAATAATGTCCCTCTTAATATCCTTCTCCCTCATAATAATGTCCCTCTTAATATCCTTCTCCCTCATAATAATGTCCCTCTTAATATCCTCCTCCCTCATAATAATGTCCCTCTTAATATCCTTCTCCCTCATAATAATGTCCCTCTTAATATACTTCTCCCTCATAATAATGTCCCTCTTAATATCCTTCTCCCTCATAATAATGTCCCTCTTAATATACTTCTCCCTCATAATAATGTCCCTCTTAATATACTTCTCCCTCACAATAATGTCCCTCTTAATATCCTCCTCCCTCATAATAATGTCCCTCTTAATATCCTTCTCCCTCATAATAATGTCCCTCTTAATATCCTTCTCCCTCATAATAATGTCCCTCTTAATATCCTTCTCCCTCATAATAATGTCCCTCTTAATATCCTTCTCCCTCACAATAATGTCCCTCTTAATATACTTCTCCCTCACAATAATGTCCCTCTTAATATCCTCCTCCCTCATAATAATGTCCCTCTTAATATCCTTCTCCCTCACAATAATGTCCCTCTTAATATCCTTCTCCCTCACAATAATGTCCCTCTTAATATCCTTCTCCCTCACAATAATGTCCCTCTTAATATCCTCCTCCCTCATAATAATGTCCCTCTTAATATCCTTCTCCCTCATAATAATGTCCCTCTTAATATACTTCTCCCGCATAATAATGTCCCTCTTAATATCCTTCTCCCTCACAATAATGTCCCTCTTAATATCCTTCCCCCTCATAATAATGTCCCTCTTAATGTCCTTCTCCCTCACAATAATGTCCCTCTTAATATCCTTCTCCCGCATAATAATGTCCCTCTTAATATCCTTCTCCCTCATAATAATGTCCCTCTTAATGTCCTTCTCCCTCACAATAATGTCCCTCTTAATATACTTCTCCCTCATAATAATGTCCCTCTTAATATACTTCTCCCTCATAATAATGTCCCTCCTAATATCCTTCTCCCTCATAATAATGTCCCTCTTAATATACTTCTCCCTCACAATTATGTCCCTCTTAATATCCTTCTCCCTCACAATTATGTCCCTCCGAATGTCCTTCTCCCTCACAATCATGTCCCTCTTAATATCCTCCTCCCTCATAATAATGTCCCTCTTAATATCCTTCTCCCTCATAATAATTTCCCTCTTAATATCCTCCTCCCTCACAATCATGTCCCTCTTAATATACTTCTCCCTCACAATCATGTCCCTCTTAATATCCTTCTCCCTCACAATCATGTCCCTCTTAATATCCTTCTCCCTCATAATAATGTCCTTCTTAATATCCTTCTCCCTCACAATTATGTCCCTCTTAATATCCTTCTCCCTCACAATTATGTCCCTCTTAATATCCTTCTCCCTCATAATAATGTCCCTCTTAATATACTTCTCCCTCACAATTATGTCCCTCTTAATATCCTTCTCCCTCATAATAATGTCCCTCTTAATATCCTTCTCCCTCATAATAATGTCCCTCTTAATATACTTCTCCCTCATAATAATGTCCCTCTTAATATCCTTCTCCCTCATAATAATGTCCCTCTTAATATCCTTCTCCCTCATAATAATGTCCCTCTTAATATCCTTCTCCCTCATAATAATGTCCCTCTTAATATCCTTCTCCCTCATAATAATGTCCCTCTTAATATACTTCTCCCTCACAATTATGTCCCTCTTAATATCCTTCTCCCTCACAATTATGTCCCTCTTAATATCCTTCTCCCTCACAATTATATCCCTCTTAATATCCTTCTCCCTCACAATTATGTCCCTCTTAATATCCTTCTCCCTCACAATTATGTCCCTCTTAATATCCTTCTCCCTCACAATTATGTCCCTCTTAATATCCTTCTCCCTCACAATTATGTCCCTCTTAATATCCTTCTCCCTCACAATTATGTCCCTCTTAATATCCTTCTCCCTCACAATTATGTCCCTCTTAATATACTTCTCCCTCACAATTATGTCCCTCTTAATATCCTTCTCCCTCATAATAATGTCCCTCTTAATATCCTTCTCCCTCACAATTATGTCCCTCTTAATATCCTTCTCCCTCATAATAATGTCCCTCTTAATATCCTTCTCCCTCATAATAATGTCCCTCTTAATATCCTTCTCCCTCATAATAATGTCCCTCTTAATATCCTTCTCCCTCACAATTATGTCCCTCTTAATATCCTTCTCCCTCACAATAATGCCCCTCTTAATATCCTTCTCCCTCACAATTATGTCCCTCTTAATATCCTTCTCCCTCACAATAATGCCCCTCTTAATATCCTTCTCCCTCACAATTATGTCCCTCTTAATATCCTTCTCCCTCACAATAATGCCCCTCTTAATATCCTTCTCCCTCACAATCATGTCCCTCTTAATATCCTTCTCCCTCATAATAATGTCCCTCTTAATATCCTTCTCCCTCACAATCATGTCCCTCTTAATATACTTCTCCCTCACAATAATGTCCCTCTTAATATACTTCTCCCTCATAATAATGTCCCTCTTAATATCATTCTCCCTCATAATAATGTCCCTCTTAATATCCTTCTCCCTCATAATAATGTCCCTCTTAATATCCTTCTCCCTCATAATTATGTCCCTCTTAATATCCTTCTCCCTTATAATAATGTCCCTCTTAATATCCTTCTCCCTCACAATTATGTCCCTCTTAATATCCTTCTTCCTCATAATAATGTCCCTCTTAATCTCCTTCTCCCTCATAATAATGTCCCTCTTAATATCCTTCTCCCTCACAATAATGTCCCTCTTAATATCCTTCTTCCTCATAATAATGTCCCTCTTAATATCCTTCTCCCTCATAATAATGTCCCTCTTAATATCCTTCTTCCTCATAATAATGTCCCTCTTAATATCCTTCTCCCTCATAATAATGTCCCTCTTAATATCCTTCTTCCTCATAATAATGTCCCTCTTAATATCCTTCTCCCTCACAATAATGTCCCTCTTAATATCCTTCTCCCTCATAATAATGTCCCTCTTAATATCCTTCTCCCTCATAATAATGTCCCTCTTAATATCCTTCTTCCTCATAATAATGTCCCTCTTAATATCCTTCTCCCTCATAATTATGTCCCTCTTAATATCCTTCTCCCTCATAATAATGTCCCTCTTAATATCCTTCTCCCTCACAATAATGTCCCTCTTAATATCCTTCTCCCTCATAATAATGTCCCTCTTAATATCCTTCTCCCTCATAATAATGTCCCTCTTAATATCCTTCTCCCTCATAATAATGTCCCTCTTAATATCCTTCTTCCTCATAATAATGTCCCTCTTAATATCCTTCTCCCTCATAATTATGTCCCTCTTAATATCCTTCTCCCTTATAATAATGTCCCTCTTAATATCCTTCTCCCTCACAATTATGTCCCTCTTAATATCCTTCTTCCTCATAATAATGTCCCTCTTAATATCCTTCTCCCTCACAATTATGTCCCTCTTAATATCCTTCTTCCTCATAATTATGTCCCTCTTAATATCCTTCTCCCTTATAATAATGTCCCTCTTAATATCCTTCTCCCTCATAATAATGTCCCTCTTAATATCCTTCTCCCTCATAATAATGTCCCTCTTAATCTCCTTCTCCCTCATAATAATGTCCCTCTTAATATCCTTCTCCCTCATAATAATGTCCCTCTTAATATCCTTCTCCCTCATAATAATGTCCCTCTTAATATCCTTCTCCCTCATAATCATGTCCCTCTTAATATCCTTCTCCCTCACAATCATGTCCCTCTTAATCTCCTTCTCCCTCACAATCATGTCCCTCCTAATATCCTTCTCCCTTATAATAATGTCCCTCTTAATATCCTTCTCCCTCACAATTATGTCCCTCTTAATATCCTTCTCCCTCATAATAATGTCCCTCTTAATATCCTTCTCCCTCATAATAATGTCCCTCTTAATCTCCTTCTCCCTCACAATCATGTCCCTCTTAATATCCTTCTCCCTCATAATAATGTCCCTCTTAATCTCCTTCTCCCTCATAATAATGTCCCTCTTAATATCCTTCTTCCTCATAATAATGTCCCTCTTAATATCCTTCTCCCTCACAATAATGTCCCTCTTAATATCCTTCTCCCTCATAATAATGTCCCTCTTAATCTCCTTCTCCCTCATAATAATGTCCCTCTTAATATCCTTCTTCCTCATAATAATGTCCCTCTTAATATCCTTCTTCCTCATAATTATGTCCCTCTTAATATCCTTCTTCCTCATAATAATGTCCCTCTTAATATCCTTCTCCCTCATAATTATGTCCCTCTTAATATCCTTCTCCCTTATAATAATGTCCCTCTTAATATCCTTCTCCCTCACAATTATGTCCCTCTTAATATCCTTCTTCCTCATAATAATGTCCCTCTTAATATCCTTCTCCCTCATAATAATGTCCCTCTTAATCTCCTTCTCCCTCATAATAATGTCCCTCTTAATATCCTTCTCCCTCACAATCATGTCCCTCTTAATATCCTTCTCCCTCATAATAATGTCCCTCTTAATATCCTTCTCCCTCATAATAATGTCCCTCTTAATCTCCTTCTCCCTCACAATCATGTCCCTCTTAATATCCTTCTCCCTCACAATTATGTCCCTCTTAATATCCTTCTCCCTCACAATCATGTCCCTCTTAATATCCTTCTTCCTCACAATAATGTCCCTCTTAATATCCTTCTCCCTCATAATAATGTCCCTCTTAATCTCCTTCTCCCTCATAATAATGTCCCTCTTAATATCCTTCTCCCTCACAATAATGTCCCTCTTAATATCCTTCTCCCTCATAATCATGTCCCTCTTAATATCCTTCTCCCTCACAATAATGTCCTTCTTAATATCCTTCTCCCTCATAATCATGTCCCTCTTAATATCCTTCTCCCTCACAATAATGTCCCTCTTAATCTCCTTCTCCCTCATAATAATGTCCCTCTTAATATCCTTCTCCCTCACAATAATGTCCCTCTTAATATCCTTCTCCCTCATAATAATGTCCCTCTTAATATCCTTCTCCCTCACAATAATGTCCCTCTTAATATACTTCTCCCTCACAATAATGTCCCTCTTAATATCCTTCTCCCTCACAATCATGTCCCTCTTAATATCCTTCTCCCTCACAATCATGTCCCTCTTAATATCCTTCTCCCTCACAATCATGTCCCTCTTAATATCCTTCTCCTTCACAATTATGTCCCTCTTAATATCCTTCTCCCTCATAATAATGTCCCTCTTAATCTCCTTCTCCCTCACAATCATGTCCCTCTTAATCTCCTTCTCCCTCACAATCATCTCCCTCCGAAGGTCCTTCTCCCTCCTCACTCTCTTCCAGTCCCACCTCCCTGGCCAGGGCCTGAGGTCCCTCTGGCTCCCTCCCGGACCCCCAGCCTCTCTTCCCTCCCCTTCCCGCCTCCCGGGGCAGGGAGTTCCCCAGGCTTCCCCCGAGAGGAGACCCACCAGAGCCCGGCAGGCGAAGGCGAGGCCGGAAGGGACGTCAGAGGGAAGGAGGAGGAGGAGGAGCGGCCCGCCTTCCTTTCCTGTCCTCTCTAGGAAGCCAGCTCGGCGCCCCTTAACCCTTCTCTCTCCCGGCGGGGCCGTCAGGGGCTTCGCGCACGCGCAGAGCTGCTCCATCCGGGGCCTGGCGAGCTGCTCCCTCTGAGGGGAAGAGGCGGCACTTGGGCCCGCAATGGGGGGGAGGGGGGTCTTGGGGGGCCAGAGGGGGGTGTCTCTCTTGGGGGGGCCCCTGGGGGGGCTGCGGGGCAGTGAGCCCTGTCCCAGAAAAAGGGGGTCCTGGGGGGGGTGGCAGGGTGCGGGGCCCCCGGGCCGAGAGGAGGGGTGTAGACTGGGCGCGTGTTCGTGGGAAGGGGGAACCCGTGTCCGGGAGGAGGAGCCCGTCTCTCTGCCCGGGGTTGCGAAGGGGCGTCTGGGCGAGGGAGAGGGGGGTCTTGGGGGCCAGATGGGGGGCCCGGGGTGTCACTTCTCCGGGGGTGCGAGTCTCTCTTGGGGGCCCCTGGGGGGCTGCGGGGCAGAGAGCCCTGTCCCAGCAAGAGGGGTCCGGGGGGGGCGGAGGGGCAGCTGGAGGGGGGAGACATTGCCAGACATGGCTGGGGGGGCCATTCTGTGTTGTCCCATCTGCCTTTTTGTGTCTTTATTTCAGCCATAAATGTATGTTCTTGGTGAAGTCGCCTTGGAAGCAACACAGGAGCAGCCAAGGGGGTTTTCCTAGGAAGCCTTTCATTCCCCTCTGGTGACATTGTGTGTTCTGAACATGCTGGCATTCTTATACCCCCAAAATTCCTGCATTCAGTAAGTCTTAGAATTTGGCTTAGACTTGGGTTGCCAGACGCGTGTGGATTAAACGGTGTGTTTGACACTCCTCATCCTCTGGAATCAGCGTGTCTTCACAGCTCCTTCAACCAGGCAAGGAAGGAGGCCTGGATCCAGAATTGGCCCCCACGGTCACTGAGGGCCTCATGGTTGAAACCGTGTTTAGGGGAGACAATCTTACTCGGCTACGAGGGACGCCAGAGAAGAAGGGTTGCCATGTGTCCTCTTTTCCCAGGACACGTCCTCTTTCTCAGGGGTAAAATTTCTGTCCAGGTGGATTTTTTGGTCAAAATGTCTCTGGCCAGACGTTCTGGAGGAGACATAACTGGGGGTGGAAGACTTGCGTTCCTCTTCTCTTCTCCTGCCCCCCCCCCTCAGCAAAACATCTCACAGCTTCTCTAGCCTACATACAGTAGGAGTATTGAAAGTGAGAGTCATCATCGCGTCCTCGTTGTTGCTCCTCACAATCTGCCCACCCTCCCAGAGAAGGGCAACCAAGGAGATGAAGACTCCGTCCTCTTCCTTCTGTGACGGCAGGTTGCTCTTCCTCCTTGTCTGCCTTCCAAAATGAGGAGCAGAATCCTAAAGTTGGAAGGGACCCCAAGGTCCATCTAGGCCAGGGGAGGCCACCTAAGGACCAGGGGCCGGATGTGGCCCAATCGCCTTCTCAATCCGGCCCCCGGGAATCAGCGTGTTTTTACATGAGTAGAATGTGTCCTTTTACTTAAAATGCATCTCTGGGTTATTTGTGGGGCATAGGAATTCGTTCATTTCCCCACCCAAAATATAGTCCGGCCCCCCACAATATCTGAGGGACGGTGGACCGGCCCCCGGCTGGAAAAGCTTGCTGACCCCGGATCTAGGGCTGTTTTTAAATGTCCCAACGCTGCCTGGCACTGGTCCCTCCAAATGCTCTTGTCTGGCTGGTCTTTCTTCTCCCAGTCATGTCAAGGAGCAGCATGGGGGCTAAAAGGAGGAATAAATGGAGGACAATATCCCTGTCCCCCCAGAAAAGCTCTTCTTTCTCTTTCTGTGGAGGGTCCAGGCCCCTCTTGAAGGACCTTTACCTTGCTCCAATCAGGATAAATATTTCCACCCCTTGGGACGGGACCCAAATAGTTTACTATTTAATAGTTTAATAGTTTTTTTGAAAACTGGCATTTTGAAGCTTGGACCGTTAGGCCTGCACACCATCAGCTTTTACATACTTTACATTTGCTGAGGCAAAATCTCCACCCCCAACGTTGCTTGCGGCAGTTCTCTCCTCGCCTGAATCTCCTCCATTTTTAAAGGAAGCATCTCTTTCTCATGGGCCATCTTGGCCTCCCTGTCTCTTTCTTCTTGGGCTCATATCTCTCTCTCTCTCTCTCTCTCTCTCTCTCTCTCTCTCTCTCTCTTCCTGTATCTCTGCTAGATGAAGGGCAGCTGCCATTCTGGCCTCTTCTCTTTCTCTCCTTCAACCTTAGACAATTCCAATCTTAGCCTCATCCTCTCTAATTCAATATATTAGGATTCTCCTCAGACGCAGCAGCTGGGTCATCCTGAGTCTCTTTGACTTGGCGCTTGCTGGTCATTTTATGACAGGATCTTTTTCTCTTTTTAATCAAATAACTTCACTCCTTTATTAAACTGGCTGTTCTGTGTCTCTGGGTACGTTTCTGTGTGGGTTTTAACTTCGTATCACGGCTCTTTCCCCCCGGCACCCTTGGGCCTGCCCTTCAGGGTTGTCGTTTTGAGACCCCACTTCCTCCCTGGGTTTCCAATTATTACTTTTTCTGGAAGGGACAGAGTATTACTGCTCCCCAGAGGCGACCCAAGGCTGCTCTCCAACGGGGCGCTGCGTCAGGCATCTGAGTTGCCCAGTTCAAGGGAGCTGGCGGGACTAAGAACCGGGGTTCCTGAATCGCAGGGGTTGGACTAGATGAGCCTGGAGTGTCCTCTTCTAGGATTCCTCTTCTGGCTCCCAATGCCAGGTCTGGAAATTTGCCCTGAAGCTGCTTCACAAGGAGCTCTATTCCCCCCTGCGTCTTAAACTACCTTTTGTCAGGTGTGCGTGCAGGAGCCAGGCCCTGTGACCAAGAGGACTCTGCAGGGCGGGGGCCTTCCTAAGTTTGTTCTGGAGAGGCAAGGTGCGGCCTCACAGGTGAGACCACTTGGTAACTCACTGCACCTGGTGGCAAGAGCCGGGAAGGGATATAAGGTCAGCATTTGCCTTCGGCTCTTTGCCACAGCAACACGTTCCCTGCCTTGCTGCGTTTGGTTTCTTGACTCCTTGCTTCTTGATCCTCGGACCCTGGGCTTCCTGATTCAACAACTTGGATGATGGACTCAAGGGCATCCTGATCAAATTTGCAGATGACACCAAACTGGGAGGGGTGGCTAACACCTCAGAGGACAGGATCACACTTCAAAACAACCTTGACAGATTAGAGAACTGGGCAAAAACAAACAAGATGAACTTTAACAGGGAGAAATGTAAATGTATTGCACTTGGGCAAAAAAAATGAGAGGCACAAATACAAGATGGGGGACACCTGGCTTGAGAGCAGTACATGTGAAAAGGATCTAGGAGTCTTGGTTGACCACAAACTTGACATGAGCCAACAGTGTGACGCGGCAGCTAAAAAAGCCAATGCAATTCTGGGCTGCATCAATAGGAGTATAGCATCTAGATCAAGGGAAGTAATAGTGCCACTGTATTCTGCTCTGGTCAGACCTCACCTGGAGTACTGTGTCCAGTTCTGGGCACCACAATTCAAGAAGGACACTGACAAACTGGAACGTGTCCAGAGGAGGGCAACCAAAATGGTCAAAGGCCTGGAAACGATGCCTTATGAGGAACGGCTAAGGGAGCTGGGCATGTTTAGCCTGGAGAAGAGGAGGTTAAGGGGTGATATGATAGCCATGTTCAAATATATAAAAGGATGTCACATAGAGGAGGGAGAAAGGTTGTTTTCTGCTGCTCCAGAGAAGCGGACACGGAGCAATGGATCCAAACTACAAGAAAGAAGATTCCACCTAAACATTAGGAAGAACTTCCTGACAGTAAGAGCTGTTCGACAGTGGAATTTGCTGCCAAGGAGTGTGGTGGAGTCTCCTACTTTGGAGGTCTTTAAGCAGAGGCTTGACAACCATATGTCAGGAGTGCTCTGATGGTGTTTCCTGCTTGGCAGGGGGTTGGACTCGATGGCCCTTGTGGTCTCTTCAAACTCTAGGATTCTATGATTCCAACAAAATATTAAAATAACAGTAATGCATCAAACATTAAAAGTTTCCCTAAACAGGGTTGCCTTCAGATGTCTTCTAAAAGTCTGGTAGTAGTTGTTCTCTTTGACATCTGGTGGGAGGGCGTTCCACAGGGCGGGTGCCACCACCGAGAAGGCCCTCTGCCCGGTTCCCTGTAACTTGGCTTCTTGCAGTGTGGGAACCTCCAGAGGGAACCTCGGTGCTGCACCTCAGCGTCCAGGTAGAATGATGGAGGTGGAGACGGTCCTTCATTAGTAGACAAGCTTCCCAGTGTAAGGAGAGGAAAGCAGACCTCTGAGCCCAGCCTGGCCCCCCACCAAATTCTGCCCGCATGGCTTGAGGCCCCAAGATGGGCAGAGGAAGGCCTGGGGGCAGGGTGGGGGCACAAGGAGAGGGAGACAGGAAGAGCGGCCAGGGGGTTTCACTGGGGGGGGGGATTTATTCACATTGGTTTTCTACCCCAAAACCACCACCCCCGGCTGTGAGGAGGGTGGCGCCTCCTCCAAGAATTCCTCTTCCACTCCAGCCACTCCGCTCAAACCTTTGCTAAAATCCTGCTCTCCTCCCTCCTCTCCGTCTCAGAGGCTGGGCTTTCTGTCTCATCTCAAGAACCGCCAAAGCGCCCGCAACTGCCTCTTATCTCCCACCCAAACCGTCCACATCAATCCTAAGCATCTCCAGTTCTGATTTTCATTTTTGGTCTTCTTTTCCAGCTTTTCAGACTTCTCCTCCCTTCCTTTCATGGAGACATCTGGTTTTTCTGTTTTCTTTGTCAGTGTCTCTACTTTAGTGGTCAAATTTGTCACCATTTCACTATTTCTATCAATTCGAGCTAATAGCTTCTCCAAATTGTCCTTCATCTCTTCAGTCAGGTCTTTTTTAAGTCAGCAAAAGTTCCACCAATTCAGATGGGGACCTGTCCCCTGGGTCTTGCTGTGAAGATCTTCTACTCCGGCCTGTGTTAACTGTTTTTGAACTGCCATATTCAAAATCTCCCTCTCCCTTGTTCTCAAAGCAGCCTATTTTCCAGCAGCACCTTATCAGTTTGTCAAGGTCACAGAATAACTCTTTCCCAAGAGATCCTGTTTCCTGCATTTTTCCAGCCCTCCCTCTTCCTTCCAGCCTGATACTCAACACACATAAGCTGTTTAACATAAAATCCAATTTCTCAAATTAAGATTTGAGTTAAACAAATAAACCAAATAATTACTTTAAGAGAGGAACCATAAAACAGAAAAAAGAAAGAATGTGTCCAAGAGGACCTAGCAATTTAGGTGTCCAGATAAGAGTGGTTGTCTTGCAGGAATCCAATTCTCTTTAAGTGGCTCAGAGTAGAAGAAATATTTTCCTTCAAAGAGAAACGAACTTGTCCAAACCTGTCCTATTTTGGCTTTTTCAGTGAGCTCTAAGTCCTTTTAAGATCTCCAATTGTTTTTTAAAGAACTTTAAAAGCCAGTGTGGTGTAGTGGTTAAGAGCGGCAGACTCATAATATGGTGAACCGGGTTCGCGTCTCTGCTCCTCCACCTGCAGCTGCTGGGTGACCTTGGGCCAGACACACTTCTTTGAAGTCTCTCAGCCCCACTCACCTCACAGAGTGTTTGTTGTGGGGGAGGAAGGGAAAGGAGAATGTTAGCTGCTTTGAGACTCCTTAGGGGAGTGATAAAGCGGGATATCAAATCCAAACTATTCTTCTTTAAAAATGAGACCAGAGTTTCATAAATCCCTCCGATCACACTCTTGGCACTAAAATGGTTTCTACCCTGTGTGAATTCTCTGATGGGAAATGAGATTGTTGCTTTGACTGAAGCTCTTTCCACATTCCACACACTGATATGGTTTCTCCCCTGTATGGATTTTGTGATGGGCTGTGAGACTTTCTTTCCTGGTGAAGCTCTTTCCACATTCCAGACACTGATAGGGGTTTTCCCCTGTATGAACTCTTTGATGGGAAGTGAAGCTTATTTTCCAGGTGAAGCTCTTTCCACATTCCACGCACTGATAGGGTTTCTCCCCTGTATGAATCCTTTGATGGGAAGTAAGTTTCGCATTATTAATGAATCCCTTTCCACATTCCACACACTGATATGGCTTCTCCCCTGTGTGGATTTTTTTATGCGAAGCGAAACTCTGTTTCCAGCTGAAGCTCTTTCCACACTCCAAGCACTGATAAGGTTTCCCCCTTGTATGAATTCTTCGATGAGAATTGCAATCTGAGCAATTCCTGAAGCTCTTTCCACACTCCAAGCACTGATATGGTTTCTCCCCTGTATGAATTCTTTGATGGGAAGTGAAACACTTTTTCCAAGTGAAGCTCTTTCCACATTCCAAGCACTGATAGGGTTTTTCCCCTGTATGAATTTTTTGATGGGCAGTGAGACTGGAGCTTTCACTGAAACTCTTTCCACATTCCAAGCAATGATAAGGTTTCTCCCCTGTATGAATTCTTTGATGGGAAGTGAAACTGTCCTTTCGAACGAAGCTCTTTCCACATTCCGCACACTGATAAGGTTTCTCCCCTGTATGAAGTCTACGATGAGAAGTGAGATGGTAGCTGTGACTGAAGCTCTTTCCACATTCTGCGCACTGATAAGGTTTCTCCCCTGTATGAATTCTTTGATGGACAGTGAAACTTTCTTTCCTTGTGAAGCTCTTTCCACATTCCAAGCACTGATAGGGTTTCTCCCCTGTATGGATTTTTTGATGGGAAGTGAAATTGTCCTTTCGACTGAAGCTCTTATCACATTTCAAGCATTGATAGGGTTTTTCTCCTGTATGAATTCTTTGATGGGAAATGAAACTTATTTTCCAGGTGAAGCTCTTTCCACATTCCAAGCACTGATAGGGTTTCTCCCCTGTATGAATTCTTTGGTGGCAAGTGAAACTGTCCTTTCGACTGAAGCTCTTTCCACATTCTAAGCATTGATAGGGTTTCTCCCCTGTATGAATTCTTTGATGGGCAATGAGATGGGAGCACTGACTGAAGCTCTTTCCACATTCCAAGCACTGATAAGGTTTCTCCCCTGTATGAATTCTTTGATGGGAAGTGAGACTTTCTTTCCTAGTGAAGCTCTTTCCACATTCCAAGCACTGATAGTGTTTCTTCTCAAGGGGATTTCTTTGCTGGGAAGTGGAATGGGAGCTCTGACTGAAGCTCTCTCCACAGTCTGAATCCTGATATGGCTCCTCCACCGTGTGGATTTTGTTGTGGTCTCCCTTGTTCTTCATTTCCAATTCATCACCACCTGAAACAAACAGGAATTATATTAGAGCCTTGGGAAGAAGTGCAGTCCCAAATTATGAAGCAATGCTCATTAATGTTTTGACAGGGAAAAACTGAAGGGAGTTAGATTTTATAATGTTCCTTTGTTCTGTAAAAATGTGTAGTTTCATATACAAATCAAGTTGAATATTGGATGTTTTCTCTCTTGAGTTTTTAAAAGATAACTGTACAGCTTGACTTGGTAACATCATTTTGTTCAAACTTAAATATGGACCTGTACTATATTCATAAATAAAGTGTGCTTTTATTATTATTTAAATGGTAGCCAATGAAGGAAAGTTCCCTGTTCAAAATTAAAATATATTCTATATGCTAATAAATAATAAAAAAAATTATTTATACTCCACCCATCTTATTGGGTTTTCCCAGTCACTCTGGGTGGGTTCCAACAAAATATTAAAATATAATAGGCCTTCACATATTAAAAGCTTCTCTAAACAGGGCTGCCTTCAGATGTCGTCTAAAAGTCTGGTAGTTATTCTCTTTGACATCTGCTGGGAGGGTGTTCCACAGGGCAGGTGCCACCACCGAAAAGGCCCTCTGCCTGGTTCTCTGTAACCTCACTTCTTGCAGGGAGGGAACTGCCAGAAGACCCTCGGAGCTGGACCTCAGTGTCTGGGTAGAACGATGGAGGTGGAGATGCTCCTTCAGGGATACTGGACCAAGGCCGTTTAGGGCTTTAAAAGTCAGCACCAACACTTTGAATTGTGCTCGGAAACGTACTGGGAGCCAATGTAGGTCTTTCAGGACCAGTGTTATGTGGTGTCAGTGGCCACTCCCAGTCACCAGTCTAGCTGCCGCATTCTGGATTAGTTGGTAGTTTCCAGGTTACCTTCAAAGGAAGCTCCACGTACAGCACATTGCAATAGTCAAAGCAGGAGATAACTAGAACATGCACCACTCTGGCGAGACAGTCTGCGGGCAGATAGGGACTCATCCTGCGTACCAGATGGAGCTGGTAGACAGCTGCCCTGGACACCAAATTGACCTATACCTCCATGGACAGCTGCAAATCCAAAATGACTCCCAGGCTGCGCACCTGGTCCTTCAGGGGCAAAGTTACCCTATTCAGGACCAGGGATTCCTCCACACTTGCCCACCTCCGGTCCCCAATTTGGATGTTTTCTTAAATTCTCAACATCACAGATTGCAGCAGAAACTTGTCATATCAGCATTAGTATTATTATTCAAGTTTCCTTACTTAAATGTTACATTATTGTGAGAAGTTACAGGGGACGAGGCAGGGGGCCTTCTCGGTCGGGGAACCCACCCTGTGGAACGCCCTCCCATCAGATGTCAAGGAAATAACTATGCAACTTTTAGAGGACTTCTGAAGGCACCTCTGTATTGGGAAGTTTTTAATGTTTGATGTTTGATTATGTTTTTCTATTTGTTGGCTGGGGCCACCCAGTCAGATGGGCAGGGTAAAAATAATAAAATAATCATTATTGTTACTACAGGGTTCACTGCCTGAGATTCAAAAAGCCTGGCTCTGTTTTGGGATGGAGTTTGTTTGGTTCAGTCGTGGAATCTGTGCCATCTCCAATGTCAAGTGACTCTTTGGTCAACCAGAGAGAGACAGAAGGAAGAACAAAAGCAGTAAACTTGACTGAAGCTAATTCAACATCCCAAATCACTCTGAAGCCTACATTTAAGAAGGCCTGGGCAGTTCAGACAGCCTGATCATGGTTTTAAACGGCAGAACTGGAGGAAGAATATTCACAGGGAAAACAATCAATAGCCATCCCTCCAAGGTTTGCTGTGGGAGTGTTAACATCCCAGGTGCTGTGGGTGGCGCTGTTGAGCCCCATTGAAATATCAGAGGTTCGTCACATAGAGAGATGTCTTGAATTACAAAACAGATAGGATGATCCAATAGGCAGCCTTACCGAGAGAGTCCAAGATCCCACGATTCTCCTCCACGACTTCCTTATGGAGAGCTCTCTGGTCAGGATCCAGCAACGCCCACTCCTCATCAGTGAAATGGACAACCACATCTTCAAAGCACACTGGACCCTAACAGAACAGGAAAAAGGCTGTCCTCTTAGAGAACATTCACTTGGCTCTGTTGTTTTCTACAGCGGCCAGACCCCTCTCTGCCTTCCTCATCCCTCCTCTCTCCTGCTGCAGCTTCTGCCTCGGAGTCTGGGCTGCTCTCTGCCAGAGACTCCCTCTGCTCCCTGAGCCCTCTTCCCTCTCCAGCTTCAGACCCCTCCTCCTCCTCCTCCTCCTCCCAGTCGGCTCCCTCTTCTCTGGCTCCTCCCACCATTCCTCTGCATCCAACTGTGTCCAGCCAGTCTGCATCCAAGCAGTCCTTCCCCACAAGGCTCCTTCCCCCTACCTGATCTGGGTCCACAGCTGCTGCCTCCCCTCCACCACCATGAAAAGATGAAGGAGCAGGTCTTGGTGGCATCATTCCGTCACCTGGGAGAGACCAAGGTAAGTGGAAACCGTGAGCGCCTGCTTCTCTCAGAGGTGAAACAGTGCATCTCTCAGTACAGATGGGGCTTGTCCAAGTCTCCCCTGCTAGCTTCCGGTTCCGCTCTGCTTTAATGGAGGCAGCGGGAGATCGTTGGCAAGGGAAAAACAAGGATGACTGAGGGTAATTCTCCTTGCACGTTTCCCCCAGGGACAGGGGGGAACGGGCTTCACTACCAGTTCGTCTCGGTACCTGGCTCTGCTTCTGGCATGGATTGCGAGAGGCAGGGAGGCGCTGAGTGCAAAAGCCCTTGGCCTGCCGAAAACCCTCCTTCACCGCCATTAAGAAGCAGAGGTTCTCCTGTCAATTAGAGCTCAATTTGGACTAATGTACAGGCGTTGCTGGAAGAGATGAGCTCATAAACTGAGGAATTGAACCAGCTGCAAGGTCTTTAAGGTTTGTATATGAGTAAAGAATTCATTTGGTGCAAAAGACAGTGAGTGGGGGGAGGGGAGCCTATGGCTTCTTTATATCAAGTTTTCCTCTCTACACTAATGAATTGGCAGCCCGCCATTGGATACTAGTTCAAAATATATATGTACAGGTGAGCAGGGATGAAACTGAGGTCTTGGTGGCATCATTCCATCACCTGGGAGAGACCAAGGTAAGTGGAAACCGTGAGCGCCTGCTTCTCTCAGAGGTGAAACAGTGCATCTCTATGTACAGATGGGGCTTGTCCAAGTCTCCCCTGCTAGCTTCCGGTTCCACTCTGCTTTAATGGAGGCAGCGGGAGATCGTTGGAGAAGGAAAAACAAGGATGACTGAGGGTAATTCTCCTTGCAAGTTTCCCCCAGGGACAGGGGGGAACGGGCTTCACTCCCAGTTCGCCTTGGTACCAGGCTCCGGCATGGATTGCGGGAGGCAGGGAGGCGCTGAGTGCAAAAGCCCTTCGCCTGCTGAAAACCCTCCTTCGCTGCCATTAAGAAGCAGAGGTTCTCCTGTCACTCAGAGCTCAATTTGGACTAATGTACAGGCGTTGCTGGAAGAGATGATAAACTGCGGAATTGAACCAGCTGCAGTAAAAGTTTTCCCACCTGAGTACATTTGGACTCATTTGTACCAATTTCATATAATAGTTGTGCAAAAATACATCTCTCCCCCCCCCCCAAGCTCTGGGCTCCAGGTGTCTTCCCCCAAAAGATGCAAAGAACTCAGAGATTAGTTTCAAAACCAAGAGAATGTGACAAAACGGGGGAGAAAACACTCCTTCCTCCTTACCCAGAGGCCTCACTCTGGCGTCCAACGGAGTCTTCTCTGCCTCAGAAGAATCAAGACCCATTTCTGCCAAAAGATCCTTCCTCTGAAAGAGCAACAAGGATTCAAAACAGAGAATGGGGAGAAGGGTTAGAGAAGGAATGGCAGAGGCAAGCGCTTTTGGGGGACAGAGGTGAAAGCTGCTTCCTGCTTCTGCTAGACTGGTGTCTGGGGTTGGCTGCCAGGACCATGAAACATTGGTCCTCAAGGATCTTCACTGGCTCCCAGAACGTTTCCCAGCACAATTCAAAGCCCTAAACGGCCTCAAAGGCCCAGTATACCCAAAGGAGCGTCTCCATGAACTGAGGTCCAGTTCGGAGGGTCTTCTGCTGATTCCCTCACTGTGATAAGTGAAGTTACAGGGAACCAGGCAGAAGACCTTCTCCACAGTGGCCCCCACCCTGGGGAATGCCCTCCCATCAGGTGATAAGGAGATAAAAAACTGTGTAACTTTTAGAAGACATCTGATGTCATCTTATGCTTTTATATGTGCTGGAAGGCACCCAGCCACATGGGTGTCATTAATAATAATAAATAATAATAATAATAATAATAATAATAATAATAATAATATGCTTTCCAAAAAAGATGGGCCATTAGGAAATGATTTGGGAATACTCTCCCTCCTCTTTGGAGCCCCTTGGGAGTATCCAGAGGAAAGTCTCTCTCACCTGCTGCTCTGCCTGCTTCCTCTCCTCTGCCTGACTCAGGAGGAAACCTTCAGCCAGGGCCACCGCCTGGGAACTGGTCTCCGCTCCGCATTCCCTCACCCAGTTCTCCATCTCCTCTGGAAGGACAGCCAGGAACTGCTCCAAGATCACCAGGTCCAACATCTGAGCTTTCGTGTGCCTTTCTGGCTTCAGCCACTGGTGGCAAAAGTGGTAGAGTTGGCTGCAAACCTCTCGGGGTCCTTTGGCCTCCTGGTAGCAGAACTGCCTGAGCTGCTGGCTCTGCACCTCTGAGCAGAGGGTGTCCTCCTCACCCAGGATCTTCTGCACGGAGTTTTCACAGAAACCCCCACTGCTCCCCATTTCCATGGCATGGCCTCTTCCTGCTTCAGCACCAGCTGAGTCTTGCTCATCCATCTCTGTTCTCAGGACACCTCCAGGAGATCGGAAGGAGCCCCTTGGTCCTCTGCCAAGTTCAAATGGAAGGTGCAGCAAATCCTACGAATCAAACACACTATTCTATTGTAAGATCAATACACAGCCAAGAGAAGAAGAATGTTCCCTGAGCAAGTGTAGGGAGAGGAGGAGGAGGAAGAAGAAGTTATAACTGTGAATGACAAGTGAGTCATTTGTATGAAGTGTAATCTGGAGCCTGGGCAACAGTGGGGGTCCCTCCCCACCCCACTTCATAGTCCAGAACTTCGCCCCAACCCAGCCATATCTGCTTGGGTGGCTTGGTGAGCAGCAGGGCCCATGTCTAGCTCCAGCCACCGTCCCTTTGGCACAGACAGGATGTGGCCTTGGGACTTCCTGCTCTGGATCCGAGGGGACGGTGGCAAGGCCCTCTGGGTGGAACTGCCCTGGAAGACGCCTCGGAAACTGGCCCCAAATGCAGCGGTTGGGTTCTCAACTGGGTTCCCTCTTTTGCTAATGGCATTTCTATCCCACCTTTTCTCCAACAGGCTTCAGGTGGTGTCTGGGATTGGACCCAAGAGGAATGCTGGAGACCTCCTTCCCTCCTCCTGAACCTTCCCGAGAAGAGGACAGTATAGATTGACAACAGTGGTTTGCAGAAGGTCATAGTTCAGAGGCTGCAGAGGGGAGAAGCTGGGAAATATTGGGAGAGGAGCAGCAGGAGGAAGAAGCAGCACCAGGGGAGAGACAGCTGACAGACTCTGTGTCTTCAGAAAGCATTCCTGGCCCTCCTTCTCCCAGGATCCAGCGTGCATTGAGAGTAGGAGAACAGGAAGCTCAGAGGCAGAAAGCACAGATCAGCCGACGCAGGGATGACGTAGAAGAGGGGAGACAGAGGGGTGGGACTTTACTCAGAACAACGCCATTACTGCAATGAAGAGGCGCTGTTCAAAGTCTCTCTCTGTAAATATTGAATAAAGGACTTGGCAGGAACTCTTCTTGTTGTCTACTTCTTGGCTGGCCACTGGGGGAGGGATGGGATTCCCTGAAGCCTGACAGGTGGCATCTACCCCTCCTCATTGAAGACCCGCGAAAATCCTTTGGCATACATGTAGTTCCTGTTTTAAAATACCTGCATTGGTTGCCAGTTCGTTTCTGGGCCTAAGTTCATCAACAGACCAACACTTTATATTGTTTAGTTGGCAATGGAAGAGGAGAAAGGCCCACGACTCACCCTTAATCGAAGCACAACCACAAGGGCTTGGCCATGTGGAATGCTCTCTCTTCACTCTGTTCTGTTTCCCCTTTATTTTTGGTCGCGTTCAAACCAATTCATTAACCCAAAAGTGATACGCTGACCACTGACAATGAACCTGATGTCGCACATTTATTATGCTGCTTATGTGATATACAAATGGCATGAGAAGACTGGCTTTATTTAATTCTATTCTTTATTATACCTATGATCCTTCTGTATAAAACCCAATAAAAAGTTATTCAAAAAACAAGAGGAAGCAATACGCACGCACACAGACACACAGACACACACACAGGCTCCATCTGTGTTGCATCTGATATGTTAGCAGGCTTTAAATTAATCACCAGAAAACGAAAAGGTTAGCAAAGAATATGAGAGGAGAAGACCAGAAGGTTTTGGGGGAGGAAACAGGGTTTCAAACTGAAAACTAAATATTTGTGTGTTACTGTGACAAATACCAATTGATGTTGTTTCAAAATAATTATGTGCTGAAATTAAAGCATATGTCAAGATGGGGGATGCAGAAATATTTATCTCATTTTTTATGGCAGGGAAAATGCCAAGCTAAAATTAAGGTTATTGCCAGATGCCAAGGGAAGCGAAGTAGGACGTGACCCTCCTTTCTGTTTGGGCGCTTCTTTAGATTCCTTGCTTTTATCCTGGATAAAAAGATATGGGGGGGGGGGTATTGGATGCCCACTTTCGCCCATCTCCTTTCAAACCTGAACAAGATCTCTTGCCAGAAAGGAAAATAAGGGGAGATAAAAGAAAGGGAGCCCCCCCCCGGAAGGAGACCCCGTCCAGCTGCCCCCTCGAGCCTGAAAACTCCCGGGAAGCCGGGCCAAGAGACCCTTCCTTTCGGCCCCCCCCTCCCTCCTCCCTGTCCGGGGCTCGGGGGGGGGCGGGGGGCGGGTCCCCGGCAAGGCTCCTCCCTCCCTCTCCCGCCCCTCCCCCTCCCGGGCCTGGTCCGGGGCAGGAGGAAGAGGAAAGGCCGTGATTGTACCTCAGCGTCGCGGGGCAGGGAGTTCCGCAGGCTTCCCCCGAGAGGAGCCCGGCCGGCGAAGGCGAGACCGGAAGGGACGTCAGAGGGGGGGAGGAGGAGGAGCGGCCCGCCTTCCTTCCTTTCCTGTCCTCTCTAGGAAGCCAGCTCGGCGCCCCTTAACCCTTCACTCTCCCGGCGCCGCGCAGGCGCAGGGCTGCTCCCTCCGAGGGGAAGAGGCCGCACTTGGGCCCGCAAGGGGGGAGGGGGGGTCTTGGGGGGGCCAGAGGGGGGCGTCTCTCTTGGGGGCCCCTGGGGGGCTGCGGGGCAGAGAGCCCTGTCCCAGCAAGAGGGGGTCCGGGGGGGCCTGGGAGGGTCCGGGAAGAAGGAGCACTGGGCGCGTGTGCGTGGGAAGGGGGAACCCGTGTCCCGGAGGAGGAGCCCCTCTCTCTGCCAGGGGGAGAACCATGTCTCTGGCACCTGGAGCCCCCGGAGAGAAAAGGGGGCTGGAAATGCCACGGACAACGAAATCACTCAGCGCCCCTTAGTGATTATTATTATTATTATTATTATTATTATTATTATTATTATTATTATTATTATTATTATTATTATTATATCAAGCAGCAGGAAAGGACCACACAAAAAGTCCACAGATGAAGTTTTATTCAAACCCAGAAGAGAAAAAGCAGCACTAAGTGCAGTGTCTCAAAGATGCAGCGTAACATCTTTACCTTAGAAAAAGTAATTAAACGTAACAATCGGCAAAGAGGCAGTTAAATGGAATTTTTCAGTGGCAAGGGGGACAAGGAAGCCCATCACAGCAGGCCTGCGGTGCTAAAAACCAGGAGAAGAGATTTCTGTACATCTCAAGAGCAACAAGAATGTATTCCTTCCCCCCCTTTGCTTGAGAAGTAAAAGTCTGCAAGGGTTTGGCTCCAGGGTCCCTTGAGAGAGAGTTGGTTCCGAGGAAGGAAAAGGGGGGTCCTGCAAGGAGAGGATGAGGGGAAGACCCCCTTTTCTAGGGGTGGGGGAGAGGGATTGGCCTCCCGGGTCAAGAGAGCACCTTGTATCCTGGCACTGAAAAGACACCCCCCCCCCTCACACACACACTTTGTGGCATCTCTTTTTGGCAAAGGGTCAAAACATAGTTCCAACTTGAAAGCCACCTCCAGGACCAGGCACCCTCAATGGGCTTTGGACTACAACTCCCAACCGGACCTGCCAGCAGAAGGCAGGGGGGATGGAAACAGCCGTCCAAAAGGTCCGGCCAGCTCCAGAGGCGACCCAAGGCTGCTCTCCAATGGGGCACTGCTCCAGGCATCTGAGTTGCCCAGTTCAAGGGAGCTGGCGGGACTAAGAACCGGGGTTCCTGAATTGCAGGGGTTGGACTAGATGAGCCTGGAGTGTCCTCTTCCAGGATTCCTCATCTGGCTGCCAATGCCACGGCTGGAATGTCTAACAAAACTGCCCCCCTTTCACAAGGAGCTCTCTCCCCCCCCCCCCGTGTCTTAAACTACCCTTTGACTGGCAACCATCTCCAATCTCCTTGCTGGACAATCCCAACCAAAGATGCTTTAGATTCTCTGAAATCTACTCAGGAGTCCTGTAGTGATTTCATGCTCTTTATTGCAGCTTGTAAAGCAGTGATTTAATTGCACCCCAAACCTCAGGCTTTTATCTACATTATTTACACAATGAGTCCCGTCTGGTTGGCGTTCCCTTTGCGCCCAGGAGGTTAGCATTCGTAGTGTTTAAGGTACTCCAGTCACCTATGTATGCGTTGTGGTCTTGGGTGTCTCTGTAGGGGTTCCTGGTTCTGGCTCTTGTTCCAGGGCTGCCGGCTGTGACGGGGTCGTTGGGTTGGACGCCGCTGGTCCACTCGATTGTGGTTCTGGTTCCTGTTGCTGCTCGGCCTCGGTCACCTCTGGACTTCCTAGTTCTGCCTCCCTTACCCGCTGCTCCTGCTCTATGGGCCTCACCCTTCTGCTATCCCCTTGATTCCTCTGTCCAGCCCTCCTTGCAGTTCCCCCCCAGGAACCATCGCAGTGGCAGTGCCAAGCTTTCCCCCCTTTGTTAGCACCCCGTATGACACGGGGCCAGTCGCCCTGGTGACTGTGGCGGGTACCCATGCCGGGCCCTCCCCGAAGTTCTTTGTGTACACTGGGTCGCGGAGCTGGAAGGTCCGGGGGTTCCTACCTTCCCCCACTGCTGCCTCCTCATGGGCCCTGTTGGGGTGAAGGCAGTCCAGTCTTGTTGTGAGGCGCCAGCCCATGAGTAGTTCCGCTGGGCTCCGGCCATCATTGTGCTGGGGGTGCTATGCTGGGCTAGGACAAATGCAGCTAGGAGATATTCCCAGTCCTGTTGTGTCCATGTGGCGGAGGGTGTCCTTGGTGGTCCACACCATGCGCTCTGCTTGGCCATTGGTGGCGGGGTGGAACAGCACTGATTGTGCATGGCGGATGGCATTTTCTGTTGCGAAAGTCTGGAACTCCTGTGATGTGAATGCTGTTCCGTTGTCCGAGACGAGGGTGTCAGGGAGTCTGTGGGTTGTGAACAGCCTACATAGTACTTGGATGACCGCAGCCGTGGAAGTGGACAGTACCTGGGCGACCTCCAGCCTCACTACCCCTGGGTGTGTTTCATGTAGGGCTGTGAGGACCTTTTTGTGCAGAGGCTGGGGAACGACCACCCTGCTTCCCCATAACAGGCACCCCTTGTGGGCTGGCCATTTCTGTTTACGGATTGCATACCCCGCAAATTCCGGCCCAGGGTTGCTACTGGGCCATCTCCACCACACCCAGTCCAGGACCCGGGAGATGACCCTGTCCTTCATGGAGTGGCGTGCTACTTCCAGCACGTGAATGTGGCGGTCAGGAAGCTGTTCCAGGCTCATGACCTCATGTGCGGGTGCTGGGTCAGGGATGGTCTCAGGGAGTGGCAGTCTGCTGAGGGCGTCCGTGTAGCCCATTGCCTTCCCAGGCTGGTGGACCGTGTATACTGGTAGCCGGTGAGGAAAATCAACCACCTGAGGACGCAGGGTGACAGTATTTGAGGGGTCTGCTTCTCGGGTGTGAATAGGCCAAGCAGCGACTTGTGGTCGGTCACGACGGTAAAGGGGGTCCCATACAAGAAATCGTGAAATTTCTTTACTCCCTTCACAATTGCCAGGCCCCCTTTGTCTATTTGCGGATAGCTCCTCTCGGCTGTGGAGAGGGTCTGGGAAAAGGAAGACACCGGCACCTCTCTTCCATCCGGAAGTTGGTGCCCTAGTACGGCACCGACACCATAGGGCAAGGTGTCGCATGCCATCACCACCGGCAACCTCTCGTCAAAGTGCACCAGGACTGAGTTCAAGACGAGGAGATCTTTGACTGCCTTACCCTAGGTGCAGGAGCGTTGCAAATAGCCCTTATCTTGTCCCCGGTCAGGTGGACTCCGTTTGCATCTACTGTAAATCCTAGGAAAACCACCTATTGAACTCCTAGCAGACGCTTTCCCCACTTCACCTTGAGGCCGGCCGTCTGGAAACAGTGCAGGACGGTGCAGAGTGTGTCCCCAAACACCCCCAGCATGGCCCCGGTGATCAACACATCATCGAAGAAGGGGGTGACGCTGGGAATTCCTTTGAGGAGAGTCCATTAGATTTTGGAATATGCCTGGGGCCACGTGGACGCTAAATTTCAGTCACTTGACACGGAACGGGCCCCTGTGCGTTACAATCGTCTCTGCCTCCGCAGTGGCCTCGTCCACTGACGCCTGCTGATAGGCCTGGGCCAGGGCCAGCTTGCCAAAATTCTTAGACTCCACCAGGGTTGCGAGGACATGGCTGACCATTGGCACTGAGTATGCATGAGCCGTAAGCGCCTTCTTTATGGTATATTTGTAGTCTGCGCAGATGTGGACTGAGCCATTGGGCTTGACGGGTGTGATGATTGGGGTTTCTCAGGGGGCATTAGGCACCGGCTAGAGCACTCCTTGGTCCACAAGCCAGTCTAGTTCCTCGTCAATGCGGGGGTTTGAGGGTGAACGGGACCCGGTGGGCCTTGAACCTGATGGGTCGTATGGCGGGGTCTAGTTGTAGGCCAACGGGGGGCAGTATATCATCCCAATGCCCCATCGAAAACCTCCGGAAACTCTTTGCACATGGCGTCCACGTCCATGTGGGAGCTGGTGCAGTTCACCCCGGTGATGGCTAGCCCCAGTGCACCAAACCATGCCAACCCCAGTAAGCTAACATAGCGCCCCTTGACCACGATCAAGTCCAACCGCCACTCCCTCCCTCAATATTGTACGTTGAAGGTTCCCACCCCCATCGTGGGGACCTTGCGTTTGTGGAAATCTCCCGGAGGGTGAATGGGGCTGGCCTAACTTGGAGCTGCCACTGAGACACAATTCCTTAATGTCCATGCCAAAATTATGGACAGGAGTGACCCTGTATCAAGCTCCAGGCGGCACGGGGCTGCCTCTATCTGTGCCTTGATGTAAATTTTGTCCGCATTAGAATGAGGCAACTGGTATACCTGACAGTCTGTGGTCTTCGCCGAGTTGCCTTGGTGTGTCAGACCACGGGGCCTGGGACTCTTGGGTCGGCCATCTGGTTCGAGGTGTCGGGCAGGGCAGGCACGGCACACCCGGGTGTTGTGTCCCACTTTTCTGCATTGTCAGCATTCTGTGTTGCGGAAATGGCAAGTCCTCTGCTTGTGGCTCTCCCTGCAAGCTGCGCAGTTGCAGAGCTGGGTAGCCTGGCGGAGGGAGGTCACATTCCCGGTTATGGTTTCTCCGGAGACCTGCCGCTTTGCCTAGAAGGCATTGTGACACGTTACCCCCAAGGGTTGTTGCGAGAAGTGCCCCTTCAGCCGTTCTATTATCGTGTCATAGGGAACAGTCGCAATATTTGTGGGAGCGAGGAGGGCTCGGGCGATCTTGAACGTTTTTTCTCCACAGATGCTGAAGAAGGTTGCCCTCTACTTGGCTGTGTCTCATGACGTCCTTTGCCTCCAGGAGGAACTGGAAGCGGGTGGTGTTTCCTTCCCAGTCTCCTGAGGCTGGGTTGAACGGCATGAAGCAGTTGTCTTGCTATTCTGGGTCCTTGGGTCCTGGAGCTGTAGCCTGGATGACCGGTGCAATTCTGTGCTGCCTGTGGCAGCTGTGTGCGGTGAGCGGCAGACAGCTCAGCAGGATCCCACCTTCATCGCCCGTGAAATATATTCGGAGTCCTGTAGTGATTTCATGCTCTTTATTGAAGCTTGTAAAACAGTGATTTAATTGCCCCCCAAACCTCAGGCTTTTATATACATTATTTACACAATGAGTCCCGTCTGATTGGCTGATTCTGCTTCCCTCCTGGAGCCTGATTGGTCTTTTACTGCAAGTCAATCAGTTGTTGCATTATAGGATCCTACTTGCCCTTTGTTCTAGGATCCAAGCTTAGAACATAACATTCTCCTTCCTCCATGTCCCCAATTTCTAAATAGGCTTTATTTCAAAACAGGGTGGGGGGTAGAGAGGGCTTAGTTTTCCAAACAACCCTTTATCCATTAGATAGTAGACAAGCTTCCCAGTGCAAGGAGAGGAAAGCAGACCTCTGAGCCCAGCCTGGCCCCCCACCAAATCTTGCCCGCATGCCTTGAGGCCCCAAGATGGGCAGAGGAAGGCCTGGAGGGCAGCTGCTGGCTGGGACTTTGATTGGGGCAGGGTGGGGGCACAAGGAGAGGGAGACAGGAAGACCGGCCAGGGGGTGGCACTGGGGGGATTTATTCACATTGGTTTTCTACCCAAAAACCACCACCCCCGGCTGTGAGGAGGGTGGCGCCTCCTCCATGACTTCCTCTTCCACTCCCAGCCACTCCGCTCAAACCTTTGCTAAAATCCTGCTCTCCTCCCTCCTCTCCGTCTCAGAGGCTGGGCTTTCTGTCTCATCTCAAGAACCGCCAAAGCGCCGGCAACTGCCTCTTATCTCCCACCCAAACCGTCCAAAACAACAATTATGTCAACAGATCCTGTGACACAAGCTTTAGTTAAGATAAATGAGTCTTTGGAATCTTTGACAAAACAAGGTGCGGAAAATAGTAGACAATTGGCAGAGGTCTCAGCAAAGCTTGATCTGAACACGCAAAGTGTTAACAAACTGGGGAAGAGGGTGACCTCAAATACAGAGACTATTAATAAACTTTTAGAGGACTCTGCCACAACTCGAAAGATTGCAGAAGAAGCTAAGGTTATTGCAGATGCTACTCAGGAAAAGATAATACCAGTCTGTAAAAATAAAAAAATTCCTTCCAGTAGCACCTTAAAGACCAACTAAGTTAGTTCTTGGTATGAGCTTTCGTGTGCATGCACACTGTGTATCTGAAGAAGTGTGCATGCACACGAAAGCTCATACCAAGAACTAACTTAGTTGGTCTTTAAGGTACTACTGGAAGGAATTTTTTTATTTTGACTATGGCAGACCAACACGGCTACCTATCTGTAGTCTGTAAAAAGTTAGAAGATCATGAGTTGGCTTTGTCTATGCTCGAATTGCAAAGAAAGGAGAGAAATTTGAGATTAAGAGCAGTGCCTGAAAGTGAGAAAGATAACTTGGTGGACTTCCTTACAAAAGAATTTTTGGATTTTTGGCAGCAGGAGTTAGAGAAGGAAGATTTTAAGATAGTGGCTGCTTTTAGATTGGGCAGAAGACAAAATAGAAAAAAGCCAAGGGACTGTTTGATAACTTTAAGATCCAAAGAAGAATGAGATAAAATACTGAATCTGCACTTCCAAAGAACCCTGGAAATTGAAAATTCCTTTGTGGAGATTTTTAAGGACATACCTAAGCATATCTTGGATGTAAGAACTTATTGCAAGGACCTGGTTGATCTACTGAAAAAGAACAGAATACTCTTCAGGTGGGAATTTCCTCAAGGCCTATCTTTCAAATACAAGGGAAGGAAAACAAAAATAAGATCTGTGCAAGACAAAGAGCAATTCTTACGAGAAAACGAGGAAGATCTCCTGAAGGAGGTGGTCGAAGTGGAACCAACCCTAGCAGTAAAGGAAGTAACAGACATCCTAAATTTAACATTTGGACTGAAATCACCGATGGAGGACGAACAACTACTTGGAGCAGTTGGAGGGGAAAGTAAATAACGGCAAGATGGCTCTGCAACTTCTAAGCTGGAATTGTAATGGTTTGAACCTTCCCCGAAAAAGGAGAAATGTTTATCATATATTGAAAAAAGAGCAATTGGACTTGATTTGTTTACAAGAAACACATGTGACAAGGTTGCATAGGAAACTACTCATCAATAAAAGACTAGGACAGGAATTTATTTCATCTGACAAAGTTAAGAAAAGAGGAGTGGTAATCTATGCAAAGGAAAAATTATCTCCGAAATTGATGTTTAAAGATGAACAAGGAAGATTTTTGGCAATTGAAATTCAAGTTCAAGGAGAAATTTTTTTGATATTAGGAATTTACGCACCAAATGAAGGGAAGTCGGAATTCTTTAAGAAGTTGCATGAGACCTTATTGGACTATTTGGATTACAATTTAATCCTGATGGGAGACATGAATGGAGTAGTATCTACAAATATGGATAAAGCACAAAGACAGGTAGTTTCCAAAGGTGGGAGACTACCAAAGACTTTCTTTGAAATGACTGAAAATATGGACTTGATTGACATCTGGAGAACAAAGAACCCTCTCGAGAGAGAGGGAACTTTCTTTTCTGAAGCTATGATGACATGGACTAGAATTGACCAAATATGGGTTACTAGTGGGATGGCTCCAAAGATAAAGAAAGTGGAAATCTGCCCAAAGACTTGCTCCGACCACAATGCCGTAAAGATGGAGATGAAGTTAACAACAGCTGGTTCCTTCAGATGGAGGATGAATGACACCTTATTTAGAGATGAAGAGGTCTACAAAAAGGCCCAAAAAACTTTGAGAGACTATTTCGAAATAAATTTAAAAATGGATGTGGAAAAAAGAGTAATCTGGGACGCAAGTAAAGCTGTGATGTGAGGATTTTTAATACAACAAAACTCAATAAAGAAGAAAAACCAAAATGAGAAGAAGGATAAGATTTTGGAAAAGATAAAAGAAGGAGAAAAGAAATTGAGGTCCAAACCAAAGTCCCAGGAGATTTTGAGAGAAATTAAGTTATATCAGACGCAATACATGGAATTGATGAATCAAGAAATAGAATGGAAGATTAAACAAATGAGACAAAGGACATTTGAATCTGCAGATAAATGTGGTAAACTTCTGGCTTGGCAATTGAAGAAAAGACAAAAATTAAATACGGTCACAAGCCTAGAGGTTGAAGGAAAGAACATTTATAAGACAAATGAGATTAGAAACTGCTTCCAGAGTTATTTCAAAAAGCTATACTCACAAGGGTCGGAGAATGAAGGGGATATAGATGAGTTTCTAAAGAAATATGGATTACAAAAAATCTCTCAGCAAAGTAAAATAGATCTGAATCAGAAAATAACTGAACAAGAGATAGAAGGTGCCATTCAAAGCATGCAACTGGGCAATTCTCCAGGACCAGATGGGTTGACCTCCAGATCATAGAATCATAGAGTTGGAAGAGACCACAAGGGCCATTGAGTCCAACCCCCTGCCAAGCAGGAAACACCATCAGAGCACTCCTGACATATGGTTGTCAAGCCTCTGCTTAAAGACCTCCAAAGTAGGAGACTCCACCACACTCCTTGGCAGCACATTCCACTGTCGAACAGCTCTTACTGTCAGGAAGTGCTTCCTAATGTTTAGGTGGAATCTTCTTTCTTGTAGTTTGGATCCATTGCTCCGTGTCCGCTTCTCTGGAGCAGCAGAAAACAACCTTTCTCCCTCCTCTATGTCACATCCTTTTATATATTTGAACATGGCTATCATATCACCCCTTAACCTCCTCTTCTCCAGGCTAAACATGCCCAGCTCCCTTAGCCGTTCCTCATAAGGCATCGTTTCCAGGCCTTTGACCATTTTGGTTGCCCTCCTCTGGACACGTTCCAGTTTGTCCGTGTCCTTCTTGAATTGTGGTGCCCAGAACTGGACACAGTACTCCAGGTGTGGTCTGACCAGAGCAGAATACAGTGACACTATTACTTCCCTTGATCTAGATGCTATACTCCTATTGATGCAGCCCAGAATTGCATTGGCTTTTTTAGCTGCCGCGTCACACAGTTGGCTCATGTCAAGTTTGTGGTCAACCAAGACTCCTAGATCCTTTTCACATGTACTGCTCTCAAGCCAGGTGTCACCCATCTTGTATTTGTGCTTCTCATTTTTTTTGCCCAAGTGCAATACTTTACATTTCTCCCTGTTAAAATTCATTTTGTTTGTTTTTGCCCAGTTTTCTAATCTGTCAAGGTCGTTTTGAAGTGTGATCCTGTCCTCTGGGGTGTTAGCCACCCCTCCCAGTTTGGTGTCATCTGCAAATTTGATCAGGATGCCCTTGAGTCCATCATCCAAGTTGTTGATAAAGATGTTGAATAAGACCGGGCCCAAGACAGAACCCTGTGGCACCCCACTAGTCACTCTTCTCCAGGATGAAGAGGAACCATTGATGAGCACCCTTTGGGTTCGGTCAGTCAGCCAGTTACAAATCCACTGAGTGGTAGCAGAGTCAAGACCACATTTTACCAGCTTCTTTACAAGAATATCATGGGGCACCTTGTCAAATGCCTTGCTGAAATCAAGGTAGGCTACATCCACTGCGTTCCCTTCATCTACCAGGCTTGTAATTCTGTCAAAAAACGAGATCAGGTTAGTCTGACATGACTTATTTTTCAGAAATCCATGCTGACTATTGGTGATCACAGCATTCCTTTCTAGGTGCTCACAGACTGTTTGCTTAATGATCTGCTCCAGAATCTTCCCTGCTATTGATGTCAGACTGACTGGGCGGTAATTATTTGGGTCCTCTCTTTTCCCCTTTTTGAAAATAGGGACAACATTTGCCCTCCTCCAGTCTGCCGGGACTTCTCCTGTTCTCCAGGAATTCTCAAAGATGACTGCCAGTGGTTCTGAGATCACATCTGCCAGTTCTTTTAATACTCTTGGATGCAGTTCATCTGGCCCTGGAGACTTGAATACATCTAAACTAGCCAAATATTCTTGTACTATCTCCTTAGTTATTCTGGGCTGTGTTTCCTTTGCTGAATCATTTGCTCCAAATTCTTCAGGTCGGACATTGTTTTCTTTATCGGAGAAGACTGAGGCAAAGAAGGCATTGAGGAGTTCAGCCCTTTCTGTGTCCCCTGTTTGCATTTCACCATCTTCTCCTCTGAGTGACCCCACTGTTTCTTTGTTCTTCCTTTTGCTACGAACATACCCATAAAAGCCTTTTTTGTTGCTTTTAACCTCTCTAGCCAGCCTGAGTTCATTCTGTGCTTTAGCTTTTCTGACTTTGTGTCTACATGTGCTGGCTATTTGTTTGAATTCCTCTTTGGTGGTTTCCCCCCTTTTCCATTTTTTGTACACATCCTTTTTTAATCTTAATTCAGTTAAAAGTTCTTTAGATAGCAACCCTGGCTTCTTTAGGCACCTTCCATGTTTCCGTCTCATTGGTATTGCCTGACGTTGTGCTTTTACTATCTCCCTCTTAACAAACTCCCAGCCATCATGAACTCCCTTTCCTTTTAGTATTGCTGTCCATGGGATCTCACCCAGCACTTCCCTAAGTTTTATGAAGTCGGCTTTCTTAAAGTCAAGAAATTGAGTCCTAGTATGCTTGGCTGCTCCTTTCCGCTGTATAGTAAACTTCAGAAGAGCATGATCACTCGCGCCTAATGATCCATCCACATCTACCCCACTAACCAGGTCATCAACATTGGTTAGGACCAGATCTAAAATGGCTGTTCCTCTTGTTGCTTCTCCCACTTTCTGGACAATGAAGTTGTCTGCAAGGCCAGTGAGGAATCTGTTTGACCTTATGCTCTTGGCTGAGTTTGACGTCCAACAAATATCCGGGTAATTGAAGTCCCCCATTACTACTATCTCCCTTCCTTTTGCATGCTTGGCCATCTGTTCCAGGAAGGCATCATCTATGTCCTCCGTTTGGCTTGGGGATCTATAGTAAACTCCCACAATGAGGAGTAGATAGGTAGCCGTGTTGGTCTGCCATAGTCAAAATAAAAAAATTTCTTCCAGTAGCACCTTAAAGACCAACTAAGTTAGTTCTTGGTATGAGCTTTCGTGTGCATGCACACGTGTATCTGAAGAAGTGTGCATGCACACGAAAGCTCATACCAAGAACTAACTTAGTTGGTCTTTAAGGTGCTACTGGAAGAAATTTTTTTATTCCCACAATGAGGTCTCTGTTATTCTTCTCTCCCTTAATTTTGACCCAAATGCTCTCACTTTGGCTTTGAGGTTCTAAATCTTGGATCTCTTCACAGGTATACACATCCCTGACATATAACGCCACTCCTCCTCCTTTCTTGTCTGGTCTGTTTCTCCGAAATAGATTGTATCCCCCCATTATTACATTCCAATCGTGGGACTTATCCCACCAGGTTTCAGTGATGCCTATTATGTCATATTTAGTTTGCTGTACCAAGAGCTCAAGCTCATCTTGTTTATTTCCCATGCTTTGCGCATTAGTGTACAGACATTGAAGTCCATTAATCATTCCCCCGTGTCTCTTATTTAAGGATTTTTTCCTCCCACCACTAGGTCCGCGTGCTGTTTGCTCCATTTGGTCTATGACATTTGGATGATCATCTTCATTAATTGATAGACTCCTACCTTCAGGAGCACTGTCTCCCTCCCCCACATTAGTCAGTTTAAAGCCCTCCTGATGAGGTTTCTGAGGTTTTTGGCAAAAACATTTCTCCCAACCGTTGTGAGGTGCAGCCCATCACTTGCCAGAAGTCCATCTTCAAGAAACTGCAGTCCGTGATCTAAGAATCCAAACCGTTCCTGTTTACACCATTTGCGAAGCCAGCTGTTCACTTCCACTATTTTCCCCTCTCTCCCTGGGCCACGTCGTTCAACTGGGAGGACAGACGAGATGACAATTTGTGCATTTAGTTGCTTCAATTTCCTGCCGAGAGCCTCGTAGTCTCTTTTGATCTTCTGGAGGCTATTGCTTGCAGTGTCATTGGTTCCCACATGAACCAAGAGGAAGGGGTATTTGTCAGTGGGTTTTATGATTCCTTGCAGTCGTTCAGTTACATCTTGGATCTTAGCCCCGGGGAGACAGCACACTTCCCGAGACATCTTGTCAGGCCCACAGATCACTGCTTCTGTTCCCCTCAGTAGGGAATCCCCTATCACCACTACACGCCTCCTCTTGGGTTTGGTCGGGGTTCTTCCGTGAGCTGTCCGTTCCAAGGTCGCCTGCACATTCCCTGAGGACTGACTTTGCTGCTCGTCTTCATATACCTGATCGACTGTAATGAGGGAGAGCTCCACAAATGGAGTATGCTCTTCGTCTTCCATGCTAGGGGAGAGGACCTCAAAGCGATTGTGTATTTCTAAACAATCAGAGCGAACCCTGGGCCTCCTACTTCTTTGAGTCACGTTTCTCCATATATCTGGCTCCTGTGTTGATGAACTAGCCTCCTTCTCAGGGGAGTCCCCTGTCTCCTCCTTGGTGGGGACGGTGTGCTCTGTTGCTTCCAAGAAGAGCTCCAGCTCTCTAATTCTTTGGAGCGTAGCTACACGTTCCTCCAGTTGCTGGACTTTGTCTTTTAAAAGGGCAATCAACATGCAATTGCTGCAGGTAAAGCTGCCTGCAGCCTTTGGCAAGATGGCAAACATTGCGCAGGAACCGCAGGCGACTGCAGCTGTTCCCTCCCCTTCCATCTTGAGATCGTGTCGTTGGGGGTGGCTACAGAGGTCCTCCATCATAAAAAGCTTGAAGACAGGACAAATAACTTCCCCCACACAAAAAAACCTAGGTATCCCCCAACAAATGCTTGAGACTAGCTCCCCGAAATCTAAAAGATGGGTATAAATGGGTATACTATAAAGCTTTGAAGGAGTGCTTGTTACAACCTTTGAAGGAAGTATGTAACGAAATTTTAGAGGGGGAAAAGGCGCCAGAATTGTGGAAAGAAGCTTATATCACACTCATACCGAAAACAGAGACTGAAAAGACTCAGCTTAAGAACTACCGCCCTATATCATTACTCAATGTGGATTACAAAATTTTTGCAGACATTTTGGCAAAAAGATTGAAAAAAGTATTGGTGGAAGAGATTCATAAGGACCAAGCAGGCTTTCTCCCAGGAAGACATTTGTCAGACAATGTGAGGAATATAATAGACATTATGGAATTATTAGAAGTGAACATAAACACTAAAGCAGTATTGATATTTGTGGATGCGGAGAAAGCTTTTGACAACATTTCTTGGAGTTTTATGAAGAAGAATCTACATGGGATGGGGGTAGGCCAAGGATTTGAGAATGGTATGGGTACAATATATTCTGAACAAAAGGCAAAGTTAATTGTAAATAATGTGGTTACGGAAGAATTTAAGATAGAAAAAGGGACACGACAGGGGTGCCCAATTTCCCCATTGCTTTTTATATCAGTCCTGGAGGTTTTGCTAAATATGATTAGAAGGGACCAGCTGGTTAAAGGGGTACAGGTCGGAGCCAAACAGTACAAATTGAGGGCCTTCGCAGATGACTTGGTACTTACTTTACAAGAGCCAGAAACTAGTACGAAAAGGGTTTTAGAATTAATTCAAGAATTTGGTCAAGTTGCAGGATTTAAGTTGAACAAACAAAAAACTAAAGTATTGGAGAAAAACTTAACAGTTACTGAAAGGGAGCGGTTCCAGAATGAAACAGGATTAACTGTGGCAAAGGTGAAATACTTGGGGATTAATATGACATCCAAGAATGTGAATTTATTTAAAGAAAGACAATTATGAGAAATGCTGGACAGAAGTAAAAAAAGATCTAGAAATATGGTCAAATTTGAAGCTTTCCTTGTTAGGCCGAATTGCTGTTATTAAGATGAATGTTTTGCCTAGAATGTTGTTTTTATTCCAAACATTGCAAATTGTGGACAAGATGGATTGTTTCAAGAGGTGGCAGAGAAAATATTTCGAAGTTTGTCTGGCAGGGCAAAAAACCCAGAATAATATTTAAGATTTTAACTGACGCAAAGGAAAGAGGGGGATTCGCCCTGCCGGACTTAAAACTGTACTATGAATCAGCAGCTTTCTGCTGGTTGAAAGACTGGCTACTTCTTGAGAACACAGACATCTTAGATTTGGAAGGGTTTAATAATTTTTCGGATGGCATGCATATATATGGTATGACAAGGTGAAAGCTCATAAAGTTTTTAAAAATCATATTGTCAGGAAAGCATTATATAATGTTTGGATTAGATATAAAGATTTGTTGGAAAATAAAACCCCAAGGTGGTTGTCGCCAATGGAGGCTAAAGCCGTGAAAAAGCTTAACATGGAGGCCAAATGGCCAAAATACTGGGAAATTTTGGAACAAGAGGGTGATAAACTGAAATTACAGAGTTATGAGAAATTGAAGCCTAAAGTACGAGATTGGCTCCATTATTATCAAATAATGGAGGTGTGTAAACAGGACAGGAAAATTGGCTTCCAGGTGGAGAAATCAAAACTAGAAACAGAACTGTTAGAACCCAATACTAAGAATTTGTCAAGAATGTATAACTTGTTGCTGAAATGGAATACACAAGATGAAACTGTTAAATCAGCCATGATTAAGTGGGCACAAGACATTGGTCATAATATTATGTTTGCTGACTGGGAACAGTTGTGGACCACCGGTATAAAATTTACGGCATGTAATGCCTTAAGAGAGAATATTATGAAAATGATTTACAGGTGGTACATGACCCCAGTCAAGCCTGCAAAAATCTACCATTTGCCCGATAATAAAGGTTGGAAATGTAATGAAACTGAAGGTACTTTTTACCACCTTTGGTGGACGTGCCCGAAGATTAAGGCTTTCTGGGAAATGATATATAATTGTCAGGGAACTGCCATCAGAGGCACGGGAGAAGGAGAGGGTCTCTGATTCTGCAGGGGAAGGTCCAAGCGCTAGAGGGAGACTCAGCTGGGAAGAAGGGGAAGAGAATGAGTGTAACGCCAGGGATCAGGGAGAGCAACGGGACAGGGAGGTGCAGGGGCTCCAGGACTCTTCGTTGGAAGTTAGCGAGGAGAGCCCAAGCACCCCACTGCCCACGCCCACCCTGCGCAGGAGACTCCCGCGCAGTGAGAGGCGGAAACGATTGGGCGTCAAACAACTCTTATGTTGGCAACACTTTAAGAAACGCCCACAGACAGATTCTACGAGTGACTAAGGGCAGCCACGCTAAGATGGGCTGCGCAGTCTGGAGGGTTTAACCAGGCAATCCGATGCTCAAACGGAGCAGGATTACGCACGAGTAACTCCCAACCACTACAATAATGAAATGAAAAAGGTACTTAAATGTACGTTTCCCAAGAAACCAGAGGCCTTTCTCTTGGGCATTGTCGGCCAATTGGTGTTAAAGAAAGATAGGACTTTTTAATGTATGCTACTACAGCAGCAAGAATTATCATCGCAAAGTATTGGAAGACACAGGATCTACCCACTCTGGAAGAATGGCAGATCAAGGTGATAGACTATATGGGACTGGCTGAAATGAGACCAGGGGAAAGAGACGGCGGAAGAAGATTGGAAGAAATTCAAAATTTATCTTAAGAAATATTGTAAAATTAATGAGTGCTAAAATGTTGAGGTTATAGAAAAAAGGGGATTACAGCTGCAAAAGATTAAGTAAAAGAAAAGAACAAGGGAAAATTAGATAAACTTAAGGGGGAGGATTTGCCGAAACAAATTTGGAAATTGGGATGCAGAAAGGGGAGGTATGGGGAAGTCGGTGAAGTAAGGTTTAAGAAAAAAGGATTTGAAATTATACATGTTTGTTTATGTGTTTGTTTGTTTGTTTGTATTGTATATTGTTTGTGTTTATATAAATTGTGAAAAACCAATAATTTTTTTTATAAAAAAGCAAACCGTCCACATCAATCCTACGTCTCCTGTTCTGATTTCCATTTTTGGTCTTCCAGCTTTTCAGACTTCTCCTCCCTTCCTTTCATGGAGATATCTAGTGCTTCTGTTTTGTTTGTCAGTGTCTCTACTTTAGTGGTCAAATTTGTCACCATTTAATGATTTTTATCAATTCGGGCTAATAGCTTCTCCAAATTTAACACAGGCCTGGTGTTAACTGTTTTTGAACTGCCATATTCAAAATCTCCCTCTCCCTTGTTCTCAAAGCAGCCTATTTTCCAGCAGCACCTTTTCAGTTTGTCAAGGTCACAGAATAACTCTTTCCTAAGAGATCCTGTTTCCTGCAGTTTTCCAGCCCTCCCTCTTCCTTCCAGCCTGATACCCAATAACACATAAGATGTTTAACATAAAATCCAATTTCTTAAATTAAGATTCGAGTTAAACAAATAAAGCAAATAATTACTTTAAGAGAGGAACCATAAAACAGAAAAAAGAAAGAATGTGTCCAAGAGGACCTAGCAATTTAGGTGTCCAGATAAGAGTGGTTGTCTTGCAGGAATCCAATTCTCTTTAAGTGGCTCAGAGTAGAAGAAATATTTTCCTTCAAAGAGAAACAAACTTGTCGAAGCCTGTCTTGATTTTAGCGTTTTCAGCCAGCTCTAAGTCCTTTTAAGAGCTACAACTGTATTTTTTTAGAGAACTTTAAAAATTAGACTTTCATAAATCCCTCCGATCACACTCTTCGCATTGATATGATTCCTCCCCTGTATGTATTCTTTGATGAAATGAGATTTCCACATTCCTAACACTGATATGATTCCTCAACTGTGTGTAATTTTTGATGGGCACTGAGACCTACTTTCCTGGTGAAGCTCTTTCCACATTCCAGGCACTGAAAGGGGTTTTCTCCTGTATGAATCCTTTGATGGGAAGTGAAACTTATTTTCCAGGTGAAGCTCTTTCCACATTCCAAGCACTGATAGGGTTTCTCCCCTGTATGAATTCTTTGATGCGAAGTGAGATTGGCGCTGTTAATGAATCTCTTTCCACATTCCACACACTGATACGGTTTTTCCCCTGTATGGATTATTTTATGGGAAGCTAAACGCAGTTTCCAGTTGAAGCTCTTTCCACATTCCACGCACTGATATGGTTTCTCCCCTGTATGGATTCTTTGATGGGAAGTGAGACTTTCTTTCCTGGTGAATCTCTTTCCACATTCCAGGCACTGAAAGGGGTTTTCTCCTGTATGAATTCTTTGATGGACAGTGAGACTTTCTTTCCTGGTGAAGCTCTTTCCACATTCCAGGCACTGAAAGGGGTTTTCTCCTGTATGAATCCTTTGATGGGAAGTGAAACTTATTTTCCAGGTGAAGCTCTTTCCACATTCCAAGCACTTAAAGGGTTTCTCCCCTGTATGAATTCTTTGATGGGAAGTGAGATCGTAGCTGTGATTGAAACTCTTTCCACATTCCATGCACGGATAGGGGTTTTCCCCTGTATGAATTCTTTGGTGGGAAGTGAAGCTTATTTTCCAGGTGAATCTCTTTCCACATTCCACGCACTGATAGGGTTTCTCCCCTGTATGAATCCTTTGATGGGAAGTGAGATGGGAGCCCTGACTGAAGCTCTTTCCACATTCCACGCACTGATAGGGTTTTTCTCCTGTGTGAATTCTACGATGGGAAGTGAAACTGCTCTTTTGACTGAAGCTCTTTCCACATTCCACGCACTGATACAGTTTCTCCCCTGTATGATTTCTCTGGTGGGAAGTGAGATCGGCACTCCGAATGAAGCTCTTTCCACATTCCAAGCACTGATACGGTTTCTCCCCTGTATGATTTCTCTGATGGACAGTTAGACTTTCTTTCCAGGTGAAGCTCTTTCCACATTCCAAGCACTGATACGGTTTCTCCCCTGTATGATTTCTCTGATGGGAAGTGAGATCGGCACTCCGAATGAAGCTCTTTCCACATTCCAAGCACTGATACGGTTTCTCCCCTGTATGCTTTCTCTGATGGACAGTTAGACTTTTTTTCCAGGTGAAGCTCTTTCCACATTCCAAGCACTGATACGGTTTCTCCCCTGTATGAATTCTTTGATGAACAGTTAGATGTTCTTTCCTGGTGAAGCTCTTTCCACATTCCACACACTGATAGGGTTCGTCCCCTGTATGAATTCTTTGATGGGAAGTGAAATGGGTACTCTGAGTGAAGCTCTTTCCACATTCCACGCACTGATAGGGTTTTTCCCCTTTATGAATTCTTTGATGTGCAGTGAGATGGGAGCTGTGTCTGAAGCTCTTTCCACATTCCACACAGTGATATGGTTTCTCCCCTGTATGAATCCTTTGATGGGAAGTGAGATGGGAGCCCTGACTGAAGCTCTTTCCACATTCCACGCACTGATAGGGTTTTTCTCCTGTATGAATTCTTTGATGGGAAGTGAAACTGCTTTTTTGACTGAAGCTCTTTCCACATTCCAAGCACTGATAGGGTTTCTCCCCTGTATGGATTCTTTGATGAGAAGTGAGCTTAGCCCTCTGATTGAAGCTCTTTCCACATTCCAAGCACTGATAGGGTTTCTCCCCTGTATGAATCCTTTGATGGGAAGTGAGCTTAGCCCTCTGATTGAAGCTCATTCCACACTCTAAGCAGTGATAGGGTTTTTCCCCTGTATGAATTCTTTGATGTGCAGTGAGATGGGAGCTGTGTCTGAAGCTCTTTCCACATTCCACACAGTGATATGGTTTCTCTCCTGTATGAATTCTACGATGGCAAGTGAGATTGTGACTGTGACTGAAGCTCTTTCCACACTCCAAGCAGTGATAGGGTTTCTCTTTTGTATGAATTCTTTGATGGGCAGCCAAACTCTGTTTCCAGGTGAAGCTTTTTCCACATTCCAAGCACTGATAGGGTTTCTTCTCAATGGGATTTCTTTGATGGGAAGTGGAATGGGAGCTCTGACTGAAGCCCTCTCCACAGTCTGAATCCTGATATGGCTCCACCACTCTGTGGATTTCGTTGTGGTCTCCCTTGTTCTTCATTTCCAATTCATCACGACCTGAAACTAAGAGGCAAACGGATTAGAGTCTCGGGAAGAAGTGCAGTCCCAAATTACGGAACAATGCTAATTAATGCTTGGGACAGGGGAAGAACAGAAGCGAGTTAGATGTTATAACATTCCTTTTGTTCTGTAAAAATGTCTAGTTTCGTATACAAATCAAGTTGAATATTAGATGTTTTCTCTCTCAGGTTTTTAAAAGTACAGCTTAACCTGGTAATGTCATTTTGTTCAAATTTAAATATGCATCTGTACTATCTTCATAAATAAAATGTGCTTTTATTGAAAAAGGTGGCCAAGGCGGGAAAGTTTGCTGTTAATTTTTTTTTAAATACTTTTTATTGTATTTTCTTCATCATACACATCCAAAGAAAAACAACCAATTCAGAAAAAAGAAAAGGAAGGGAATCATTAAACAAAAAACCAAAAAGACACTAAAAAGAAAAAAGAAAAATAGAAAAGAAAAAATGTGCAGAAGATAAAAACATACAACAATTAGCTAGCATCGACTTCCTTCCCTCCTGATTTCGGGTTTCTACTTTTAGTAATTTTATCTTACTGCTGGTATTGATTTCTAGTTTGTAGCATCGGAAGATTTAAGTCAAACCTACTGTAGTTGGTAAGTTACTAAAATTACCCTCAATATAGACCATAAATTTGTTCCAGTCCTCTTTTAACTTTGTATTTTTTTGATTTCTGATTCTTTGCGTCATTCTTGCCAATTCTATAAAATCGTATAATTTCATTTGCCAATCTTTCACCGTTGGTAAAGTTGAACTTTTCCAATTTTGGGCAATTAGCATTCTAGCCGCAGCTGTTGCGTATTGAAACAGGGTTTTATCTTTTCCCGGTATTTCTTTTCCAACCATCCCTAGTAAAAAGGCCTCTGGTTTTTTGGGAAATGTGTATCTGAATATTTTTTTTAACTCGTCATATATCTCATTCCAAAATTTTTTAATTCCCTCACATGTCCACCACATATGTATGAAATTCCCTTCATTTGTTTTGCATTTCCAGCAGGCCTTGTTACCAGTCTTATACATCCTGTTTAATTTTTCTGGCGTTAAGTACCATCTGTATATCATCTTTTCTAAGTTTTCTCTGATTGCTGCGCTTGCTGTAAATTTTATTCCCTCGTTCCATAATTTCAACCATTTCTCATATTCTATATTATGACCTAAATCTCTTGCCCACTTTACCATGACTTCTTTAATCTCTACATCTTTTGTATCCCATTCCAATAAGATATTATACATTTTGGATAGTAACTTAGATTTACTTTCTATTATTTCAATTTGAAATTTGGATTTCTTTTCGTTCATTCCTACTTTCTTGTCTTCCGTCCATATTGCATTAATCTGATGGTACTGTAACCAACCCTTCAACTTTCCCTTCAACTCCTCATACGGTCTTAATTTCCAGCTTTCATGGGAACGTATCAGTAGATCTTCATATGTCAAACTTTGCTCTTCCAAATTTGTTTTTTTGATTGATAAGATATCTGTTGGGGACAACCACCAGGGTGTTTTCGGTTCTAACAATTTTTTGTTTCTTTCCCAGACTGCGTATAGAGGACCTCTAATAATATGACTCGAAAATCCTTTATGTGCTCTTCCTTTACTTAACCAAAGGTAGGCATGCCAACCAAACCTGTTATCTGCGCCTTCGAGTTCCAATAAATCAGTGTTCTCCAGGGTTATCCAATCTTTAACCCAACATAAGCAGGCAGCTTCGTAGTACAATTTTAGGTTGGGTACCGCGAGCCCTCCTCTCTCCTTTCGATCTGTGAGTAATTTAAATCTGATCCTTGGCCTTCTTCCCTGCCATATGAATCTTGAGAGAGTTCTCTGCCAGTCTTTGAATATTTTAGTCCCTCTAATAACCGGAATATTTTGGAAAAGGAACAACATCTTGGGGAGAATATTCATTTTTATTGCCTCCATCCTACCCAACCACGAAAGGTTAACTCTGCTCCAGACATCCAGATCTTTTTTAACTTTGTTCCAGGTCATTGTATAATTGTCTTCGATTAAGTTTATATTTTTGGGTGTAAGCCAAATACCTAAATATTTTATTTTTTTGGTCACTTTAATTCCGTGTTGTCTCTCTAATTTTTCCTTCATATCATTTCTCAGATTCTTTGTTAACATTTTTGTCTTTAGTCTATTCAATTTAAATCCTGCTAGTCTACCATATTCCTCTACTATTTCCAGCGCCTTCTCGATACTTCCTTGCGGCTCTTCTAAAGATAACATCAGGTCGTCCGCGTAAGCTTTTAGTTTGAACTCCTTTGATCCTATTTTGATCCCTCGGATCTCAGGCATTGATCTTATTTTGTTTGCCAAAACCTCTAGGACCATAATGAATAAGAGCGGGGAGAGGGGGCAACCTTGCCTGGTTCCTTTTCCAATTTGGAATGTATTTGTAAGATTACTATTTATTACCAATTTGGCAGATTGGTTTGAATATATTGCCTGTATTCCTTTCAGAAATTCTCCCTCTATTCCTGCTTCTTCCATAGTCTTTAATAAGAACGACCAAGAGACATTGTCGAACGCCTTTTCTGCGTCTATGAAGATCAAGGCCGCTGGTATGTCGTCGTTAGTTTCCAAATATTCAATTAAGTTTATAGTGTGTCTCACATTGTCCTTCAAGAATCTATTTGGTAGGAAGCCTGCTTGGTCTTTATGAATTAGATTTAACAGGCACTTTTTTAATCTGTTTGCCATGATATCGGCATACATTTTGTAGTCGTTATTCAATAGGGATATTGGCCTATAATTTTTAATACACATTTTGTCCGTATCTGGTTTTGGAATTAATGTTATGAAAGCTTCCCTCCACGACTCAGGTGTTTTCCCTCCTCTTAGGATGTTGTTCATAGTATCGCAGAGCACTGGTAATAATTGATTTCCTAGAACTTTGTAATATTTAGCCGAGAGGCCGCCCGGGCCTGGAGATTTCCCTATTTTCATTTTTTTTATCGCGTTTTGGACCTCTTCTATGTTGATGGGTTTATTTAGTTGAGATCTTTCTTCTTCTGTGATGGTCTTCCCTTTGTATCTCTTTAGATATCTTTCTATTTGGGTTGGGTCTTCTTCTCCTTTCTTATATAATTCCTCATAGAATTCAAAAAAATTTTTTTGTATTCTTATTGGGTCTACTATCAGATCTTCATCTACCTTTATTTTGTTTATCGTATTCTGTTTCTGTCTTTTTCTCAATTGCCAGGCTAGAAATTTTCCCGTTTTGTTCGCTGACTCAAAATATCTTTGCCTCATTAGCTTGATTTTCCATTCAATTTCTTGACTCGTCAGCATCGGATATTGTGTTTGTAGCATTTTTATTGTTTGAATGCTTTGCTCGTCCTTCGGGTGGTCTATTAATTTTTTCTCATACTCTCTTAACTGCTTAAGTATTTCTTCCTTCTTCTGCTGTCTTATCTTCCTCTTGTAATTATTTTGCTGGATAAATAAACCTCTTACTACCGCCTTACTGGCGTCCCATACCACTTCTATGTTTGTTCCTGTGTTCAGATTCAAATCAAAATATTCTTTTAAGGTGGTTTTGGCCTTTTCAATAACATCATCATTTTCTAATAAATATTCATTTAACCTCCATCTAAAACCTCCATGTGTTACACCTTTGATTCCCAAAGTTATCGAGTTGTGATCTGAGAGTATTCTTGGGTGGATTTCACAGCTTGTTACTCTTAAGGTAAGTGCTCTTGAGGTCCAAATTTGGTCTATTCTACCCCAACTTTTGTGTACTTCTGAAAAGAAAGTGAACTGCTTTTCTGTTGGGTGTTTATATCTCCATATGTCTATTAAATCTAGGTTTTCTTCCAAATCTTGAAATGATTTCGGTAACTTTCCTTGGTTTCGTTTTCTGTTTTCCGTTTGTCTATCAATTTCTGGTGTCGGCACCGCGTTGAAGTCTCCCAATAATATCGTCTTGTTGTCTTCTAATTCTAATAATACTTGTTCTAATTTCTTGAAGAACTCTGGTCTGTTTGTGTTTGGGGCATAAATGTTAACCACGTTGATCTTTTCTCCCTGAAAACTGATTTGAACCCCCAGTATCCTTCCCTCCTCATCCTTGTATATCATTTTTGGTTCCCATTTTTCATTTACATATACTACCACTCCTTTTTTTTCCTCTTCCGTAGAGTTTATAAATTCCGTCCCCAAATGCTTATTTACTAAAACATGTTTATGCTTTTTAGCTACATGAGTCTCTTGAATACAGATTACATCCAATTTTTTCTTTTTCAATACACTTACTATTTTATTCCTTTTGGCTTTTTCATTCAGACCATTTACATTCCATGTTAGGATTTTAAGGTTCATTACCACTTTTATCTACTAAGAAGTCAGTGATTTGCCGGTTTGGGTTTAACCGGATTAGATTTGGGTGGGTTTGTTAAAATTAAGATATATTCAATATGCTAAGTTGTTCAGTATGCAGTAATAAATCTAAACAAATGTTAAGAGCTGGAGAAATATTTGGGAACATTGACTCTGGACTGACTTGGTCAGTCAGCTGCCTTGTGGTGGGCGATGTAAGAGCAGGGGAATAAAAATGGGAAACATTAACTTCTTGTCATGTGACAAAGACACATGAGAGCAGAAGCAGCAAAGCAGGCTGGGAAGTGCTGGGACTGCACAATCAATTGGGCCTACTAGAGTTATTCAGGCCTAACTGCTAACTGTTGAGTCACTCTGACATGTGACTTAGCAGCCAGTTTCTCTGTGTGTTCTCTGAAAGATTTCAGTCAGAGTCAGTGTGCCTCAGTTGTGAGCAGAGTCAGTATGGAATCTCAGTCAACCTGTTTGGAACCATGTTGTTTATGAAGAAGTTTATTTTAACTCAGTAAAGCTCTTAATTCTTTAAAACTTTGCGTTATTAATTTACGCTGTGCGTCACTTCTATGTGCTGAATTTTTTTTTGTATTTTTTTTAAATACTTTTTTATTAGGTTTTCTTCATCATACACAGCCAAAGAAAAAAAGGAAAAAACACCGCCAAAGAAAAACAATACACATTAAAGAAAAACATTAAGTAAGGATAAAAGATTAGGAAAGAAAAGAAAAAAAGAAAAAGAAAAGATACATACAAACAATTTACTAATAACAACTTCCTTCCCTTCTGATTTCGGATTCCTACCTTTAATGATTTCAATCAAACAGCTGGTATAGGATCTTTGATTGTAACATTGGAAGATTAGGTCAAACCTACTGTAGTTGGTAAGCTGCTAAAATTACTATCGAAATAAACCATAAATTTGTTCCAGTCTTCTTTTAACTTTGTATTTTTTTGATTTCTAATTCTTTGCGTCATTTTCGCCATTTCTATAAAGCCATAAAGTTTCAGTTGCCAATCTTTCACCGTTGGTAAAGTTGGGTTTTTCCAATTCTGGGCAATTAACATTTTAGCCGCCGCTGTTGCATATTGGAACAAGGTTTTGTCCTTTTCCGGTATTTCTTTTCCCACCATCCCTAGTAAAAAGGCCTCTGGTTTTTTGGGGAATGTGAGTCTAAATATTTTTTTTAATTCATCATATATCTGATTCCAAAATTTTTTTACTCCCTCACATGTCCACCACATATGTATGAAATTCCCTTCATTTGTTTTACATCTCCAGCAGGCCTTATTACCAGTCTTATACATCCTATTTAATTTTTCTGGGGTTAAATACCATCTGTATATCATTTTCTCTAAGTTTTCTCTAATAGCAGCACTTGCTGTAAATTTTATTCCCTCATTCCATAATTTTAACCATTTCTCCTGTTCTATATTATGTCCTAGGTCTCTTGCCCACTTTACCGTGACTTCTTTAATTTCTACATCTTTTGTGTCCCATTCTAGTAGGATATTATACATTTTGGATAGCAGCTTAGATCTACTTTCAATTATTTCAATTTGGAATTTTGATTTCTTTTCACTCATTCCTACTTTCTTATCTTCCGTCCATCTTGCATTGATTTGATGATAGTGTATCCAGCCCTTCAATTTCCCTTGCAACTCCTCATACGGTCTTAATTTCCAGCCTTCGTGGGAGCTTATCAATAAATCTTCATATGTTAGGTTTTGTTCGTCCAAATTTGTTTTCTTAAATGATAAAATATCTGTTGGGGATAACCACCAGGGTGTTTTCGATTCTAACAGTTTTTTGTTTCTTTCCCAAACTTCATATATCGGACCTCTGATAATATGGTTCGTAAAACTCTTGTGTACTTTTCCTTTACTTGACCAGAGGTAGGCATGCCATCCAGACCTGTTTTCTACACCTTCAAGTTCCAATAAGTCCTTGTTTTCCAGAGTTATCCAATCTTTCACCCAGCATAAGCAGGCCGCTTCGTAATACAATCTTAGGTTGGGTACCGCCAATCCTCCTCTCTCCTTTCGATCTGTAAGTAGTTTATATCTAATCCTTGGCCTCCTTCCCTGCCATATAAACCTAGAGAGGACTTTCTGCCAGTCTTTGAATATTTTAGTCCCTCTAATAACCGGAATGTTCTGGAAGAGGAACAGCATCTTAGGAAGAATATTCATTTTTATTGCCTCCATCCTGCCAAGCCACGAAAGGTTTACTCTGTTCCAAACGTCCAGGTCTTTTTTAACTTTGTTCCAGGTTGTTGTGTAATTATCTTCAATTAAATTTATATTTTTAGGTGTGAGCCAGATACCTAGATATTTTATTTTTTTGGTTACTTCAATTCCATGTTGTCTCTCTAATTTCCCTTTTATCTCATTTCTCAAATTCTTTGTTAAGATCTTGGTCTTTGATCTATTCAATTTGAATCCAGCTAGCCTGCCATATTCTTCTAATATTTCCAACGCCTTCTCAGTGCTTCTTAACGGTTCTTCTAAAGACAACATTAAGTCGTCTGCATAAGCTTTTAGTTTGAACTCCCTTGGTCCTATTTTTATCCCTCGGATGTCCGATGTCGATCTTATTTTATTTGCTAGAACTTCCAATACCATAATGAACAAAAGCGGGGAGAGGGGACAGCCTTGCCTGGTTCCTTTTTCGATTTGGAATGTATCTGTGAGGTTATTATTTATCACCAGTTTGGCTGATTGTTTTGAATATATTGCCTGTATTCCTTTCAGAAATTCGCCCTCTATCCCCGCTTCTTCCATGGTCTTTAGTAAAAACGACCAAGAGACGTTATCAAACGCTTTTTCTGCGTCTATGAAAATCAAGGCCGCTGGTATGTCGTTGTTGATTTCCAAATATTCAATTAGGTTTATAATATGTCTCACATTATCTTTCAGGAATCTGTTCGGTAAGAAGCCTGCTTGGTCCTTGTGTATTAGATGTATCAAACATTTTTTTAATCTGTTTGCCATAATGTCGGCAAATATTTTATAATCGTTGTTCAATAAAGATATTGGCCTATAATTTTTAATACACATTTTATCTGTATCTGGTTTTGGGATTAGTGTTATAAAGGCTTCCCTCCACGACTCAGGTATTTTCCCTCCTTTTAAGATGTTGTTCATGGTATCACGGAGCGTCGGTGATAGCTGATTTTCCAGAACTTTATAATATTTGGCCGAAAGACCGTCTGGGCCTGGCGTTTTTCCTATTTTCATTTTTTTTATGGCGTTTTGGACCTCTTCTATACTAATGGGTTTGTTTAGTTGAGATCTTTCTTCCTCTGTGATGGTCTTCCCTTTATGACTCTTCAAGTATCTATCTATTTGTGTTGTGTCCTCTTCCCCTTTCTTATATAGTTCCTCATAGAACTCGAGAAACTTCTTTCGTATTCTTATGGGGTCTACTATCAGATCCTCCTCTACCTTTATTTTGTTTATCATATTCTGTTTCTGTCTTTTCCTCAATTGCCAGGCTAAAAATTTCCCTATTTTGTTCGCTGACTCAAAATATCTCTGCTTCATTAGTTTGATTTTCCATTCAATTTCTTGACTCGCCAGCATCGAGTATTGTGTTTGTAGCAATTTTATTGTTCGGATGCTTTGCTCGTCCTTCGGGTGGTCTATTAATTTTTTCTCATATTCTCTTAGTTGCTTAAGTATCTCTTCCTTCTTCTGCTGTCTTATCTTCCTTTTGTAGTTATTTTGCTGAATGAATAGGCCTCTTACTACCGCCTTACTGGCGTCCCACACCGCTTCTATGTTTGTTCCTGTATTCAAATTCAAATCAAAGTACTCTTTTAAGGTATTTTTAGCTTTTTCCAAAACGTCATCGTTTTCTAATAGATATTCATTTAGTCTCCACCTGAAGCTTCCCTGTGTGACACCTTTAATTTCTAGAGTTATCAGGTTATGGTCTGAAAGAGTTCTTGGGTGAATTTCACAGCTTGTTGCTCTTAAGGTAAGTGCTCGCGATGTCCAAATTTGATCTATTCTGCTCCAACTTTTATACACTTCCGAAAAAAAGGTAAACTGTTTTTCTGTCGGATGTAGATATCTCCATATGTCTATTAGATCTAGGTTTTCTTCCAGATCTTGAAATGATTTCGGCAGCTTTCCTTGATTTCGTTTTCTGCTTTCGGTTAGTCTATCAGTTTCTGGTGACGGCACCGCATTAAAGTCTCCCAATAATATCATCTTGTTATCATCTAACTCTATTAGAACTTGTTCTAATTTCTTAAAAAACTCAGGTCTGTTTGTATTTGGGGCATAGATGTTCACTACATTAATCTTTTCTCCCTGGAAGTTAATTTGAACCCCTAATATCCTCCCCTCCTCATCTTTATATATCATTTTTGGCTCCCATTTTTCCTTCACATATATTGCTACTCCTCTTTTTTTTTCCTCTGTAGAGTTTATAAACTCCATACCCAAATACTTGTTTGTTAAAGCATGTTTATGCTTTTTGGCTACATGAGTTTCCTGGATACATATTACGTCCATTTTTTTCTTTTTCAACACATTCACAATTTTATTCCTTTTAACTTTTTCGTTCAAACCATTTACATTCCATGATACGATTTTAAGGTTCATTTTCACTTTTATCTACCAATAAATCAGTAAGTTCCCAGTCTGAGTTTTACCGGTTTAAATTCGGTTGGATTTGTCTTCTATCTGCTCTTCAATCTCTTCCTCCTCCCTTTCCTCCCCTTCTTCACCCTCCTCTTCCTCTCCCCCTCCCCCTGCTCCTCCTTCCCTCTCTAGTCTCTCCTTCAAACTCACTCCCCTTCTTTCCTCTCTCTCTCCTTCTTTCTCCCCACATCTTTCCCCCACCCCCCCCGAGATCTTTTTCATATCTGCGTAGGAATTTACTGATTTCCTGGTTTTCTGTTATCTTAAACCTTTTCCCTTTATAAAAAAAGGAAATCCCTTTTGGGAATTCCCACCTATGTTGTATGCCATTTTTCCTTAGGATACCAACTATTTGTTTATAACCCTCCCTTTTTCGGAGGAGTCTAATCAGTATTTCTTTCAAAATAATAATTGGTTTCCCATCAATTACCATTTTTTTCTGGTAACTTTCTCTCAGAATCATATTTCTCATTTCTATCGATTTAAAGATCACTAAGCAGTCACCTGGGGCTTTTTTCAGTCTGTTTTGTTTGGGTTTTATTTTTATTCTGAAGGCATTTTCTATCGTTTGTGCGACCTCTTCTTCTTTCAGTACAAGCCACGCCGCAAGTTCTTTAACTATTTTTCCTTTTATATCTTCCTCTCTTTCTTCCCCTATCCCTCTAAATTTTAAATTTAGCTGCTTTTGTTTCATCTCCATCAAGGCTAAATTATCTAAGACCTGATCTTGGGTTTTACTCAGTTCTCCAAAATTTTCTTTAGCTTTTTCAGCTTCTTTTCTCTGGTCTCTCAAATCTTTCTGTATTTTTTTGTTTATTTCTTCTAAGGACTTTGTTCTAACTGTAAGGTCTTTTATCTTATTTGAGAGTTCCCCTGTGACAACTTCAATCTTTTTATCAAAAGATTCTTGCATCTCTCCTAACTTTTTTTCTATACGTGTTTCATTTTGCCTAAATTCCTCTTTTATTTTCAACCATAATGCATCTAGGTCTTTTATTTCCTCTTGCCTTGAGGTTCTTCTGTCCATTGGGGTCCCCACAGATTTCTTCCCGTCTTTCCCCGACATCTGTTCACCTCCCTCCCCCCCTCACCCCCCCACCTCCCACAATCAGTTAATCTAGAGGTTTGTAGCTTTCCCGAAGCGCAACATACAATCTTGAATCTTATAATTATCACAGGGTGGGTTATTCAATTAACACACTCTTCCTATGTTCTCTAACTTATTTCTCCTCCCTGTCTAAATAGTATTTGTGTTGTCCTTTGAGTCAACGTACAGTTGCCCCGTCTGTTTTCACAAACCGTACACAATTTGTTCCCTTGCACCGTATTAGAAACCTTCCCCTCTAATTTGAGGATCTTTGCGATTACCTAATAGCCAAGATAAATTCCAGTTAGGAGGATAATATGCAAGATACCAAAAATAAAAAGGGGGGAGGGTTAGGAGGTACTGAAAGAGTAAAATAGGGAGAGAAAAACACAAAGGGGAGCAATAAGAAGATAGTGCAGTCCAAATGACACAAATAGCACGGGGGCTTCTCTTTAAATCTCCGCTACTTCTTTAACTTAGTCCGCTCCCTTGTAATGCAGGCTCCTGTCCTGCCAAAGTTACCTTAAGTTCAGTCCGGGATCGGGGAGGTCAAGAGCGCCGATGAAGCTGGGGAGATAGGGTGGGGTAAGAAAGGGGGAGGGGAGGGCAAACAGGGAGGGCAACCAGGTAAATATGCAGGCGGAGGTCCAAACGGCTTTAAAACTGCACAACAAAGTCTGGGTGAATTTCTCACGAGGGAGTGGAGAAATCAAATTTGAGGAGTAAAAGTCTCAGATTCAAATTCGGAGAGTAAAGGTCTAAATTCCAGTTCCAGAAAAAGGATACAGGTCCAATTCCCGTTCCAAAAAGCGAAGAGGTGCAAGCACCAAGAAAGGGGCCGGCCCCACGATGCAGGGTCAGTCCAAGAGGAGAAAGGAGACAGAAATGAGACGGAAATATCTTTCAAAGTCTCTGAATCCTTCAGGAAAAACCAGCTTCGGGCGCGTGCAATCGCGCATCCGCTAACCGGACCTCTGCCCTTAAAGGCAAGCTGTCTCGTCTCACACATCCGAGCTTGTACTCTATGTCCCTTTTATTGTTAAAGTAAAGTGGCAACAGGCTGGAAAAAAACTGGAGAGCTAAAAAGAAAAAGGAAAAACCAGGGAAGGTAAGTACGAAGAATCTGGGTCACTCTTATACCCCGTCGCAGGGGCTGGGGGGGGAACTTTGCCTCGCCGACTCCCTGAGCCGATTTACTCTCTCTTCCCCCTCCGTTCGTCTTCTCCACTTCCGCTCGTTCCTCCCAATTCTCTCTTCAGCCTTTAGCTTTCTATTCAAGCTCTCCGACAGTCCGCTTCTCGATACAAAGTCACAGATACAAAGTCTTTAAAGTTTCATTTCGTATACTTTTTTTTCCTAGTTACTTTGCCCCGCGGAGTCTCCAACGGGGTCTTCCCTCTCTTTGTTCTACAGCGGATGAGTTTTAGTTACTTTGTCTCACTCTTCCAATTAACTCCCCAGCGCCATCTTAACTCCGAGATACAGTCGGGCTCCTTAAAATTAATCCGTTAAGATCTGTCGCGTCTTGGAGTCCTTTCTTTTAGTCTTACACTCCAACATTTATTTGGCAACTCCAGAAGCAACAGTTTCACAAGATTTCGGAAATTTGTCGCCTCTTTCCAGTGGGAGCTTGAGACATAGCTGAGCGGGGTCGCAGAGCTTACCAAATTGCGTCTTTCGGTCCCGTTGCTCCGGAGTCCTCCCAAAGAAGGGGAAAATTCCAAAAAGCTTTGAACCTTTCCGACGCTGCTGGAAGCGTTTCCCTCCAGGGGGCCCCCCTGGAGGTTTTGGGGTCGCAGTGCCTTTGCGTTGCCCCTCAAAATCCCCGTGCAGTTCGGAGAAGTCGTGCAGCAACTTCTCCGCGCTCCCGCACTGCTTGAACAAATGTGTGTAGCAGCTAAACATTTAATGATGATGTGCATCACCTTAAACCAATTTGAATGTTTTCTTAAATTTTCGACATCTCAGAGTGCAGCAGAAACTTCTCATATCAGTATTATTAATTATTATTGTTGTTGTTGTTGTTATTATTATTATTATTATTATTATTATTATTATTATTATTATTATTATTATTATTATTATTATTATTATTATTATTATTCAAGTTTCCTTACAGTTGTATAGCAGGTTACATAGGCTTCAGGTTACAGACTCCGCTAACCTAGAAATAGCACCTCAGGTTAAGAACTCTGCTTCAGGATGAGAACAGAAATCGTGCTCTGGCAGCGCAGCGGCAGCAGGAGGCCCCATGAGCTAAAGTGGTGCTTCAGGTTAAGAACAGTTTCAGGTCAAGAACAGACCTCCAGAACGAATTAAGTTCTTAACCCGATGAACCACTGTACTTAAATGTTACATTACTGTGAGAAGTTACAGGGGACGAGGCAGGGGGCCTTCTCGGTAGGGGCACCCACCCTGTGGAACGCCCTCCCATCAGATGTCAAGGAAATAACTATGCAACTTTTAGAGGACTTCTGAAGGCACCTCTGTATTGGGAAGTTTTTAATGTTTGATGTTGGGTAAAAATAATAAAATTATCATTATTGTTACTACAGGGTTCACTGCCTGAGATTCAAAAAGCCTGGCTCTGTTTTGGGATGGAGTTTGTTTGGTTCAGTCGTGGAATCTGTGCCATCTCCAATGTCAAGCGACTCGTTGGTCAACCAGAGAGAGACAGAAGCAAGAACAAAAGCAGGAAACTTGACTGAAGCTACTTCAACATCCCAAATCACTCTGAATCCTACGTTTAAGAAGGCCTGGGCAGTTCAGACAGCCTGATCATGGTTTTAAACGGCAGAACTGGAGGAAGAATATTCACAGGGAAGACAATCAATAGCCATCCATCCAAGGTTTGCTGTGGGAGTGTTATCATCCCAGGTGCTGTGGGTGGCGCTGTTGAGCCCCATTGAAATATCAGAGGTTCGTCACATAGAGAGATGTCTTGAATTACAAAACAGATAGGATGATCCAATAGGGAGCCTTACCGAGAGAGTCCAAGATCCCACGATTTTCCTCCATGACTTCCTTATGGAGAGCTCTCTGGTCAGGATCCAGCAACGCCCACTCCTCGTCTGTGAAATGGACAGCCACATCTTCAAAGCACACTGGACCCTAACAGAACAGGAAAAAGGCTGTCCTCTTAGAGAACATTCACTTGGCTCTGTTGTTTTCTACAGCGGCCTGACCCCTCGCTGCCTTCCTCATCCCTCTCTCCTGCTGCAGCTTCTGCCTCGGAGTCTGGGCTGCTCTCTGCCACAGACTCCCTCTGCTCCCTGAGCCCTCTTCCCTCTCCAGCTTCAGACCCCTCCTCCTCCTCCTCCCAGTCGGCTCCCTCTTCTCTGGCTCCTCCCACCATTCCTCTGCATCCAACTGTGTCCAGCCAGTCTGAATCCAAGCAGTCCTTCCCCACAAGGCTCCTTCCCCCTACCTGATCTGGGTCCACAGCTGCTGCCTCCCCTCCACCACCATGAAAAGATGAAGGAGCAGGTCTTGGTGGCATCATTCCGTCACCTGGGAGAGACCAAGGAAAGTGGAAACCGTGAGCGCCTGCTTCCCTCAGAGGTGAAACAGTGCATCTCTACGTACAGATGGGGCTTCGTCCAAGTCTCCCCTGCTAGCTTCCGGTTCCGCTCTGCTTTAATGGAGGCAGCGGGAGATCGTTGGCAAAGGAAAAACAAGGATGACAGAGGGTAATTCTCCTTGCAAGTTTTCCCCAGGGACAGGGGGGAACGGGCTTCACTCCCAGTTCGTCTTGGTACCAGGCTCCGGCTCCGGCATGGATTGCGGGAGGCAGGGAGGCGCTGAGTGCAAAAGCCCTTTGCCTGCCGAAAACCCTCCTTCGCCGCCATTAAGAAGCAGAGGTTCTCCTGTCACTCAGAGCTCAATTTGGACTAATGTACAGGCATTGCTGGAAGAGATAATAAACTGTGGAATTGAACCAGCTGCAGTAAAAGTCTTCCCACCTGACTACATTTGGACTCATTTGTACCAATTTCATATAATAGCTGTGCAAAAATACATCTCTCCCCCCGCTCTGAGCTCCAGGTGTCATCCCTCAAAAGATGCAAAGAACTCACAGATTAGTTTCAAAACCAAGAGAATGTGTCAAAACGGGGGAGAAAACACTCCTTCCTCCTTACCCAGAGGCCTCACTCTGGCGTCCAACGGAGACTTCTCTGCCTCAGAAGAATCAAGACCCCTTTCTGCCAAAAGATCCTTCCTCTGAAAGAGCAACAAGGATTCAAAACAGAGAATGGGGAGAAGAGTTAGAGAAGGAATGGCGGAGGCAAGCGCTTTCGGGGGACAGAGGTGAAAGCTGCTTCCTGCTTCTGCTAGACTGGTGTCTGGGGTTGGCTGCCAGGACCATGAAACATTGGTCCTCAAGGATCTTCACTGGCTCCCAGAATGTTTCCCAGCACAATTCAAAGCCCTAAACGGCCTCAAAGGCCCAGTATACCCAAAGGAGCGTCTCCATGAACTGAGGTCCAGTTCCGAGGGTCTTCTGCCGATTCCCTCACTGTGACAAGTGAAGTTACAGGGAACCAGGCAGAAGACCTTCTCCACAGTGGCCCCCACCCTGGGGAATGCCCTCCCATCAGGTGAGAAGGAGATAAAAAACTGTGTAACTTTTAGAAGACATCTGATGTCTTCTTATGCTTTTACAGTGGTACCTCGCAAGACGAATGCCTCACAAGACAAAAAACTCGCTAGACGAAGGGGTTTTTTGTTTTTTGAGCTTCTTCGCAAGACAATTTTCCCTATGGGCTTGCTTCGCAAGACGGAAATGTCTTGCAAGTTTGTTTCCTTTTTCTTAACACCGTTAATACAGTTGCGACTTGACTTCGAGGAGCAACTCATAGAACGTGGTGTGGTAGCCTTTTTTGAGTTTTTTAAAGACTTTGGTGATTTTTGAAGCTTTTCCAAAACTTTCCCGACACCGTGCTTCGCAAGACGAAAAAAATCGTAAGACGACAAAACTTGCGGAACGAATTAATTCTGTCTTGCGAGGCACCACTGTATATGTGCTGGAAGGCACCCAGCCACATGGGTGTTATAAATAATACTAATAATATGCTTTCCCAAAAAGGATGGGCCATTAGGAAATGATTTGGGAATACTCTCCCTCCTCTTTGGAGCCCCTTGGGAGTATCCAGAGGAAAGTCTCTCTCACCTGCTGCTCTGCCTGCTTCCTCTCCTCTGCCTGACTCAGGAGGAAACCTTCGGCCAGGGACACCGCCTGGGAACTGGTCTCCGCTCCGCATTCCCTCACCCAGTTCTCCATCTCCTCTGGAAGGACAGCCAGGAACTGCTCCAAGATCACCAGGTCCAACATCTCAGCTTTCGTGTGCCTTTCTGGCTTCAGCCACTGATGGTCAAGATGGTAGAACTGGCTGCAAACCTCTCGGGGTCCTTTGGCCTCCTGGTAGCAGAACTGCCTGAGCTGCTGGCTCTGCACCTCTGAGCAAGGGGTGTCCTCCTCACCCAGGATCTTCTGCATGGAGTTTTCCCAGGATCCCCCACTGCTCCCCGTTTCCATGGCATGGCCTCTTCCTGCTTCAGGGCCAGCTGAGTCTTGCTCATCCATCTGGGCTTTCCGGAAATCTCCAGAAGATCGGAAGGAGCCCCTTGGTCCTCTGCCAAGTTCTACTGCAAGGTGCAGCAAATCCTATGAATCAAACACATTCTTCTATTATAATATCAAAGCACAGCCAAGAGAAGAAGAATGTTCTCTGAGGAAGCGTGGGGAGAGGAGGAGGAGGAAGAAGTCATAACTGTGAGTGACAAGTGAGTGTAATCTGGAGCCAGGGCAACAGTGGGGGTCCCTCCCCACCCCACTTCATAGTCCAGAACTTCACCCCAACCCAGCCATATCTGCTTGGGTGGCTTGGTGAGCAGCAGGGCCCATGTCTAGCTCCAGCCACCGTCCCTTGGGGACTTCCTGCTCTGGATCTGAGGGGACGGTGGCAAGGCCCTCTGGGTGGAACTGCCCTGGAAGACGCCTCGGAAACTGGCCCCAAATGCAGCGGTTGGGTTCTCACCTGGGTTCCCTCTTTTACTAATGGCATTTCTATCCCACCTTTTTCTCCAACAGGCTCCAGGTGGTGTCCGGGACTGGACCCAAGAGGAATGCTGGAGACCCCCTTCCCTCCTCCTGAACCTTCCCGAGAAGAGGAGGACAGTATAGATTGACAACAGTGGTTTGCAGAAGGTCATAGTTCAGAGGCTGCAGAGGGGAGAAGCTGGGAAATATTGGGAGAGCAGAAGGAGGAAGAAGCAGCAGCACCAGGGAAGAGACAGCTGACAGACTCTGTGTCTTCAGAAAGCATTCCTGACCCTCCTTCTCCCAGGACCCAGCGTGCATTGAGAGTAGGAGAACAGGAAGCTCAGAGGCAGAAAGCACAGATCAGCCGACGCAGGGATGACGTAGAAGAGGAGAGACAGAGGGGTGGGACTTTGCTCAGAACAACGCCATTACTGCAATGAAGAGGCGCTGTTCAAAGTCTCTCTCTGTAAGTATTGAATAAAGGACTCGGCAGGAACTCTTCTTGTTGTCTACTTCTTGGCTGGCCACTGGGGGAGGGATGGGATTCCCTGAAGCCTGACAGGTGGCATCTACCCCTCCTCACTGAAGACCCACGAAAATCCTTTGGCATACATGTAGTTCCTGTTTTAAAATACCTGCATTGGTTGCCAGTTCATTTCTGGGCCTAAGTTCATCAACAGACCAAGACTTTATATTGTTTAGTTGGCAATGGAAGAGGAGAAAGGCCCACGACTCTCCCTTAATCGAAGCTCAACCACAAGGGCTTGGCCATGGGGAATGCTCTCTCTTCACTCTGTTCTGTTTCCCCTTTATTTTTGGTCGCGTTCAAACCAATTCATTAACCCAAAAGTGATACGCTGACCGCTGACAATGAACCTGATGTCGCAAATTTATTATGCTGCTTATGTGATATACAAATGGCATGAGAAGACTTGCTTTATTTAATTCTATTCTTTATTATACCTATGATCCTTCTTTATAAAACCCAATTAAAAGTTATTCAAAAACAAGAGGAAGCAACACACACACACACACACAGACACACACACACACACACACAGGCTCCATCTGTGTGGCATCTGATATGTTAGCAGGCTTTAAATTAATCACCAGAAAATGAAAAGGTTAGCAAAGAATATGAGAGGAGAAGACCAGAAGGTTTTGGGGGAGGAAACAGGGTTTCAAACTGAAAACAAAATATTTGTGTGTTACTGTGACAAATACCAATTGATGTTGTTTCAAAATAATTATGTGCTGAAATTAAAGCATATGTCAAGATGGGGGATGCAGAAATATTTCTCTCATTTTTTATGGCAGGGAAAATGCCAAGTGAAAATTAAAGTATTGCAAGATGCCAAGGGAAGCGAAGTAGGACGTGACCCTCCTTTCTGTTTGGGCGCTTCTTTAGATTCCTGGATTTTATCCTGGATAAAAAGATATGGGGGGGGGGTATTGGATGCCCCCTTTCGCCCATCTCCTTCCAAACCTGAACAAGATCTCTTGCAAGAAAGGAAAATAAGGGGAGATAAAAGAAAGGGAGCCCCCCCCCGGAGGCGGAGTTTGCGAAGGAGACCCCCCCGCCCAGCTGCCCCCCCCCTCGAGCCTGGAAATTCCCGGGAAGCCGGGCCAAGAGACCCTCCCTTTCGGGGCCCCCTCCCTCCCTCCCTCCCTCTCCCGCCCCCTCCCCCTCCCGGGCCACGGAGAAGCCAGGCCGTGATTGTACCTCAGCGCCGCGGGGCAGGGAGTTCCGCAGGCTTCCCCCGAGAGGAGCCCGGCCGGCCAAGGCGAGGCCGGAAGGGACGTCAGAGGGAGGAGCGGCCTGCCTTCCTTCCTTTCCTGTCCTCTCTAGGAAGCCAGCTCGGCGCCCCTTAACCCTTCACTCTCCCGGCGCCGCGCAGGCGCAGAGCTGCTCCATCCGGGGCCTGGCGAGCTGCTCTCTCCGAGGGGAAGAGGCCGCACTTGGGCCCGCAATGGGGGAGAGGGGGGTCTTGGGGGGCAGATGGGGGCGTCTCTCTTGGGGGGGCTGCGGGGGGGGGCTTGGGGGCAGTGAGCCCTGTCCCAGAAAAAGGGGGTCCTGGGAGGGTGCGGGGCCCCCGGCCGAGAGGAGGGGCGCCTGGGCGGGAAGAAGCCGGGCTGGGCGCGTGTGCGTGGGAAGGGGGAACCCGTGTCCCGGAGGAGGAGCCCCTCTCTCTGCCTGGGGCTGCGAAGGGGCGGGGGAGCGGGGAGCCTTCCAGGGGGGGCCAGATGGGGGACCCGGGGGTGTTTCTCTTGGGGGTTCCTGGGGGGCTGCGGGGCAGAGCCGTGTCCCAGCAAGAGGGGGTCCGGGGGGGCCTGGGAGGGTCCGGGAGGAAGGAGCACTGGGCGCGTGTGCGTGGGAAGGGGGAACGCGTGTCCCGGAGGAGGAGCCCCTCTCTCTGCCAGGGGGAGAACCATGTCTCTGGCCCCTGGAGCCCCTGGAGAAAAAAGGGGGCTGGAAATGCCACGGACAAGGAAATCACTCAGCGCCCCTTGTATATCAAGCAGCAGGAAAGGACCACACAAAAAGTCCACAGATGAAGTTTTATTCAAACCCGGAAGAGAAAAAAGCAGCACTAAGTGCAGTGTCTCAAAGATGCAGCGTAACATCTTTACCTTAGGAAAAGTAATTAAACGTAACAATCGGCAAAGAGGCAGTTAAATGGACTTTTTCAGTGGCAAGGGGGACAAGGAAGCCCATCACAGCAGGCCTGCGGTGTTAGAAATCAGGAGAAGAGATTTCTGTACATCTCAAGAGCAACAAGAATGTATTCCTTCCCCCCCTTTGCTTGAGAAGTAAAACTCTGCAAGGCTTTGGCTCCAGGGTCCCTTGAGAGAGAGTTGGTTCCGAGGAAGGAAAAGGGGGTCCTGCAAGGAGAGGATGAGGGGAAGACCCCCTTTTCTAGGGGTGGGGGAGAGGGATTGGGCTCCCGGGTCAAGAGAGCACCTTGTATTCTGGCACTGAAAAGACCCCCCCCCCTCACACACACACTTTGTGGCATCTCCTTTTGGCCAAGGGTCAAAACATAGTTCCAACTTGAAAGCCACCTCCAGGACCAGGCACCCTCAATGGGCTTTGGACTACAACTCCCAACCGGACCTGCCAGCAGAAGGCAGGGGGGATGGAAACAGCCGTCCAAAAGGTCCAGCCAGCTCCAGAGGCGACCCAAGGCTGCTCTCCAATGGGGCACTGCTCCAGGCATCTGAGTTGCCCAGTTCAAGGGAGCTGGCGGGACTAAGAACCGGGGTTCCTAAATGGCAGGGGTTGGACTAGATGAGGCTGGAGTGTCCTCTTCCAGGATTCCTCTTCTGGCTGCCAATGCCAGGGCTGGAATGTCTCCCAAAACTGCCCCCCCCTTTCACAAGGAGCTCTCCCCCCCCCCCGTGTCTTAAACTACCCTTTGACTGGCAACCATCTCCAATCTCCTTGCTGGACAATCCCAACCAAAGATGCTCTAGATTCTCTGAAATCTACTCAGGAGTCCTGTAGTGATTTCATGCTCTTTATTGCAGATTGTAAAGCAGTGATTTAATTGCACCCCCCCCCCAAACGTAAGGCTTTTATCTACATTATTTACACAATTAGTCCCGTCTGATTGGCTGATTCTACTTCCCTCCTGGAACCTGATTGGTCTTTTCCTGCAGGCCAATCAGTTGTTGCATTCTAGGATCCTAGTTGCCTTTTGTTCTAGGCTCCAAGCTTAGTACATAACCCCCCTCCCCTCTAAGTTCCCGCAGTGCCCAGAAGGTTAGCATTCCTAGTCGTTGAATTATGCCGGTCACCTATGTATGCGTTGTGGTCTTGGGTGTCTCTCGGTAGGGGTTCCTGGTTCTGGCTCTTGTTCCAGGGCTGCCGGATGTGACGGGGTCGTTGGGTTGGACGCCGCTGGTCCACTCGGTTGTGGTTTTGGTTCCTGTGGCTGCTCGGCCTCGGTCACTTCTGGACTTCCTAGTTCTGCCTCCCTTACCCGCTCCTCCTTCTCTATGGGCCTCACCCTTCTGCTATCCCCTTGGGATTCCTCTGTCCAGCCCTCCTTGCAGTTCCCCCCCAGGAACCATCACAGCAGTTGATCGCAGTGGCGGCACCAAGCTTTCCCCCCTTTGTTAGCACCTTGTATGACACGGGGCCAGTTGCCCTGGTGACAGTGGCGGGTACCCATGCCAGGCCCTCCCCGAAGTTCCTTGCGTACACTGGGTCGCGGGGCTGGAAGGTCTGGGAGCTCCTACCTTCCCCCACTGCTGCCGCCTCATGGGCCCTGTTGGGGTGAAGGCGGTCCAGTCTTGTTGTGAGGCGCCAGCCCATGAGTAGTTCCGCTGGGCTCCGGCCATCATTGTGCTGGGGGTGCTATGCTGGGCTAGGACAAATGCAGCTAGGAGATACTCCCAGTCCCCTTGTGTCATGAGGCGGAGGGTGTCCTTGGTGGTCCACACCATGCGCTCTGCTTGGCCATTGGTGGCGGGGTGGAACAGCACTGATTGTGCATGGCAGATGGCATTTTCTGTTGCAAAAGTCTGGAACTCCTGTGATGTGAATGCTGTTCCATTGTCAGAGATGAGGGTGTCAGGGAGTCTGTGGGTTGTGAACAGCCTACATAGTACTCGGATGACCGCAGATGTGGAAGTGGACGGTACCTGGGCGACCTCCAGCCATTTGGAGTATGAGTCCACCACTACGAAGAATGTCCTTCCCTGGAAGGGGCCAGCGAAGTCCACATGCAGGTGGGACCACAGTGCTCGGTTGGACTCCTTTCAGCTCTGGCAGTATTTAACCCAGGCCTCTATCTCCCCGTCAATTCCTGGCCACCACACATAGCTTAAGGGCCTCACAACCCCGGGTGTGTTTCATGTAGGGCTGTGAGGACCTTTTGGCGCAGAGGCTGGGGAACGACCACCCTGCTTCCCCATAACAGGCACCCCTTGTGGGCTGACCATTTCTGTTTGCGGGTTGTATAGCCCGCAAATTCCAGCCCAGGGTTGCTACTGGGCCATCTCCACCACACCCAGTCCAGGACCCGGGAGATGACCCTGTCCTTCATGGAGTGGCGTGCTACTTCCAGCACCTGAATGTGGCGGTCAGGAAGCTGTTCCAGGCTCATGACCTCATGTGCGGGTGCTGGGTCGGGGATGGTCTCAGGGAGTGGCAGTTTGCTGAGGGCGTCCGCGTGGCCCATTGCCTTCCCAGGCTGGTGGACCGTGTATACTGGTAGCCGGTGAGGAAAATCAACCACCTGAGGACGCAGGGTGACAGTATTTGAGGGGTCTGCTTCTTGGGTGTGAATAGGCCAAGCAGTGACTTGTGGTCAGTCACAACGGTAAAGGGGGGCCTATACAAGAAATCGTGAAATTTCTTTACTCCCTTCACAATTGCCAGGCCCTCTTTGTCTATTTGCGGATAGCTCCTCTAGGCTGTGGAGAGGGTCTGGGAAAAGTAAGCCACCGGCACCTCTCTTCCATCCGGAAGTTGGTGCCCTAGTACGGCACCGACACCATAGGGCGAGGTGTCGCATGCCAGCACCACCGGCAACCTCTCGTCAAAGTGCGCCAGGACTGAGTTCAAGATGAGCAGATCTTTGACTGCTTGGAACGCAGCCTCATGGCACTGCCCCCACACCCACGGGGCCTGCTTATCTGACAGTCTTTCTAGGGGCTCTGCTACTGCTGCCTTGTGGGGTAAGAAGGCATGGTAAAAGTTAATAGTCCCAAGAAGGCTTGGAGTTCCGCCTTACCCTTAGATGCAGGGGCGTTGCAAATAGCCCACATCTTGTCCCCAGTCAGGTGGACTCTGTCTGCATCTATTGTAAATCCTAGAAAAACCACCTATTGAACTCCTAGCAGACACTTTTCCTACTTCACCTTGAGGCCGGCCATCTGGAAACAGTGCAGGACAGTGCGGAGTGTGTCCCCAAACTCCCCCAGTTTGGCCCCTGTGATCAACACATCATCGAAGAAGAGTGTGACGCCAGGTATTCCTTTGAGGAGAGAGTCCATTAGATTTTGGATTATGCCTGGGGCCACACGGACGCTAAATTTCAGCCCATTGACACGGAACCGGCCCCGTGCGTTACAATCGTCTGTGCCTCCGCAGGGGCCTTGTCCACTGGCAACTGCTGATAGGCCTGGGCCAGCTTGCCAAAAATCTTAGACCCCGCCAGGGTGGCGAGGACAGGGCTGACCATTGGCACCAGGTATGCATGAGCCATAAGGGCCTTCTTTATGGTACATTTGTAGTCTGCGCAGATGTGGACTGAGCCATTGGGCTTGACGGGTGTGATGATTGGGGTTTCTCGGGGGCATTGGGCTAAAGCACTCCTTGCTCAATGAGCCAGTCTAATTCCTCGTCAATGCGGGGTTTTAAGGGTGAACGGGACCTGGTGGGCCTTGAACATGATGGGTCGTAGACTTCTGGGTTGGCGCCTCCAGGCAATGGCGGAGTTCCTCCGATTGGGAGGAATTTGCTCCGTGGAAATCAGGGTCTGACCGCCACGGCGAAGGCGGAGACCCACTGAAATCACAGGCAGGAGAAGCTTGTGAACCTGGGATTCGGCTGGCATCTTTTGCGCCTCCCCTACTCGCGGGGAAACCCTGATTTGGGGATCCGGAGCGAAGTGGGGTGAGCGGCGCAGTGCTTTGAATTGACTGCTTCTTTCACGGAGTGAAGCTGCATCGCTGTTGCTGGAGAGCGCTGACTTTTTCCTGTGGACAATTTGACTTTAAACAACTACCCATGAGTAGAACGGAAAATTGGATCTTTAAATTCATTAATTTGGCATTGAAACGGGAAGGTTTTAAACAGGAAGTCCGCCTTCCTCTTTTGTAAATAGACTGAAGCAAAGGCGTTGCAAGTTAAAGCCTTGGAAAGTCTTTTGTAAAGGATTAAATCTCCATCGGTTAAAACTATTAAAGCCCCCTTGGAAGCAGGAGAAGAGGGGGGAAATTTTGGACCTAGCGAGCCTGCAGGAGAGTGAAAAATTAAATTACCACTGCTCTGAACCTGGAAACGGGCTGCCAGCAGAACTGACGTTTTGGGAGAGTTCTTGACTGTGAACAGAAAGCATGTTGACAGATGGCTAAATAAGAGAAATATATTGTTTCCATTGTCCTCTTCTGTGTTTAAAAAGGAGGAAAAGTAACTGAAAATTGAAACTAACTTTATAAATTGTGCTTTAAAGGATTGATACAAGTGGAGACTGTTTCCCTCTAGAGGGAGCTTTTGAAACTGTTACAAGAGTGGAGCTGGGTTTTTTCCAGCTGCAAGATAAGAGCTGTGAGAATCAGAGATTGACCTTGGATTTTAAGAATGTTGACAGAAGGAGCCTTAGTGACTGTTTTATGTAAGATAAGCTATTCGTTGGAACAGCTTCACAAGAAGACGGATGTTATGAATACCAAACTTGAGAACTTGGAACAAAAAGTGTTAAATTTGGGACAAAAAGTGACCATCAATACAGAAATTGTTCAGGATTTGACACAGGAACCTACTTTGACAGGACAAACTGGGGAGAAGACGAAGGAGAAAGTAGTAGTTGTTGAACCTAAAGTAATACAAGTGGAAGCCCCAGCCTTACAGAGACAAATCGTGGACTATAAGTGGAGGCCTTTTATAAATGAATATAGAAAAAGTCAGAATTTGAAGATTGGAGCCCTGCTTGGACTGGAGAAGGAAGGTTGGATAGACTCTTTCATGCAGGGATTTACTGACCTTTGGGTCCTGAATCTGGGTCAGGAGGTGATTGGAGTTGTGGGGGCCTTTGGATCTGGAGGAGCCTTGAAACATGATTTGAGATATTGTATGGACCTTGGTTCTAGCTGTGGAGAGTTGGCTGGCCTGTTGAGAGGGAATGGGGGCATGGTTGGGTCGGGGCCTCCCCGAGACTTGCTCTTCAGCATCTTCAGCATCAAAGAATATGAAGAATTGCAGAAGGGACTTGGAAAAGATTTAAGAGCCTTGGACAGAAGATCTCCAGGTTGATGAACTATATGGAATGGACGGAAATGACTGGCAGAATCCAAGAGCAGGGAGAAGAGATGGTGGTAGAAGACTGGGAAAGCTTAAAGTTTGTATATAGAAATATTGTAAAATTAATGAGTATTTGAAAATTGTTGGAATGAAACTTTATGGCTTTAGCAGAAATGTTATAAGGAGTTAAGTATAAATAAGTATTTTAGTATTAATGGAAAATAAGGTTAAACATATGTTAAGTTATTCATAATGATAAAAATAGAGAAAGATGGAAAGGAATTGCTGAAACAAGTAACAGAAGTGGAATACAAAAAGGGAGGTGAGAGGAGGTCGATGAAATAAGGGAATGAAAGATAGAGTAATGAAATGGCATGCTATATGTTTTTAAATTGTTGTTTTGTTTATTGTATTGTTTTTTCTTTTGTTCTTTTTTCTTGTCTGCTCTATTTTGTCTTTTTCTCCTGCCTTTTTTCTTTTTTCTTTCCTTGTAAGTTTGATTAGTAATAAAGATTATTTTTTTTAAAAAAAAGGAACATGATGGGTCGTATGGCAGGGTCTAGTTGTAGGCCAACAGGGGGGCAGTACATCACCCAATGCCCCATCGAAAATCTCTTTCTAAAAGCTCCAATTTTTAAAAAAAGAGCTTTAAAAATGAGACCAGACTTTCATAACTCCCTCCGATCATACTCTTGGCATTGATATGATTCCTCCCCTGTATGTATTTTTTGATGAAATGAGATTTCCTTTTTGACTGAAGCTATTTCCACATTCCTAACACGGATCTGACTTCTCTGCTGTGTGTAATTTTTGATGGGCACGGAGACCTACTTTCCTGGTGAAGCTCTTTCCACATTCCAGGCACTGAAAGGGGTTTTCTCCTGTATGAATTCTTTGATGGGAAGTGAAACTTATTTTCCAGGTGAAGCTCTTTCCACATTCCAAGCACTTAAAGGGTTTCTCCCCTGTATGAATTCTTTGATGGGAAGTGAGTGTGGAGCTGTTAATGAATCTCTTTCCACATTCCAGGCACTGAAAGGGGTTTTCTCCTGTATGAATTCTTTGATGGGAAGTGAGACTTTCTTTCCTGGTGAAGCTCTTTCCACATTCCAAGCACTGATAGGGTTTCTCCCCCGTATGAATCCTTTGATGGGAAGTGAGATGGGCCCTCTGACTGAAGCTCTTTCCACATTCCATGCACTGATATGGTTTCTCCCCTGTATGAATTCTACAATGGGAAGTGAGATCGTGGCTGTGACTAAAGCTCTTTCCACACTCCAAGCAGTGATATGGTTTCTCCCCTGTATGAATTCTTTGATGAGAAGTGAGAGAGGAGCTATCAGTGAAACTCTTTCCACATTCAACACACTGATAGGGTTTCTCCCCTGTATGAATTCTTTGATGGGAAGTGAGATCGTAGCCATGGCTGAAATTCTTTCCACATTCCACACACTGATAGGGGTTATCCCCTGTATGAATTCTTTGATGGACAGTGAGACTTTCTTTCCTGGTGAAGCTATTTCCACACTCCAAGCAGTGATATGGTTTCTCCCCTGTATGAATTCTTTGATGGGAGGTGAGAGAGGACCTATCAGTGAAGCTCTTTCCACACTCCACGCACTGATAGGGTTTTTCTCCTGTGTGAATTCTTTGATGGACAGTGAGACTTTCTTTCCTGGTGAAGCTCTTTCCACATTCCAAGCACTGATAGAGTTTCTCCCCTGTATGAATCCTTTGATGGGAAGTGAGATTTTCTTTCCAGGTGAAGCTCTTTCCACACTCCAAGCACTGATAGGGTTTTTCTCCTGTGTGAATTCTTTGATGGGAAGTGAAACTGCTTTTTTTACTGAAGCTCTTTCCACATTCCACGCACTGAAAGGGTTTCTCCCCTGTATGAATCCTTTGATGGGAAGTGAGATTGGAACTCCGAGTAAAGCTCTTTCCACACTCCAAGCACTGATAGGGTTTTCCCCCTGTATGAATTCTTTGATGGGAAGTGAAACTGCTTTTTTTGCTGAAGCTCTTTCCACATTTCACGCACTGAAAGTGTTTCTCCCCTGTATGAATCCTTTGATGGGAAGTGAGCTTGGCCCTCTGATTGAAGCTCTTTCCACACTCTAAGCAGTGATATGGTTTCTCCCTTGTATGAATTCTACAATGGGAAGTGAGAGTATAGCTGTGAGTGAATCTCTTTCCACACACAAAGCAGTGATAGGGTTTCTCCCCTGTATGAATTCTTTGATGGAAAGTGAAACTTATTTTCCGGCTGAAGCTCTTTCCACATTCCAAGCACTGATACGGTTTCTCCCCTTTATGATTTCTCTGATGGACAGTGAGACTTTCTTTCCAGGTGAAGCTCTTTCCACATTCCACACACTGATAGGGTTTGTCCCCTGTATGAATTCTTTGATGGGAAGTGAAATGGGCACTCTGACTGAAGCTCTTTCCGCATTCCAAGCACTGATAGGGTTTCTCCCCTGTATGAATCCTTTGATGGGAAGTGAGCTTAGCCCTCTGATTGAAGCTCTTTCCACACTCTAAGCAGTGATAGGGTTTCTGCCCTGTATGAATCCTTTGATGTGCAGTGAGATGGGAGCCCTGACTGAAGCTCTTTCCACATTCCACGCAGTGATATGGTTTCTCTCCTGTATGAATCCTACGATGGGAAGTGAGGTTGTGGCTGTGACTGAAGCTCTTTCCACACTCCAAGCAATGATAGGGTTTCTCTTTTGTATGAATTCTTTGATGGGCAGCGAAACTCTGTTTCCAGGTGAAGCTCTTTCCACATTCCAAGCACTGATAGGGTTTCTTCTCAAGCGGATTTCTTTGATGGGAAGTAGAATAGGAGCTCTGACTGAAGCCCTCTCCACAGTCTGAATCCTGATATGGCTCCACCACTCTTTGGATTTCGTTGTGGTATCCCTTGTTCTTCATTTCCAATTCATCACCACCTGAAACTAAGAGGCAAACGGATTAGAGTCTCGGGAAGAAGTGCAGCCCCAAATTACGGAACAATGCTAATTAATGCTTGGGACAGGGGAAGAACTGAAGGGAGTTAGATGTTATAATGTTCCTTTCGTTCTGTAAAAATGTCTAGTTTCGTATACAAATCTTGTTGAATATTAGATGTTTTCTCTCTCAGGTGTTTAAAAGTACAGCTTAACCTGGTAACGTCATTTTATTCAAATTTAAATATGCATCTGTACTATCTTCATAAATAAAATGTGCTTTTATTGAAAAAGGTGACCAATGCGGAAAAGTTCCCTGTTAAAATTAAGATATATTCAATATGCTAAGTTGTTCAGTATGCAGTAATAAATCTAAATAAATTTTAAAAGCTGGAGAAATATTTGGGAACATTGACTCTGGACTGACTTGGTCATAGTCAGCTGCCTTGTGGTGGGCGATGTAAGAGTAGGAGAATAAAAATGGCAAACATGAACTTTGGCATGTGACGAAGACACATGAGAGAAGCAGCAGCAAAGCAGGCTGGGAAGTGCTGGGACTGCACAATCATTTGGGCCTACTAAAGTTATTCAGGCCTGCTAACTGTTGAGTCACTCTGACATGTGACTTAGCCGCCATTTTCTCTGTGTGTTCTCTGAAAGATTTCAGTCAGAGTCAGTCTGCCTCAGTTGTGAGCAGAGTCAGTATGGAATCTCAGTCAACCTGTTTGGAACCATGTTGTTTATGAAGAAGTTTATTTTAACTCAGTAAAGCTCTTATTCTTTAAAACTCTGTGTTATTAATAAGGGATGCAGCTTCCAAAGAGTGACGGAGGATCTAGATATGGCCTAGAAGAAGAAGAGTTTGGATTTGATATCCCGCTTTATTACTACCCTAAGGAGTCTCAAAGCGGTTAACATTCTCCTTTCCCTTCCTCCCCCACAACAAACACTCTGTGAGGTGAGTGGGGCTGAGAGACTTCAGAGAAGTGTGACTGGCCCAAGGTCACCCAACAGCTGCAGGTGGAGGAGCGGAGACACGAACCCGATTCCCCAGATTACGAGTCTATTGCTCTTAACCACTACACCACACTGGCTCTCAATTATTGTGGATGATAAAACAAAGTATTCATGGCTATATCTATTGAGAAACAAATCAGAATGTGCAGATGCTTTGAAGTCCTGGAAGGTATGGGCAGAAAGATGTTTTCAAAGGCCAGTTATTCAACTCCAAACCAACCGAGGGGGCGAATATTTAAGTAATCATTTCCAGGCATGGCTTAAACGCCATGGAATAACGCATCGTCTCACATGTCCAAATAGTCCCTGGAAAAATGGAGTTGCAGAGAGACGTGTGGGTGTCATGCAAATTGTAAAGGACAGCTTGTTAACTGATGCTGGATTGCAAAATGATGCAAAGCTCTGGGGAAAAGCTCTCCTGACTGCCAATTTTTTAGTGAACCGTACTTTCACTACTGCCACGGGTGATGTGCCCTACAGCAGTGTTTCCCAACCACTGTTCCGCGGCACACTAGTGTGCCGCGAGATGTTGCCTGGTGTGCCGCGAGATGTTGCCTGGAGGGAGGCGGGCGAATCGGGCGGCGAGAGGCGGGGCAGCGAGGAGAGGCCGCCCAGCGCGGGGCTCTCGCCGTCTGCCTGCCTGGCTGCCTGCGAGCTCGGCGGGCAGCGCCTCCGTCCGCAGCGCCCGCCTCGCGGCTCTCATTCCCTGCCCCTGCCAAAGCTCACCCAGCCAAGCCGCGCTCTCCTTCCTGCCTCGCTTTGCTGCCTCCTCCCACCCCCACAGCTTGGAGGTTCCCCGGCAAGGGGGAGGGGAAAAAATTGAAACTTACACTTTCGTGCGTCCCTCCCGGCGTGACGCTGCGTGCTGACGTCACAGGGCTGTAATGGTGGTGTGCCTCAAGATTTTTTTCATCAAACAAGTGTGCCTTTGCCCAAAAAAGGTTGGGAAACACTGCCCTACAGAATGCTTTTTGGGAAGGAACCGGATTACACAGGTTTACATGTGTGGGGGACTTGGGCTTCTGTTCATATCCCCAAGTCTCTGAGACACAAAGGTGAGCCTAAAACAAGAATGCTACGTTTCATTGGCTATCAGGGCTATTCTAGCAGGTCTTATCGTTTTGCTTTGGGATGTGGCCAAGTAGTCATTTCACAAAATGCTGAATTTGCTGAACAGGATAGGTGGGAACAGGTTCATGCCAATCCTAGTATTTTAATTCCTCTCTCAGGACAGCCACAGGAGCCTCTCAGGCAGCCAGCTGCTGAGGAAAGGATAGGAAGTGGGGAAAATTTGCCCTCAGGTACTGACACTTTACAAAGTGCCACAAGCAGTGAATCAGAGGAACAACAAAATGATGAGCTGGAGGAGCAACAAGAGAAGGAAAGCCCAGTGGTTATTCCTAGAAGGTCCACATGGACTACCAAGGGTATTCCCCCGATAAATTGACTTTTGGCACAACAAAAGTGTGTCATGTTAATTGTACACAGCCACAGGACTTTGCTCAAGTTCTGAAACTACCTTCTAAGGAACAAACCCAGTGGTTTGACGCCATGAAAGAAGAGTGGGATCATTCAAAGAAAATAAGGTTTACACACTAGCCAAATTGCCACCAGGTGAAAAGTTAATTTTTCATGTTTACACTTCTGCTCTCTAGGTCTTTGGGGGAGTGTCATGTGACAAAGACACATGAGAGCAGAAGCAGCAAAGCAGGCTGGGAAGTGCTGGGACTGCACAATCATTTGGGCCTACTAAAGTTATTCAGGCCTAACAGCTAAGTGTTGAGTCACTCTGACATGTGACTTGGCAGCAATTTTCTCTGTGTGTTCTCTGTAAGTTTTCAGTCAGAGTCACTCTCCCTCAGTTGTGAGCAGAGTCAGTATGGAATCTCAGTCAACCTGTCTGGAACCATGTTGTTTATGAAGAAGTTTATTTTAACTCAGTAAAGCTCTTATTCTTTAAAACTCTGCATTATTAATTTATGCTGCGCATCACTTCTATGTGCTGAAAAACACTTTTCGTATATTGAACAAATGTGTGTAGCAGCTGCTAAAGGGAAGTCTTCTTTCTGCACTTTTCATTCCTACAAGCTGCCAAATTTAAATTTCTTTAGTGGCTAAAAATTTAATTATGATGTGCATCACCTTAAACCAATTTGGATGTTTTCTTAAATTCTCGACATCACAGAATGCAGCAGAAACTTGTCATATCAGTATTATTATTATTATTATTATTATTATTATTATTATTATTATTATTATTATTATTATTATTATTATTATTCAAGTTTCCTTACAGTCGTACAGCAGGTTACATAGGCTTCAGGTTACAGACTCCGCTAACCTAGAAATAGCACCTCAGGTTAAGAACTCTGCTTCAGGATGAGAACAGAAATCGTGTTCTGGCAGCGCAGCGGCAGCAGGAGACCCCATGAGCTAAAGTGGGGCTTCAGGTTAAGAACAGTTTCAGGTTAAGAACAGACCTCCAGAATGAATTAAGTTCTTAACGCGAAGTACCACTGTACTTAAATGTTACATTACTGTGAGAAGTTACAGGGGACGAGGCAGGGGGCCTTCTCGATAGGGGAACCCACCCTGTGGAACGCCCTCCCATCAGATGTCAAGGAAATAACTATGCAACTTTTAGAGGACTTCTGAAGGCACCTCTGTATTGGGAAAAAAGCGCCAGAGTCGTGGAAAGAAGCATTTATTACACTTATACCGAAAACTGAGACTGAAAAGACAGAACTTAAGAACTACAGACCCATATCCCTATTAAATGTGGATTACAAAATGTTTGCTGACATTTTGGCTAAAAGGCTAAAAAAAGTATTAGGGGAAGTGATTTACAAGGACCAAGCTGGCTTTCTCCTAGGTAGACATTTGTCTGACAACACGAGGAATATAATCAACATTTTGGAGAAGTTGCAAGAAGACATTAATACTAAAGCAGTTTTAATCTTTGTGGACGCCGAGAAAGCCTTTGACAATATTTCTTGGAGTTTTATGAAGAAAAATCTTCAGGGGATGGGGGTCGGTCAAGAGTTTGAAAATGGTATAAGTGCAATTTATTCAGAACAAAAAGCTAAATTAATAGTTAATAATGTGGTGACAGAGGAATTTAAGATAGAGAAAGGGACACGACAAGGCTGCCCAATTTCCCCATTACTTTTTATTTCGGTCCTGGAGGTTCTGCTAAATATGATTAGAAGGGACCATTTGATTAAAGGCATAATGGTCGGAGCTAAACAATACAAACTGAAAGTCTTTGCAGATGACCTAGTATTGACATTACAGGAGCCAGAATCTAGTACAAAAAGAGTATTAGAATTGATCCATGAGTTTGGTCATGTGGCAGGATTTAAGTTGAATAAGTTAAAAACTAAAGTCCTTGAGAAAAACTTAACAAAGATTGAGAAAGAGAGGTTTCAGAATGAGACAGGTTTAACAGTGGTTAAGAAGGTGAAATATTTGGGGATTAATATGACAGCTAAAAATGGGAACTTATTTAAAGACAATTATGAAAAATCCTGGACGGAGGTTAAAAAGGATTTAGAAATATGGTCAAACTTGAAGCTTTCCTTGTTGGGTCGAATTGCTGTTATAAAGATGAATGTATTGTCAAGAATGTTATTTCTGTTTCAATCATTACAAATTTTAGACAAGATGGATTGTTTCAAGAAGTGGCAAAGAGACATTTCTAGATTTGTCTGGCAGGGCAAGAAGCCCAGAATAAAATTTAAAATACTAACTGATGCAAAAGAAAGAGGGGGATTTGCCCTGCCAGACCTTAAACTCTATTATGAATCAGCAGCTTTCTGCTGGTTGAAAGACTGGCTGCTTCTTGAGAACACAGATATCTTGGATCTAGAAGGTTTTAACAATGTTTTTGGGTGGCATGCATACTTGTGGTACAGCAAGGTTAAAGCGCATAAAGCATATAAAAACCATATTGTCAGGAAAGCACTGTTTAATGTCTGGACAAGGTATAAGGACTTACTTGAAAATAAAACCCCAAGGTGGTTGTCACCAATGGAGGCAAAGGCTCAGAAAAGGCCCAATATGGAGGCCAAATGGCCAAAATATTGGGAAATTTTGGAGCAAGAAGGAGACAAATTGAAATTGCAGAGTTTTGAGAAACTAAAAGATAGAGTTCGAGATTGGCTTCATTATTATCAAATAAGAGAGGTATACAATTTGGATAAAAAAATCGGCTTCCAGGTGGAAAAATCAAAGTTGGAAACAGAATTGTTAGACCCCAAAACTAAGATACTTTCAAGAATGTATAACTTGCTGTTAAAATGGAACACTCAGGATGAAACGGTTAAATCTGCTATGATTAAATGGGCACAGGATGTTGGGCATAACATTATGTTTGCTGACTGGGAACAGTTGTGGACCACAGGTATGAAATTCACGGCATGTAATGCCTTAAGAGAAAGTATTATGAAAATGATATATAGGTGGTACATGACACCAGTCAAGCTGGCTAAAATCTATCATTTGCCCGATAACAAATGTTGGAAATGTAGAGAAACTGAAGGTACATTCTTTCACCTTTGGTGGACGTGCCCAAGGATTAAGGCTTTCTGGGAGATGATCTATAATAAAATGAAAAAGATATTTAGATATACCTTCCTGAAGAAACCAGAGGCCTTCCTCTTGGGCATAGTCAGCTAATTGGTGTCAAAGAAGGATAGTACTTTCTTTATGTATGCAACAACAGCAGCAAGAATATTGATTGCAAAGTATTGGAAGACACAAGATTTACCCACGCTGGAAGAATGGCAGATGAAGGTGATGGACTACATGGAATTGGCAGAAATGACTGGCAGAATCCGAGATCATGGAGAAGAGGTGGTGGAAGAAGATTGGAAAAAATTTAAAGACTACTTGCAGAAATACTGTAAAATTAATGAATGTTAAAGGGATGTTGGATTGAAAATAAGCGGTATTGGTAAAAAGATTAAGAAGAATATGTACTTACAGATTGATAATGGTTGAAAATACATATTTATAACAGGTTAAGAAATTGAGTAAAGATAAATGATAGAGGGTAAGGATTTGCTGAATAATCTATCTGAACTGGAATACAAAAAAAGGAGGTGAGAGGAGGTCAGGGAACAAGTAAATGGAACATAAAACATGAAAATACTGATCCTTTTTTTTCTTCTCTTTCTTTTTTAACAGCTTTTTATTTTTTACTTATTGCCGTTTATGTATTTTGTTTTTATATTTTTGTATCTTCTTTTAATTACGGTTGTTTTTTGTTCTTATCCTTTATGTTTAAATTCTGTAATTTTTTATTGTTTCTAAAACTTCACTAAATATCATTTTTTAAATAAATTGAAGGCACCTCTGTATTGGGAAGTTTTTAATGTTTGATGTTTTATTATGGTTTTTTTTTGGGGGGGAAGTTGTCCAGAGTGGCTGGGGCCACCCAGTCAGATGGGCAGGGTAAAAATAATAAAATTATCATTATTGTTACTACAGGGTTCACTGCCTGAGATTCAAAAAGCCTGGCTCTTTTCTGGGATGGAGTTTGTTTGGTTCAGTCGTGGAATCTGTCAAGCAACTCTTTGGTCAAAAATCACTCTGAAGCCTACATTTAAGAAGGCCTGGGCAGTTCAGACAGCCTGATCATGGTTTTAAATGGCAGAACTGAAAGAAGAATATTCAAAGGGAAAACAATCAATAGCCATCCATCCAAGGTTTCCTGTGGGAGTGTTAGCATCCCAGGTGCTGTGGGTGGCGCTGTTGAGCCCCATTGAAATATCAGAGGTTCGTCACATAGAGAGATGTCTTGATTTACAAAACAGATACGATGATCCAATAGGCAGCCTTACCGAGAGAGTCCAAGATCCCATGATTTTCTTCCATGACTTCCTTATGGAGAGCCCTCTGGTCGGGATCCAGCAACACCCACTCGTCGTCTGTGAAATGGACAGCTACATCTTCAAAGCACACTGGACCCTAACAGAACAGGAATGTGGATTACAAAATTTTTGCTGACATTTTGGCAAACAGATTTAAAAAAGTTTTAAATGGCGTAATTCATAAAGACCAAGCAGGCAGGTAGACATTTGTATGACAATACTAGAAACATTATCGACATTTTGGAACTTTTACAAACGAACATTAATACTAAAGCTGTGTTGATATTTATTGATGTGGAGAAGGCCTTTGACAACATCTCTTGGGAATTTATGAAAAAAAACTTGGGAGGGATGGGAGTGGGACGGGGATTTGAAAATGGGATAGAAGCAATATAATCAGAACAAAAAACGAAGCTAATAGTCAACAATGTGGTGACAGAAGAGTTTAGGATCGAGAAAGGAACACGACAAGGCTGTCCTATTTCCCCTTTGTTATTTATTTCGGTCCTGGAGGTGCTCCTGAACATGATTAGAAGGGACCGGCTGGTTGAAGGGATACAGGTCGGAGCTAAACAATACAAACTTAAAGCCTTTGCAGGAGCCAGAATCTAGTACGAAAAGGGTTCTAGAACTGATAAATGACTTTGGTCGGGTGGCGGGTTTTAAACTAAACAAGCAAAAGACTAAGGTTTTGGAAAAAAAATTGACAAATGCAGAATCAGAAAGTTTTCAGAAAGAGACAGATCTAAAAGTGGTTAAAAAGGTGAAATACCTAGGGGTGAACATGACTGCTAAGAATTTGAATTTATTTAAGGACAACTATGAGAAATGTTGGACAGAGATTAAAAAAGACTTAGAAAGTTGGTCAAGACTTAAACTTTCCTTGTTGGGCCGAATTGCTGCGATTAAGATGAATGTATTGCCTAAAATGTTATTTTTGTTTCAGACCCTACAGATTGTGGACAGAGTGGAATGTTTCACAAAGTGGCAGAGAGATATTTCTAAATTTGTCTGGCAGGGCAAAAAGCCCCGAATTAAGTTTAAGATACTAACGGATGCTAAGGAGAGGGGGGGGGGGTTGCCCTGCCAGATTTGAAGCTGTATTATGAATCTGCAGCTCTCTGCTGGTTGAAAGATTGGATTTTGCTTGAGAACACTGATGTCCTGGATCTGGAAGGGTTTAACAATGCTTTTGGATGGCATGCATATTTGTGGTACGACAAGGTAAAAATCCATAGATTTTTCAAGAACCATATTGTCAGGAAGGCAGTGTTTAATGTCTGGGCAAAATATAAAGACTTACTAGAAAATAAGACCCCAAGGTGGTTATCACCAATGGAAGCCAAGGCCCAGAAAAGACTCAATATGGAGGCCAATTGGCCGAAATATTGGGAAATTTTGGAAAAAGAAGGAGACACTTGGAGGCTGCAGAGTTTTGAGAAACTAAAGGATAAGGTGCAAAATTGGTTACATTATGCTCAGATTAGGGAGGTTTTCAGATTAGATATGAAAATAGGTTTCCAGGTGGAAAAATCAAAATTAGAAACAGAACTGTTAGAATCTAAGACCAAGGTACTTTCAAAAATGTATAACTTGTTGCTGAAATGGAACACACAGGATGAAACGGTTAAATCAGCTATGATAAAATGGGCACAGGACATTGGTTACAACATTATGTTTGCTGACTGGGAAAAGTTATGGACCACCGGAATGAAGTTCACGGCATGTAATGCCTTGAAAGAAAACATTATGAAAATGATATATAGGTGGTACATGGCCCCAGTCAAGCTAGCAAAGATATACCATCTGCCCGATAATAAATGTTGGAAATGTAAAGAAACTGAAGGAACATTCTTCCACCTCTGGTGGACATGCCCAAGGGTTAAGGCTTTCTGGGAAATGATCTATAATGAACTAAAAAAGGTATTTAGGTATACCTTCCTCAAGAAACCAGAGGCCTTCCTTTTGGGCATTGTCGGCCAAGGGGTGGCAAAGAAAGACAGAATTTTTTTTATGTATGCAACTACAGCAGCAAGAATACTTATTGCAAAACACTGGAAACCCAAGATTTACCCACACTGGAAGAATGGCAGACGCAACTGATAGAATACATGGAGCTTGCAGAGATGACCGGCAGAATCCGAGACCTGGGAGAAGAGACGATGGAAGAGGACTGGAAAAAATTTAAAGACTATCTACAAAAACACTACAAATTATGTGAATGCTAGAAGGGTGTAAGTCTGAAAGTAAAAGGGCAGCAGTAATTTGGCTTTATGATATAAGAAAATAAGCTGGTAAAGATATTTAACGTTTGAAATATAATATATAAGAAAAGTTACGAATTGAAACAAGGTAATAAATTGCTGTTGATAACTTTTGAACTGAGAACGCAGAGAAGGGAGATGTGAGGAAGTCTTAAGAGAATGAAAATATGATTAGCCAACAACTGTATATTAGTTTTTTCCCCATCTTTTTCCTATCTATTATCTGTATAATTCTATTTCTTATCTTTGTGGTGATGGTATTCTGTATGTTTGGGTGTTTCTTCTTTTTGTGTTATGTAAAGAAAATCGCAATAAATATCTTTATTAAAAAAAAAAGGAAAAAGGCTGTCCTCTTAGAGAACATTCACTTGGCTCTGTTGTTTTCTACAGCGGCCAGACCCCTCTCTGCCTTCCTCATCCCTCCTCTCTCCTGCTGCAGCTTCTGCCTCGGAGTCTGGGCTGCTCTCTGCCACAGACTCCCTCTGCTCCCTGAGCCCTCTTCTCTCTCCAGCTTCAGACCCCTCCTCCTCCTCCTCCCAGTTGGCTCCCTCTTCTCTGGCTCCTCCCACCATTCCTCTGCATCCAACTGTGTCCAGCCAGTCTGCATCCAAGCAGTCCTTCCCCACAAGGCTCCTCCCCCCTACCTGATCTGGGTCCATAGCTGCTGCCTCCCCTCCACCACCATGAAAAGATGAAGGAGCAGGTCTTGGTGGCATCATTCCGTCACCTGGGAGAGACCAAGGTAAGTGGAAACCGTGAGCGCCTGCTTCTCTCAGAGGTGAAACAGTGCATCTCTCAGTACAGATGGGGCTTGTCCAAGTCTCCCCTGCTAGCTTCCGGTTCCGCTCTGCTTTAATGGAGGCAGCGGGAGATCGTTGGCAAGGGAAAAACAAGGATGACTGAGGGTAATTCTCCTTGCACGTTTCCCCCAGGGACAGGGGGGAACGGGCTTCACTCCCAGTTCGTCTCGGTACCTGGCTCTGCTTCCGGCATGGATTGCGAGAGGCAGGGAGGCGCTGAGTGCAAAAGCCCTTGGCCTGCCGAAAACCCTCCTTCACCGCCATTAAGAAGCAGAGGTTCTCCTGTCAATTAGAGCTCAATTTGGACTAATGTACAGGCGTTGCTGGAAGAGATGAGCTCATAAACTGAGGAATTGAACCAGCTGCAAGGTCTTTAAGGTTTGTATATGAGTAAAGACTTCATTTGGTGCAAAAGACAGTGAGTGGGGGGAGGGGAGCCTATGGCTTCTTTATATCAAGTTTTCCTCTCTACACTAATGAATTGGCAGCCCGCCATTGGATACTAGTTCAAAATATATATGTACAGGTGAGCAGGGATGAAACTGGATTACAGATATGGAATACAGTGGTGCCCCGCAAGACGAATGCCTCGTAAGACGGAAAACTCGCTAGACGAAAGAATTTTCCGTTTTGGAGGTGCTTCGCAAAATGAATTTCCTATGGGCTTGCTTCGCAAGACGACGATGTCTTGCGAGTTCCTGCTCGTTTTTTTTCCTTTCTCCCCCCCTTTTTCTAAGCCGCTGAGCCGCTTATCAGCTGATCCGATCAGCAGATAAGCCGCTAAAAGCCGCTAATAGCGCTAATCCGCTAATCCGTCAATGGGCTTGCTTCCCAAGATGAAAAAACCGCTAGACAAAGAGAATCACAGAACAGATTCTTTTCGTCTTGCGAGGCACCACTGTATAACATCAAATGGAACTGTATGTGTAAAAACAAAAAGGAAAAAGGGAGGGAATCTCTATTTTGCAAAATGTTTACGATAAAAAATTAGAGCTGACTCTTCCCCATCCTTTATAATATACAGACTGAACTGAATAATGCTAAAAGGACTTGGAATTTAATTTAATTGGATAAATGCGCATTTATCTTAGGCCAGACAGAGGGAAGTAAGGAATCTGAAAGTTGTGAGGGAGCTGATAAGGTTCATTACTGAGTCATTTGCAATTCTGACCGATCCCTCTCTTTCCCAGGTGTAGAAGAAAAATGGCAAAAACTGATTATTTATTGGGACAGTGTGATTTTTGCAGCTGCTGTTAAAGTTGCCAAACAACGAAGCACAGGACAGAGCGATGGAGAATTTCTGAAACCACAATGGGATATTAGCTCCGCCCAAGGAATGATGGAGAACAGCAACAACCAGGAAAAGATAGACAGAACAATTTACAAGGACAGGAAGAAACATTACAAACAGAAAGATTGCCACACATGGGAAGAGTAAGGATATCGCTGGAGTGCCTCACTTGTAGTTTTATATATTATTTGTATAAAGGATTCTTATCTTGACAGGAGGGTAATTGAAAATAATAAGATTTTAGAATGCAGAAATAATAAGATTTTGGAATGCAGAAATCAATCCATCAGTTTTAGCATGTGGGGGGTGGGTGGGCCACCTATATTATATAATTTGATATTTAAAGATTGGTATTACTAATTGTATTGTAATTTCGCATTGTTATAATGAGGCCATTAATGAACTGTAATTTTAAACTAATCAAATTACTATCGTAAACGTCTCCCCTGCTGAGTACATTTGGACATTTGTACCCATTTCATGTAATCGTTGTGGAAAAATACATCTCCCCCCCCCCCTGAGCTCTGGGCTCCAGGTGTCTTCCCTCAAAAGATGTAAAGAACTCACAGATTAGTTTCAAAACCAAGAGAATGTGACAAAACGGGGGAGAAAACACTCCTTCCTCCTTACCCAGAGGCCTCACTCTGGCGTCCAACGGAGTCTTCTCTGCCTCAGAAGAATCAAGACCCCTTTCTGCCAAAAGATCCTTCCTCTGAAAGAGCAACAAGGATTCAAAACAGAGAATGGGGAGAAGGCTTAGAGAAGGAATGGCAGAGGCAAGCGCTTTCGGGGGACAGAGGTGAAAGCTGATTCCTGCTTCTGCTAGACTGGTGTCTGGGGTTGGCTGCCAGGACCATGAAACATTGGTCCTCAAGGATCTTCACTGGCTCCCAGAACGTTTCCCAGCACAATTCAAAGCCCTAAACGGCCTCAAAGGCCCAGTATACCCAAAGGAGCGTCTCCATGAACTGAGGTCCAGTTCCGAGGGTCTTCTGCTGATTCCCTCACTGTGATAAGTGAAGTTACAGGGAAGCAGGCAGAATACCTTCTCCACAGTGGCCCCCACCCTGGGGAATGCCCTCCCATCAGGTGAGAAGGAGATAAAAAACTGCGTAACTTTTAGAAGACATCTGATGTCTTTTGCTTTCCAAAACAGGATGGGACATTAGGAAATGATTTGGGAATACTCTCCCTCCTCTTTGGAGCCCCTTGGGAGCATCCAGAGGAAAGTCTCTCTCACCTGCTGCTCTGCCTGCTTCCTCTCCTCTGCCTGACTCAGGAGGAAACCTTCGGCCAGGGCCACCGCCTGGGAACTGGTCTCCGCTCCGCATTCCCTCACCCAGCTCTCCATCTCCTCTGGAAGGACAGCCAGGAACTGCTCCAAGATCACCAGGTCCAATATCTGAGCTTTCATGTGCCTTTCTGGCTTCAGCCACTGGTGGCAAAAGTGGTAGAGTTGTCTGCAAATCTCTCGGGGTCCTTTGGCCTCCTCTCTGAGCTGCTGGCTCTGCACCTCTGAGCAAAGGGTGTCCTCCTCATCCAGGATCTTCTGCATGGAGTTTTCCCCGAATCCCCCACTGCTCCCAGTTTCCAGGGCGTGGCCTCTTCCTGCTTCAGCACCAGCTGAGTCTTGCTCATCCATCTGGGCTCTCCGGAAATCTCCAAGAGATCGGAAGGAGTCCCTTGGTCCTCTGCCAAGTTCTAGTGCAAGGTGCAGCAAATCCTATGAATCAAACACATTCTTCTATTATAAGATCAAAGCACAGCCAAGAGAAGAAGAATGTTCCCTGAGGAATCGTGGGGAGAGAAGGAGGAGGAAGAAGTCATAACTGTGAATGACAAGTGAGTGTAATCTGGAGCCAAGGCAACAGTGGGGGTCCCTCCCAACCCCACTTCATAGTCCAGAGCTTCGCCCCAACCCAGCCATATCTGCTTGGGTGGCTTGGTGAGCAGCAGGGCCCATGTCTAGCTCCAGCCACCGTCCCTTGGGGACTTCCTGCTCTGGATCCGAGGGGACGGTGGCAACACCCTCTGGGTGGAACTGCCCTGGAAGACGCCTCGGAAACTGGACTTTCCATCAAATAAAGAATTAGGGAGGGAAAATGGCCGACATACAGAGATTTAGTAATAGAGAGAGAAGGGAAGCTTCCTGGTGTTTCCCTCTTAATATACTTCTCCCTCACAATTATGTCCCTCTTAATATCCTTCTCCCTCATAATAATGTCCCTCTTAATGTCCCTGGATCCGAGGGGACGGTGGCAAGGCCCTCTGGGTGGAACTGCCCTGGAAGACGCCTCAGAAACTAGACTCAAATGCAGCGGTTGGGTTCTCACCTGGGTTCCCTCTTTTGCTAATGGCATTTCTATCCCACCTTTTCTCCAACAGGCTCCAGGTGGTGTCTGGGACTGGACCCAAGAGGAATGCTGGAGACCCCTTTCCCTCCTCCTGAACCTTCCCGAGAAGAGGAGGACAGTATAGATTGACAACACTGGTTTGCAGAAGGTCATGGTTCAGAGGCTGCAGAGGGGAGAAGCTGGGAAATATTGGGAGAGCAGCAGGAGGAAGAAGCAGCAGCACCAGGGAAGAGACAGCTGACAGACTCTGTGTCTTCAGAAAGCATTCCTGACCCTCCTTCTCCCAGGATCCAGCGTGCATTGAGAGTAGGAGAACAGGAAGCTCAGAGGCAGAAAGCACAGATCAGCCGACGCAGGGATGACGTAGAAGAGGAGAGACAGAGGGGTGGGACTTTACTCAGAACAACGCCATTACTGCAATGAAGAGGTGCTGTTCAAAGTCTCTCTCTGTAAATATTGAATAAAGGACTCGGCAGGAACTCTTCTTGTTGTCTACTTCTTGGCTGGCCACTGGGGGAGGGATGGGATTCCCTGAAGCCTGACAGGTGGCATCTACCCCTCCTCATTGAAGACCCACGAAAATCCTTTGGCATACATGTAGTTCCTGTTTTAAAATACCTGCACTGGTTGCCAGTTCATTTCTGGGCCTAAGTTCATCAACAGACCAAGACTTTATATTGTGTAGTTGGCAATGGAAGAGGAGAAAGGCCCACGACTCTCCCTTAATCGAAGCTCAACCACAAGGGCTTGGCCATGTGGAATGCTCTCTCTTCACTCTGTTCTGTTTCCCCTTTATTTTTGGTCGCGTTCAAACCAATTCATTAACCCAAAAGTCATGTAGCACTCACACCTATAATCATGAAGTGCTTTGAAAAGCTGGTACGAAATTATGTCATTGCCTGCCTACCAGAGGGACTGGACACATTCCAATTTGCTTATAAAACGAAAAGATCGACAGAGGATGCTGTGGCGATTGCCCTCCATGCCGTTCTTGCACATTTGGAGCAGCGGGGGGGTTATGCCAGACTGCTTTTTTTAGATTTCAGCTCGGCATTTAATACCATTCTACCACAACGTCTGATGTCTAAACTGGAAGATCTGGGGCTTCCGTTATCACTTTGTGGGTGGATATTGGACTTTTTGTCAGACCGCCCCCAGAGGGTTCGGTTGGGCCCTTATACCTCTAGTATGCTTAGGACTAACACAGGAACACCACAGGGATGCGTACTCAGTCCGCTCCTTTATATTCTCTACACGTACGATTGTGTCGCTGCTCACCCTAGTAATAGGGTTGTCAAATTTGCAGATGACACAACCGTGATTGGGCTCATCTCTGAAAGGGAGGGTGAAACGGACTATAGAGATGAGGTGGAGCGGCTGACAGAGTGGTGCAGAGCTAACAACTTGCTCATAAATACAAGGAAGACAAAGGAGCTTGTGGTGGACTTCAGGAGACAGAAGAGCAATGTCCAGCCACTTTTGATTGATGGGGTCTGTGTGGAGAGGGTAACAACGTTCAGATTTTTGGGCATTGAATTACAAGAGGATCTGTCCTGGAGTGTCAACACAAGGGGGCTTGTGAAGAAGGCGCAGCAGAGACTGTACTTTTTGAGAATTCTAAGGAAAAACCATCTTCCGCAGAAACTGCTGCTTGCCTTCTATCACTGTGCCATTGAGAGCGTGCTCACTTATGGCTTATGTGTGTGGTACGGAAGCTGTACTGCCCAGGACAGGATGGGGTTGTGCAGGGTTGTTAAGGCAGCAGAGAGCATTGTTGGCTGCCCACTCTCCACCTTAGAGCAGATTATGCCACAAGGTGCCATAGGAAGGCACTGGACATAGTAAAAGATCCATCGCATCCTGGTCACTGTCTCTTCGAGCTCCTGCCGTCGGGATGGAGATACAGGACGATGAAGACAAGAACAAGCCGTCTTAAGAACAGCTTCTTCCCCAGAGCGATCTCGGCCCTGAATGGGAAGCCTGGACTTTGAAAGTCATCTAATCTTCCTTGCTGTTTTATACTGTATTGTTTTAATTAGTGTTTTTATAGTTGATTTGATTTTGTGTGGAGTGCCCTACCTGGGTGGATGGAGCAGCCAAGTAATTTCGTTGTCCCCGAGAGGGGGCAATGACAATAAAGATATTATTATTATTATTATTATTATTATTATTATTATTATTATTATTATTCTTCTTCTTCTTCAAAATAATTATGTGCTGAAATTAAAGCATATGTCAAGATGGGGGATGCAGAAATATTTCTCTCATTTTTTATGGCAGGGAAAATGCCAAGTGAAAATTAAGGTTATTGCCAGATGCCAAGGGAAGCGAAGTAGGACGTGACCCTCCTTTCTGTTTGTGCGCTTCTTTAGATTCCTTGCTTTTATCCTGGATAAAAAGATATTGGGGGGGGGGTATTGGATGCCCACTTTCGCCCATCTCCTTTCAAACCTGAACAAGATCTCTTGCCAGAAAGGAAAATAAGGGGAGATAAAAGAAAGGGAGCCCCTCCCCCCCGGAAGGAGACCCCGTCCAGCTGCCCCCTCGAGCCTGAAAACTCCCGGGAAGCCGGGCCAAGAGACCCTCCCTTTCGGGCCCCCCTCCCTCCCTCCCTGTCCGGGGCTCGGGGGGGGGCCTGGTCCGGGGCAGGAGGAAGAGGAAAGGCCGTGATTGTACCTCAGCGTCGCGGGGCAGGGAGTTCCGCAGGCTTCCCCCGAGAGGAGCCCGGCCGGCCAAGGCGAGGCCGGAAGGGACGTCAGAGGGGAGGAGGAGGAGGAGCGGCCCGCCTTCCTTTCCTGTCCTCTCTAGGAAGCCAGCTCGGCGCCCCTTAACCCTTCTCTCTCCCGGCGTCGCGCAGGCGCAGGGCTGCTCCCTCCGAGGGGAAGAGGCCGCACTTGGGCCCGCAAGGGGGGAGGGGGGGTCTTGGGGGGCAGATGGGGGCGTCTCTCTTGGGGGCTCCTGGGGGGGCTGCGGGGCAGAGCCGTGTCCCAGCAAGAGGGGGTCCGGGGGGGCCTGGGAGGGTCCGGGAGGAAGGAGCACTGGGCGCGTGTGCGTGGGAAGGGGGAACCCGTGTCCCGGAGGAGGAGCCCCTCTCTCTGCCTGGGGCTGCGAAGGGGCGGGGGAGCGGGGAGCCTTCCAGGGGGGGCGCAGGGGCCAGATGGGGGACCCGGGGGTGTCTCTCTTGGGGGCTGCGGGGCAGAGCCGTGTCCCAGCAAGAGGGGGTCCGGGGGGGCCTGGGAGGAAGGAGCACTGGGCGCGTGTGCGTGGGAAGGGGGAACCCGTGTCCCGGAGGAGGAGCCCCTCTCTCTGCCTGGGGCTGCGGGAGAGAGCCATGTCTCTGGCCCCTGGAGCCCCTGGAGAGAAAAGGGGGCTGGAAATGCCACGGACAACGAAATCACTCAGCGCCCCTTGTATATCAAGCAGCAGGAAAGGACCACACAAAAAGTCCACAGATGAAGTTTTATTCAAACCCAGAAGAGAAAAAGCAGCACTAAGTGCAGTGTCTCAAAGATGCAGCGTAACATCTTTACCTTAGGAAAAGTAATTAAACGTAACAATCGGCAAAGAGGCAGTTAAATGGAATTTTTCAGTGGCAAGGGGGACAAGGAAGCCCATCACAGCAGGCCTGCGGTGCTAAAAACCAGGAGAAGAGATTTCTGTACATCTCAAGAGCAACAAGAATGTATTCCTTCCCCCCCTTTGCTTGAGAAGTAAAACTCTGCAAGGGTTTGGCTCCAGGGTCCCTTGAGAGAGAGTTGGTTCCGAGGAAGGAAAAGGGGGTCCTGCAAGGAGAGGATGAGGGGAAGACCCCCTTTTCTAGGGGTGGGGGAGAGGGATTGGCCTCCCGGGTCAAGAGAGCACCTTGTATCCTGGCACTGAAAAGACACCCCCCCCTCACACACACACTTTGTGGCATCTCCTTTTGGCCAAGGGTCAAAACATAGTTCCAACTTGAAAACCACCTCCAGGACCAGGCACCCTCAATGGGCTTTGGACTACAACTCCCAACCGGGCCTGCCAGCAGAAGGCAGGGGGGATGGAAACAGCCGTCCAAAAGGTCCAGCCAGCTCCAGAGGCGACCCAAGGCTGCTCTCCAATGGGGCGCTGCTTCAGGCATCTGAGTTGCCCAGCTCAAGGGAGCTGGCGGGACTAAGAACCGGGGTTCCTGAATTGCAGGGGTTGGAATAGATGAGCCTGGAGTGTCCTCTTCCAGGATTCCTCTTCTGGCTGCCAATGGCACGGCTGGAATGTCTCCCAAAACTGCCCCCCCTTTCACAAGGAGCTCTCCCCCCCCAGCGTCTTAAACTACCCTTTGACTGGCAACCATCTCCAATCTCCTTGCTCGACACTCCCAACAGAAAATGCATTAGATTCTCTGAAATCTACTCAGGAGTCCTGTAGTGACTTCATCCTCTTTATTGCAGATTGTAAAGCAGTGATTTAATTGCACCCCGCCCCCAACCTCAGGCTGTTATATACATTATTTACACAACGGTAAAGGGGGGTCCATACAAGAAATCGTGAAATTTCTTTACTCCCTTCACAATTGCCAGGCCCTCTTTGTCTATTTGTGGATAGCTCCTCTCGGCTGTGGAGAGGGTCTGGGAAAAGTAAGCCACCAGCACCTCTCTTCCATCCGGTCTTGGGTCTTGGGTGTCTCTCGGTTGGGGTTCCTGGTTCTGGCTCTTGTTCCAGGGCTTCCAGCTGTGACGGGGTCGTTGGGTTGGATGCCGCTGGTCCACTCGGTTGTGGTTCTGGTTCCTGTGGCTGCTTGGCCTCGGTCACTTCTGGACTAGGTCTGGGCCAGGGCCAGCTTGCCAAAATTCTTAGATCCCACCAGGGTGGCGAGGACATGGCTGACCATTGGCACCAGGTATGCATGAGCCGTAAGGGCCTTCTTTATGGTACATTTGTAGTCTGCGTAGATGTGGACTGAGCCTTTGGGCTTGACAGGTGTGATGATTGGGGTTTCTCATGGGGCATTAGGCACTGGCTAGAGCACTCCTTGCTCCACAAGCCAGTCTTAATTTCTCGTCAGTGCGGGGTTTTGAGAGTGAACGGGACCTGGTGGGCCTTGAACCTGATGTGTTGTATTGCAGGGTGTACTTGTAGGCCAGGGGGGGCAGTATATCATCCCAATGCCCCATCGAAAACCTCTGGAAACTCTTTGCACATGGCGTCCATGTGGGAGCTGGTGCGGTTCACCCCAGTGATGGCTAGCCCCAGTGCCCCAAACCATGCCAACCCCAGTAAGCTAACGTAGCACCCCTTGACCACGATCAAGTCCAACCGCCACTTCCACCCTCGATATTGTACATTGAAGGTTCCCACCCCCATCGTGGGGACCTTGCGTTTGTGGAAGTCTCCCGGAGGGTGAATGGGGCTGGCCTAACTTGGAGCCGCCACTGGGACACAATTTCCTTAATGTCCATGCCAAGATTATGGACAGGAGTGATCCTGTATCAAGCTCCAGGTGGAACAGGGCTGCCCCTATCTGTGCCTCGATGTAAATTTTGTCCGCATTAGAATGAGGCAACTAGTATACCTGACAGTCTGTGATCTCAGTCGAGTTGCCTTGGTGTATCAGACCACGGGGCCTGGGACTCTTGGGTCGGCCATCTGGTTCGAGGCATCGGGCAGGGCAGGGCAGGCATGGCACACCCGGGCGATGTGTCCCACTTTTCTGTATTGTCGGCATTCTGCGTTGCGGAAATGGCAAGTCCTCTGCTCGTGGCTCTCCCCGCAACTTGCACAGTTCCCGTCTTCCGGACGAGGCTGTCGTGGTGGGCGTGCCGCTTATGTGCGCTGCTGCACTCAGTACAGGTCCTCCCGGTTGGATTCTGAGTCGTCGGTGAGGTCCTCATGGTGGATCCTTGGTTGGGACGACATGTTTGACTGGAATCCTTGCACTGACCTCTCGGCAGCTTCGGTTGCTAAAGCCTCCTCTAGGGCAGCCTGGAGCGTCAGGTCCTTCTTGGCGTAGAGGCGCCACTGCAGGTTCTCGTCCCTCAGGCCGCCCACGAGGCAGTCGCCAAGCATGTTCTCCAGCTCTGTGACGTTGCAGAGCCGAGCAGCCTGGCAAAGGGAGGTCACATACCTGGCTATGGTTTCTCCGGAGACCTGCCGCTTTGCCTAGAAGGCATTGTGACACGCTACCCCCGAGGGTTGTTGCGAGAAGTGCCCCTTCAGCCGTTCTATTATCGTGTCGCAATATTTGTGGGAGCAAGGATGGCTTAGGCGATCTTGAACGTTTCTTCTCCACAGATGCTGAAGAAGGTTGCCCTATTCTTGGCTGTCTCATGACGTCCTTTGCCTCCAGGAGGAACTGGAAGCGGGTGGCGTATCATTCCAAGTCTCCTGAGGCCGGGCTGAACGGCATGAAGCGGTTGTCTGTCGCCATTCTGGGTCCTTTGGTCCTGGAGCTGTAGCCTGGATGACTGGTGCAATTCTGTGTTGCGTGTGGCAGCTGTGTGCGTTGTGCGGCAGACAGCTCAGCAGGATCCCACCTTCATCGCCAGTGAAATATATTCAGAGTCCTGTAGTGATTTCATGCTCTTTATTGCAGCTTGTAAAACAGTGATTTAATTGCCCCCCAAACCTCAGGCTTTTGTATACATTATTTACACAATGAGTCCCGTCTGATTGGCTGATTCTGCTTCCCTCCTGGAGCCTGATTGGTCTTTTCCTGCAAGTCAATCAGTTGTTGCATTCTAGGATCCTACTTGCCCTTTGTTCTAGGATCAAAGCTTAGTACATAACATTCTCCTTCCTCCGTGTCCCCAATTTCTAAATAGGCTTTATTTCAAAACAAGGTGGGGGTAGAGAGGGCTTAGTCTTCCAAACAACCCTTTATCCATTAGTTAGTAGACAAGCTTCCCAGTGCAAGGAGAGGAAAGCAGACCTCTGAGCCCAGCCTGGCCCCCCACCAAATCTTGCCCGCATGCCTTGAGGCCCCAAGATGGGCGGAGGAAGGCCTGGAGGGCAGCTGCTGGCTGGGACTTTGATTGGGGCAGGGTGGGGGCACAGGGAGAGGGAGACAGGAGGACCGGCCAGGGGGTGACACTGGGGGGATTTATTCACATTGGTTTTCTACCCAAAAGCCACCACCCCCAGCTGTGAGGAGAATGGCGCCTCTTCCATGAATTCCTCTTCCACTCTCAGCCACTCCGCTCAAATCTTTCCTAAAATCCTGCTCTCCTCCCTCCTCTCCGTCTCAGAGGCTGGGCTTTCTGTCTCACCTCAAGAACCGCCAAAGTGCCCGCAATTGCCTCTTATCTCCCACCCAAACCGTCCACATCAATCCTAAGCGTCTCCTGTTCTGATTTCCATTTTTTGTCTTCCAGCTTTTCAGACTTCTCCTCCCTTCCTTTCATGGAGACATCTAGTGCTTCTGTTTTCTTTGTCAGTGTCTCTGTTTTAGTGGTCAAATTTGTCACCATTTCATTATTTTTATCAATTCGGGGTCATAGATTCTCCAAATTTAACACAGGCCTGGTGTAAACTGTTTTTGAACTGCCATATTCAAAATCTCCCTCTCCCTTGTTCTCAAAGCAGCCTATTTTCCAGCAGCACCTTTTCAGTTTGTCAAGGTCACAGAATAACTCTTTCCTAAGAGATCATGTTTCCTGCATTTTTCCAGCCCTCCCTCTTCCTTCCAGCCTGATCCCCAACACACATAAGATGTTTAACATAAAATCCAATTTCTCAAATTAAGATTCGAATTAAACAAATAAACCAAATAATTACTTTAAGAGAGGAACCATAAAACAGAAAAAAGAATGTGTCCAAGAGGACATAGCAATTTAGACGTCCAGATAAGAGTGGTTGTCTTGCAGGAATCCAATTCTCTTTAAGTGGCTCAGAGTAGAAGAAATATTTTCCTCCAAAGAGAAACGAACTTGTCGAAGCCTGTCTTGATTTTAGCATTTTCAGCCAGCTCTAAGTCCTTTTAAGAGCTACAACTGTATTTTTTTAGAGAACTTTAAAAATGAGACTTTCATAAATCCCTCCGATCACACTCTTGGCATTGATATGATTCCTCCCCTATATGTATTCTTTGATGAAATGAGATTTCATTTTTGACTGAAGCTCTTTCCACATTCCTAACACTGATATGATTCCTCAACTGTGTGTAATTTTTGATGGACAGTGAGACCTACTTTCCTGGTGAAGCCCTTTCCACATTCGAGGCACTGAAAGGGGTTTTCTCCTGTATGAATTCTTTGATGGGAAGTGAAACTTATTTTCCAGGTGAAGCTCTTTCCACATTCCAAGCACTTAAAGGGTTTCTCCCCTGTATGAATTCTTTGATGGGAAGTGAGAGTGGAGCTGTTAATGACTCTCTTTCCACATTCCAGGCACTGAAAGGGGTTTTCTCTTGTATGAATTCTTTGATGGGAAGTGACTCTTTCCTGGTGAAGCTCTTCCCACATTATACGCACTGAAAGGGTTTCTCCCCTGTATGAATTCTACAATGGGAAGTCAGACTATAGCTGTGACTGAAGCTCTTTCCACATTCCAAGCAATGATAGGGTTTCTCCCCTGTATGAATCCTTTGATGGGAAGTGAGATGGGCCCTCAGATTGAAGCTCTTTACACATTCCATACACGGATAGGGTTTTTCTCCTGTGTGGATTCTACAATGGGAAGTGAAACTGCTCTTTTGACTGAAGCTCTTTCCACATTCCGCGCACTGATAGGGTTTCTCCCTTGTATGAATTCTACGATGGGAAGTGAGAGTATAGCTGTGACTGAAGCTCTTTCCACACGCCAAGCAGTGATAGGTTTCTCTTTTGTATGAACTCTTTGATGGGCAGCGAAACTCTGTTTCCAGGTGAAGCTCTTTCCACATTCCAAGCACTGATACGGTTTCTCCCCTGTATGAATTCTTTGATGAACAGTTAGACTTCCTTTCCTGGTGAAGCTCTTTCTACATTCCACACACTGATAGGGTTCGTCCCCTTTATGAATTCTTTGATGGGAAGTGAGAACGTAGCTGTAACTGAAGATCTTTCCACACTCCAAGCAGTGATATGGTTTCTCCCCTGTATGAATCCTTTGATGGGAAGTGAGACTGTGGCTGTTACGGAAGCTCTTTCCACATTCCACACACTGATATGGTTTCTCCCCTGTATGAATTCTATGATGGGAAGTGAGATGGGCCCTCTGACTGAAGCTCTTTCCACATTCCACACACTGATAGGGTTTCTCCCCTGTATGAATTCTTTGATGGGAACTGAAATTGCTTTTTTGACTGAAGTTCTTTCCACATTCCACGCACTGATATGGTTTCTCCCCTGTATGAATTCTATGATGGGAAGTGAGATGGGCCCTCCGGCTGAAACTCTTTCCACATTCCAAGCACTGATAGGGGTTCTCCCCTGTATGAATCCTTTGATGGGATGTGAAATGGGCACTCTGAGTGAAGCTCTTTCCACATTCCAAGCACTGATATGGATTCTCCCCTGTATGAATCCTTTGATGGGAAGTGAGCTTAGCCCTCTGATTGAAGCTCTTTCCGCATTCCACGCACTGAAAGCGTTTCTCCCCTGTATGAATCCTTTGATGGGAAGTGAGCTTAGCCCTCTGATTGAAGCTCTTTCCACACTCTAAGCAGTGATATGGTTTCTCCCCTGTATGAATCCTTTGATGTGCAGTGAGATGGGAGCTCTGACTGAAGCTCTTTCCACATTCCACGCAGTGATATGGTTTCTCTCCTGTATGAATCCTACGATGGGAAGTGAGGTTGTGGCTGTGACTGAAGCTCTTTCCACACTCCAAGCAATGATAGGGTTTCTCTTTTGTATGAATTCTTTGATGGGCAGCGAAACTCTGTTTCCAGGTGAAGCTCTTTCCACATTCCAAGCACTGATAGGGTTTCTCCCCTGTATGAGTTCTACGATGAGAAGTGGAATAGGAGCTCTGACTGAAGCCCTCTCCACAGTCTGAATCCTGATATGGCTTCACCACTCTTTGGATTTCGTTGTGGTCTCCCTTGTTCTTCATTTCCAATTCATCACCACCTGAAACTAAGAGGCAAACGGATTAGAGTCTCGGGAAGAAGTGCAGTCTCAAATTATGAAACAATGCTCATTAATGCTTGGGACAGGGGAAGAACTGAAGGGAGTTAGATGTTATAATGTTCCTTTCATTCTGTAAAAATGTCTAGTTTCATATACAAATCTTGTTGAATATTAGATGTTTTCTCTCTCAGGTGTTTAAAAGTACAGCTTAACCTGGTAACGTCATTTTGTTCAAATTTAAATACAGTGGTACCCAGCAAGACGAACGCCTCGCGAGACGAAAAACTCGCAAAACGAAAGGTTTTTTCGTTTTCGAGTTGCCTCGCAAGACGAATTTCCCTATGGGCTTGCTTCACAAAACGAAGCTTGCCCCGCAAGCTCCGGGGACAGCGGGTCTTCCCGCTGTCCCCGGACCTCTTTTGAAGCAAGGGGCGGCGTGGAGAAGCGATCTCCCCACAGCCCCTTGCTTCAAAAGAGGTCTGGGGACAGCGGGGAAGAAGCGATCTTCTCCCCACAGCCCTAGGTCCGGGGACAGTGGGAAGCGCTTCCCGCTGTCCCGGACCTCTTTTGAAGCAAGGGGTGGCGGGGAGAAGCGATCTTCTCCCCACAGCCCCAGGTCCGGGGACAGCGGGAAGCGCTTCCCGCTGTCCCCAGACCTCTTTTGAAGCAAGGGGCGGCGTGGAGAAGCGATCTCCCCGCAGCCCCTTGCTTCAAAAGAGGTCTGGGGACAGCGGGGAAGAAGCGATCTACTCCCCGCAGCCCCAGGTCCGGGGACAGCGGGAAGCGCTTCCCGCTGTCCCCGGACCTCTTTTGAAGCAAGGGGCGGCGGGGAGAAGCCAGCCCCCGCCGCCCGGCTTCGGAACGATGCTCCGAAGCCGGGCAGCGGGGCGGGAACACCTCCCCCACCGCCCGGTTTCGGAACGATGCTCCAAAGCCGGGCGGCGGGGCGGGAAAACCTTCTGAAGGCGGGCGGGGGGCGAAAGTCTTTGTTCCCCCCTGCCTGCCTTCCCGGGAGAGCGGAGAAACACAGCGCGTTTCTCCGCTGTCCCGGAGGGCTTTTGAAGGCAGGCGGGGGGGAGCAAAGACTTTCGCCCCCCGCCCGCCTTCAAAAGAGGTCCAGGACCTCTTCTGAAGGCGGGCGGGGGGCAAAAGTCTTTGTCCCCCCTGCCTGCCTTCTCAGGGGCTTTTAAATCGCCCCGGACAGCGGAGAAGTCCTCCGCTGTCCCGGGGCGATTTTAAAATGCCGCCCGCCAGCATTTAAAGATCGCCCGGACAGCGGAGAAGTCCTCCGCTGTCCCGGGGTTTTTTAAAATGCTGGGGGTGGGAGGAAAAGCCCTTGCCCCCCCCCCAGCCTTCAGAAGAGGTCCGGGGACAGACTGTCCCCGGACCTGGTCTGAAGGCGGTTTCCCTAGGAACGCATTAATTGATTTTCAATGCATTCCTATGGGAAACCGTGCATCGCAAGACGAAAAACTCGCAAGACGAAGAGACTTGTGGAACGAATTAATTTCGTCTTGCGAGGCACCACTGTATGCATCTGTACTATCTTCATAAAATGTGCTTTTATTGAAAAAGGTGGCCAATGCGGAAAAGTTCCCTGTTAAAATTAAGATATATTCAATATGCTAAGTTGTTCAGTATGCAGTAATAAATCTAAACAAATTTTAAGAGCTGGAGAAATATCTGGGAACATTGACTCTGGACTGACTTGGTCATAGTCAGCTGCCTTGTGGTGGGCGATGTAAGAGTAGAGGAATAAAAATGGCAAACGTGAACTTCTTGGCATGTGACGAAGACACATGAGAGCAGAAGCAGCAAAGCAGGCTGGGAAGTGCTGGGACTGCACAATCATTTGGGCCTACTAAAGTTATTCAGCCTAACTGCTAACTGTTGAGTCACTCTGACATGTGACTTAGCAGCCATTTTCTCTGTGTGTTCTCTGAAAGATTTCAGTCAGAGTCACTCTCCCTCAGTTGTGAGCAGAGTCAGTATGGAATCTCAGTCAACCTGTCTGGAACCATGTTGTTTATGAAAAAGTTTATTTTAACTCAGTAAAGCTCTTAAATCTATAAAACTTTGCGTTATTAATTTACGTTTCGTGTCAGGTCATGGGGCCCAGTGTTTTATGGATGGCAAATTGCTAAAGCTGGAGAATCAGGGTGCTGTTGGTGAGGACCTCAAAGGGACTGAAGGTCCAGTGGTGAGGCCGTGTACCAAAGAAGCAGACCCGGTGCAGCAAGGAGCAGAAGCCACGTCAGCTCAGCAACCTGCGGTTTATTAATCTTGGCAACACTGCCCAGATGAAACGTCTGAATGGTAAGAACTACCTGACTTGGGCTCTCAAGACTGAACTGGTTCTAAAACGTGATAGACTTTGGTCCTGTGTGGAAACTGGTTTGAATCCACAACCCTCTGAGAAGGAACGTGAAGAAGATGATAGAGCCCGAGCGCACATTTTGTTGGCTCTAGAGGAATCACAGGTCCTGCACATTGCAGAATTGGACTCTGCCAAACAATATTTGGATCATCTACGTCAGATACACCTGTCTGACAGTGCTGGTTCAATAATTGGACTGACTAGGAGACTGTATAGAACAGTGCTGCCTGAAGGCGGATGTTTAACTACACACCTCCAGACTTTGCGCATGTAATTCAGTAAAGCTCTTATTCTTTAAAACTCTGCATTATTAATTTATGCTGCGCATCACTTCTATGTGCTGAAAAACACTTTTCGTATATTGAACATATGTGTGTAGCAGTTGCCAAATTTAAATTTCTTTAGTGGCTAAAAATTTAATTATGATGTGCATCACCTTAAACCAATTTGGATGTTTTCTTAAATTCTAGACATCACAGAATACAGCAGAAACTCGTCATATCAGTATTATTATTATTATTATTATTACTATTATTATTATTATTATTATTATTATTATTATTATTATTATTATTCAAGTTTCCTTACAGTCGTATAGCAGGTTACATAGGCTTCACGTTACAGACTCCGCTAACTTGGAAATAGCACCTCAGGTTAAGAACTCTGCTTCAGGATGAGAACAGAAATTGTGCTCTGGCAGCGCAGCAGCAGCAGGAGGCCCCATGAGCTAAAGTGGTGCTTCAGGTTAAGAACAGTTTCAGGTTAAGAACAGACCTCCAGAACGAATTAAGTTCTTAACGCGAAGTACCACTGTACTTAAATGTTACATTATTGTGAGAAGTTACAGGGGACGAGGCAGGGGGCCTTCTCGGTCGGGGCACCCACCCTGTGGAACGCCCCCCCCCATCAGATGTCAAGGAAATAACTATGCAACTTTTAGAGGACTTCTGAAGGCACGTCTGTATTGGGAAGTTTTTGGTGTTTGATGTTTTATTATGTTTTTCTATTTGTTGGAAGTTGCCCAGAGTGGCTGGGGCCACCCAGTCAGATGGGCAGGGTAAAAATAATAAAATTATCATTATTATTACTACAGGGTTCACTGCCTGAGATTCAAAAAGCCTGGCTCTTTTCTGGGATGGAGTTTGTTTGGTTCAGTCGTGGAATCTGTCAAGCAACTCTTTGGTCAAAAATCACTCTGAATCCTACATTTAAGAAGGCCTGGGCAGTTCAGACAGCCCGATCATGGTTTTAAACGGCAGAACTGGAGGAAGAATATTCACAGGGAAAACAATCAATAGCCATCCATCCAAGGTTTCCTGTGGGAGTGTTAGCATCCCAGGTGCTGTGGGTGGCGCTGTTGAGCCCCATTGAAATATCAGAGGTTCGTCACATAGAGAGATGTCTTGAATTACAAAACAGATAGGATGATCCAATAGGGAGCCTTACCGAAAGAGTCCAAGATCCCACGATTTTCCTCCATGACTTCCTTATGGAGAGCTCTCTGGTCAGGATCCAGCAACGCCCACTCCTCATCAGTGAAATGGACAGCCACATCTTCAAAGCACACTGGACCCTAACAGAACAGGAAAAAGGCTGTCCTCTTAGAGAACATTCACTTGGCTCTGTTGTTTTCTACAGCGGCCAGACCCCTCTCTGCCTTCCTCATCCCTCTCTCCTGCTGCAGCTTCTGCCTGGGAGTCTGGGCTGCTCTCTGCCACAGACTCCCTCTGCTCCCTGAGCCCTCTTCCCTCTCCAGCTTTAGACCCCTCCTCCTCCTCCTCCTCCTCCCAGTCGGCTCCCTCTTCTCTGGCTCCTCCCACCATTCCTCTGCATCCAACTGTGTCCAGCCAGTCTGCATCCAAGCAGTCCTTCCCCACAAGGCTCCTTCCCCCTACCTGATCTGGGTCCACAGCTGCTGCCTCCCCTCCACCACCATGAAAAGATGAAGGAGCAGGTCTTGGTGGCATCATTCCGTCACCTGGGAGAGACCAAGGTAAGTGGAAACCGTGAGCGCCTGCTTCTCTCAGAGGTGAAACAGTGCATCTCTAAGTACAGATGGGGCTTGTCCAAGTCTCCCCTGCTAGCTTCCGGTTCCGCTCTGCTTTAATGGAGACAGCGGGAGATCGTTGGCAATGGAAAAACAAGGATGACTGAGGGTAATTCTCCTTGCAAGTTTCCCCCAGGGACAGGGGGGAACGGGCTTCACTCCCAGTTTGTCTCGGTACCAGGCTCCGGCTCCGGCATGGATTGCGGGAGGCAGGGAGGCGCTGAGTGCAAAAGCCCTTGGCCTGCCAAAAACCCTCCTTCGCTGCCATTAAGAAGCAGAGGTTCTCCTGTCAATCAGAGCTCAATTTGGACTAATGTACAGGCGTTGCTGGAAGAGATGAGATCATAAACTGCGGAATTAAACCAGCTGCAAGGTCTTTAAGGTTTGAATTTGAGAATAAACTTTGGTGCAAAAGATGGTGGGTGGAGGGAGGGGAGCCTATGGCTTCTTTATATCAAGTTTTCTTCTCTACACTAATGAATTGGCAGCCTGAGATTGAATACTAGTTCAAAATATCTATGTACAGGTGAGCAGGGATGAAACTGGATTACAGATATGGAATCTAACATCAAATGGAACTGTGTGTGTAAAAACAAAAAGGAAAAAGGGAGGGAAGCTCTATTTTGCAAAATGTTTACGATGGAAAATTAGAGGTGACTCTTCCCCATCCTTTATAATATACAGACTGAACTGAATAATGCTAAAAGGACTTGGAATTTAATTTAATTGGATAAATGCACATTTATCTTCGGCCAGACAGAGGGATGTAAGGAATCTGAAAGTTGTGTAGGAGCTGATAAGGTTCATTACTGAGTCAATTGCAGTTCTGACCGATCCCTCTCCTTCCCAGGCAGAGAAGAAAAATGGCAAAAACTGATTATTTATTGGGACAGTGTGATTTTTGAAGCTGCTGTTAAAGTTGCCAAACAACGAAGCACAGGACAGAGTGATGGAGAATTTCTGAAACCAAAATGGGATATTAGCTCCGTCCAAGGAATGATGGAGAACAGCAACAACCAGGAAAAGATAGACAGAACATTTTACAAGGACAGGAAAAAAAATCACGAACAGAAAGATTGCCACACATGGGAAGAGTAAGGATACAGCTGGAGTGTCTCACTTGAAGTTTTATATATTATTTGTATAAAGGATTCTTATCTTGACAGGAGGGTAATTGAACATAATAAGATTTTGGAATGCAGAAATCAAGAAAATCATCAAACCATCAATTTTAGCATGGTAATATAGGGGGGCACCTATATTATATAATTTGATATCTTAAAGATTGGTATTACTAATTGTATTGTAATTTCGCATTGTTATAATGAGGCCATTATTGAACTGTAATTGTAAATTAATCAAATTACTATCGTAAATGTCTCCCCTGCTGAGTACATTTGGACATTTGTACCCATTTCATATAATCGTTGTGGAAAAATACATCTCCCCCCCCCCCCCCCGAGCTCTGGGCTCCAGGTGTCTTCCCCCAAAAGATGCAAAGAACTCAGAGATTAGTTTCAAAACCAAGAGAATGTGACAAAACGGGGGAGAAAACACTCCTTCCTCCTTACCCAGAGGCCTCACTCTGGCGTCCAACGGAGTCTTCTCTGCCTCAGAAGAATCAAGACCCATTTCTGCCAAAAAATCCTTCCTCTGAAAGAGCAACAAGGATTCAAAACAGAGAATGGGGAGAAGGGTTAGAGAAGGAATGGCAGAGGCAAGCGCTTTCGGGGGACAGAGGTGAAAGCTGCTTCCTGCTTCTGCTAGACTGGTGTCTGGGGTTGGCTGCCAGGACCATGAAACATTGGTCCTCAAGGATCTTCACTGGCTCCCAGAACGTTTCCCAGCACAATTCAAAGCCCTAAACGGCCTCAAAGGCCCAGTATACCCAAAGGAGCGTCTCCATGAACTGAGGTCCAGTTCCGAGGGTCTTCTGCTGATTCCCTCACTGTGATAAGTGAAGTTACAGGGAACCAGGCAGAAGACCTTCTCCACAGTGGCCCCCACCCTGGGGAATGCCATCCCATCAGGTGATAAGGAGATAAAAAACTGTGTAACTTTTAGAAGACATCTGATGTCATCTTATGCTTTTATATGTGCTGGGAGGCACCCAGCCACATGGGTGTCATAAATAATAATAATAATAATAATAATAATAATAATAATAATAATAATAATAATAATAATAATAATAATAATTAGATGCTTTCCAAAAAAGGATGGGCCATTAGGAAATGATTTGGGAATACTCTCCCTCCTCTTAGGAGCCCCTTGGGAGATCCAGAGGAAAGTCTCTCTCACCTGCTGCTCTGCCTGCTTCCTCTCCTCTGCCTGACTCAGGAGGAAACCTTCGGCCAGGGCCACCGCCTGGGAACTGGTCTCCGCTCCGCATTCCCTCACCCAGATCTCCATCTCCTCTGGAAGGACAGCCAGGAACTGCTCCAAGATCACCAGGTCCAACATCTCAGCTTTCGTGTGCCTTTCTGGCTTCAGCCACTGATGGTCAAGATGGTAGAACTGGCTGCAAACCTCTCGGGGTCCTTTGGCCTCCTGGTAGCAGAACTGCCTGAGCTGCTGGCTCTGCACCTCTGAGCAAGGGGTGTCCTCCTCACCCAGGATCTTCTGCATGGAGTTTTCCCAGGATCCCCCACTGCTCCCCGTTTCCATGGCATGGCCTCTTCCTGCTTCAGGGCCAGCTGAGTCTTGCTCATCCATCTGGGCTTTCCGGAAATCTCCAGAAGATCGGAAGGAGCCCCTTGGTCCTCTGCCAAGTTCTACTGCAAGGTGCAGCAAATCCTATGAATCAAACACATTCTTCTATTATAATATCAAAGCACAGCCAAGAGAAGAAGAATGTTCTCTGAGGAAGCGTGGGGAGAGGAGGAGGAGGAAGAAGTCATAACTGTGAGTGACAAGTGAGTGTAATCTGGAGCCAAGGCAACAGTGGGGGTCCCTCCCCACCCCACTGCATAGTCCAGAACTTCACCCCAACCCAGCCACATCTGCTTGGGTGGCTTGGTGGGCAGCACGGCCCATGTCTAGCTCCAGCCACCGTCCCTTAGGGACTTCCTGCTCTGGATCCGAGGGGACGGTGGCAACGCCCTCTGGGTGGAACTGCCCTGGAAGACGCCTCGGAAACTGGACCCAAATGCAGCGGTTGGGTTCTCAACTGGGTTCCCTCTTTTACTAATGGCATTTCTATCCCACCTTTTCTCCAACAGGCTCCAGGTGCTGTCAGGAACTGGACCCAAGAGGAATGCTGGAGACCCCCTTCCCTCCTCCTGAACCTTCCCGAGAAGAGGAGGACAGTATAGATTGACAACAGTGGTTTGCAGAAGGTCATAGTTCAGAGGCTGCAGAGGGGAGAAGCTGGGAAATATTGGGAGAGCAGAAGGAGGAAGAAGCAGCACCAGGGGAGAGACAGCTGACAGACTCTGTGTCTTCAGAAAGCATTCCTGACCCTCCTTCTCCCAGGATCCAGCATGCATTGAGAGTAGGAGAACAGGAAGCACAGAGGGAGAAAGCACAGATCAGCCGACGCAGGGATGACGTAGAAGAGGAGAGACAGAGGGGTGGGACTTTACTCAGAACAACGCCATTACTGCAATGGAGAGGCGCTGTTCAAAGTCTCTCTCTGTAAATATTGAATAAAGGACTCAGCAGGAACTCTTCTTGTTATCGACTTCTTGGCTGGCCACTGGGGGAGGGATGGGATTCCCTGAAGCCTGACAGGTGGCATCTACCCCTCCTCATTGAAGACCCACGAAAATCCTTTGGCATACATGTAGTTCCTGTTTTAAAATACCTGCATTGGTTGCCAGTTCATTTCTGGGCCTAAGTTCATCAACAGACCAACACTTTATATTGTTTAGTTGGCAATGGAAGAGGAGAAAGGCCCACGACTCACCCTTAATCGAAGCTCAACCACAAGGGCTTGGCCATGTGGAATGCTCTCTCTTCACTCTGTTCTGTTTCCCCTTTATTTTTGGTCGCGTTCAAACCAATTCATTAACCCAAAAGTCATAGAATCATAGAATCATAGAATCATAGAGTTGGAAGAGACCACAAGGGCCATCGAGTCCAACCCCCTGCCAAGCAGGAAACACCATCAGAGCACTCCTGACATATGGTTGTCAAGCCTCTGCTTAAAGACCTCCAAAGTAGGAGACTCCACCACACTCCTTGGCAGCAAATTCCACTGTCAAACAGCTCTTACTGTCAGGAAGTTCTTCCTAATGTTTAGGTGGAATCTTCTTTCTTGTAGTTTGGATCCATTGCTCCGTGTCCGCTTCTCTGGAGCAGCAGAAAACAACCTTTCTCCCTCCTCTATGTGACATCCTCTATGTGTCATACGCTGACCGCTGACAATGAACCTGATGTCGCAAATTTATTATGCTGCTTATGTGATATACAAATGGCATGAGAAGACTTGCTTTATTTAATTCTATTCTTTATTATACCTATGATCCTTCTTTATAAAACCCAATAAAAAGTTATTCAAAAAACAAGAGGAAGCAACACACACACACACAGACACACACAGACACACAGACACAGACACACACACACACACACACACACACACAGGCTCCATCTGTGTGGCATCTGATATGTTAGCAGGCTTTAAATTAATCAGCAGAAAACGAAAAGGTTAGCAAAGAATATGAGAGGAGAAGACCAGAAGGTTTTGGGGGAGGAAACAGGGTTTCAAACTGAAAACTAAATATTTGTGTGTTACTGTGACAAATACCAATTTATGTTGTTTCAAAATAATTATGTGCTGAAATTAAAGCGTATGTCAAGATGGGGGATGCAAAAATATTTCTCTCATTTTTTATGGCAGGGAAAATGCCAAGTGAAAATTAAAGTATTGCCAGATGCCAAGGGAAGCGAAGTAGGACGTGACCCTCCTTTCTGTCTGGGCGCTTCTTTAGATTCCTTGCTTTTATCTTGGATAAAAAGATATTGGGGGGGGGGTATTGGATGCCCACTTTCGCCCATCTCCTTTCAAACCTGAACAAGATCTCTTGCAAGAAAGGAAAATAAGGGGAGATAAAAGAAAGGGAGGTCCCCCCCCCGGAAGCGGAGTTGGCGAAGGAGACCCCGTCCAGCTGCCCCCTCGAGCCTGAAAACTCCCGGGAAGCCGGGCCAAGAGACCCTCCCTTTCGGGCCCCCCCTCCCTCCTCCCTGTCCGGGGCTGGGGGGGGGCGGGGGGCGGGTCCCCGGCAAGGCTCCTCCCTCCCTCTTCCGCCCCCTCCCCCTCCCGGGCCTGGTCCGGGGCAGGAGGAAGAGGAAAGGCCGTGATTGTACCTCAGCGTCGCGGGGCAGGGAGTTCCGCAGGCTTCCCCCGAGAGGAGCCCGGCCGGCGAAGGCGAGGCCGGAAGGGACGTCAGAGGGGAGGAGGAGGAGGAGGAGCGGCCCGCCTTCCTTTCCTGTCCTCTCTAGGAAGCCAGCTCGGCGCCCCTTAACCCTTCACTCTCCCGGCGGAGCCATCAGGGGCGTCGCGCAGGCGCAGAGCTGCTCCCTCTGAGGGGAAGAGGCCGCACTTGGGCCCGCAAGGGGGGAGGGGGGGGTCTTGGGGGGGCAGATGGGGGACCCGGGGTGTCTCTCTTGGGGGCTCCTGGGGGGGCTGCGGGGCAGAGCCGTGTCCCAGCAAGAGGGGGTCCGGGGGGGCCTGGGGGTCCGGGAAGAAGGAGCACTGGGCGCGTGGGAAGGGGGAACCCGTGTCCCGGAGGAGGAGCCCCTCTCTCTGCCTGGGGCTGCGAAGGGGCGGGGGAGCGGGGAGCCTTCCAGGGGGGGCGCAGGGGCCAGATGGGGGACCCGGGGTGTCTCTCTTGGGGGCTCCTGGGGGGGGGCTGCGGGGCAGAGCCGTGTCCCAGCAAGAGGGGGTCCGGGGGGGCCTGGGAGGAAGGAGCACTGGGCGCGTGTGCGTGGGAAGGGGGAACCCGTGTCCCGGAGGAGGAGCCCCTCTCTCTGCCTGGGGCTGCGGGAGAGAACCATGTCTCTGGCCCCTGGAGCCCCTGGAGAAAAAAGGGGGCTGGAAATGCCACGGACAACGAAATCACTCAGCGTCCCCTGAATATCAAGCAGCAGGAAAGGACCACACAAAAAGTCCACAGATGAAGTTTTATTCAAACCCGGAAGAGAAAAAAGCAGCACTAAGTGCAGTGTCTCAAAGATGCAGCGTGACATCTTTACCTTAGAAAAAGTAATTAAACGTAACAATCGGCAAAGAGGCAGTTAAATGGACTTTTTCAGTGGCAAGGGGGACAAGGAAGCCCATCACAGCAGGCCTGCGGTGCTAAAAACCAGGAGAAGAGATTTCTGTACATCTCAAGAGCAACAAGAATGTATTCCTTCCCCCCCTTTGCTTGAGAAGTAAAACTCTGCAAGGGTTTGGCTCCAGGGTCCCTTGAGAGAGAGTTGGTTCCGAGGAAGGAAAAGGGGGTCCTGCAAGGAGAGGATGAGGGGAAGACCCCCTTTTCTAGGGGTGGGGGAGAGGGATTGGCCTCCCGGGTCAAGAGAGCACCTTGTATCCTGGCACTGAAAAGACACCCCCCCCTCACACACACACTTTGTGGCATCTCCTTTTGGCAAAGGGTCAAAACATAGTTCCAACTTGAAAACCACCTCCAGGACCAGGCACCCTCAATGGGCTTTGGACTACAACTCCCAACCGGGCCTGCCAGCAGAAGGCAGGGGGGATGGAAACAGCCATCCAAAAGGTCCAGCCAGCTCCAGAGGCGACCCAAGGCTGCTCTCCAACGGGGCGTTGCTCCAGGCATCTGAGTTGCCCAGTTCAAGGGAGCTGGCGGGGTTCTTGAATTGCAGGGGTTGGACTAGATGAGCCTGGAGTGTCCTCTTCCAGGATTCCTCTTCTGGCTGCCAATGCCACGGCTGGAATGTCTCCCAAAACTGCCCCCCCTTCACAAGGAGCTCCCCCCCCCCCCGTGTCTTAAACTATCCTTTGACTGGCAACCATCTCCAATCTCCTTCCTGGACAATCCCAACCAAAGATGCATTAGATTCTCTGAAATCTACTCAGGAGTCCTGTAGTGATTTCATGATCTTTTTTGCAGCTTGTAAAACAGTGATTTAATTGCCCCCCAAACCTCAGGCTTTTATCTACATTATTTACACAATGAGTCCCGTCTGATTGGCTGATTCTGCTTCCCTCCTGGAGCCTGATTGGTCTTTTCCTGCAAGTCAATCAGTTGTTGCATTCTAGGATCCTACTAGCCTTTTCTTCTAGGATCCAAGCTTAGTACATAACATTCTCCTTCCTCCATGTCCCCAATTCCTAAATAGGCTTTATTTCAAAACAGGGTGGGGGGTAGAGATGGCTTAGTCTTCCAAACAACCCTTTATCCATTAGATAGTAGACAAGCTTCCTAGTGCAAGGAGAGGAAAGCAGATCTCTGAGCCCAGCCTGGCCCCCCACCAAATTCTGCCTGCATGCCTTGAGGCCCCAAGATGGGCGAAGGAAGGCCTAGGGGGCAGCTGCTGGCTGGGACTTTGATTGGGGCAGAGTGGGGGCACAGGGAGAGGGAGACAGGAAGACCGGCCATGGGGTGGCACTGGGGGGATTTATTCACACTGGTTTTTTACCCAAAAACCACCACCCCCGGCTGTGAGGAGGGTGGCGCCTCTTCCATGAATTCCTCTTCCACTCCCAGCCACTCCGCTCAAACCTTTGCTAAAATCCTGCTCTCCTCCCTCCTCTTAATCTCAGAAGCTGGGCTTTCTGTCTCATCTCAAGAACCGCCAAAGCGCCCGCAATTGCCTCTTATCTCCCACCCAAACCGTCCACATCAATCCTAAGCGTCTCCTGTTCTGATTTCCATTTTTTTGTCTTCTTTTCCAGCTTTTCACACTTCTCCTCCCTTCATTTCATGGAGATATCTAGTGCTTCTGTTTTCTTTGCCAGTGTCTCTGCTTTAGTGGTCAAATTTGTCACCATTTCTATCAATTTGGGCTAATAGCTTCTCCAAAATTTCCTTCATCTCTTTAGTCAGATCCCGTTTCCTGCATTTTTCCTACTGTCCCTCTTCCTTCTAGCTTGATACCCAACACACATAAGCTGTCTAACATAAAATCCAATTTTTCAAATTAAGATTCGAATTAAAACAAATAAACCAAATAATTACTGCATTTAAAAGGACGGATACAGGGACTTCCGGGTTGGCGCCTCCGGCTATGGCGGAGCTCCTCCGTTCGGGAGGAACTTGCTCCGTGAAAAACACGGTCTGACCGCCACGGCGAAGGTGGAGACCCATTGAAATCACAAGTGGGAGAAGCTTGTGAACCTGGGATTCGGCTGGCACCTTTTGCGCCTCCCCTACTAGCGGGGAAACCGTTTTGGGGATCCGGAGCGACGTGGGGTGAGTGGCGCGGTACTTTGAATCGACTGCCTATTTCACGGAGTGAAGCCACATTGCTGTTGCCGGAGAGCGCTGACTTTTTCCTGTGGACAATTGGATTTTAAACAACTACCCGGGAGTAGAATGGAAAATTGGACTTTTAAATACCTTAATTTGGCACTGAAGCGGGAAGGTCATAAACAGGAAGTCCGCTTTCCGGTTTTGTAAATAGACTGAAGCAAAGACATTACAAGTTAAAGCCTTTGAAAGCTTTTGGCAAAGGATTAAATTTCCATCGGTTTAAAATACAAAACCCCCCTTGGAAGCAGGAGAAGAGGGGGAAATTTTGGACCTAGTGAGCCTCCAGGAGAGAGTGAAAAATCAAATTACCACTGCTCTGAACCTGGGAACAGGCTGCCAGATGACGTTTGGAGAGAGTGCATTGACAGAACGGATTTGACAGCTAGCTAAATAAGAGTAAGATACTGTTTCCATTGTCCTCCTCTGCGTTTAAAAAAGAGGAAAAGAAACTGAAAATTGAAACTATCTTTAATGCTTGAGTTATGCCTGAACGAACTGATACAAGTGGAGACTGTTTCCCTCTAGAGGGAGCTGTTGAAACTGTTACAGGAGTGTAACTGGGGGATTTCCAGCTGCAGATAAGGATTCTGAGAACCAGAGATTGACCTTGGACCATTAAAAAATGTTGACAGAAGAGGCCATTGTGACTGTTTTATGTAAGATAAGCTGTTCGCTGGGACAGCTTCACAAGAAGATGGATGACATGACTTTCAAAGTTGATAATTTGGAACAGAAAGTGACTAATTTGAGTCAAAAAGCGAACACCAACACAGAAATAATTCAGGACTTGGTACAGGAATCCATTTTGGCAGGACAAATGGTGGAGGAGAAGGAAAAAGCTGCTGTTGTTGAACATAAAGTAATACAAATGGGATCCGTGGCTTTACAGAAGCAAATTGAGGACTATAAGTTGAGGCCTTTTATAATTGAATCTAGGAAAAGTCAGACTTTGAGAAATGGATCCCAGCTGGGATTAAAGAAGGAAAGTTGGAAAGAGTCCTCTATGCAGGGATTAACTGACTTTTGGGACATGGACTCAGGCCTGGAGGAGATTGAAGTTTTGGGGGCCTTTGGATTTGGAGGAATCTTGAAATATGCCCTGAAATACTTTATGGACTGTAGCCTCAACTATGGAAATTTGGCTGATCAGTTCAGAAGGAAGAAAAGGATTGACAGGTTGGAGTTTCCCCGAGATTTGCTCTTTAGCATTAAAGAAAATGAAGAAGACCTGCAGAAGGGACTTGGAAAAGACTTAAGAGCCTCGGACATAAGATCACCAGGTTGATGGACTTTATGGAGTTGACGGAAAGGACTGGCAGAATCCGAAACCAGGGAGAGGAGATGGTGGAAGAAGATTGGAAAATTTAAAGTTTATATATAGACATATGGTAAAACTAATGAGTGATAGAAAAATGGTGGAATGATTTTTTATGGGCTTAGCAGAAATGTTATAAGGAGTTAAGCATATATAAGTATTTTAGTTTTAATGGAAAATAAGGTTAAAAAATATGTTATTTACAATATGATAGAAAATGGAGAAAGATGGAAAGGATTTGCTGAAACAATTAATAGAAGTGGAATACAAAAAGGGAGGTGAGAGGAGGTCGAGGAAACAAGGGAATGAAAGATAGAGTATGGAAAAGGGATGGTGTATGTTTTTAAATTGTTCTTGTTTTCTTTTATTTAGGGTTAAGGTTAAGGAGTGGGGTTTGTTTAGTTTAGCTTAATGTGTTTAGTTTTGAGTTTAGGTTGTGTTTTGCATTGTTTATATACTGTACTGTATTCCCCCCCTCCTTTTTGCTTTCCTCCTTTTTCTTTTTTTCTGTTTTTCTCTTCCCTTTTTGTAATCTGTAAAAGTAATAAATATTATTTTAAAATAAATAAATAAAAGGACGGATACAAATAGAAATGGTTTCCTCTAGAGGGAGCTTTTGAAACTGTTGCAGGAGTGGAGCTGGGGAATTTTCCAGCTGCAGAGATTAAAGAGTGTGAGAACAAGAGTTTGACCTTGGACAAGAATGTCTACAGAAGAAGCCTTAGTGATTGCATTTTGCAAGATAAATGTTTTATTGGAACAGCTTCATGAGAAGATGGATGTGATGACTATTAAAATTGACAATTTGGGACAAAAAATGACTGATTTGGGACAAGAAGTGAATATCTATACAGAAACTACTCAGGAATCGATTCAGGAATCCACTTCGACATGGCAAGTTGTGGAGAAGACGAGGGAGAAAGTTGTTGTAGAACCTCAAGTAATACAAGTGGAGAGAGCCCCAGTCTTACAGAGACAATTTGATGAATATAAGCTGTTGCCTTCTATGACTGAATTCAGAGAAAGCCAGTTGAAACACGTCCTGAAATATCTTTTGGACTCTAGTTTTGACTATGGAGAATGGGCTGACCTGACGAGAAGAAATAAAGACATTGTTAGGTTGGAGCTTCCCCGAGATCTACTCCTCAGTGTCAAAGGAAGGAAATTAAGAATAAGATCAGCAGAAGATGAAGTAAAGTGCATGTAAAAATATGAAGAAGATCTGCAGAAGGGACATGGAAAAGAGTTAAGAGCTCGGACGGAAGATCACCAGGTTGATGGACCATATGGAATTGATAGAAAGGACTGGCAGAATCCGAGACCAGGGAGAAGGGACGGTGGAAGAAGATTGGAAAAAAAGTTTAAAATTTATTTATAGAAACATTGTAAAATTAATGAGTGTTAGAAAAATGTTGGAATGAAATTACATGGCTTTAGTACAAATGTTATAAGGAGTTAAGTACAAATAAGTTTTAGGGTATTAATGGTAAGATAAGGTTAAAATAAATTATGACAATTATATGACAGAAAATAGTGAAAGATTGAAAGGATTTGCTGAAATAATTAATAATTAGAACACAAAAAAGGGAGGTGTGAGGAGGTCGATGAAACAAGTTAATGAAAGACAAAGATATGGAAATATTGGATGTGTTTTTAATTGTTTTTGCTTTTGCTTTGATGTATTGTGTCTTTTGTTGTTTCTTTTTTATGTATAGTAATGTATTGATTTCTATTGTTTATTTTTCTCTCTTTCCTTTTTCTGTAATCTTTAAACTTTTAATAAATATTATTTTTTTAAAAAAAGTCCTTTTAAGAGCTACAACTGTATTTTTTTAAGAGAACTTTAAAAAGGAGACTTTCATAAATCCCTCCGATCACACTCTTGGCATTGATATGATTCCTCCCCTGTTTGTATTCTTTGATGAAATGAGATTTCCTTTTTGACTGAATCTCTTTCCACATTCCTAACACTGATAGGATTCCTCGACTGTGTGTAATTTTTGATGGGCAGTGAGACCTACTTTCCTGGTGAAGCTCTTTCCACATTCCAGGCACTGAAAGGGGTTTTCTCCTGTGTGAATTCTTTGATGGGAAGTCAGACTTTCTTTCCTGGTGAAGCTCTTTCCACATTCCACGCACTGATAGGTTTTCCCCCTGTATGAATTCTACGATGGGAAGTGAGAGTATAGCTGTGACTGAAGCTCTTTCCACACACCAAGCACTGATAGGGTTTCGCTTTTGTATGAATTCTTTGATGGGAAGTGAAACTGTGCTTTCTAACGAAGCTCTTTCCACATTCCAGGCACTGATACGGTTTCTCCCCTTTATGATTTCTTTGATGAACAGTGAGACTCTCTTTCCTGGTGAAGCTCTTTCCACATTCCAGGCACTGATAGGGGTTTTCCCCTGTATGAATCCTTTGATGGGAAGTGAGATTGCGGCTGTTACGGAAGCTCTTTCCACATTCCACACACTGATAGGGTTTCTCCCCTGTATGAATTCTTTGATGGGAAGTGAAACTGCTTTTTTGACTGAAGCTCTTTCCACATTCCAAGCACTGATATGGTTTCTCCCCTTTATGATTTCTCTGATGAACAGTTAGACTTTCTTTCCTGGTGAAGCTCTTTCCACATTCCACACACTGATAGGGTTTGTCCCCTGTATGGATCATTTGATGGGAAGTGAGATTGGCACTCCGAGTGAAGCTCTTTCCACATTCCAAGCACTGATAGGGTTTCTCCCCTGTATGAATCATTTGGTGGGAAGTGAGCTTGGCCCTCTCACTGAAGCTCTTTCCACATTCCAAGCACTGATAGGGTTTCTCCCCTGTATGAATCCTTTGATGGAAAGTGAGCTTAGCCCTCTGATTGAATCTCTTTCCACAATCTAAGCAGTGATATGGTTTCTCCCCTGTATGAATTCTTTGATGTGCAGTGAGATGGGAGCTGTGATTGAAGCTCTTTCCACATTCCACGCACTGATAGGGTTTCTCTCCTGTATGAATTCTATAATGGGTAGTGAGATTGTGGCTGTGACAGAAGCTCTTTCCACACTCCAAGCAGTGATAGGGTTTCTCTTTTGTATGAATTCTTTGATGGGCAGCGAAACTCTGTTTCCAGGTGAAGCTCTTTCCACATTCCAAGCACTGATAGGGTTTCTTCTCAAGTGGATTTCTTTGATGGGAGCTCTGACTGAAGGCCTCTCCACAGTCTGAATCCTGATATGGCTCCTTCACTGTGTGGATTTCATTGTGGTCTCCCTTGTTCTTCATTTCCAATTCATCACCACCTGAAACTAAGAGGCAAACGGATTAGAGTCTTGGGAAGAAGTGCAGTCCCAAATTACAGAACACTGCTAATTAATGCTTGGGACAGGGGAAGAACTGCTAAGTTGTTCAGTATGCAGTAATAAATCTAAACAAATTTTAAGGGCTGGAGAAATATTTGGGAACATTGACTCTGGACTGACTTGGTCATAGTCAGCTGCCTTGTGGTGGGCGATGTAAGAGCAGGGGAATAAAAATGGCAAACGTGAACTTCTTGTCATGTGACAAAGACACATGAGAGCAGAAGCAGCAAAGCAGGCTGGGAAGTGCTGGGACTGCACAATCATTTGGGCCTACTAAAGTTATTCAGGCCTAACTGCTAACTGTTGAGTCACTCTGACATGTGACTTAGCAGCCAGTTTCTCTGTGTGTTCTCTGAAAGATTTCCGTCAGAGTCAGTGTGCCTCAGTTGTGAGCAGAGTCAGTATGGAATCTCAGTCAACCTGTTTGGAACCATGTTGTTTATAGAATCATAGAATCATAGAGTTGGAAGAGACCACAAGGGCCATCGAGTCCAACCCCCTCCCAAGCAGGAAACACCATCAGAGCACTCCTGACATATGGTTGTCAAGCCTCCGCTTAAAGACCTCCAAAGTAGGAGACTCCACCACACTCATTGGCAGCAAATTCCACTGTCGAACAGCTCTTACTGTCAGGAAGTTCTTCCTAATGTTTAGGTGGAATCTTCTTTCTTGTAGTTTGGATCCATTGCTCCGTGTCCGCTTCTCTGGAGCAGCAGAAAACAACCTTTCTCCCTCCTCTATGTGACATCCTTTTATATATTGGAACATGGCTATCATATCACCCCTTAACCTCCTCTTCTCCAGGCTAAACATGCCCAGCTCCCTTAGCCGTTCCTCATAAGGCATCGTTTCCAGGCCTTTGACCATTTTGGTTGCCCTCCTCTGGACACGTTCCAGTTTGTCAGTGTCCTTCTTGAACTGTGGTGCCCAGAACTGGACACAGTACTCCAGGTGAGGTCTGACCAGAGCAGAATACAGTGGCACTATTACTTCCCTTGATCTAGATGTTATACTCCTATTGATGCAGCCCAGAATTGCATTGGCTGTCAGATGGGCAGGGTAAAAATAATAAAATTATCATTATTGTTACTACAGGGTTCACTGCCTGAGATTCAAAAAGCCTGGCTCTGTTTTGGGATGGAGTTTGTTTGGTTCAGTCGTGGAATCTGTGCCATCTCCAATGTCAAGCGACTCTTTGGTCAACCAGAGAGAGACAGAAGCAAGAACAAAAGCAGGAAACTTGACTGAAGCTACTTCAACATCCCAAATCACTCTGAATCCTACATTTAAGAAGGCCTGGGCAGTTCAGACAGCCTGATCGTGGTTTTAAACGACAGAACTGGAGGAAGAATATTCACAGGGAAAAGAATCAATAGCCATCCATCCAAGGTTTGCTGTGGGAGTGTTAACATCTCAGGTGCTGTGGGTGGCGCTGTTGAGCCCCATCGAAGTTCGTCACATAGAGAGATGTCTTGAATTACAAAACAGATAGGATGAGCCAATAGGGAGCCTTACCGAGAAAGTCCAAGATCCCACGATTCTCCTCCATGACTTCCTTATGGAGAGCTCTCTGGTCAGGATCCAGCAACGCCCACTCCTCGTCTGTGAAATGGACAGCCACATCTTCAAAGCACACTGGACCCTAACAGAACAGGAAAAAGGCTGTCCTCTTAGAGAACATGCACTTGGCTCTGCTGTTTTCTACAGCGGCCAGACCCCTCTCTGCCTTCCTCATCCCTCCTCTCTCCTGCTGCAGCTTCTGCCTCGGAGTCTGGGCTGCTCTCTGCCACAGACTCCCTCTGCTCCCTGAGCCCTCTTCCCTCTCCAGCTTTAGACCCCTCCTTCTCCTCCTCCTCCTCCCAGTCGGCTCCCTCTTCTCTGGCTCCTCCCACCATTCCTCTGCATCCAACTGTGTCCAGCCAGTCTGAATCCAAGCAGTCCTTCCCCACAAGGCTCCTTCCCCCTACCTGATCTGGGTCCACAGCTGCTGCCTCCCCTCCACCACCATGAAAAGATGAAGCAGCAGGTCTTGGTGGCATCATTCCGTCACCTGGGAGAGACCAAGGTAAGTGGAAACCGTGAGCGCCTGCTTCTCTCAGAGGTGAAACAGTGCATCTCTCAGTACAGATGGGGCTTCGTCCAAGTCTCCCCTGCTAGCTTCCGGTTCCGCTCTGCTTTAATGGAGGCAGCGGGAGATCGTTGGCAATGGAAAAACAAGGATGACTGAGGGTAATTCTCCTTGCAAGTTTCCCCCAGGAACAGGGGGGAACGGGCTTCACTCCCAATTTGTCTTGGTACCAGGCTCCGGCTCCGGCATGGATTGCGGGAGGCAGGGAGGCGCTGAGTGCAAAAGCCCTTCGCCTGCCAAAAACCCTCCTTCGCCGCCATTAAGAAGCAGAGGTTCTCCTGTCAATTAGAGCTCAATTTGGACTAATGTACAGGCGTTGCTGGAAGAGATGAGATCATAAACTGCGGATTTAAACCAGCTGCAAGGTCTTTAAGGTTTGAATTTGGGAATAAACTTCATTTGGTGCAAAAGACAGTGAGTGGGGGGAGGGGAGCCTATGGCTTCTTTATATAAAGTTTTCTTCTCTGCATTTATGATTTGGCAGTCCGCCATTGGATACTAGTTCAAAATATCTATGTACAGGTGAGCAGGGATGAAACTGGATTGCAGATATGGAATATAACATCAAATGGAACTGTGTGTGTAAAAACAAAAAGGAAAAAGGGAGGGAAGCTCTATTTTACAAAATGTTTACGATGGAAAATTAGAGGTGACTCTTCCCCATCCTTTATAATATACAGACTGAACTGAATAATGCTAAAAGGACGTGGAACTTAATTGGATAAATGTGCATTTATCTTCGGCCAGACAGAGGGATGTAAGGAATCTGAAAGTTGTGAGGGAGCTGATAAGGTTCATTACTGAGTCATTTGCAATTTTGACTGATCCCTCTCCTTCCCAGGCGGAGAAGAAAAATGGCGAAAACTTATTATTTATTGGCACAGTGTGATTTTTGCAGCTGCTGTTAAAGTTGACGAACAACGAAGCACAGGACAGAGCGATGGAGAATTTCTGAAACCACAATGGGATATTAGCTCCGCCCAAGGAATAATGGAGAACAGCAACAACCAGGAAAAGATAAAATATTTTACAAGAAAGGAAAAAACATCACGAACAGGAAGATTGCCACACATGGGAAGAGTAAGGATATCGCTGGAGTGCCTCACTTGTAGTTTTATATATTATTTGTATAAAGGATTCTTATCTTGACAGGGGGGTAATTGAAAATAATAAGATTTTGGAATGCAGAAATCAAGAAAATCATCAAACCATCAGTTTTAGCATGCGGGGGATGGGTGGGCCACCTATATTATATACCGTATTTTTCGCTCTATAACACGCACCAGACCATAACACGCACGTAGTTTTTAGAGGAGGAAAACAAGAAAAAAATATTCTAAACGAAATAGTGGATATATGATTTTTGTGGTTCATGCTGTGGCCACAGACATGTGATCTGACAGTGAGTTTGGAGTAGCCCAATGCAAAAATCCTGAGGATCCATGTGGATCCATGCTTTGTAACCACGGAGGAGGGAAGGAAGGGGAACCATGGATCCTCTGCTCACGACTGCAGCAGATCCCCTCCGCCACCCGCAGGCATTCGCTCCATAACACGCACAGACATTTCCCCTTACTTTCTAGGAGGAAAAAAGTGAGTGTTATGGTGCAAAAAATACGGTAATTTGATATTTAAAAATTGGTATTACTAATTGTATTGTAATTTCGCATTGTTATAATGAGGCCATTAATGAACTGTAATTTTAAACTAATCAAATTACTATTGGAAACGTCTCCCCTGCTGAGTACATCTGGACATTTGTACCCATTTCATATAATAGTTGTGCAAAAATACATCTCCCCCCCCCCCCGAGCTCTGGGCTCCAGGTGACTTCCCCCAAAAGATGCAAAGAACTCAGAGATTAGTTTCAAAACCAAGAGAATGTGACAAAACGGGGGAGAAAACACTCCTTCCTCCTTACCTAGAGGCCTCACTCTGGCGTCCAGCGGAGTCTTCTCTGCCTCAGAAGAATCAAGACCCATTTCTGCCAAAAGATCCTTCCTCTGAAAGAGCAACAAGGATTCAAAACAGAGAATGGGGAGAAGGGTTAGAGAAGGAATGGCAGAGGCAAGCGCTTTCGGGGGACAGAGGTGAAAGCTGCTTCCTGCTTCTGCTAGACTGGTGTCTGGGGTTGGCTGCCAGGACCATATAACATTGGTCCTCAAGGATCTTCACTGGCTCCCAGAACGTTTCCCAGCACAATTCAAAGCCCTAAATGGCCTCAAAGGCCCAGTATACCCAAAGGAGCGTCTCCATGAACTGAGATCCAGTTCCGAGGGTCTTCTGCTGATTCCCTCACTGTGATAAGTGAAGTTACAGGGAACCAGGCAGAAGACCTTCTCCACAGTGGCCCCCACCCTGGGGAATGCCCTCCCATCAGGTGAGAAGGAGATAAGAAAATGCATAACTTTTAGAAGACATCTGATGTCTTCTTATGCTTTTATATGTGCTGGAAGGCACCCAGCCACATGGGTGTGGTATTAATAAGAAGAAGAAGAAGAGGAAGAAGGAGAAGGAGAAGATCTCTTCCTAGATGCTTTCCAAAAAAGGATGGGCCATTAGGAAATGATTTGGGAATACTCTCCCTCCTCTTTGGAGCCCCTTGGGAGCATCCAGAGGAAAGTCTCTCTCACCTGCTGCTCTGCCTGCTTCCTCTCCTCTGCCTGACTCAGGAGGAAACCTTCGGCCAGGGCCACCGCCTGGGAACTGGTCTCCGCTCCGCATTCCCTCACCCAGCTCTCCATCTCCTCTGGAAGGACAGCCAGGAACTGCTCCAAGATCACCAGGTCCAACATCTGAGCTTTCGTGTGCCTTTCTGGCTTCAGCCACTGGTGGCAAAAGTGGTAGAGTTGGCTGCAAACCTCTCGGGGTCCTTTGGCCTCCTGTCTGAGTTGCTGATTCTTCACAGCTGAGCAAAGGGTGTCCTCCTCATCCAGGATCTTCTGCATGGGGTTTTCCCAGAATCCCCCACTGCTCCCAGTTTCCAGGGCGTGGCCTCTTCCTGCTTCAGGGCCAGCTGAGTCTTGCTCATCCATCTGGGCTTTCCGGAAATCTCCAGAAGATCGGAAGGAGCCCCTTGGTCCTCTGCCAAGTTCTAATGCAAGGTGCAGCAAATCCTATGAATCAAACACATCCTTCTATTATAAGATCAAAGCACAGCCAAGAGAAGAAGAATGTTCCCTGAGGAAGCGTGGGGAGAGGAGGAGGAGGAAGAAGTCATAACTGTGAATGACAAGTGAGTGTAATCTGGAGCCAAGGCAACAGTGGGGGTCCCTCCCAACCCCACTTCATAGTCCAGAGCTTCGCCCCAAGCCAGCCATATCTGCTTGGGTGGCTTGGTGAGCAGCAGGGCCCATGTCTAGCTCCAGCCACCGTCCCTTGGGGACTTCCTGCTCTGGATCCGAGGGGACGGTGGCAAGGCCCTCTGGGTGGAACTGCCCTGGAAGACGCCTCGGAAACTGGCCCCAAATGCAGCGGTTGGGTTCTCAACTGGATTCCTTGTTTTACTAATGGCATTTCTATCCCACCTTTTCTCCAACAGGCTCCAGGTGGTGTCTGGGACTGGACCCAAGAGGAATGCTGGAGACCCCTTTCCCTCCTCCTGAACCTTCCCGAGAAGAGGAGGACAGTATAGATTGACAACAGTGGTTTGCAGAAGGTCATAGTTCAGAGGCTGCAGAGGGGAGAAGCTGGGAAATATTGCGAGAGCAGCAGGAGGAAGCAGCAGCAGCACCAGGGAAGAGACAGCTGACAGACTCTGTGTCTTCAGAAAGCATTCCTGACCCTCCTTCTCCCAGGATCCAGCATGCATTGAGAGTAGGAGAACAGGAAGCTCAGAGGCAGAAAGCACAGATCAGCGGACGCAGGGATGACGTAGAAGAGGAGAGACAGAGGGGTGGGACTTTACTCAGAACAACGCCATTACTGCAATGGAGAGGCGCTGTTCAAAGTCTCTCTCTGTAAGTATTGAATAAAGGACTCGGCAGGAACTCTTCTTGTTATTGACTTCTTGGCTGGCCACTGGGGGAGGGATGGGATTCCCTGAAGCCTGACAGGTGGCATCTACCCCTCCTCATTGAAGACCCACGAAAATCCTTTGGCATACATGTAGTTCCTGTTTTAAAATACCTGCATTGGTTGCCAGTTCGTTTCTGGGCCTAAGTTCATCAACAGACCAAGACTTTATATTGTTTAGTTGGCAATGGAAGAGGAGAAAGGCCCACGACTCTCCCTTAATCGAAGCTCAACCACAAGGGCTTGGCCATGTGGAATGCTCTCTCTTCACTCTGTTCTGTTTCCCCTTTATTTTTGGTCGCGTTCAAACCAATTCATTAACCCAAAAGTCATACGCTGACCGCTGACAATGAACCTGATGTCGCAAATTTATTATGCTGCTTATGTGATATACAAATGGCATGAGAAGACTTGCTTTATTTAATTCTATTCTTTATTATACCTATGATCCTTCTGTATAAAACCCAATAAAAAGTTATTCAAAAAACAAGAGGAAGCAACACACACACACACAGACACACACAGACACACAGACACACAGACACACACAGACACACACACACACACACAGGCTCCATCTGTGTGGCATCTGATATGTTAGCAGGCTTTAAATTAATCACCAGAAAACGAAAAGGTTAGCAAAGAATATGAGAGGAGAAGACCAGAAGGTTTTGGGGGAGGAAACAGGGTTTCAAACTGAAAACTAAATATTTGTGTGTTACTGTGACAAATACCAATTGATGTTGTTTCAAAATAATTATGTGCTGAAATTAAAGCATATGTCAAGATGGGGGATGCAGAAATATTTCTCTCCTTTTTTATGGCAGGGAAAATGCCAAGCTAAAATTAAGGTTATTGCAAGATGCCAAGGGAAGCGAAGTAGGACGTGACCCTCCTTTCTGTTTGGGCGCTTCTTTAGATTCCTTGCTTTTATCCTGGATAAAAAGATATGGGGGGGGGGGTATTGGATGCCCACTTTCGCCCATCTCCTTTCAAACCTGAACAAGATCTCTTGCCAGAAAGGAAAATAAGGGGAGATAAAAGAAAGGGAGCCCCCCCCCGGAAGGAGACCCCGTCCAGCTGCCCCCTCGAGCCTGGAAACTCCCGGGAAGCCGGGCCAAGAGACCCTCCCTTTCGGCCCCCCCCCTCCCTGCTCCCTGCTCCCTGTCCGGGGCTCGGGGGGGGGCGGGGGGCGGGTCCCCGGCAAGGCTCCTCCCTCCCTCTTCCGCCCCCTCCCCCTCCCGGGCCTGGTCCGGGGCAGGAGGAAGAGGAAAGGCCGTGACTTTACCTCAGCGTCGCGGGGCAGGGAGTTCCACAGGCTTCCCCCGAGAGGAGCCCGGCCGGCGAAGGCGAGGCCGGAAGGGACGTCAGAGGGGAGGAGGAGGAGGAGCGGCCCGCCTTCCTTTCCTGTCCTCTCTAGGAAGCCAGCTCGACGCCCCTTAACCCTTCTCTCTCCCGGCGTCGCGCAGGCGCAGGGCTCCTCCATCCGAGGGGAAGAGGCCGCACTTGGGCCCGCCTGGCCCCGGAATGGGGGGTTCCTTGGTGGGGCCTGGGAGGGTGCGGGGCCCCCGGCCGAGAGGAGGGGCGCCTGGGCGGGAAGAAGCCGGGCTGTGCGCGTGTGCGTGGGAAGGGGGAACCCGTGTCCCGGAGGAGGAGCCCCTCTCTCTGCCTGGGGCTGCGGGGCTGCGAAGGGGCGTCTAGGCGGGGGAGAGGGGGTCCTGGGGGGCCAGATGGGGGACCCGGGGTGTCTCTCTTGGGGGCTCCTGGGGGGGCTGCGGGGCAGTGAGCCGTTTCCCAGCAAGAGGGGGTCCGGGGGGGCCTGGGAGGGTCCGGGAAGAAGGAGCACTGGGCGCGTGTGCGTGGGAAGGGGGAACCCGTGTCCCGGAGGAAGAGCCCCTCTCTCTGCCTGGGGCTCCGGGGCTGCGAAGGGGCGGGGAGCCTTCCAGGGGGGGCGCAGGGGCCAGATGGGGGACCCGGGGTGTCTCTCTTGGGGGCTCCTGGGGGGGGCTGCGGGGCAGAGCCGTGTCCCAGCAAGAGGGGGTCCGGGGGGGCCTGGGAGGAAGGAGCACTGGGCGCGTGTGCGTGGGAAGGGGGAACCCGTGTCCCGGAGGAGGAGCCCCTCTCTCTGCCTGGGGCTGCGGGGCTGCGAAGGGGCGTCTAGGCGGGGGAGCGGGGAGCCTTCCAGGGGGGGCCAGATGGGGGACCCGGGGGTGTCTCTCTTGGGGGCTCCTGGGGGGGCTGCGGGGCAGAGCCGTGTCCCAGCAAGAGGGGGTCCGGGGGGGCCTGGGAGGGTCCGGGAAGAAGGAGCACTGGGCGCGTGTGCGTGGGAAGGGGGAACCCGTGTCCCGGAGGAGGAGCCCCTCTCTCTGCCTGGGGCTGCGGGAGAGAACCATGTCTCTGGCCCCTGGAGCCCCTGGAGAGAAAAGGGGGCTGGAAATGCCACGGACAACGAAATCACTCAGCGTCCCCTGAATATCAAGCAGCAGGAAAGGACCACACAAAAAGTCCACAGATGAAGTTTTATTCAAACCCGGAAGAGAAAAAAGCAGCACTAAGTGCAGTGTCTCAAAGATGCAGCGTAACATCTTTACCTTAGGAAAAGTAATTAAACGTAACAATCGGCAAAGAGGCAGTTAAATGGAATTTTTCAGTGGCAAGGGGGACAAGGAAGCCCATCACAGCAGGCCTGCGGTGCTAAAAACCAGGAGAAGAGATTTCTGGACATCTCAAGAGCAACAAGAATGTATTCCTTCCCCCCCTTTGCTTGAGAAGTAAAACTCTGCAAGGGTTTGGCTCCAGGGTCCCTTGAGAGAGAGTTAAGGAAGGAAAAGGGGGTCCTGCAAGGAGAGGATGAGGGGAAGACCCCCTTTTCTAGGGGTGGGGGAGAGGGATTGGCCTCCCGGGTCAAGAGAGCACCTTGTATCCTGGCACTGAAAAGACACCCCCCCCTCACACACACACTTTGTGGCATCTCCTTTTGGCAAAGGGTCAAAACATAGTTCCAACTTGAAAACCACCTCCAGGACCAGGCACCCTCAATGGGCTTTGGACTACAACACCCAACCGGGCCTGCCAGCAGAAGGCAGGGGGGATGGAAACAGCCATCCAAAAGGTCCAGCCAGCTCCAGAGGCGACCCAAGGCTGCTCTCCAACGGGGCGCTGCTCCAGGCATCTGAGTTGCCCAGTTCAAGGGAGCTGGCGGGACTAAGAACCGGGGTTCCTGAATTGCAGGGGCTGGACTAGATGAGCCTGGAGTGTCCTCTTCCAGGATTCCTCATCTGGCTGCCAATGCCACGGCTGGAATGTCTCCCAAAACTGCCCCCCCCTTTCACAAGGAGCTCTCCCCCCCCCTCCGTGTCTTTAAACTACCCTTTGACTGGCAACCATCTCCAATCTCCTTGCTGGACAATCCCAATCAAAGATGCATTAGATTTTCTGAAATCTACTCAGGAGTCAATTCGTATAGCTCCAAAACCCAGTTTTTACCAGAGACAGACTGGTTTATCCCTTGGAGTTCTGATGAAAAGGTCATGAATAAGGCAGGTAATACATTACAGGAGATTGCTTTTAAGCATAATTTGTATAACCTGCATGGTACTTACATGGATAGGTCAGGAGGTTTCTTATCGGCCCTCGTGGTGCAAGTGTGATTGATCATATCCTGGTCTCTCCAACAATTTTGGAGAGGACACAGGGTCTCAGCACTTTTAACAGAACCGAGAGTGACCATCTTCCTAGAGCTATCTCACTAACTCCCCTCGAATCAGGGGGATTACAACATCTACATTGTGCAGGCCCTCCTCAAGCACCGGCCCCACGCAGGCGTAAATGGAACAGCGAGCTGGAGCTTAAAATCAAACAACACCTGCACTCTCCAGATTTATTGGATCTGAGAGACCAGTGTCTTTTACCTAACTTTGACCCTTTTTCACTATATCAGCGGGTCTCAGAGTCTCTTTTCCCATTTCTTATAAACACCAGGCCTCCCATACAACATAACAAATCGGGGGCCTGGTTTGACAAAGACTGCCGGAAGCTAAGATCCCTGCTTAGGAAACAACAAAATAAGGTAAAACAGGAGAGGACTCTGTCATCTATGGCAAATTTCCACAGATGGCGCTCTTACTATAAAAACATCTTAAAACTCAATAAATCCCTATATAGGAAGGAACAATGGGAGGCACTTGATAAGGCGACTAAATCGCGAGACAATAGAAAATTTTGGGCAATAGTAGCACAGGGAGTCTCATCCAAAGGAAAAATTGTAAATAGCAGTATTCCATCCGATGTGTGGTATCAACACTTTTCCAAGTTATACACACTTTCAAATACTGCTAACTTGAGCCCGTTCCTCCCATTGAAGAATGAGCATCTAGCTAGCTGGGATCCTGTTACGGAATCAGAGTGCCTACAGCTAATTCAAACTTTAAAAAACGGCAAACTCCTGGTGAGGATATGATCTCCCCTGAGGTTTTTAAATCAAATGCCCAATGGTGGGCCATCTTTTTGGCCAAACTTTTTACGGCAATAAACAACACATGTAAAATCCCAACAAACTGGAAACTAAGTGTGGTAACCCCTATTTACAAGAAGGGAGATATTCAAGATCCAGCAAACTACCGCCCTATAAGCCTTCTGGACATCGCATACAAACTTTATACCCGGTACTTATTAAACAAGCTGATAGATTGGGCGGACCATTCTAACCTGTTCAACCAGGAACAGGCAGGATTTAGAAAGGGCCACAATACGATAGGTCACTGCATGGTACTACAGACCCTGGTAGCTAAATATGCAAAAGCGTATAAGAGCAGACTCTTTGTGGCCTTCGTTGACTTGACATCTGCCTTCGATTCAATCTGTAGAGATAGACTATGGAAAAAACTATATGAAACGGACATTGATTGACGACTTTTAAAAATTCTCAGAGAGCTACACACAGACATTACAGTCAAAATTAGAACTGGGCCATCGGGAACTCTTACGGACCCACTGCCATTGGGGAAAGGGGTCAAACAGGGATGCCTGCTAGCCCCATTTCTTTTTAACTTTTATATAAACGACATTGTTCAGTATATGGCAAAGTACAAGTCATCGGCTCCAGCCCTTGAAGGTAAACGCCTGAATATATTGCTAAATGCCGATGACATGGCTTTAATGGCACTCACCCGAAGAGGCTTACGCAGCATGCTGGAGGGGATCGCAGCCTACTGTTCCCATAACTCACTAAAGATAAAACTATGACAAAACAAAAATTGTGGTGTTCACTAGAGCTCGCCACATCTTTAGATGGTCTTTAGATGAACATGTGATTGAACAGTGTCCTTTTTTTAAATATCTGGGTGTTACATTCCAGGCTACATCTAGTTGGCTAGCCCACTTTAAGGCTGTAACCATTCTAACACGAAGAACAATTGGTGCTTTGCTTAGTTTCTTCCATTCCAGAGGGGGACAACTGGTGATCCCGGCATTAAGAGCTTTTGTTGGGAAAGCTATCCCCCAGATGTTATATGGGATAGAACTCTGGGAGTGGAACCAGAGGCTGTTGGAACAGCTTGAAATTTTGCAAAATTATTATCTCAAGAGGATTCTAGGCCTTCCTCAAGGAACCCTAGCAGCTTTCTTGAGGGTGGACGTTGGATTACCCTCTGTATCTGCCAGGGCCCACTTAAGATTCCTACGATTTTATATCAACCTTGCAAACACTTCAAACACCTTATTGGCCAAACAAGCCTTTGTATCTTTTCAAAAGAACACCACTTGGCGCCAAAACTTATCTGAGATCCTGGTTAGATACACCCTACCGGAGTTTAATATCCTTAAACTGTGGAGTCCGGACAAAGTCCGGAAATGGATCCTGGAGAGAGACGCTTTGTTAGATATCACAAAAATACAGATCCTAGGGTCCTCCCACTGCTTCCCCGACTGAAAGTAGTCAAAATCTGCGCCAATTATTTGGCGAATATCATCAATCCCACTCTTCGGAGAGCCTTTACTATGGCCCGTTTTCAAACCATTCCTACGGCCTATCTGTCAGGCAGATATGCAAAAATCCCAGTAAAGCAGCGTATATGTCCTTGTTATATGAGAACCAAAGAGGATCGCATACATTACATGTTGTATTGTCCCATCTATTTGGCTTTCAGGGATGCGATGTTACAAACTATTCCCAAATCAAGAGTCAACTCTGAGGACCAAGTAAAGTTTTTACTGGTGGACGCTGATCCACGGATCTCTCACGTGGTAGCGGTCTTTGTGGTGAAGGCTATGAAAACTAGGGTATGGTTCCTGGATGAAACGGTGAGGTCCCTCCCATTGTTCTCCTAACCTGTTGCTGTATCTTCTTCCCTGAATGGTGGGGTTTATTGGGTAGTTTCCTTGCTGGGACAGCATGGCATGAATTTTAGCTTACTTTTATAATTTTATTGTTTATCTTTAATAATAATAATAATAATAATTTATTATTTGTACCCCGCCCATCTGGCTGGGTTTCCCCAGCCACTCTGGGCGGCTTCCATAGAAACCAAAAAAAACACTAAAATATCATACATTAAAAACTTCCCTGAACAGGGCTGCCTCAAGATGTCTTCTGAATGTCAGGTAGTTGTTTATCGTTTTGACATCTGATGGGAGGGCGTTCCACAGGGCGGGCGCCACTACTGAAAAGGCCCTCTGCCTGGTTCCCTGTAGCTTTGCTTCTCGCAATGAGGGAACCGCCAGAAGGCCCTCGGCGCTGGACCTGAGCGTCCGGGCAGAACGATGGGGGTGGAGACGCTCCTTCAGGTATACTGGGCCGAGGCCGTTTAGGGCTTTAAAGGTCAACACCAGCACTTTGAATTGTGCTCGGAAACGTACTGGGAACCAATGTAGGTCTTTCAAGACCGGTGTTATGTGGTCTCGGCGGCTGCCCCCAGTCACCAGTCTAGCTGCCGCATTCTGGATTAGCTGTAGTTTCCGAGTCACCTTCAAAGGTAGCCCCACATAGAGCGTATTGCAGTAGTCCAAGCGGGAGATAACCAGAGCATGCACCACTCTGGCGAGACAGTCCACGGGCAGGTAGGGTCTCAGCCTGCGTACCAGGTGGAGTTGGTAGACAGCTGCCCTGGATACAGAATTAACCTGCGCCTCCATGGACAGCTGTGAGTCCAAAATGACTCCCAGGCTACGCACCTGGTCCTTCAGGGGCACAGTTACCCCATTCAGGAGCAGGGAGTCCTCTTTTAATAATGTTTTATGGTGTTTTGTGTAAAGGCATGGGCCTCACAAATTTAATAAACTTACACATGACCTACTCAGGAGTCCTGTAGTGATTTCATGCTCTTTGTTGCAGCTTGCAAAACAGTGATTTAATTGCACCCCAAACCTCAGGCATTATAAATATACATTATTTACACAATTAGTCCCATCTGATTGGCTGATTCTGCTTCCCTCCTGGAGCCTGATTGGTCTTTTCCTGCAGGCCAATCAGTTGTTGCATTCTAGGATCCTACTTGCCTTTTGTTCTAGGATCCAAGCTTAGTACATAACCCTCCTCCCCTCTAAGTTCCCGTTGCGCCCAGAAGGTTAGCATTCGTAGTCTTTAAGGTACGCCGGTCACCTATGTATGCGTTGTGGTCTTGGGTGTCTCTCGGTTGGGGTTCCTGGTTCTGGCTCTTGTTCCAGGGCTGCCGGCTGTGACGGGGTCGTTGGGTTGGACGCCGCTGGTCCACTCGGTTGTGGTTCTGGTTCCTGTGGCTACTCAGCCTCGGTCACTTCTGGACTTCCTTGTTCTGCCTCCCTTACCTGCTCCTCCTGCTCTATGGGCCTCACCCTTCTGCTATCCCCTTGGGATTCCTCTGTCCAGCCCTCCTTGCAGTTCCCCCCCAGGAACCATCGCAGCAGTTGATCGCAGTGGCGGCGCCAAGCTTTCCCCCCTTCGTTAGCACCTCGTATGACACGGGGCCAGTTGCTCTGGTGACTGTGGTGGGTACCCATGCCAGGCCCTGGGTACACTGGGTCGCGGGGCTGGAAGGTCCGGGGGTTCCTACCTTCCCCCACTGCTGCCTCGTCATGGGCCCTGTTGGGGTGAAGGCAGTCCAGTCTTTTTGTGAGGCGCCAGCCCATGAGTAGTTCCGCTGGGCTCCGGCCATCACTGTGTTGGGGGTGCTATGCTGGACTAGGACAAATGCAGCTAGGCAATACTCCCAGTCCCCTTGTGTCATGCAGCGGAGGGTGTCCTTGGTGGTCCACACCATGCGCTCTGCTTGGCCATTGGTGGCGGGTTGGAACAGCACTGATTGTGCATGGCAGATGGCATTTTCTGTTGCGAAGGTCTGGAACTCCTGTGATGTGAATCATAGAATCCTAGTGTTGGAAGAGACCACAAGGGCCATCGAGTCCAACCCCCTGCCAAGCAGGAAACACCATCAGAGCACTCCTGACATATGGTTGTCAAGCCTCCGCTTAAATACCTCCAAAGTAGGAGACTCCACCACACTCCTTGACAGCAAATTCCACTGTCGAACAGCTCTTACTGTCAGGAAGTTCTTCCTAATGTTTAGGTGGAATCTTCTTTCTTGTAGTTTGGATCCATTGCTCCGTGTCCGCTTCTCTGGAGCAGCAGAAAACAACCTTTCTCCCTCCTCTATGTGACATCCTTTTATATATTTGAACATGGCTATCATATCACCCCTTAACCTCCTCTTCTCCAGGCTAAACATGCCCAGCTCCCTTAGCCGTTCTTCATAAGGCATCGTTTCCAGGCCTTTGACCATTTTGGTTGCCCTCCTCTGGACACGTTCCAGTTTGTCAGTGTCCTTCTTGAATTGTGGTGCCCAGAACTGGACACAGTACTCCAGGTGAGGTCTGACCAGAGCAAAATACAGTGGCACTATTACTTCTCTTGATCTAGATGCTATACTCCTATTGATGCAGCCCAGAATTGCATTGGCTTTTTTAGCTGCCGCGTCACACTGTTGGCTCATGTCAAGTTTGTGGCCAACCAAGACTCCTAGATCCTTTTCACATGTACTGCTCTCAAGCCAGGTGTCCCCCATCTTGTATTTGTGCCTCTCATTTTTTTTGCCCAAGTGCAATACTTTACATTTCTCCCTGTTAAAATTCATCTTGTTTGTTTTTGCCCAGTTCTCTAATCTGTCAAGGTCATTTTGAAGTGTGATCCTGTACTCTGGAATGCTGTTTCGTTGTCGGAGATGAGGGTGTCAGGGAGTCTGTGGGTTTTGAACAGCCTACATAGTACTCGGATGACCGCAGCCATGGAAGTGGACAGTACCTGGACGACCTCCAGCCATTTGGAGTATGAGTCCACCACTACGAAGAATGTCCTTCCCTGGAAGGGGCCAGCGAAGTCCACATGCAGGTGGGACCACCGGCAACCTCTCGTCAAAGTGCGCCAGGACTGAGTTCAAGATGAGCAGATCTTTGACGGCTTGGAACGCAGCCTCATGGCACTGCCCCCACACCCACGGGGCCTGCTTATCTAACAGTCTATCTAGGGGCTCTGCGACTGCTGCCTTGTGGGGTAAGAAGGCATGGTAGAAGTTCAATAGTCCCAAGAAGGCTTGGAGTTCCACCTTACCCTTAGGTGCAGGGGCGTTGCAAATAACTCACACCTTGTCCCCGGTCAGATGGACTCTGCATCTACTGTAAATCCTAGAAAAACCACCTATTGAACTCCTAGCAGACACTTTTCCTACTTCACCTTGAGGCCGGCCGTCTGGAAACAGTGCAGGATGTTGCGGAGTGTGTCCCCAAACTCCCCCAGCATGGCCCCGGTGATCAACACATCATCGAAAAAGAGTGTGACACCGGGAATTCCTTTGAGGAGAGAGTCCACTGGATTTTGGAATATGCCTGGGGCCACGCGGACGCTAAATTTCAGCCCCTTGACACGGAACCGGCCCCGTGTGTTACAATCGTCTGTGCCTCCGCAGTGGCCTCGTCCACTGGCAACTGCTGATAGGTCTGGGCCAGGGCCAGCTTGCCAAAATTCTTAGACCCCGCCAGGGTGGCGAGGACATGGCTGACCATTGGCACCAGGTATGCATGAGCCGTAAGGGCCTTCTTTATGGTACATTTGTAGTCTGCGCAGGTGTGGACTGAGCCATTGGGCTTGATGGGTGTGATGATTGGGGTTTCTCAGGGGGCATTAGGCACCGGCTAGGGCACTCCTTGCTCCACAAGCCAGTCTGATTCCTCGTCAATGTGGGGTTTTGAAGGCGAACGGGACCTGGTGGGCCTTGAACATGATGGGTCGTATGGCAGGGTGTACTTGTAGGCCAAGAGGGGGGGCAAGATATCATCCCAATGCCCCATCGAAAACCTCTGGAAACTCTTTGCACATGGCGTCCATGTGGGAGCTGGTGCGGTTCACCCCAGTGATAGCTAGCCCCAGTGCCCCAAACCATGCCAACCCCAGTAAGCTAACGTAGCACCCCTTGACCACGATCAAGTCCAACTGCCACTTCTGCCCTCGATATTGTACATTGAAGGTTCCCACCCCCATCGTGGGGACCTTGCGTTTGTGGAAGTCTCCCAGAGGGTGAATGGGGCTGGCCTAACTTGGAGCCACCACTGGGACACAATTTCCTTAATGTCCATGCCAAGATTATGGACAGGGTTGAGCCTGTATCAAGCGCCAGGCGGCACGGGGCTGTCTCTATCTGTGCCTCGATGTAAATTTTGTCCGCATTAGAATGAGGCAACTGGTATACCTGACAGTCTGTGATCTTCGCCGAGTTGCCTTGGTGTGTCAGACCACGGGGCCTGGGACTCTTGGGTCGGCCATCTGGTTCGAGGCATCGGGCAGGGCAGGGTAGGCACGGCACACCCGGGCGATGTGTCCCACTTTTCTGCATTGTCGGCATTCTGCGTTGCGGAAATGGCAAGTCCTCTGCTCGTGGCTCTCCCCGCAACTTGCACAGTTCCCGTCTTCCGGACGAGGCTGTCGTGGTGGGCGTGCGGCTTATGTGCGCTGTTGCACTCAGTGCACGTCCTCCCAGTTGGATTCTGAGTCGTCGGTGAGGTCCTCATGGTGGATCCTTGGTTGGGACGACATGTTTGATTGGAATCCTTGCACTGACCTCTCGGCAGCTTCAGTTGCTAAAGCCTCCTCTAGGGCAGCCTGGAGCGTCAGGTCCTTCTTGGCGTAGAGGCGCCACTGCAGCTTCTTGTCTCTCAGGCTGCCCACGAGGCAGTCACGGAGCATGTTCTCCAGCTCTGTGACGTTGCAGAGCCAGGCAGCCTGGCAGAGGGAGGTCACATACCCGGCTATGGTTTCTCCGGAGACCTGCCGCTTTGCCTAGAAGGCATTTCGACACGCTACCACTGAGGGTTGTTGCGAGAAGTGCCCCTTCAGCCGTTCTATTATCGTGTCATAGGGAACGGTCGCAATATTTGTGGGAGCGAGGAGGACTCGGGCGATCTTGAACGTTTCTTCTCCACAGATGCTGAAGAAGGTTGCCCTCTTCTTGGCTGTGTCTCATGACGTCCTTTGCCTCCAGGAGGAACTGGAAGTGGGTGGCGTATCCTTCCCAGTCTCCTGAGGCCGGGCTGAATGGCATGAAGCGGTTGTCTGTCACCATTCTGGGTCCTTGGGTCCTGGAGCTGTAGCCTGGATGCGCGGTGCAATGCTGTGTTGCCAGTGGCGGCTGTATGCGGTGCACGGCAGACAGCTCAGCAGGATCCCACCTTCATCGCCAGTGAAATATATTCAGAGTCCTGTAGTGATTTCATGCTCTTTTTTGCAGCTTGTAAAACAGTGATTTAATTGCCCCCCCCAAACCTCAGGCTTTTATCTACATTATTTACACAATGAGTCCCGTCTGATTGGCTGATTCTGCTTCCCTGCTGGAGCCTGATTGGTCTTTTCCTGCAGCCAATCAGTTGTTGCATTCTAGGATCCTACTTGCCTATTGTTCTAGGATCCAAGCTTAGTACATAACAATCTCCTTCCTCCATGTCCCTAATTCTTAAATAGGCTTTATTTCAAAACAGGGTGGGAGGTAGAGATGGCTTAGTCTTCCAAACAACCCTTTATCCATTAGATAGTAGACAAGCTTCCCAGTGCAAGGAGAGGAAAGCAGACCTCTGAGCCCAACCTGGCCCCCCACCAAATGCTGCCCGCATGCCTTGAGGCCCCAAGATGAACAGAGGAAGGCCTGGGGGGCAGCTGCTGGCTGGGACTTTGATTGGGGCAGGGTGGGGGCACAAGGAGAGGGAGACAGGAAGACCGGCCAGGGGGTGGCACTGGGGGGATTTATTCACATTGGTTTTCTACCCAAAAGCCACCCCCCTGGCTGTGAGGAGGGTGGCGCCTCTTCCATGAATTCCTCTTCCACTCCCAGCCACTCCGCTCAAACCTTTGCTAAAATCCTGCTCTCCTCCCTCCTCTTAATCTCAGAGGCTGGGCTTTCTGTCTCATCTCAAGAACCGCCAAAGCGCCCACAATTGCCTCTTATCTCCCACCCAAACCGTCCACATCAATCCTAAGCGTCTCCAGTTCTGATTTCCATTTTTTGTCTTCTTTTCCAGCTTTTCAGACTTCTCCTCCCTTCCTTTCATGCAGATATCTAGTGCTTCTGTTTTCTTTGTCAGTGTCTCTGCTTTAGTGGTCAAATTTGTCACCATGTCACTATTTCTATCAATTTGGGCTAATAGCTTCTCCAAATTTTCCTTCATCTTTGCAATAAGTATTCTTGCTGCTGTTGTGGCGTACATAAAGAAAGTTCTGTCCTTCTTTGGCACCATTTGGCCGACTATGCCCAGGAGAAAGGCCTCTGGTTTCTTCAGAAAGGTATATTTAAATACCCTTTTCAGTTCATTATAAATCATCTCCCAGAAAGCCTTAATCCTTGGGCACGTCCACCAAAGGTGAAAGAATGTACCTTCAATTTCCTTACATTTCCAGCATTTATTATTGGGCAAATTGTAGATTTTTGCAAGCTTGACTGGTGTCATGTGCCACCTGTATATCATTTTCATAATATTCTCTCTAAAGGCATTACATGCCGTAAACTTCATACCCGTGGTCCATAACTGTTCCCAGTCAGCCATCATTATGTTATGTCCAACATCTTGTGCCCATTTAATCATAGCAGATTTCACCGTTTCATCCTGTGTATTCCATTTCAACAGCAAGTTATACATCTTTGACAAAATCTTAGTTTTGGGTTCTAACAGTTCTGTTTCTAATTTTGATTTTTCCACCTGGAAGGCAATTTTCTTGTCCGAATTATATGCCTCCATTATCTGATAATAATGAAGCCAGTCTCACACTTTGTTTTTTAATTTCTCAAAACTCTGCAATTTCAGGCTATCTCCCTCTTGTTCCAAAATTTCCCAATATTTCGGCCATCTGACCTCCATATTAAGCTTTTTCTGAGCTTTCGCTTCCATCGGTGACAGCCAATTCTCTTTAAGGGGCTGAGTAGATGAAATGTTTTCCTTCAAAAAGAAACAAACTTGTCCAAACGTGTCCTGATTTTGGCTTTTTCAGCCAGCTCTGTCTTTCTAAAAGGTCCAATTTTTTTTAAAAGAGCTTTAAAAATGAGACCAGACTTTCAAAACTCCTTCCAATCACACACTTGGCACTGATGATTCCTCCCCGTACGTATTCTTTGATGAAATGAGATTTCCTTTGTGACTGAAGCTCTTTCCACATTCCTAACACTGATCTGACTCCTTTGCTGTGTGTAATTTTTGATGGGCACGGAGACCTACTTTCCTGGTGAAGCTCTTTCCACATTCCAGGCACTGAAAGGGGTTTTCTCCTGTATGAATTCTTTGATGGGAAGTGAAACTTATTTTCCAGGTGAAGCTCTTTCCACATTCCAAGCACTTGAAGGGTTTCTCCCCTGTATGAATTCTTTGATGGGAAGTGAGTGTGGAGCTGTTAATGAATCTCTTTCCACATTCCAAGCACTGATACGGTTTCTCCCCTGTATGGATTTTTTTATGGAAAGCAAAACTTTGTTTCCAGCTGAAACTCTTTCCACACTCCAAGCACTGATAGGGTTTCTCCCCTGTATGAATTCTTTGATGGGAAGTGAGATCGTAGCTGTGATTGAAACTCTTCCCACATTCCATGCACTGATGGGGGTTATCCCCTGTATGAATCCTTTGATGGGAAGTGAGCTTGGCCCTCTGACTGAAGCTCTTTCCACATTCTACACACTGATAGGGTTTCTCCCCTGTATGAATTCTTTGATGGGAAGTGAGATCGTAGCTGTGACTGAAACTCTTCCCACATTCCACGCACTGATGGGGGTTATCCCCTGTATGAATCCTTTGATGGGAAATGAGCTTGGTCCTCTGACTGAAGCTCCTTCCACATTCCATGCACTGATACGGTTTCTCCCCTGTATGAATTCTACGATGGGAAGTCAGACTATAGCTGTGACTGAAGCTCTTTCCACACGCAAAGCAGTGATATGGTTTCTCCCCTTTATGAATTCTTTGATGGACAGTGAGACTTTCTTTCCTGGTGAAGCTCTTTCCACATTCCAAGCACTGAAAGGGTTTCTCCCCTGTATGAATCCTTTCATGGGAAGTGAGCTTGGCCCTCTTACTGAAGCTCTTTCCACATTCCACGCACTGATACGGTTTCCCCCCTGTATGAATTCTACGATGGGAAGTGAAACTGCTCTTTTGACTGAAGCTCTTTCCACATTCCATGCACTGATAGGGTTTCTCTCCTGTATGAATCCTTTGATGGGAAGTGAGATGGGCCCTCAGACTGAAGCTCTTTCCACATTGCACACACTGATAGGGTTTTTCTCCTGTGTGAATTCTTTGATGGGAAGTGAAACTGCTCTTTTGACTGAAGCTCTTTCCACATTCCAAGCACTGATAGGGTTTCTCCCCTGTATGAATCCTTTGATGGGAAGTGAAATTGGCCCTATGATTGAAGCTCTTTCCACATTCCAAGCACTGATAGGGTTTCTCCCCTGTATGAATTCTTTGATGGACAGTGAGACTTTCTTTCCTGGTGAAGCTCTTTCCACATTCCACACACTTACAGGGTTTATCCCCTGTATGAATCCTTTGACGGGAAGTGAGATGGGCACTCAGATTGAAGCTCTTTCCACTTTCCACACACTGATAGGGTTTCTCCCTTGTATGAATTCTACGATGGGAAGTGAGAGTATAGCTGTGACTGAAGCTCTTTCCACACGCAAAGCAGTGATAGGGTTTCTCTTTTGTATGAATTCTTTGATGGGTAGTGAAAATTATTTTCCTGGTGAATCTCTTTCCACATTCCAAGCACTGATACAGTTTCTCCCCTTTATGATTTCTTTGATGGACAGTGAGACTTTCTTTCCAGGTGAAGCTCTTTCCACATTCCAAGCACTGATACGGTTTCTCCCCTTTATGATTTCTCTGATGGACAGTTAGACTTTCTTTCCTGGTGAAGCTCTTTCCACATTCCACACACTGATAGGGTTTCTCCCCTGTATGAATTCTTTGATGGGAAGTGAAACTGCTTTTTTGACTGAAGTTCTTTCCACATTCCATGCACTGATATGGTTTCTCCCCTGTATGAATTCTATGATGGGAAGTGAGATGGGCCCTCTGACTGAAGCTCTTTCCACATTCCAAGCACTTATAGGGTTTCTCCCCTGTATGAATCCTTTGATGGGAAGTGAAATGGGCACTCCGAGTGAAACTCTTTCCACATTCTAAGCACTGATACGGTTTCTCCCCTGTATGAATCCTTTGATGGGAAGTGAGCTTAGCCCTCTGATTAAAGCTCTTTCCGCATTCCAAGCACTGATAGGGTTTCTCCCCTGTATGAATCCTTTGATGGGAAGTGAGCTTAGCCCTCTGATTGAAGCTCTTTCCGCATTCCAAGCACTGAAAGGGTTTATCCCCTGTATGAATCCTTCGATGTGCAGTGAGATGGGAGCTCTGACTGAAGCTCTTTCCACATTCCACGCAGTGATATGGTTTCTCTCCTGTATGAATCCTACGATGGGAAGTGAGGTTGTGGCTGTGACTGAAGCTCTTTCCACACTCCAAGCAATGATAGGGTTTCTCTTTTGTATGAATTCTTTGATGGGCAGCGAAACTCTGTTTCCAGGTGAAGCTTTTTCCACATTCCAAGCACTGATAGGGTTTCATCTCAAGGGGATTTCTTTGATGCGAAGTGGAATGGGAGCTCTGACTGAAGCCCTCTCCACAGTCTGAATCCTGATATGGATCCTCTACTGTGTGGATTTCGTTGTGGTCTCCCTTGTTCTTCATTTCCAATTCATCACCACCTGAAACTAAGAGGCAAACGGATTAGAGTCTCGGGAAGAAGTGCAGTCTCAAATTATGAAACAATGCTAATTAATGCTTGGGACAGAGGAAGATCTGAAGGGAGTTAGATATTATAACATTCCTTTTGTTCTGGAAAAATATCTAGTTTCGTATACAAATCTAGTTGAATATTAAATGTTTTCTCTCTCAGGTTTTTAAAAGTACAGCTTAACCTGGTAATGTCATTTTGTTCAAATTTAAATATGCATCTGTACTATCTTCATAAATAAAATGTGCTTTTATTGAAAAAGGTGGCCAAGGCGGGAAAGTTTGCTGTTAAAATTAAGATATATTCAATATGCTAAGTTGTTCAGTATGCAGTAATAAATGTAAACAAATTTTAAGAGCTGGAGAAATATCTGGGAACATTGACTCTGGACTGACTTGGTCATAGTCAGCTGCCTTGTGGTGGGCGATGTAAGAGTAGAGGAATAAAAATGGCAAACGTGAACTTCTTGGCATGTGACGAAGACACATGAGAGCAGAAGCAGCAAAGCAGGCTGGGAAGTGCTGGGACTGCACAATCATTTGGGCCTACTAAAGTTATTCAGGCCTGCTAACTGTTGAGTCACTCTGACATGTGACTTAGCCGCCATTTTCTCTGTGTGTTCTCTGAAAGATTTCAGTCAGAGTCAGTCTGCCTCAGTTGTGAGCAGAGTCAGTATGGAATCTCAGTCAACCTGTTTGGAACCATGTTGTTTATGAAGAAGTTTATTTTAACTCAGTAAAGCTCTTATTCTTTAAAACTCTGCGTTATTAATAAGGGATGCAGCTTCCAAAGAGTGACGGAGGATCTAGATATGGCCTAGAAGAAGAAGAGTTTGGATTCGTATTCTTTAAAACTCTGCGTTATTAATTTACGTTTCGTGTCAGGTCATGGGGCCCAGTGTTTTATGGATGGCAAATTGCTAAAGCTGGAGAATCAGGGTGCTGTTGGTGAGGACCTCAAAGGGACTGAAGGTCCAGTGGTGAGGCCGTGTACCAAAGAAGCAGACCCGGTGCAGCAAGGAGCAGAAGCCACGTCAGCTCAGCAACCTGAGGTTTATTAATCTTGGCAACACTGCCCAGATGAAACGTCTGAATGGTAAGAACTACCTGACTTGGGCTCTCAAGACTGAACTGGTTCTAAAACGTGATAGACTTTGGTCCTGTGTGGAAACTGGTTTGAATCCACAACCCTCTGAGAAGGAACGTGAAGAAGATGATAGAGCCCGAGCGCACATTTTGTTGGCTCTAGAGGAATCACAGGTCCTGCACATTGTGATCACCAATAGTCAGCATGGATTTCTGAAAAATAAGTCATGTCAGACTAACCTGATCTCGTTTTTTGACAGAATTACAAGCCTGGGAGATGAAGGGAACGCAGTGGATGTAGCCTACCTTGATTTCAGCAAGGCATTTGACAAGGTCCCCCATGATATTCTTGTAAAGAAGCTGGTCAAATGCGGTCTTGACTATGCTACCACTCAGTGGATTTGTAACTGGCTGACTGACCGAACCCAAAGGGTGCTCATCAATGGTTCCTCTTCATCCTGGAGAAGAGTGACTAGTGGGGTGCCACAGGGTTCTGTCTTGGGCCCGGTCTTATTCAACATCTTTATCAACGACTTGGATGATGGACTCAAGGGCATCCTGATCAAATTTGCAGATGACACCAAACTGGGAGGGGTGGCTAACACCCCAGAGGACAGGATAACACTTCAAAACGACCTTGACAGATTAGAGAACTGGGCCAAAACAAACAAGATGAACTTTAACAGGGAGAAATGTAAAGTATTGCACTTGGGCAAAAAAAATGAGAGGCACAAATACAAGATGGGTGACACCTGGCTTGTGGTCCCGTCCAACTCTATAATTCTATGATTTTTGCACGGCAATTCTTATATAATGTATACTTGTGTCTGACTGCCATCTCTTCAAGGAGACAGAGACATGCTTTCAATGTGACACCAACTCTTTCCATATCTACTTGACCAGAGCGTCTACTGTGCACCAGGAACTACACCTTATTTTTCTCTCCATAAGACGCAGCAGACCATAAGACGCACCTAGTTTTTGGAAGAGGAAAACAAGAAAAAAAATATTCTGAATTTCAGATGCCAAAACAACAACAGGGATCGCTGCGCAGTGAAAGCAGCGATCCCTCTTGCTGTTCTGGCTTCTGGGATAGCTGCGCAGCCTGCATTCGCTCCATAAGACGCACACACACTTCCCCTTACTTTTTAGGAGGGAAAAAGTGAGTCTTATAGAGCAAAAAGTACGGTAATAGTGCCACTGTATTCTTCTCTGGTCAGACCTGTGTCCAGTTCTGGGCACCACAGTTCAAGAAGGACACTGACAAACCGGAAAGTATCCAGAGGAGGGCAACCAAAATGGTCAAAGGCCTGGAAACGATGCCTTATGAGGAACGGCTAAGGGAGCTGGGCATGTTTAGCCTGGAGAAGAGGAGGTTAAGGGGTGATATGATAGCAATGTTCAAATATATAAAAGGATGTCACATAGAGGAGGGAGAAAGGTTGTTTTCTGCTGCTCCAGAGAAGCGGACACGGAGCAATGGATCCAAACTACAAGAAAGAAGATTCCACCTAAACATTAGGAAGAACTTCCTGACAGTAAGAGCTGTTCGACAGTGGAATTTGCTGCCAAGGAGTGTGGTGGAGTCTCCTACTTTGGAGGTCTTTAAGCAGAGGCTTGACAACCATATGTCAGGAGTGCTCTGATGGTGTTTCCTGCTTGGCAGGGGGTTGGACTCGCTGGCCCTTCTGGTCTCTTCCAACTCTATAATTCTACATTGCAGAATTGGACTCTGCCAAACAATATTTGGATCATCTACGTCAGATACACCTGTCTGACAGTGCTGGTTCAATAATTGGACTAACTAGGAGACTGTATAGAACAGTGCTGCCTGAAGGCGGATGTTTAACTACACACCTCCAGACTTTGCACATGTTATTCCTCCAGTTGCAAAGGAGAGATAAAAGATTTCCAGACCTGGATCAAGTCTATATCCTGCTATCCAGTCTCCCACCAAGCTTTAATATTGTGATAGCCTCTCTTGAAAGCATGAGGCAAGAAGATTTATCAATGGTGTATGTAACAGCCCGTCTACAGGAGGAATCTGAAAAGCGCATGGAAAAGCTGAGTGAGAAGGCAGACCAGAGGAGTTTGCGTCGCCCTGCTAACCAGAAACCCTGATGCTCAGGAGATGGGACCGAAGAACGCTCCACGGATCGTGCCGTGTTGGCAAAGAAATGCTATTGGTGTGGGAAGCTCAGGTACATGAAGAAAGATTGCCATGTGAAATACCCAGGAAAAGCGAGCGATCCACGTGAGACAGAAAAGTGGACGCATTTCGTCTCAGCCGCCGCAAGAAAAGAAAATTTCTCCAGACAACTACATCTTGGACTCTAGCTCTGCCAGAATCATGATGAACAGCCCTGACTGCTTTACAACACTCAGCAATTTGCCAAAAGGCAAGGACAGCATTTGTCTTGCTGATGGGCGGCATTGCCCAATCTCAGGTATAGGTACGTGTTATTTGCCATGCCTAGATGCAGAACTGAGGGGTGTATTGTTTGTTGAAGAACTAGATTTTTCTTTATTGTCAATTTCATGCCTTACAAATGTTGGATTTGAATTTATTTTTGTGGGTGATGAGTGTTTTATTAAGAAGCAGGGCAAGGAAATTTCTTCTACAAAAATGGTGGATGGCTTGTACCCTTTACAGCACTCTCCGCCAAGTGATGGGGTCACAGAGAGACCTAAAGCTGGAAAAAATGATGTATTCATAACTGAACTATGTCAGCAAAACTCTAATTTCCTGCAACAACCTTGTAACAATCATTATTGTTACTATATGACAATAACAAGAAGATGAGGAAAACAATAAAGAGAAGATTGAACAGAACTGTGAACATTAAAGCAGCAGCAAGAGAGATGTTTGGATCCCTTTCTGAGCTTGAAGCATGGGTACCCCCAACAAAAATTTAAAAATTTGGCTGTGTAATTTGGTACTAATGTGATTTGATTGGTTTGTTAATAAAAATTATATTTTAAAAAAAAGGGAAAATGGAGTTGCAGAGAGACGTGTGGGTAACATGCAAATTGTAAAGGACAGCTTGTTAACTGATGCTGGATTGCAAAATGATGCAAAGCTCTGGGGAAAAGCTCTCCTGACTGCCAATGTTTTAGTGAACCGTACTTTCACTACTGCCACGGGTGATGTGCCCTACAGAATGCTTTTTGGGAAGGAACCGGATTACACAGGTTTACATGTGTGGGGGACTTGGGCTTCTGTTCATATCCCCAAGTCTCTGAGACACAAAGGTGAGCCTAAAACCAGAGTGCTACGTTTCATTGGCTATCAGGGCTATTCTAGCAGGTCTTATCGTTTTGCTTTGGGATGTGGCCAAGTAGTAATTTCACAAAATGCTGAATTTGCTGAACAGGATAGGTGGGAACAGGTTCATGCCAATCCTAGTATTTTAATTCCTCTCTCAGGACAGCCACAGGAGCCTCTCAGGCAGCCAGCTGCTGAGGAAAGGATAGGAAGTGGGGAAAATTTGCCCTCAGGCACTGACACTTTACAAAGTGCCACAAGCAGTGAATCAGAGGAATCAGTGAATCAGTTGTGAGCAGAGTCAGTATGGAATCTCAGTCAACCTGTTTGGAACCATGTTGTTTATGAAGAAGTTTATTTTAACTCAGTAAAGCTCTTAATTCTTTAAAACTCTGCATTATTAATTTACGCTGCGCGTCACTTCGATGTGCTGAAAAACAATTTGCATATATTGAACAAATGTGTGTAGCAGCTGCCAAATTTAAATTTCTTTAGTGGCTAAAAATTTATTTATGATGTGCATCACCTTAAACCAATTTGGATGTTTTTTTAAATTCTCGACATCACAGAGTGCAGCAGAAACTTATCATGTAGGCATTAGTATCATTATTCAAGTTTCCTTACAGTGGCACCTCGGTTTACATAACCTTCAGGTTACAGACTCCGCTGACCGAGAAATAGTAACTTGGGTTAAGAACTTTGCTTCAGGATGAGAACAGAAGTCATGCAGCAACAGCGCAGCAGCAGGAGTGTTACCTGAGGTTAAGAACAGTTTCAGGTCAAGAACAGACCTCCAGAACGAATTAAGTTCTTAACCCGAAGTACCACTGTACTTACATGTTACATTACTGTGAGAAGTTACAGGGGACGAGGCAAGGGGCCTTCTCGATAGGGGCACCCACCCTGTGGAACGCCCTCCCATCAGATGCCAAGGAAAGAACTATGCAACTTTTAGAGGACTTCTGAAGGCACCTCTGTATGGGGAATTTTTTAATGTTTGATGTTTGATTATGTTTTTCTATTTGTTGGAAGTTGCCCAGAGTGGCTGGGGCCACCCAGTCAGATGGGCAAGGTAAAAATAATAAAATTATCATTATTGTTACTACAGGGTTCACTGCCTGAGATTCAAAAAGCCTGGCTCTGTTTTGGGATGGAGTTTGTTTGGTTCAGTCGTAGAATCTGTGCCATCTCCAATGTCAAGCGACTCTTTGGTCAACCAGAGAGAGACAGAAGCAAGAACAAAAGCAGGAAACTTGACTGAAGCTACTTCAACACCTCAAATCACTCTGAATCCTACGTTTAAGAAGGCCTGGGCAGTTCAGACAGCCCGATCATGGTTTTAAACGGCAGAACTGGAGGAAGAATATTCACAGGGAAAACAATCAATAGCCATCCATCCAAGGTTTGCCGTGGGAGTGTTAACATCCCAGGTGCTGTTGAGCCCCATCGAAATATCAGAGGTTCGTCACATAGAGAGATGTCTTGAATTACAAAACAGATAGGATGATCCAATAGGGAGCCTTACCGAGAGAGTCCAAGATCCCACGATTCTCCTCCATGACTTCCTTATGGAGAGCTCTCTGGTCGGGATCCAGCAACGCCCACTCCTCGTCTGTGAAATGGACAGCTACATCTTCAAAGCACACTGGACCCTAACAGAACAGGAAAAAGGCTGTCCTCTTAGAGAACATTCACTTGGCTCTGTTGTTGTCTACAGCGGCCAGACCCCTCTCTGCCTTCCTCATCCCTCCTCTCTCCTGCTGCAGCTTCTGCCTGGGAGTCTGGGCTGCTCTCTGCCACAGACTCCCTCTGCTCCCTGAGCCCTCTTCCCTCTCCAGCTTCAGACCCCTCCCCCCCCCAGTCAGCTCCCTCTTCTCTGGCTCCTCCCACCATTCCTCTGCATCCAACTGTGTCCAGCCAGTCTGCATCCAAGCAGTCCTTCCCCACAAGGCTCCTTCCCCCTACCTGATCTGGGTCCACAGCTGCTGCCTCCCCTCCACCACCATGAAAAGATGAAGGAGCAGGTCTGGGTGGCATCATTCCGTCACCTGGGAGAGACCAAGGTAAGTGGAAACCGTGAGCGCCTGCTTCTCTCAGAGGTGAAACAGTGCATCTCTCAGTACAGATGGGGCTTCGTCCAAGTCTCCCCTGCTAGCTTCCGGTTCCACTCTGCTTTAATGGAGGCAGCGGGAGATCGTTGGCAAAGGAAAAACAAGGATGACTGAGGGTAATTCTCCTTGCAAGTTTCCCCCAGGAACAGGGGGGAACGGGCTTCACTCCCAGTTCGTCTTGGTACCTGGCTCCGGCTCCGGCATGGATTGCGAGCGGCAGGGAGGCGCTGAGTGCAAAAGCCCTTGGCCTGCCAAAAACCCTCCTTCGCTGCCATTAAGAAGCAGAAATTCTCCTGTCAATCAGAGCTCAATTTGGACTAATGTACAGGCGTTGCTGGAAGAGATGAGATCATAAACTGCGGAATTGAACCAGCTGCAAGGTCTTTAAGGTTTGAATTTGAGAATAAACTTCCATTTGCTGCACAAGACAGTGAGTGGGGGGAGGGGAGCCTATGGCTTCTTTATATAAAGTTTTCTTCCCTACATTAATGAATTGGTAGCCTGCGATTGAATACTAGTTGAAAATATCTATGTACAGGTGAGCAGAGATGAAACTGGATTGCAGATATGGAATATAACATCAAATGGATCTGTGTGTGTGAAAACAAAAAGGAAAAAGGGAGGGAAGCTCTATTTTGCAAAATGTTTACGCTGGAAAATTAGAGGTGACTCTTCCCCATCCTTTATTATATACAGACTGAACTGATTAATGCTAAAAGGATGTGGAATTTAATTTAATTGGATAAATGCGCATTTATCTTAGGCCAGACAGAGGGATGTAAGGAATCTGAAAATTGTGCAGGAGCTGATAAGGTTCATTACTGAGTCAATTGCAGTTCTGACCGATCCCTCTCCTTCCCAGGCAGAGAAGAAAAATGGCAAAAACTGATTATTTATTGGGATAGTGCGATTTTTGCAGCTGCTGTTAAAGTTGCCAAACAACGAAGCACAGGACAGAGCGATGGAGAATTTCTGAAACCACAATGGGATATTAGCTCCGCCCAAGGAATGATGGAGAACAGCAATAACCAGGAAAAGATAAAATATTTTACAAGGAAGGAGAAAAACATCACGAACAGAAAGATTGCCACAAACGGGAAGAGTAAGGATACAGCTGGAGTGCCTCACTTGTAGTTTTATATATTATTTGTATAAAGGATTCTTATCTTGACAGGAGGGTAATTGAAATTAATAAGATTTTGGAATGCAGAAATCAAGAAAATCATCAAACCATCAGTTTTAGCATGCGGGGGGGGCACCTATATTATATAATTTGGTATCTTAAAGATTGGTATTAGTAATTGTATTGTAATTTCACATTGTTATAATAAGGCTATTATTGGACTGTAATTGTGAACTAATCAAATTAATATCGGAAACGTCTCCCCTGCTGAGTACATTTGGACATTTGTACCCATTTCATATAATAGTTGTGCAAAAATACATCTCTCCCCCCCCCGAGCTCTGAGCTCCAGGTGTCTTCCCCCAAAAGATGTAAAGAAATCACAGATTAGTTTCAAAACCAAGAGAATGTGACAAAACGGGGGAGAAAACACTCCTTCCTCCTTACCCTGAGGCCTCACTCTGGCGTCCAACGGAGTCTTCTCTGCCTCAGAAGAATCAAGACCCATTTCTGCCAAAAGATCCTTCCTCTGAAAGAGCAACAAGGATTCAAAACAGAGAATGGGGAGAAGGGTTAGAGAAGGAATGGCAGAGGCAAGCGCTTTCGGGGAAGAGAGGTGAAAGCTGCTTCCTGCTTCTGCTAGACTGGTGTCTGGGGTTGGCTGCCAGGACCATGAAACATTGGTCCTCAAGGATCTTCACTGGCTCCCAGAACGTTTCCCAGCACAATTCAAAGTGTTGGCCTCAAAGGCCCAGTATACCCAAAGGAGCGTCTCCATGAACTGAGGTCCAGTTCCGAGGGTCTTCTGCTGATTCCCTCACTGTGATAAGTGAAGTTACAGGGAACCAGGCAGAAGACCTTCTCCACAGTGGCACCCACCCTGGGGAATGCCCTCCCATCAGGTGATAAGGAGATAAAAAACTGCGTAACTTTTAGAAGACATCTGATGTCTTCTTATGCTTTTATATGTGCTGGAAGGCACCCAGCCACATGGGTGTCATTAATAATAATAATAATAATAATAATAATAATAATAATAATAAGCTTTCCTAAAAAGGAGGGGCCATTAGGAAATGATTTGGGAATACTCTCCCTCCTCTTTGGAGCCCCTTGGGAGTATCCAGAGGAAAGTCTCTCTCACCTGCTGCTCTGCCTGCTTCCTCTCCTCTGCCTGACTCAGGAGGAAACCTTCGGCCAGAGCCACCGCCTGGGAACTGGTCTCCGCTTCGCATTCCCTCACCCAGTTCTCCATCTCCTCTGGAAGGACAGCCAGGAACTGCTCCAAGATCACCAGGTCCAACATCTCAGCTTTCGTGTGCCTTTCTGGCTTCAGCCACTGATGGTCAAGGTGGTAGAGTTGACTGCAAACGTCTCGAGGTCCTTTGGCCTCCTGGTAGCAGAACCGCCTGAGCTGCTGGCTCTGCACCTCTGAGCAAGGGGTGTCCTCCTCACCCAGGATCTTCTGCATGGAGTTTTCCCAGGATCCCCCACTGCTCCCAGTTTCCATGGCATGGCCTCTTCCTGCTTCAGGGCCAGCTGAGTCTTGCTCATCCATCTCTGTTCTCAGGACACCTCCAGGAGATCGGAAGGAGCCCCTTGGTCCTCTGCCAAGTTCTAATGGAAGGTGCAGCAAATCCTACGAATCAAACACATTCTTCTATTGTAAGATCAAAGCACAGGCAAGAGAAGAAGAGTGTTCCCTGAGGAAGTGTAGGGAGAGAAGGAGGAGGGAGAAGTCCTAACTGTGAGTGACAAGTGAGTGTAATCTGGAGTCAAGGCAACGGTGGGGGTCCCTCCCCTCCCCACTTCATAGTCCAGAGCTTCGCCCCAACCCAGCCATATCTGCTTGGGTGGCTTGGTGAGCAGCAGGGCCCATGTCTAGCTCCAGCCACCGTCCCTTGGGGACTTCCTGCTCTGGATCCGAGGGGACGGTGGCAAGGCCCTCTGGGTGGAACTGCCCTGGAAGACGCCTCGGAAACTGGACTTTCAGTCAAAAAAAGAATTAGGGAGGGGAAATGGCCGACATACAGAGATTTAGTAATAGAGAGAGAAGGGAAGCTTCGTGGTATTTCCCTCTTAATATACTTTTCTCTCATAATAATGTCCCTCTTAATATACTTCTCCCTCACAATTATGTCCCTCTTAATATACTTCTTCCTCATAAAAATGTCCCTCTTAATATCCTTCTCCCTCACAATTATGTCCCTCTTAATATACTTCTCCCTCATAATAATGTCCCTCTTAATATACTTCTCCCTCATGTCTCTCTTAATATACTTCTCCCTCATGTCCCTCTTAATATCCTTCTCCCTCACAATTATGTCCCTCTTAATATCCTTCTCCCTCACAATAATGTTCCTCTTAATATCCTTCTCCCTCACAATAATGTCCCTCTTAATATCCTTCTCCCTCATAATAATGTCCCTCTTAATATCCTTCTCCCTCATAATTATGTCCCTCTTAATATGCTTCTCCCTCATAATTATGTCCCCCTTAATATCCTTCTCCCTCACAATAATGTCCCTCTTAATATCCTTCTCCCTCATAATTATGTCCCTCTTAATATGCTTCTCCCTCATAATAATGTCCCTCTTAATATACTTCTCCCTCACAATAATGTCCCTCTTAATATCCTTCTCCCTCATAATAATGTCCCTCTTAATATCCTTCTCCCTCATAATAATGTCCCTCTTAATATCCTTCTCCCTCATAATAATGTCCCTCTTAATATACTTCTCCCTCACAATTATGTCCCTCTTAATGTCCTTCTCCCTCATAATAATGTCCCTCTTAATATCCTTCTCCCTCATAATAATGTCCCTCTTAATATACTTCTCCCTCACAATTATGTCCCTCTTAATATACTTCTCCCTCATAATAATGTCCCCCTTAATAACCTTCTCCCTCATAATAATGTCCCTCTTAATATACTTCTCCCTCACAATTATGTCCCTCTTAATGTCCTTCTCCCTCATAATAATGTCCCTCTTAATATCCTTCTCCCTCATAATAATGTCCCTCTTAATATGCTTCTCCCTCATAATAATGTCCCTCTTAATATCCTTCTCCCTCATAATAATGTCCCTCTTAATATCCTTCTCCCTCACAATTATGTCCCTCTTAATATACTTCTCCCTCACAATTATGTCCCTCTTAATATACTTCTCCCTCACAATCATGTCCCTCTTAATATCCTCTCCCTCATAATAATGTCCCTCTTAATATCCTGCTCCCTCATAATAATGTCCCTCTTAATATACTTCTCCCTCACAATTATGTCCCTCTTAATATACTTCTCCCTCACAATTATGTCCCTCTTAATATACTTCTCCCTCACAATTATGTCCCTCTTAATATACTTCTCCCTCATAATAATGTCCCTCTTAATATGCTTCTCCCTCATAATAATGTCCCTCTTAATATACTTCTCCCTCACAATTATGTCCCTCAATATCCTTCTCCCTCATAATAATGTCCCTCTTAATATCCTTCTCCCTCATAATTATGTCCCTCTTAATATGCTTCTCCCTCATAATTATGTCCCCCTTAATATCCTTCTCCCTCACAATAATGTCCCTCTTAATATGCTTCTCCCTCATAATTATGTCCCCCTTAATAACCTTCTCCCTCATAATAATGTCCCTCTTAATATACTTCTCCCTCATAATAATGTCCCCCTTAATAACCTTCTCCCTCATAATAATGTCCCTCTTAATATACTTCTCCCTCACAATTATGTCCCTCTTAATATCCTTCTCCCTCATAATAATGTCCCTCTTAATATCCTTCTCCCTCACAATTATGTCCCTCTTAATATCCTTCTCCCTCACAATTATGTCCCTCTTAATATCCTTCTCCCTCATAATTATGTCCCTCTTAATATCCTTCTCCCTCATAATAATGTCCCTCTTAATCTCCTTCTCCCTCACAATCATGTCCCTCTTAATATCCTTCTCCCTCACAATTATGTCCCTCTTAATATACTTCTCCCTCACAATAATGTCCCTCTTAATATCCTTCTCCCTCACAATCATGTCCCTCTTTATATCCTTCTCCCTCACAATAATGTCCCTCTTAATATCCTTCTCCCTCACAATTATGTCCCTCTTAATATCCTTCTCCCTCACAATAATGTCCCTCTTAATATCCTTCTCCCTCATAATAATGTCCCTCTTAATATACTTCTCCCTCATGTCCCTCTTAATATCCTTCTCCCTCATAATAATGTCCCTCTTAATATCCTTCTCCCTCATAATAATGTCCCTCTTAATATCCTTCTCCCTCACAATAATGTCCCTCTTAATATCCTTCTCCCTCATAATAATGTCCCTCTTAATATACTTCTCCCTCATGTCCCTCTTAATATCCTTCTCCCTCATAATAATGTCCCTCTTAATATCCTTCTCCCTCATAATAATGTCCCTCTTAATATCCTTCTCCCTCATAATAATGTCCCTCTTAATATCCTTCTCCCTCACAATAATGTCCCTCTTAATATCCTTCTCCCTCATAATAATGTCCCTCTTAATATACTTCTCCCTCATGTCCCTCTTAATATCCTTCTCCCTCATAATAATGTCCCTCTTAATATCCTTCTCCCTCATAATAATGTCCCTCTTAATATACTTCTCCCTCACAATCATGTCCCTCTTAATATCCTTCTCCCTCATAATAATGTCCCTCTTAATATCCTTCTCCCTCATAATAATGTCCCTCTTAATGTCCTTCTCCCTCATAATTATGTCCCTCTTAATATCCTTCTCCCTCATAATAATGTCCTTCTTAATATCCTTCTCCCTCATAATAATGTCCCTCTTAATATCCTTCTCCCTCATAATAATGTCCCTCTTAATATCCTTCTCCCTCATAATAATGTCCCTCTTAATATCCTTCTCCCTCATAATTATGTCCCTCTTAATATCCTTCTCCCTCATAATAATGTCCTTCTTAATATCCTTCTCCCTCATAATAATGTCCCTCTTAATATCCTTCTCCCTCACAATCATGTCCCTCTTAATATCCTTCTCCCTCATAATAATGTCCCTCTTAATAAACTTCTCCCTCATGTCCCTCTTAATATCCTTCTCCCTCATAATAATGTCCTTCTTAATATCCTTCTCCCTCATGTCCCTCTTAATATCCTTCTCCCTCATAATAATGTCCCTCTTAATAAACTTCTCCCTCATGTCCCTCTTAATATCCTTCTCCCTCATAATAATGTCCCTCTTAATATCCTTCTCCCTCATAATAATGTCCCTCTTAATATCCTTCTCCCTCATAATAATGTCCCTCTTAATATCCTTCTCCCTCATAATAATGTCCCTCTTAATATCCTTCTCCCTCACAATAATGTCCCTCTTAATATCCTTCTCCCTCACAATAATGTCCCTCTTAATATCCTTCTCCCTCACAATCATGTCCCTCTTAATATCCTTCTCCCTCATAATAATGTCCCTCTTAATAAACTTCTCCCTCATGTCCCTCTTAATATCCTTCTCCCTCATAATAATGTCCTTCTTAATATCCTTCTCCCTCATGTCCCTCTTAATATCCTTCTCCCTCATAATAATGTCCCTCTTAATAAACTTCTCCCTCATGTCCCTCTTAATATCCTTCTCCCTCATAATAATGTCCCTCTTAATATCCTTCTCCCTCATAATAATGTCCCTCTTAATATCCTTCTCCCTCATAATAATGTCCCTCTTAATATCCTTCTCCCTCATAATAATGTCCCTCTTAATATCCTTCTCCCTCATAATAATGTCCCTCTTAATATCCTTCTCCTTCACAATAATGTCCCTCTTAATATCCTTCTCCCTCACAATTATGTCCCTCTTAATATCCTTCTCCCTCACAATCATGTCCCTCTTAATAAACTTCTCCCTCATGTCCCTCTTAATATCCTTCTCCCTCATAATAATGTCCCTCTTAATATCCTTCTCCCTCATAATAATGTCCCTCTTAATATCCTTCTCCCTCATAATAATGTCCCTCTTAATATCCTTCTCCCTCATAATAATGTCCCTCTTAATATCCTTCTCCCTCATAATAATGTCCCTCTTAATATCCTTCTCCCTCATAATAATGTCCCTCTTAATATCCTTCTCCCTCACAATAATGTCCCTCTTAATATCCTTCTCCCTCATAATAATGTCCCTCTTAATATCCTTCTCCCTCACAATAATGTCCCTCTTAATATCCTTCTCCCTCATAATAATGTCCCTCTTAATATCCTTCTCCCTCACAATAATGTCCCTCTTAATATCCTTCTCCCTCATAATAATGTCCCTCTTAATATCCTTCTCCTTCACAATAATGTCCCTCTTAATATCCTTCTCCCTCATAATAATGTCCCTCTTAATATACTTCTCCCTCATAATAATGTCCCTCTTAATATCCTTCTCCCTCACAATAATGTCCCTCTTAATGTCCTTCTCCCTCATAATAATCTCCCTCTTAATATCCTTCTCCCTCATAATAATGTCCCTCTTAATCTCCTTCTCCCTCATAATTATGTCCCTCTTAATATCCTTCTCCCTCATAATAATGTCCCTCTTAATATCCTTCTCCCTCATAATTACGTCCCTCTTAAAATACTTCTCCCTCACAATTATGTCCCTCTTAATATACTTCTCCCTCATGTCTCTCTTAATATACTTCTCCCTCATGTCCCTCTTAATATCCTTCTCCCTCACAATAATGTCCCTCTTAATATCCTTCTCCCTCACAATAATGTCCCTCTTAATATCCTTCTCCCTCACAATAATGTCCCTCTTAATATCCTTCTCCCTCATAATAATGTCCCTCTTAATATCCTTCTCCCTCACAATAATGTCCCTCTTAATATCCTTCTCCCTCATAATAATGTCCCTCTTAATATACTTCTCCCTCATAATAATGTCCCTCTTAATATCCTTCTCCCTCATAATAATGTCCCTCTTAATATCCTTCTCCCTCACAATCATGTCCCTCTTAATATCCTTCTCCCTCATAATAATGTCCCTCTTAATATCCTTCTCCCTCATAATTATGTCCCCCTTAATATCCTTCTCCCTCATAATAATGTCCCTCTTAATGTCCTTCTCCCTCACAATTATGTCCCTCTTAATATCCTTCTCCCTCACAATTATGTCCCTCTTAATATCCTTCTCCCTCACAATAATGTCCCTCTTAATGTCCTTCTCCCTCACAATTATGTCCCTCTTAATATACTTCTCCCTCATAATAATGTCCCTCTTAATATCCTTCTCCCTCATAATAATGTCCCTCTTAATATCCTTCTCCTTCACAATAATGTCCCTCTTAATATCCTTCTCCCTCATAATAATGTCCCTCTTAATATCCTTCTCCTTCACAATAATGTCCCTCTTAATATACTTCTCCCTCATAATAATGTCCCTCTTAATATCCTTCTCCCTCACAATAATGTCCCTCTTAATGTCCTTCTCCCTCATAATAATCTCCCTCTTAATATCCTTCTCCCTCATAATAATGTCCCTCTTAATCTCCTTCTCCCTCATAATTATGTCCCTCTTAATATCCTTCTCCCTCATAATAATGTCCCTCTTAATATCCTTCTCCCTCACAATTACGTCCCTCTTAAAATACTTCTCCCTCACAATTATGTCCCTCTTAATATACTTCTCCCTCATGTCTCTCTTAATATACTTCTCCCTCATGTCCCTCTTAATATCCTTCTCCCTCACAATTATGTCCCTCTTAATATCCTTCTCCCTCACAATAATGTCCCTCTTAATATCCTTCTCCCTCACAATAATGTCCCTCTTAATATCCTTCTCCCTCATAATAATGTCCCTCTTAATATCCTTCTCCCTCACAATAATGTCCCTCTTAATATCCTTCTCCCTCATAATAATGTCCCTCTTAATATACTTCTCCCTCATAATAATGTCCCTCTTAATATCCTTCTCCCTCATAATAATGTCCCTCTTAATATCCTTCTCCCTCACAATCATGTCCCTCTTAATATCCTTCTCCCTCATAATAATGTCCCTCTTAATATCCTTCTCCCTCATAATTATGTCCCCCTTAATATCCTTCTCCCTCATAATAATGTCCCTCTTAATGTCCTTCTCCCTCACAATTATGTCCCTCTTAATATCCTTCTCCCTCACAATAATGTCCCTCTTAATATCCTTCTCCCTCACAATAATGTCCCTCTTAATGTCCTTCTCCCTCACAATTATGTCCCTCTTAATATACTTCTCCCTCATAATAATGTCCCTCTTAATATCCTTCTCCCTCATAATAATGTCCCTCTTAATATCCTTCTCCCTCACAATAATGTCCCTCTTAATATCCTTCTCCCTCACAATAATGTCCCTCCTAATATCCTTCTCCCTCACAATAATGTCCCTCTTAATATCCTTCTCCCTCACAATAATGTCCCTCTTAATATCCTTCTCCCTCACAATAATGTCCCTCCTAATATCCTTCTCCCTCACAATAATGTCCCTCTTAATGTCCTTCTCCCTCATAATTATTTCCCTCTTAATATACTTCTCCCTCATAATAATGTCCCTCTTAATATCCTTCTCCCTCATAATAATGTCCCTCTTAATATCCTTCTCCCTCATAATAATCTCCCTCCTAATATCCTTCTCCCTCACAATAATGTCCCTCCTAATATCCTTCTCCCTCACAATAATCTCCCTCTTAATATCCTTCTCCCTCACAATCATGTCCCTCTTAATATCCTTCTCCCTCACAATAATGTCCCTCTTAATGTCCTTCTCCCTCATAATAATCTCCCTCTTAATATCCTTCTCCCTCACAATCATGTCCCTCTTAATATCCTTCTCCCTCATAATAATGTCCCTCTTAATCTCCTTCTCCCTCATAATAATGTCCCTCTTAATATCCTTCTCCCTCATAATAATGTCCCTCTTAATCTCCTTCTCCCTCATAATAATGTCCCTCTTAATATCCTTCTCCCTCACAATTATGTCCCTCTTAATATCCTTCTCCCTCACAATAATATCCCTCTTAATATACTTCTCCCTCATAATAATGTCCCTCTTAATATCCTTCTCCCTCATAATTATGTCCCTCTTAATATCCTTCTCCCTCATAATTATGTCCCTCTTAATATCCTTCTCCCTCACAATCATGTCCCTCTTAATATCCTTCTCCCTCACAATTATATCCCTCTTAATATCCTTCTCCCTCACAATCATGTCCCTCTTAATATCCTTCTCCCTCACAATCATGTCCCTCTTAATATCCTTCTTCCTCACAATAATGTCCCTCCGATGTCCTTCTCCCTCACAATTATGTCCCTCTTAATATACTTTTCTCTCATAATAATGTCCCTCTTAATATCCTTCTCCCTCATAATAATGTCCCTTTTAATATCCTTCTCCCTCATAATAATGTTCCTCTTAATATCCTTCTCCCTCATAATAATGTCCCTCTTAATATCCTTCTCCCTCACAATCATGTCCCTCTTAATATCCTTCTCCCTCACAATAATGTCCCTCTTAATATCCTTCTCCCTCACAATCATGTCCCCCTTAATATCCTTCTCCCTCACAATCATGTCCCTCTTAATATCCTTCTCCCTCACAATCATGTCCCTCTTAATATCCTTCTCCCTCACAATCATGTCCCTCTTAATATCCTTCTCCCTCACAATCATGTCCCTCTTAATATCCTTCTCCCTCATAATAATGTCCCTCTTAATATACTTCTCCCTCACAATAATGTCCCTCTTAATCTCCTTCTCCCTCACAATCATGTCCCTCTTAATATCCTTCTCCCTCATAATAATGTCCCTCTTAATATCCTTCTCCCTCATAATAATGTCCCTCTTAATATCCTTCTCCCTCATAATAATGTCCCTCTTAATATCCTTCTCCCTCACAATCATGTCCCTCTTAATATCCTTCTCCCTCATAATAATGTCCCTCTTAATATCCTTCTCCCTCACAATCATGTCCCTCTTAATATCCTTCTCCCTCACAATCATGTCCCTCTTAATATCCTTCTCCCTCATAATAATGTCCCTCTTAATATCCTTCTCCCTCATAATAATGTCCCTCTTAATATCCTTCTCCCTCATAATAATGTCCCTCTTAATATCCTTCTCCCTCACAATAATGTCCCTCTTAATGTCCTTCTCCCTCATAATAATGTCCCTCTTAATATCCTTCTCCCTCACAATCATGTCCCTCTTAATATCCTTCTCCCTCACAATCATGTCCCTCTTAATATCCTTCTCCCTCATAATAATGTCCCTCTTAATATCCTTCTCCCTCACAATCATGTCCCTCTTAATATCCTTCTCCCTCATAATAATGTCCCTCTTAATATCCTTCTCCCTCACAATCATGTCCCTCTTAATATCCTTCTCCCTCACAATCATGTCCCTCTTAATATCCTTCTCCCTCACAATCATGTCCCTCTTAATATCCTTCTCCCTCACAATCATGTCCCTCTTAATATCCTTCTCCCTCACAATAATGTCCCTCTTAATATCCTTCTCCCTCATAATAATGTCCCTCTTAATATCCTTCTCCCTCACAATCATGTCCCTCTTAATATCCTTCTCCCTCATAATAATGTCCCTCTTAATATCCTTCTCCCTCATAATAATGTCCCTCTTAATATCCTTCTCCCTCACAATTATATCCCTCTTAATATCCTTCTCCCTCCTAATCATGTCCCTCTTAATATCCTTCTCCCTCACAATCATGTCCCTCTTAATCTCCTTCTCCCTCACAATCATGTCCCTCCGAATGTCCTTCTCCCTCATAATAATGTCCCTCTTAATATCCTTCTCCCTCCTAATAATGTCCCTCTTAATATCCTTCTCCCTCACAATCATGTCCCTCCGAATGTCCTTCTCCCTCATAATAATGTCCCTCTTAATATCCTTCTCCCTCCTAATAATGTCCCTCTTAATATCCTTCTCCCTCACAATAATGTCCCTCTTAATATCCTTCTCCCTCACAATAATATCCCTCTTAATATCCTTCTCCCTCATAATAATGTCCCTCTTAATATCCTTCTCCCTCATAATAATGTCCCTCTTAATATCCTTCTCCCTCATAATAATGTCCCTCTTAATATCCTTCTCCCTCATAATAATGTCCCTCTTAATATCCTTCTCCCTCACAATAATGTCCCTCTTAATATCCTTCTCCCTCATAATAATGTCCCTCTTAATATCCTTCTCCCTCATAATAATGTCCCTCTTAATATCCTTCTCCCTCACAATAATGTCCCTCTTAATATCCTTCTCCCTCACAATAATGTCCCTCTTAATATCCTTCTCCCTCACAATAATGTCCCTCTTAATATCCTTCTCCCTCACAATAATGTCCCTCTTAATATCCTTCTCCCTCACAATCATGTCCCTCTTAATATCCTTCTCCCTCACAATCATGTCCCTCCGAAGGTCCTTCTCCCTCCTCACTCTCTTCCAGTCCCACCTCCCTGGCCAGGGCCTGAGGTCCCTCTGGCTCCCTCCCGGACCCCCCAGCCTCTCTTCCCTCCCCTTCCCGCCTCCCGGGGCAGGGAGTTCCCCAGGCTTCCCCAGAGAGGAGACCCACCAGAGCCCGGCAGGCGAAGGCGAGGCCGGAAGGGACGTCAGAGGGGAGGAGGAGGAGGAGGAGCGGCCCGCCTTCCTTTCCTGTCCTCTCTAGGAAGCCAGCTCGGCGCCTCTTAACCCTTCTCTCTCCCTGCGGAGGAATCCGGGTGTCGCGTAGGCGCAGAGCTGCCCCTTCCGGGGGGGGGGAGGGAGGAAGCAGGACCTAGAACCCGGGACTGGGCGCGTGTGCGTGTGAAGGGGGAAACCGTGTCCGGGAGGAGGAGCCCGTCTCTCTGCCTGGGGCTTCGGGGCTGCGCAGGGGCGTCTGGGCGAGGGAGAGGGGGGTCTTGGGGGGGGGGCAGATGGGAGACCCGGGGTGTCTCTTCTCCGGGGGGGGCGAGTCTCTCTTGGGGGCCCCTGGGGGGGCTGCGTGGCAGAGAGCCCTGTCCCAGCAAGAGGGGGTCCCGGGGGGGCGGAAGGAGCAGCTGGAGGGGGCAGACATTGCCAGACATGGCTGGGGGGGGGCCATTCTGTGTTGTCCCATCTGCTGCTTTGTGTCTCTATTTCAGCCATAAATGTATGTTCTTTGATTTGCCTCGTTTCGAAAACTGGCATTTTGAAGCTTGGACCGTTAGGCCTGCACACCATCAGCTTTTACAGTGGTACCTCGGGTTAAGAACAGTTTCAGAGCGAATTAAGTACTTAACCCGAGGTACCACTTTAGCTAATGGGGCCTCCCGCTGCTGCCGGAGATCGATTTCTGTTCTCATCCTGAAGCAAAGTTCTTAACCCGAGGTACTATTTCTGGGTTAGCGGAGTCTGTAACCTGAAGCGTCTGTAACCCGAGGTACCACTGTACATACTTTACATTTGCTGAGGCAAAATCTCCACCCCTAACATTGCTTGCGGCAGTTCTGCCCTCGCCTGAATCTCCTCCATTTTTAAAGGAAACATGTCTCTTTCTTCTTGGACTCATCTCTCTCTCTCTCTCTCTCTCTCTCTCTCTCAGCCTTTATCTCTGCTGGATGAAGGGCAGCTGCCATTCTGGCCTCTTCTCTTTCTTTCTCTCCTTCAACCTTAGACAATTCCAATCTTAGCCTCATCATCTCTAATTCAATATATTAGGATTCTCCTCAGACGCAGCAGCTGGGTCATCCTGAGTCTCTCTGGCTTGGCGCTTGCTGGTCATTTTCTGACAGGAATTTTTTCTCTTTTTAATCAAAGAACTTCGCTCCTTTATTAAACTGGTTGTTCTGTGTCTCTGGGTACGTTTCTGTGTGGGTTTTTACTTCGTATCACGGCTCTCCCCCCCCCCCCGGCACCCTTGGGCCTGCTCCATTTGAAGTTTATTATTATTAATAATAATAATAATAATAATAATAATAATAATAATAATAATAATAATAATTTATTATTTGTACCCCGCCCATCTGGCTGGGTTTCCCCAGCCACTCTGGGCGGCTTCCATAGAAACCAAAAATACAGTAAAATATCACAGATTAAAAACTTCCCTGAACAGGGCTGCCTTAAGATGTCTTCTAAATGTCAGGTAGTTATTTATCGCTTTGACATCTGATGGGAGGGCGTTCCACAGGGCGGGCGCCACTACCGAGATATTAAGTTTGGGCATTTCTTCAAGTAGCAGTTTTGCGGAAATAGTCATCAATACATGCAAAGCATCTCCACAAACCAGTCATAGTGAGCTCAGCTAAAACCGAGCAGGCATCTGGCTCAGGAACAGTTTAAACTGCACAACTATAACCGGACATCCTGTGTGTTTGTGTGTGGACCATGTTCCTAGCAGCTAATCTTTATTGCTGAAAAGAGGCACTGATATTCCACTCCAAATCTATAATTCGTTAAAAAAAAATTCTTACAAGCACAGTCCACCTATACCAAACCAAAAACATTGTGCTCTCTTGTTATTGAATGGAAGCTATTTATCTGCCCTCTTTTCCTCCTCTCTTCTTTGCTCAGTCACTCCATTTTGAATCTTCCTTTCAAAACAACCATGCCTGTTTTGAGAAAACTTCAGAGATTTAGGAACTGGAGCACAATCATTTGATCTCTTTGCTGTTCCTCCATACTCCAAGCCCTTCTCATTTGCACAGCCCTGGTTTCTCTCCCTGACTCTTAATATTCTTGATTAATAACAGTAAAATGCTCAAATTTTAGTTTTTGTGACTGTTGCCAATACTGACTTCCCAGTGATGATGAAAACAGCTACATTCTAATGGAATGTCTGTCCTTTTCCCATTCTCTTCATTATATACCGTGGCTCGCTTTAAAGCAGCAAAGTGGACAGGAGCCACCCACTTTGTGTTTTAAATAGTTTAGTACAACATTTGAGTCAGATTTTTCTTTCTTGTTTTCCTGTGTTTTTTTTCTTGTTTTCTTTTGGTCAGGTGCGTCCTATGGAGCAAAAAATATGGTACTTTACATTTGCTGAGGTGAAATCTCCACCCCCAACATTGCTTGCGGCAGTTCTGCCCTCGCCTGAATCTCCTCCATTTTTAAAGGGAACATCTCTTTTTCATGGGCCATCTTGGCCTCCCTGTCTCTTTCTTCCTGGGCTCATCTCTCTCTCTCTCTCTCTCTCTCTCTCTCTCTCTCTCTCTCCCTGTATCTCTGCTAGATGAAGGGCAGTTGCCATTCTGGCCTCTTCTCTTTCTTTCTCTGCTTCAACCTTAGGCAATTCCAATCTTAGCCTCATCCTCTCTAATTCAATATATTAGGATTCTCCTCAGACGCAGCAGCTGGGTCATCCTGAGTCTCTCTGGCTTGGCGCTTGCTGGTTATTTTCTGACAGGAATTTTTTCTCTTTTTAATCAAAGAACTTCACTCCTTTATTAAACTGGTTGTTCTGTGTCTCTGAGTACGTTTCTGTGTGGGTTTTAACTTTGTATGCCACCCCTGCCACCAATTAATATGCGACGACGCAAGGGCTCTTTTCCCCCTGGCACCCTTGGGCCCGTTCTCTCTCTTAAATATAGTGCACCCACCTCACAGAACACAATTTCCACAAATGCCCTCCAGCTACCTCAGATTATCTTGTGGGGGACTTGCGTGAGGTAAAACTTACTAATTGGGAGTCTCAGGCAGGATTTCTTCAAATAAACATTAACAATTTTATTTAACAAGGAAGTTTATGACATGAGTGGATAGAACTTAGGATAGTTCAGTTTACAATGTTATTTCCCTTCAAGGTTTTCTCTGTTGTTTCACACGTAAGACTTTGGCTCTTAACAAGGTGGCACTTTCTGCCAGTTACCCTACTCCCAAGGTACTCCAAGCCAAAGACCCAAGGGATCTCTGGTTTGGGAGTCTTCTCTTTCTAGAAGGATCTCTCCCCTCCTGACTGGGATGAGAGCTCAGCAGCCGGTCTCTTTCCAGCTCCTCCTTCTCCTGCCTCAGCCTCCCAGTTCATTCCTGGCCTGATTTACTCTCCCAGGACACCACACACTCTCCTTCCCACTAAGCTCAGAGACTCCTTTCTCTAGCTGGCGATCTTTTCCTCAGAGCGGATGTTTCCACCCAGAACCAGCTCCTCTCACTCCCCATCTTCCCCACCTCCCTCCAAAGCTCCTAGCCATGGGGGGAACTGGGCCCAGGTCTCCCCACTTCAGGGCTCTTAGTCCGTCCGCTAAACCACAGTTAGGGCGGGTGTAGGATATTCTCCTAGGTGCCCCAGCCTGGCACTTCTCCATGTTCTTTTCTGATAGATCAAGACGCACGGCAAGGACGTTGTCCGGATGCTGCCCTGAGCTTCTTGCAGCCTGATGCCAACAAACAGGCGTGTGTGTCCTGCCTGTTTATGGGAAGGAAGACAGGCCCTGTGACTGAAGCTCTTTCCACACTCTTGGCACTGAAATCATTGCCCCCCACTGGGAACTCTTTCATGGATCATGAGTTTGGCCTTCTCAATGAATCTCTTTCCACATTTCAAGCACTGATAGGGTTTCTCCCCTGATGATGACAGAAGCCACTTCACCTTCCTGAATCACTTTGGAGATACATTTAAGAAGGCCTGGGCAGTTTAGAGGAGCCTGAAAAAAATATGGGAGGGTGTCTTATCTGTCCTGGAGGATCTTCCCCCCTGCTCAGCACCTTGCACCTCTGGCGGCCCTGCCCCTATGAGGGGATGAGGGGCTGCTGATGGATGGAGTCTGAGAGGGAAGGAGAGCGGTCAGCCCTCCTCCTCCTGTGCATCTGGCCAGAGCCATGGCTGCTTTCCTGAGGCCTTTCCTCTGCTTCTGCCCCCATGAAGGGGCCCTGATGGGAGGCTGTGGGGGCTGCAGACAGGCCAGCCCTTTAAGAGCAAAAGGGGGCCATCTTGGAGGGGGGGTAGGCATAATATTAAGCCTTACTGAGAGAGTCCGAAATCCCCCGATTCTCCTCCATGACTTCCTTATGGAGGGCTCTCTGGTCAGGATCCAGCAATGCCCAGTCCACATCTGTGAAATGGACAGCTACATCTTCAAAGCACACTGGACCCTAAAAGAAAAAGCTTGTCCTCTTAGACAACATGAAGGTGAACTGTTACACTTTGTTGTTTTCTGCCTCTTAATTGATGTTCTGTATTAACTGGATTCTTTTTCTGCACATTTTATGGATGCATATTTAGATGTGTTAATGGAATTATTCATTGTGTATTTTAATGAGGGGCATTAAGAAACTGGTGTTCTTCAAATCATTCTTCTAATCCTGTGCACAAACATTCCCGTTTGCCACATGGAAGGATCCCTTCTTCTGTCCCTCTGTGCTGTTCTTGCCGGGTGGGGAGTGTTGGGATCCCAGAATGCTGTGTGAGATAGTAAGTCTGCAGGCTTGAGTCTGCTAGCTGATGCAACTGGCTGATGCAATCGGCCTGCAATACTTTCTATGCAAGTGCAGGGTCAGAATGCTGTCAGTTGATTGGCAATCCTTGGTTTGAAAGGGAAACCTGTCCAGCAGTAAAGGTGGTGGTGCAGAGGAGTGTGGTCAGAGTGAGAGAGTCTTCCTCTTTGCCTTAAGGTGCAGCCAGGTACTCCGTTTGACTGTATGAACTGCTCCTGTATTATAGCCTGTAGATATTTGTAGATCTAGAGCTCACAATAAATATACTGCACTGAAGAACCTGGAACTCTAAGCATTTCTGCTAAAGCGCCACAAAGATTTCACAACAGGGAGGACCCTCCTGAAGCCTTATAGACATCTCCAAGGTGTGCAGGGGAATGAGAGGGGGAAAGCCCCATTGTGGTGCTGATGGGGTGAATCCTGGCCACTCTTTGGTATGGCGAGTGAACTGCTTAGAAGCCTATTTGAGCCTTCAACCCTCCTTCCTTGGCGGTTCCTCCCACCATTCCTCTGTGTCCACCAGTCCATGACATCCTCTCTCCTCACATGGCCCCTTCCTCCTACCTGCTCTGGGTCCACAGGGGCAGCTTCCCCTCCGCCACCAAGAAAAGATGGACAAGCAGGTCTTGCTGGCCTCGTTCCGTCTCCTGCAAGAGAAGAAGGTAAGTGGGAAGCCAAGAGCGCATGCTTCACTCCGAAGGAAAACTACAGGTGCGCCTTCAAACATGTAGGAGTTGCCACGTAAATATGGACGTTTGTACCCATTTCACATACTAGAGTGCAAAAACACATCTCTCTTTCTCTGGGCTCTTGGTCCTCTGTGAATTCTCCAATAAGATGAAAAGAAATCACAGATCAGTTTCAGAATCCACAAAATGTGTCGAAACAGAGAAAGAACTCCTTCCTCCTTACCCAGAGGCCTCTCTCTGGAGTCCAAGGGAGTCTTCTCTGCCTCAGAGGAATCCGGACCCATTTCTGCTAATGGATCCTTCCCCTGAAAGAGCAACAAGGATTCAAGAGAGAGTGTGGAGAAGGATTAGAAAAGGAGCAGCAGACGCAAACAATTTAGGGCTGTCCAGTATCATTCCTCGGATGCTTTCCAAAAAAGGATGGGCAAATTAGTAGAGAATTGGGGGATACTCTCCCTCCTCTTCTAGAGTTGGCTGCAAACCTCTCGGGGTCCTTTGGCCTCCTGGGAGCAGAACTGCCTGAGCTGCTGGCTCTGCACCTCTGAGCGGAGGGTGTCCTCCTGACCCGCCTCCTGACCCGGGTTCTTCCTTACAGTGTTTTCCCAGAATCCCCCGCTGCTCCCATGTTAGATGGCATGGCCTCTTCCTGCTTCAGGGCCAGCTGAGTCTTGCTCATCCATCTCTGTTCTCTGGACACCTCCAGGAGATCGGAAGGAGTCCCTAGGTCTTCTGCCAAGTTCTGCCTTTCCTACTGAGAGAATCATAGAATCAAAGAGTTGGAAGAGACCACAAGGGCCATCGAGTCCAACCCCCTGCCAAGCAGGAAACACCATCAGAGCACTCCTGACATATGGTTGTCAAGCCTCTGCTTAAAGACCTCCAAAGTAGGAGACTCCACCACACTCCTTGGCAGCAAATTCCACTGTCGAACAGCTCTTACTGTCAGGAAGTTCTTCTGAATGTTTAGGTGGAATCTTCTTTCTTGTAGTTTGGATCCATTGCTCCGTGTCCGCTTCTCTGGAGCAGCAGAAAACAACCTTTCTCCCTCCTCTATGTGACATCCTTTTATATATTTGAACATGGCTATCATATCACCCCTTAACCTCCTCTTCTCCAGGCTAAACATGCCCAGCTGCCTTAGCCGTTCCTCATAAGGCATCGTTTCCAGGCCTTTTTAAAAAATAAATATTTTATTAATTTTTCACAATAGACAAGCATACATAAACAAAGAAAATACAAAATCACAAAAAACAATACAATACAAAAAATACAAACATTAAACACATCAAGGAAAAAGAAAAAAGATAAAAACACATATAGTAACAAAAAACAAAAATTCCCTCTTTCTTAATTTCTCATTTTCAATTAGCTTATTTTCCCGACTTCCTCACGTCTCCCGTTCTTGTATCCCTTTTTAAAAAATTAATTCAGCAAATTCATATCCTATTAATTTATCTGTTGTTAGTCCAATCTTACATTTTACTTTGTTGCTAAAGCCCCTGCGATTCATTTCAATGTCCTTAACATTCATAAATTTTACAGTATTTCTGCAAATAAATTTTAAATTTCTTCCAATCTTCCTCCACCGTCTCCTCTCCCTGGTCTCGGATTCTGCCAGTCATTTCCGCCATCTCCATGTAGTCCATTAGTTGCATCTGCCAATCTTCCAAGGTGGGTAGATCTTGTGTCTTCCAATGCTTTGCAATGAGAATTCTTGCTGCTGCTGTAGCATACATAAAAAAAGTTCTATCCTTCTTTAACACCGATTGGTCTACTATGCCCAGGAGGAAGGCCTCTGGTTTCTTCGGGAAAGTATATTTAAATACCTTTTTCAGTTCATTATATATCATTTCCCAGAAGGCTTTGATCCTTGGGCACATCCACCAAAGGTGAAAGAATGTACCTTCAATCTCTTTGCATTTCCAACATTTGTTATTGGGCAAATGATATATCTTTGCAAGCTTGACTGGGGTCATGTACCACCTATACATCATTTTCATTATATTTTCTCTTAAGGCATTACATGCCGTAAACTTAATCCCTGTGGTCCACAACTTCTCCCAGTCAGCAAACATGATACAGTGGTGCCTCGCAAGACGAAATTAATTCGTTCCGCAATTCTCTTCGTCTTGCGGTTTTTTCGTCTTGCGATGCACGGTTTCCCATAGGAATGCATTGAAAATCAATTAATGCGTTCCTAGGGAAACCGCCTTCAGACCAGGTCCGGGGACAGTCTGTCCCCCGACCTCTTCTGAAGGCTGGGGGGGGGGGACAAGGGCTTTTCTTCCCACCCCCAGCATTTTAAAAAACCCCGGGACAGCGGAGGACTTCTCCCCTGTCCGGGGCGATCTTAAAATGCTGGCGGGCGGCATTTTAAAATCGCCCCGGACAGCGGAGGACTTCTCCGCTGTCCGGGGCGATTTAAAAGCCCCTGGGAAGGCAGGCAGGGGGGACAAAGACTTTTGCCCCCCGCCAGCCTTCAGAAGAGGTCCTGGACCTCTTCTGAAGGCTGGCGGGGGCGAAAGTCTTTGCTCCCCCCGCCTGCCTTCAAAAGCTGTCCGGCCCAGGCTTCCCGGACCTTTCCGCCAGCAGCGGCAGCGCTGCCGCTGCTGGCGGAGACTTGCCGGCATGCAGAAGCCTGCGCGCAGCACACCCAGGCTTCGCGGATCTCTCCGCCAGCAGCGGCAGCGCTGCCGCTGCTGGCGGAGACTTGCCGGCATGTCGAAGCCTGCGCGCAGCGCGCCCAGGCTTCGCGGACCTCTCCGCCAGCAGCGGCAGCGCTGCCGCTGCTGGCGGAGACTCTCCTGCCTTCAAAAGCCGTCCGGGATAGCAGGAAGCGCTTCCCTGCTATCCCGGACTGCTTTTAAAATGCTGGCGCTGGGGAGCAAAGCCTTTCGGCCCCCGCCAGCCTTCCTGGACCTCTTCTGAAGGCCGGAGGGGGGGGGGAAGGCTTTGCTCCCCACCGCTAGCATTTAAAAGAGGTCCCCGGAGATTTCCCTATGGGCTTTCGTCTTGCGAAGCAAGCCCATAGGGAAATTCGTTTTGCGAAGCGCCTCCAAAACGGAAAACCCTTTCGTCTAGCGGGTTTTCCGTCTTGCGAGGCGTTCGTCTTGCGGGGTACCACTGTATTATGAACTATGTCTTGTGCCCCTTTTATCATTGCCGATTTTACTGTTTCTCCCTCAGTATTCCATTTCAACAGCAGGTTATACATTCTCGAAAGTATCTTTACATTGGGTTCTAACAGTTCTGTTTCCAACTTTGATTTTTCCACCTGGAAACCAATTTTTTTATCCAAGTTACAAACCTCTCTTATCTGAAATAATGTAGCCATTCCCGCACCTTCTCCTTAAGCTTGTCATAACTCTGCAATTTCAATTTGTCACCCTCCTGTTCTAAAATTTCCCAATATTTTGGCCATTTGTCTTCCATGTTGAGTTTTTTCAAAGCTTTCGCCTCCATAGGTGATAGCCACCTTGGAGTTTTGGATCGTTTCCAGGCCTTTGACCATTTTGGTTGCCCTCCTTCGGACACGTTCTAGTTTGTCAGTGTCCTTCTTGAACTGTGGTGCCCAGAACTGGACACAGTACTCCAGGTGAGGTCTGACCAGAGCAGAATACAGTGGCACTATTACTTCCCTTGATCTAGATGCTATACTCCTATTGATGCAGCCCAGAATTGCATTGGCTTTTTTAGCTGCCGCGTCACACTGTTGGCTCATGTCAAGTTTGTGGTCAACCAAGACTCCTAGATCCTTTTCACATGTACTGCTCTCAAGCCAGGTGTCCCCCATCTTGTATTTGTGCCTCTCATTTTTTTTGCCCAAGTGCAATACTTTACATTTCTCCCTGTTAAAATTCATCTTGTTTGTTTTTGCCCAGTTCTCTAATCTGTCAAGGTGCCAGAGAATCCAGTAAAGCAAATGCATTCTTCTACTACAAGATTGATACACAGCCAGGAGAAGGGAAATGTTCCCTGGGCAAGCATGGGTGAGTCTGAATCACAGCCCAGACTCGGAGTTCAAGCACTATATTCCCATATTCGTAAGGCAGACTTCTGTCTTTGTTCTGAGGGCAACTCCCTCCCCCTTCAGAAGCATGGCTGCCTCCCACTGGGGGGCCTGGAGCCATCGCTAGCCCTCTGCTCCTCCCTGAATTGGCCTCATCCTCTTCTCAAGCCATCTCTTCCTCTTGTGGGAGGGAGTTCCATGGGTCTAACTGTTAAGTTGTGGGTGAACATATCAGACGACACAATAATTCGTCAAACAGCTCTTGTTTATTCACAGGCCAGAACAGAACTGAACTGAAGGGTTCAGCCAGCCTGCTTATATAGAGCTCCACTACAACACAATGGTAACCACTTTCTGTCCAATCACTGAACATCACTTTCAATCCCTTATTTGCATATGTGGAACTGAGTGAAAACTATCTACAGAATCCCCCTGCTGGCCCAGGGTGAGAATTTCAGTACATAACACTAACTGCGCACTGCGAGATGGAAGGACTTTGTTTAGCACAGAGGCCATTTTTTTGTGCCTCAAGATGCTTCCATCTGGCTATACGTGCTCACCTCATGGAAATGCAGAATCTAAGGCATGAGTTGCAACAGCATGGAATCACCTTTCCAGAGGCTGTGTAAGCCTTCATGATTCTACATTCTTTGGGTTCAAGTTGGGAAGCAATTGCCAGCCAGCTTGCTGTTTTGCTTCAGCAAAGACCCCCTGACTTTTGATTGTTAAATCTCAGTCTGTAGTGCATAGTGCCATTCAAATAGCGTGCTATGCATTTCAGAGCTTTCCAGTTCTTAACAGTAGGATTGTTGATGTGTCTGCTTAGCAAATACGTGCTTACTGCAGTGTCAGGTCTTGAACATCTAGCAATGAGGTTTAGTTTGCCTAGCACACTTCTGTACAGTGTAGTGTCAGAAAATGCTTCTTCAGTATCATCTACCTGATAACCTGTTGTCATCGGTGTGTCTACAGGGTTAGCATCCATCAGGTTTAGTTTGGTTAACACATCAGCAATTTTCTGTGACTGTAGCAAGCGGTCTCTTGAATGCGAAGGAAGACTTGCAGACCTCCTGTTACTTGCAGCCTCCCTGGCTTTGCAGAGGAAGGGGAGCAGAACCTCTTAGCCCTGGCTTGGGGATCCCCTTGCAGGAGCTGAGCAGAGTCCCCACAGATTCGTCTCCTGCAGCCCTGGGACACCCCCGCCCCACTTCTCCCCAATGCACCCTATGGCAAAAAAGAGAGGAAACTCCCCAGATGCCAGAAGGGAAACTGAGGCAGCTCCTGCAGAGGAAATGAAAGCCCCCTCCCCGTCTTGCAGGGAGGATCCTGGGAAGGAGGGAGGGGCATTTGCTTGAGAGGGCCTCGTCCCCCCCCCCTATTCCCTGTCCTCTCTAGGAATGTAGCTCAGTTCCTTTTAACTCTTGCAAGGTGGAGCAAACCAAGCTCACATTCTCTCTCTCTGACTCTTCCAGAAATGAACCTGAACAAGGTAGGAGAGCTCAGTGGGTAGAGCACAAATCTCTTTGATCTCAGGCTCTTGGGATCGAGCCCCAGGCTGGGGAGAAGATTCCTGGCTGGCTGGGGGTGGGCTAGATGTCTTTGGGGGTCCCTCATCATGACTCCCTGGCCCTCGTGGCTGTTCTTCTGAGCCCTTGAAAAGCAGAGCTCGCCCTGCTCCCTTCTCTCTCTCAGGAGCCAGGGCCCCAGAGGGGTCTTCTTTGGGGGACCCTCCCCTGCAGCCCTGGGACCCCCCATCTCCCCAAGGCCACTCACAGGATTCCAGAAAGCGCCCCCAGGCAGCACTTGCAGAGCAGAGAGACAAAAGCCTGGATGGGGGTGGAGCTTGTGCTCTGGGGAGCCTCCTCCCTTTATTCCTCTCTAGGAAGCCAGCTCGGTGCCCCTTAACCCTTTTGCTGGTCCCTCTCTCCCGGCGGATTTTTATCTCACTAGCTGCTCAGAGAGCAGCTCAATGGTTGTTTACATCATGTGAGTGTCTGAGAGCGTGAGACAGGAAATCTCAGCACTGTGAAAAGTTACTTTTGCTTCTGTGTGAAGTGCGCTCTTCTGTTCTGCTGCTCAGAGAGAGCAGACATGCAGGTGGATTCTCTGTGTATAGACAATGAATAAAGTAATTTATAGCTACTGATTGTCTCTTTCTTCTGCAATGAGATGCCAGAAGACGAGTGTGCTCCTTTCAGGAGGGAGGGGTTGCTTATTACCAGTCTCTCTGGACTGAGGAAGATTTACAGTCAGAGGGTGACCACCGGAGAGATGCCTCGGTGTCTTGGGAAGGTGGTGGCCTTCCCAGGCGTTTTTCCAACACCCCGGGCGTGGTGCAGGCGCAGAGCTCCTCCATCCGGGGACCTTGGGGGCCTGGCGAGCTTCTTCCTCTGTGGGGAACAGATTTCTGTACACCCTTTGCTTCAGAAGCCAGAGGAAAACTCTACAGGTGTTTGGCTCCAGGGTCCCTTGAGAGAGAGTTGTTTCTCTCTGAGCAAAGAGGAAGGAAAAGGGGGTCCTGCAAGAAGAAGAAGAAGAAGAATAGGAAGAAGAGGAGTTTGGATTTGATATCCCACCTTTCACTCCCTTTAAGGAGTCTCAAAGCGGCTAACATTCTCCTTTTCCTTCAATGAGAAACGAACTTGTCCAAGCCTGTCTTGATTTTAGCTTTTTCAGCCAGCTCTAGGTCCTTTTAAGAGCTCCAACTGTATTTTTTTAGAGAACTTTAAAAATGAGACCAGACTTTCATAAATCCCTCCGATCACACTCTTGGCACTGATAGGGCTTCTCCCCTGTAAGATTTCTCTGATGGGAAGTGAGACTTTCTTTCCTGTTGAAGCTCTTTCGACATTCCAAGCACTGATACGGTTTCTCCCCTGTATGAATTCTTTGATGGACAATGAGACTTTCTTTCCAGGTGAAGCTCTTTCCACACTCCAAGCATTGATAGGGTTTCTCCCCTGTATGAATTCTTTGATGGAGAGTGAGACTCTCTTTCCTGGTGAAGCTCTTTCCACATTCCGCACACTGATATGGTTTCTCCCCTGTATGAATCCTTTGATGGGAAGTGAGCTTGTCCCTCTGACTGAAGCTCTTTCCACATTCCAAGCACTGATACGGTTTCTTCCCTGTATGAATTCTTTGATGGACAGTGAGACTCTCTTTCCTGGTGAAGCTCTTTCCACATTCCGCACACTGATATGGTTTCTCCCCTGTATGAATTATTTGATGGGAAATGAAACTGTTCTTTCTAATGAAGCTCTTTCCACACTCCATGCACTTACAGGGTTTCTTCCCTGTATGAAGTCTACGATGAGAAGTGAAACTGTGCTTTGGAATGATGCTCTTTCCACATTCCGCACACTGATATGGTTTCTCCCCTGTATGAATCCTTTGATGGGAAGTGAGATGGGCCCTCTGACTGAAGCTCTTTCCACATTCCATGCACTGATATGGTTTCTCCCCTGTATGAATTCTTTGATGGGAAGTGAAACTGTGCTTTCTAATGAAGCTCTTTCCACATTCTGCACACTGATATGGTTTCTCCCCTGTATGAAGTCTACGATGAGAAGCGAGATTGGCACTGTGATTGAAGCTCTTTCCACATTCCAAGCACTTAAAGGGTTTCTCCCCTGTATGAATTCTTTGATGGGAAGTGAAACTTATTTTCCAGGTGAACTTCTTTCCACATTCCAAGCACTGATACGGTTTCTCCCCTGAATGTATTCTTTGATGGACAGTGAGACTTTCTTTACAGGTGAAGCTCTTTCCACATTCCAGGCACTGATAGGGGTTTTCCCCTGTATGAATTCTTTGATGGGAAGTGAAACACTTTTTCCAGGTGAAGCTCTTTCCACATTCCAAGCACTTAAAGGGTTTCTCCCCTGTATGAATTCTACGATGGGAAGTGAGGTTGCTGCTTTGACTGAAGCTCTTTCCACATTCCAGGCACTGATAGGGGTCTTCCCCTGTATGAATTCTTTGATGGGAAGTGAAACACTCTTTCCAGGTGAAGCGCTTTCCACATTCCACGCAGTGATATGGTTTCTCCCCTGTATGAATTCTACGATGGGAAGTGAGGCTGCTGCTTCGACTGAAGCTCTTTCCACACTCCAAGCAGTGATAGGGTTTCTCTCCTGTATGAATTCTACGATGGGAAGTGAGGATGCTGCTCTGACTGAAGCTCTTTCCACATTCCAGGCACTGATAGGGGTTTTCCGCTGTATGAATTCTTTGATGGGAAGTGAAACACTTTTTCCAGGTGAAGCGCTTTCCACATTCCACGCAGTGATATGGTTTCTTCTCATGGGGATTTCTTTGATGGGAAGTGGAATGGGAGCTCTGACTGAAGCCCTCTCCACAGTCTGAATCCTGATATGGCTCCTCCACCGTGTGGATTTCGTTGTGGTCTCCCTTGTTCTTCATTTCCAATTCATCACCACCTGAAACTAAGAGGCAAACGGATTAGAGTCTCGGGAAGAAGTGCAGCCCCAAATTATGAAACAATGCTAATTAATGCTTGTGACAGAGAAAGAACTGAAGGGATTTAGATGGGATAAAGGGATAAAGGATTTATATTCCTTTTGTTATGTATAGTTTCGTATACAAATCAAGTTGAATATTAGATGTTTTCTCTCTCAAGTTTTTAAAAGTACAGCTTAACCTGGTAACGTCATTTTGTTCAGATTTAAATATGGATCTGTACTATCTTCATAAATAAAATGTGTTTTCATTATTATCTAAAAGGTGGCCAATTTCTTTAGTGGCTAAAAATTTAATGATGATGTGCATCACCTTAAACCAATTTTCATAAATTCTTGACATCACAGAATGCAGCAGAAACTTGTCATATCAGCATTATTATTATTATTATTATTCAAGTTTCCTTACTTAAATGTTACATTATTGTGAGAAGTTACAGGGAACGAGGCAGGGGGCCTTCTCAATAGGGGAACCCACCCTGTGGAACGCCCTCCCATCAGATGTCAAGGAAATAACTATGCAACTTTTAGAGGACTTCTGAAGGCACCTCTGTATTGGGAAGATTTTAATGTTTGATTTTTTTTCCCTTCTATTTGTTGGAAGTTGCCCAGAGTGGCTGGGGCCACCCAGTCAGATGGGCAGGGTAAAAATAATAATATTATCATTATTGTTACTACAGGGTTCACTGCCTGAGATTCAAAAAGTCTGGCTCTGTTTTGTGATGGAATTTGTTTAGTTCAGTCGTGGAATCTGTGCCATCTCCAATGTCAAGCGACTCTTTGGTCAACCAGAGAGAGACAGAAGCAAGAACAAAAGCAAGAAACTTGCCTGAAGCTAATTCAACATCCCAAATCACTCTGAATCCTACATTTAAGAAGGCCTGGGCAGTTCAGACAGCCTGATCGTGGTTTTAAACGGCAGAACTGGAGGAAGAATATTCACAGGGAAAACAATCACTAGCCATCCATCCAAGGTTTGCTGTGGGAGTGTTAACATCCCAGGTGCTGTGGGTGGCGCTGTTGAGCCCCATCGAAATATCAGAGGTTCGTCACATAGAGAGATGTCTTGATTTACAAAACAGATAGGATGATCCAATAGGGAGCCTTACCGAGAGAGTCCAAGATCCCACGATTCTCCTCCATGACTTCCTTATGGAGAGCTCTCTGGTCGGGATCCAGCAACGCCCACTCCTCGTCTGTGAAATGGACAGCTACATCTTCAAAGCACACTGGACCCTAACAGAACAGGAAAAAGGCTGTCCTCTTAGAGAACATTCACTTGGCTCTGTTGTTTTCTACAGCGGCCAGACCCCTCTCTGCCTTCCTCATCCCTCCTCTCTCCTGCTGCAGCTTCTGCCTGGGAGTCTGGGCTGCTCTCTGCCACAGACTCCCTCTGCTCCCTGAGCCCTCTTCCCTCTCCAGCTTCAGACCCCTCCTCCTCCTCCTCCTCCTCCCAGTCGGCTCCCTCTTCTCTGGCTCCTCCCACCATTCCTCTGCATCCAACTGTGTCCAGCCAGTCTGCATCCAAGCAGTCCTTCCCCACAAGGCTCCTCCCCCCTACCTGATCTGGGTCCACAGCTGCCGCCTCCCCTCCACCACCATGAAAAGATGAAGGAGCAGGTCTTGGTGGCATCATTCCGTCACCTGGGAGAGACCAAGGTAAGTGGAAACCGTGAGCGCCTGCTTCTCTCAGAGGTGAAACAGTGCATCTCTACGTACAGATGGGGCTTGTCCAAGTCTCCCCTGCTAGCTTCCGGTTCCGCTCTGCTTTAATGGAGGCAGCGGGAGATCGTTGGCAAGGGAAAAACAAGGATGACTGAGGGTAATTCTCCTTGCAAGTTTCCCCCAGGGACAGGGGGGAATGGGCTTCACTCCCAGTTCGTCTTGGTACCAGGTTCCCGCTCCGGCATGGATTGCGAGAGGCAGGGAGGCGCTGAGTGCAAAAGCCCTTTGCCTGCCGAAAACCCTCCTTCGCTGCCATTAAGAAGCAGAGGTTCTCCTGTCAATTAGAGCTCAATTTGGACTAATGTACAGGCGTTGCTGGAAGAGATGAGCTCATAAACTGCAGAACTGAACCAGCTGCAAGGTCTTTAAGGTTTGAATTTGAGAGTAGACTTCATTTGGTGCAAAAGACAGTGGGTGGGGGGAGGGGAGCCTATGGCTTCTTTATGTAAAGTTTTCTTCTCTGCATTTATGATTTGGCAGCCCGCCATTGAATACTACTTCAAAATATATATGTACAGGTGATCAGGGATGAAACTGGACTGCAGATATGGAATATAACATCAAATGGATCTGTGTGTGTAAAAACAAAAAGGAAAAAGGGAGGGAAGCTCTATTTTGCAAAATGTTTACGATGGAAAATTAGAGCTGACTCTTCCCCATCCTTTATTATATACAGACAACTGAATAATGCTAAAAGGACTTGGAATTTAATTTAATTTAATTGGATAAATGCACATTTATCTTAGGCCAGACAGAGAGATGTAAGGAATCTGAAAGTTGTGAGGGAGCTGATAAGGTTCATTACTGAGTCATTTGCAATTCTGACAGATCCCTCTCTTTCCCAGGTGTAGAAGAAAAATGGCAAAAACTGATTATTTATTGGGACGGTGTGATTTTTGCAGCTGCTGTTAAAGTTGCCAAACAACGAAGCACAGGACAGAGCGATGGAGAATTTCTGAAACCACAATGGGATATTAGCTCCGTCCAAGGAATAATGGAGAACAGCAACAACCAGGAAAAGATAAAACATTTTACAAGGACAGGAAGAAACATCACGAACAGAAAGATTGCCACACATGGGAAGAGTATGGATAGCGCTGGAGTGCCTCACTTGTAGTTTTATATATTATTTGAAGTTTCCATACGAATGGAAGTCATTAATACTGCAGTTGTTGTATAAAGGATTGTTATCTTGACAGGAGTGTAATTGAAATTAATAAGATTTTGGAATGCAGAAATCAAGAAAATCATCAAACCATCGGTTTTAGCATGCGGGGGGCCGCCTATATTATATAATTTTGTATTAGATTGGTATTGGTAATTGTATTGTAATTTCGCATTGTTATAAGGCGGCTATTATTGGACTGTAACTGTAAACTAATCAAATTACTATCATAAACGTCTCCCCTGCTGAGTACATTTGTACCCATTTCATATAATAGTTGTGCAAAAATACATCTCTCCCCCCCCCCCCGAGCTCTGGGCTCCAGGTGTCTTCCCCCAAAAGATGTAAAGAAATCACAGATTAGTTTCAAAACCAAGAGAATGTGACAAAACGGGGGAGAAAACACTCCTTCCTCCTTACCCAGAGGCCTCACTCTGGCGTCCAGCGGAGTCTTCTCTGCCTCAGAAGAATCAAGACCCATTTCTGCCAAAAGATCCTTCCTCTGAAAGAGCAACAAGGATTCAAAACAGAGAATGGGGAGAAGGGTTAGAGAAGGAATGGCAGAGGCAAGCGCTTTCGGGGGACAGAGGTGAAAGCTGCTTCCTGCTTCTGCTAGACTGGTGTCTGGGGTTGGCTGCCAGGACCATGAAACATTGGTCCTCAAGGATCTTCACTGGCTCCCAGAATGTTTCCCAGCACAATTCAAAGTGTTGGTGCTGAACCCCAAAGCCCGAAACGGCCTCAAAGGCCCAGTATACCCAAAGGAGCATCTCCATGAACTGAGGTCCAGTTCCGAGGGTCTTCTGCTGATTCCCTCACTGTGATAAGTGAAGTTACAGGGAACCAGGCAGAAGACCTTCTCCACAGTGGCCCCCACCCTGGGGAATGCCCTCCCATCAGGTGAGAAGGAGATAAGAAAATGCGTAACTTTTAGAAGACATCTGCTGTATTCTGATGCTTTTATATGTGCTGGAAGGCACCCAGCCACATGAGTGTCATTAATAATAATAATAATAGTAATAATAATAAGCTTTCCAAAAAAGGATGGGCCATTAGGAAATGATTTGGGAATACTCTCCCTCCTCTTAGGAGCCCCTTGGGAGATCCAGAGGAAAGTCTCTCTCACCTGCTGCTCTGCCTGCTTCCTCTCCTCTGCCTGACTCAGGAGGAAACCTTCGGCCAGGGCCACCGCCTGGGAACTGGTCTCCGCTCCGCATTCCCTCACCCAGCTCTCCATCTCCTCTGGAAGGACAGCCAGGAACTGCTCCAAGATCACCAGGTCCAACATCTGAGCTTTCGTGTGCCTTTCTGGCTTCAGCCACTGGTGGCAAAAGTGGTAGAGTTGTCTGCAAATCTCTCGGGGTCCTTTGGCCTCCTCTCTGAGCTGCTGGCTCTGCACCTCTGAGCAAAGGGTGTCCTCCTCACCTGGGTTCTTCTTCACACAGTTTTCCCAGGATCCCCCACTGCTCCCAGTTTCCATGGCATGGCCTCTTCCTGCTTCAGGGCCAGCTGAGTCTTGCTCATCCATCTGGGCTCTCCGGAAATCTCCAAGAGATCGGAAGGAGCCCCTTGGTCCTCTGCCAAGTTCTGTGGGTACTAATGCGAGGTGCAGAAAATCGTATGAATCAAACACACTATTCTGTTGTAAGATGAAGAGGAGAAGAATGTTTCCTGAGTCTTGCTAGGAACCAGGGCTGGATTGCACCACAGCTCAGACTCCAAGCTGCCTGGGTGGGAAAAGGGGGAGGGAGAAGTCATAACTGTGAATGACAAGTGAGTCATTTGTATCAAGTCATTTGTATCAAGTGTAATCTGGAACCAGGGCTGGATTGCGCCACAGCTCAGACTCCAAGCTGTCGGGGGGGGGGGGGAGAAGTCATAATTGTGAGTGACAAGTGAGTGTAATCTGGAGCCAGGGCAACAGTGGGGGTCCCTCCCCACCCCACTTCATAGTCCAGAGCTTCGCCCCAACCCAGCCATATCTCCTTGGGTGGCTTGGTGAGCAGCAGGGCCCATGTCTAGCTCCAGCCACCGTCCCTTGGGGACTTCCTGCTCTGGATCCGCGGGGACGGTGGCAACGCCCTCTGGGTGGAACTGCCCTGGAAGACACTTTTAGTCAAATAAAGAATTAGGGAGGGGAAATGGCCGACATACAGAGATTTATGAATAGAGAGAAAAGGGAAGCTTCGTGGTGTTTCCCTCTTAATATACTTTTCTCTCATAATAAAGTCCCTCTTAATATCCTTCTCCCTCATAATAATGTCCCTCTTAATAACCTTCTCCCTCACAATAATGTCCCTCTTAATATCCTTCTCCCTCATAATTATGTCCCTCTTAATATCCTTCTCCCTCATAATTATGTCCCTCTTAATATCCTTCTCCCTCACAATTATGTCCCTCTTAATATACTTCTCCCTCACAATTATGTCCCTCTTAATGTCCTTCTCCCTCATGTCCCTCTTAATATGCTTCTCCCTCACAATAATGTCCCTCTTAATATGCTTCTCCCTCACAATAATGTCCCTCTTAATATCCTTCTCCCTCACAATCATGTCCCTCCGAATGTCCTTCTCCCTCATAATAATGTCCCTCTTAATATCCTTCTCCCTCCTAATAATGTCCCTCTTAATATCCTTCTCCCTCCTAATAATGTCCCTCCTAATATCCTTCTCCCTCACAATAATGTCCCTCTTAATATCCTTCTCCCTCACAATAATGTCCCTCTTAATATCCTTCTCCCTCATAATAATGTCCCTCTTAATATCCTTCTCCCTCATAATAATGTCCCTCTTAATATCCTTCTCCCTCATAATAATGTCCCTCTTAATATCCTTCTCCCTCATAATAATGTCCCTCTTAATATCCTTCTCCCTCATAATAATGTCCCTCTTAATGTCCTTCTCCCTCACAATTATGTCCCTCTTAATATCCTTCTCCCTCATAATAATATCCCCCTTAATATCCTTCTCCCTCATAATAATGTCCCTCTTAATATCCTTCTCCCTCATAATAATGTCCCTCTTAATATCCTTCTCCCTCATAATAATGTCCCTCTTAATATCCTTCTCCCTCACAATTATGTCCCTCTTAATATCCTTCTCCCTCATAATAATGTCCCTCTTAATATCCTTCTCCCTCATAATAATGCCCCTCTTAATATCCTTCTCCCTCACAATCATGTCCCTCTTAATGTCCTTCTCCCTCACAATCATGTCCCTCTTAATGTCCTTCTCCCTCACAATCATGTCCCTCTTAATGTCCTTCTCCCTCACAATCATGTCCCTCTTAATGTCCTTCTCCCTCACAATCATGTCCCTCTTAATGTCCTTCTCCCTCACAATCATGTCCCTCTTAATGTCCTTCTCCCTCACAATCATGTCCCTCTTAATGTCCTTCTCCCTCACAATAATGTCCCTCTTAATATCCTTCTCCCTCATAATGTCCCTCTTAATATCCTTCTCCCTCACAATCATGTCCCTCTTAATATCCTTCTCCCTCATAATAATGTCCCTCTTAATATACTTCTCCCTCACAATTGTGTCCCTCTTAATATCCTTCTCCCTCATAATAATGTCCCTCTTAATATCCTTCTCCCTCATAATCATGTCCCTCCGAATGTCCTTCTCCCTCACCATCATGTCCCTCTTAGTGTCCTTCTCCCTCATAATAATGTCCCTCTTAATATCCTTCTCCCTCACAATCATGTCCCTCTTAATCTCCTTCTCCCTCACAATCATGTCCCTCCGAATGTCCTTCTCCCTCATAATAATGTCCCTCTTAATATCCTTCTCCCTCCTAATAATGTCCCTCTTAATATCCTTCTCCCTCACAATCATGTCCCTCTTAATCTCCTTCTCCCTCACAATCATGTCCCTCCGAATGTCCTTCTCCCTCATAATAATGTCCCTCTTAATATCCTTCTCCCTCCTAATAATGTCCCTCTTAATATCCTTCTCCCTCATAATAATGTCCCTCTTAATATCCTTCTCCCTCATAATAATGTCCCTCTTAATATCCTTCTCCCTCACAATTATGTCCCTCTTAATATCCTTCTCCCTCACAATCATCTCCCTCCGAAGGTCCTTCTCCCTCCTCACTCTCTTCCAGGCCCACCTCCCTGGCCAGGGCCTGAGGTCCCTCTGGCTCCCTCCCGGACCCCCCAGCCTCTCTTCCCTCCCCTTCCCGCCTCCCGGGGCAGGGAGTTCCCCAGGCTTCCCCCGAGAGGAGACCCACCAGAGCCCGGCCGGCGAAGGCGAGGCCGGAAGGGACGTCAGAGGGGAGGAGGAGGAGGAGCGGCCCGCCTTCCTTTCCTGTCCTCTCTAGGAAGCCAGCTCGGCGCCCCTTAACCCTTCTCTCTCCCTGCGGAGGAATCCGGGCGTCGTGCAGGCGCAGAGCTGCCCCTTCCGGGGGGGGGGGGAGGGAGGAAGCAGGAATCAGAACCCGGGACTGGGCGCGTGTGCGTGGGAAGGGGGAACCCGTGTCCGGGAGGAGGAGCCCGTCTCTCTGCCCGGGGCTGCGCAGGGGCGTCTGGGCGGGGGAGGGGGGGTCTTGGGGGGGCCAGATGGGGGACCGGGGGGTTGTGTCACTTCTCCGGGGGGGCGAGTCTCTCTTGGGGGCCCCTGGGCGGGTCTGCGGGGCAGAGAGCCCTGTCCCAGCAAGAGGGGGTTCCGGGGGGGCGGAAGGAGCAGCTGGAGGGGGGAGACATTGCCAGACATGGCTGGGGGGGGGGGCCATTCTGCGTTGTCCCATCTGCTGCTTTGTGTCTGTATTTCAGCCATAAATATCCTATGTTCTTCTCTGTTAGTGAAGTCGCCTTGGAAGCAACACAGGAGCAGCCAAGGGGGTTTTCCTAGGAAGCCTTTTATTCCCCTCTGGTGACATTGTGTGTTCTGAACACGCTGGCATTCTTATACCCCCAAAATTCCTGCATTCAGTAAGTCTTAGAATTTGGCTTAGACTTGGGTTGCCAGACGCGTGTGGATTAAACGGTGTGTTTGACGCTCCTCCTCCTCTGGAATCAGCGTGTCTTCACAGCTCCTTCAACCAGGCAAGGAAGGAGGCCTGGATCCAGAATTGGCCCCCACGGTCACTGAGGGCCTCATGGTTGAAACCGTGTTTAGGGGAGACAATCTTACTCGGCTACGAGGGACGCCAGAGAAGAAGGGTTGCCATGTGTCCTCTTTTTCCAGGACACGTCCTCTTTCTCAGGGGTAAAATTTCTGTCCAGGTGGATTTTCTGGGTCAAAATGTCTCTGGCCAGACGTTCTGGAGGAGACATAACTGGGGGTGGAAGACTTGCGTTCCTCTTCTCTTCTCCTGCCCCCCCCCAGCAAAACATCTCACAGCTTCTCTAGCCTACCTATAGTAGGAGTATTGAAAGTGAGAGTCATCATCGCGTCCTCGTTTTTGCTCCTCACAATCTGCCCACCCTCCCAGAGAAGGGCAACCAAGGAGATGAAGACTCCGTCCTCTTCCTTCTGTGACGGCAGGTGGCTCTTGCTCCTTGTCCGCCTTCCAAAATGAAGAGCAGAATCCTAAAGTTGGAAGGGACCCCAAGGTCCATCTAGGCCAGGGGAGGCAACCTAAGCCCCGGGGGCCGGATGCGGCCCAATCGCCTTCTCAATCCGGCCCCCGGGAATCAGCGTGTTTTTACATGAGTAGAATGTGTCCTTTTACCTAAAATGCATCTCTGGGTTATTTGTGTGGCATAGGAATTTGTTCACCCCCCAAAAAAACAAATATAGTCCGGCCCCCGAATCCAAATGGCCAAAGTATTGTGAAATTCTAGAACAAGATGGTGAAAGAGTTAAATTGCAGAGTTTTGATAAATTAAAGTCTAAGGTACGAGACTGGTTGCATTACCATCAGATAAATGAGGTATTTAAACAGGACAGGAAAATAGGTTTTCAGATGGAGAGGTCGAAATTGGAAACAGAATTGTTAGAACCCAATACTAAGAATTTGTCGAGAATGTATAACTTGCTGCTGAAGTGGCATACACAAGATGAAATAGTAAAAGCAGCCATGATCAAATGGGCACAAGACATAGGTCATGACATAATGTTTGATGACTGGGAACAGTTATGGAACACAGGTATTAAGTTTACAGCTTGTAATGCATTAAGAGAGAATATAATGAAAATGATTTATAGGTGGTACATGACCCCAGTCAAACTTGCAAAAATTTATCATCTGCCCAGTAACAAATGTTGGAAATGTAATGAGACTGAAGGTACCTTCTATCACCTTTGGTGGACCTGCCCGAGGGTAAAGGCCTACTGGGAAATGATCTATAATGAAATTAAAAAGGTCCTTAAATGGACATTTTTGAAAAAGCCAGAGGCATTTCTCCTGGGCATGGTGGGCCAATTGGTGTCAAGGAAGGACAAAACATTTTTTATGTATGCCACCACAGCGGCAAGAATCCTTCTGGCAAAGTATTGGAAGACGCAGCAGCTACCTACTCTGGAAGAATGGCAAGCGAAGGTGATCGAGTATATGGGAATGGCAGAGATGACCGGCAGAATCCGTGACCAGGGGAGAGAGACGGTGGAAGAAGACTGGAAGAAATTCAAAAAATACCTTAAAGACTGTTGTAAAATTGATGATGGCTGAGATGTCATGGTTATAAGAAACAGAGATTTGCAGCGGTAAATCATAACTTTAAAGAATGCATAACGAAAATGATCGAATTAACTGAAGCGAAGGGTTGCTGAGAAAGGGTTAACATAAGGATGCAGAAAAAGGGAGGTATGGGGAAGTCCGGGAAAGAAGGTTTAGGAAAATAAGTTTAAGAAATTATACATGTTTATTTGTTGTATGTCTTGTATGCTTTTGTTTTGTTTTTGTTCTATTATATGTTTGGAAAATTAATAAAAATTATTATAAAAAAATATATATATATAGTCCGGCCCCCCACAAGGTCCGAGGGGCAGTGGACCGGCCCCCGGCTGGAAAAGCTTGCTGACCCCGGATCTAGGGCTGTTTTTAAATGTCCCAACGCTGCCTGGCACTGGTCCCTCCAAATGCTCTTGTCTGGCTGGTCTTTCTTCACTCAGTCATGTCAAGGAGCAGCATGGGGGCTAGAAAGAGGAATAAATGGAGGACAATATCCCTGTCCCCCTAGAAAAGCTCTTCTTTCTCTTTCTGTGGAGGGTCTAGGCCCCTCTTGAAGGACCTTTGCTTGCGGCAGTTCTGCCCTCGCCTGAATCTCCTCCATTTTTAAAGGAAGCATCTCTTTTTCATGGGCCATCTTGGCCTCCCTGTCTCTTTCTTCTTGGGCTCCTCTCTCTCTCTCTCTCTCTCTCTCTCTCTCTCTCTCTCTCTCCCTCCCTCCCTCTCCCCCCCCCTCTCTCTCTCTTCCTGTATCTCTGCTGAATGAAGGGCAGCTGCCATTCTGGCCTCTTCTCTTTCTTTCTCTGCTTCAACCTTAGACAATTCCAATCTTAGCCTCATCATCTCTAACTCAATATATTAGGATTCTCCTCAGACGCAGCAGCTGGGTCATCCTGAGTCTCTCTGGCTTGGCGCTTGCTGGTCATTTTCTGACAGGAATTTTTTCTCTTTTTAGTCAAAGAACTTCACTCCTTTATTAAACTGGTTGTTCTGTGTCTCTGGGTACGTTTCTGTGTGGGTTTTTACTTCGTATCACGGCTCTTTTCCCCCGGCACCCTTGGGCCCGCCCTTCAGGGTTGTCGTTTTGAGACCCCACTTCCTCCCTGGGTTTCCAATTATTACTTTTTCTGGAAGGGACAGAGTATTACTGCTCCTCCTAAGTCTCCTTTGTCAGTGTTTGTGAAAAGCAAAAAAAAGAAGGAAAGGGTTCTGACCTCCCTTTGTCTCCTCAGTCTCCTTGTCGGCACAAAAAGAGTCCACCAGAATATCCTTGCAGAGTTTTATTCTTAAAAGTCTTTGTGCAAAACACGACTGAATACCTATACACACCAGTACTAACCAACCAACCCAAACACCAGCCTCAGCAACAAACTAACATTTCTCACTTATATATACAACTTGGTGCAGACCGCTGAGTCATGCTGACCCAGCTTTATTCGCATTAAAGAAACAGAGGCCATTTTAGCCGTGACACCCCTTCTGTTTCTTAAATGCGAAAAACCCCAACAGAAACAATACATACATGCATTACATACATAAACCCAGTTTTGCCATCAATTCATTATGGCATGTTGCTGGCAAAGGCTTGGTAAACAAATCAGCAATATTATCTTGTGACTGACAGTACTCCAGTTTGATTACCCCATTCTGTACACAATCTCTCACATTCGCATGACTGATAGCAATATGTTTTGATGCGGATGTCATTATTTCCGAGCCCGCTAACACAATGCACGATTGGCTATCTTCATACACTTGGATAGGCAAGTCTACTTTATAATCTAGATCTTTTAGTATCTGTATAAACCATATGATTTCGTTGCATGCTAGCGTTAGGCTCCCATATTCTGCCTCACAGGATGAGGTTGCAACAAATCCTTGTTTCTTGGACCTCCATCCAATTATGGAATTGGCAAACATCATAACCATTCCACTTGTAGATTTTCTGGTACCTACACAGATTCCCCAGTCCGCATCAACAAATACTTCTAGTTTTTCATCTTGTGTACTAGATATCTTTAAACATACATTTAATGTCCCCTTTAGATATCTGATAAGCCTTTTCAAAGCACACCAATCAGCAGTACTGGGTTTAGATACACGTTGGCTCAGAACATTTGTAGCACATGCAATGTCTGGCCTTGACCACTGGCTTAGATACAACAGTGATCCTATTTTTGAGTGATACAACTCAGGCTGATCAAATTCATCATCACACAGTGTCTTTCGGAAATCTGGTGTCATGGGAGTCTGAACTGGCTTGCAGTTTTCCATGCCAAATTGTTCTATTAAATGAAGAATTTTCTCTTTCTGGCTCAATAGGAAGCTTCCATCTGCTTCCTGCCTTACTTCTACTCCCAAGTAATTGCTTACAGGCCCTAAGGCTTTAAGCTTAAACCTCTTTTCCAGTTGACTTGTGAGCTTCTGGATCTCATCTGTGGAACTCCCTGCCACAAGCAAATCATCAACAAAGACTAAGAGCATTAGATATTTGTTGCCTGTCCCCTTGGTGTACAGGCATGGATCAGCCACTCCTTTTAAAACCAAGTTTTACAAGGGCTTCATTTAAACACTGGTTCCAACACTTTCCACTTTGTTTGAGACCGTAAACAGCCTTTTTCAAACGCCAGACTGCACCATTTTCCCCTTCAAACCCAGGGGGTTGTCTAATTAACACTTCGTGGTCTAAATTTGCATGCAGATATGCAGCATCAACATCAAAATGGTGCACTGCTAGTTGTCTTACAGCAGCAATGGAAAGCATTAAATGAAAAGTTTCACTCTTTACAGTGGGAGAAAACACTTCATCATAACTCTCCCCTTTAATCTGAGTGAACCCTCTGGCTACTAATCTGGCTCGAAAACGTGGTTCCCCAGATGCAAGGGTTTTCCTTTTGTAAACCCACTTGCATGACACCACTCTGCCACCAGGTGGTGGCATTATGACCTCAAACACTTTGTTACGTTTAAAAGAGTCCATTTCTTCTTTCATAGCTTGTTCCCACAAAGCACGTTCCCCAGGGGATAAGTCTAAGACTTCATTATAACTTTGAGGTTCCACACAACTCACATTGCATACTCTCACTCCTCCTAGGGTCAAACGCTGAGGAGGTACACCCTTGTTTGAACCCTGGGAGCGCCTAGGCACAACTACTTCTTCTTCCCCCCTTATCTCTGGCTCTTCTTCCTCTTCCTCTAGAGAAGTATTATCTATTGCCATGTCTTTTGGGGAAATATGTGCCTCTTCCTCATCCTGCTCCTGTGTTGCCAATGGCTGAGAAGAAGCCTCTTCTCTTACTTGCAGGAGCAGTAGGCAATCTGGGTTGGCATGGATCACAGTCCATCTGTCCTGGTCAGCGAAGTCTGCACTTCGTGACAGAACCACTCGTCCTGGGCGTAAATTGAAACGCCACCCTTTGCCATAGGACTGATATCCCACAAACCTCAGTTTCTGCGCTCTAGCGCCCCCTTTCTGGCGCTGAGCTTTGGGGATATTTACATGTGCCCAAGCACCCCAGTTATGGAGCATTGTCCAGTCTGGTTCTTTACCAAACAACACACGATAAGGAATATCTTTTATAGAGCTAGACCAGGTTTTATTAATCAAAAAGTTCGCTGTCAGAAAAGCCTCGCCCCACAGCCTATGGTTGTGGCCCAATCCTGCATCCACTAGCAGGCAGTCCTTTACTGACTGTATTACAGCCCCACGTCTTTCACACAGACCATTTTCAGCAGGGCTATAAGGGTTAGTCAAACGGTGAGTGATCCCCTTACGTCGCAACCATGCCCCAAATTGTTTGTTCAGAAATTCTCCGCCCCTATCTGTTTGCAACTGCACAACAGGCCGAGCGAAGAGCTTTTCAGCTTGGGCAACCCATTCTCTGAATGTGGGGAAACACTCAGATTTCTGCTTCAACAAAAACAACCAACTAAAACGTGATTTATCATCTATTACCAGAAAAGCATATCTGGTGCCCCCTTTAGTCTTCTGTGGAAAAGGGCCTATCACATCACAATGGACAAGTTCTAAAACCTCTTTAGATACTCTGTCACTTTTAGAAGCCACAGGCTTCCTCTTAGATTTGGCCATTTTACATACATTGCAATCTAGGAAACAGTTACAGCTATTTGGCGAGCCTTGATTGCGGCCTCTAGATCCCGCAGACCACAGGAATTTTGGGCCTTGATAAACAAAAGAGGAAGGAAGTACCCACTGACGATTATCCCTGCGCCCACATGGGAACAATTCTTGAGTAAATATTTCTCCTTGGCAGAGGAATCCAACTCATCCACGGAATTCCGAGCCGACCATCTACCTTTGTGGCCCTCTACCGACCCAGACCTGATAATGAACTTGATATTAGATCTGAAAACGGGCAAAGCCCCCGGGCTGGATCTAGTCCCTGCTGAGGCTATTGTTGCGCAACCGAGGTGGTGGGCTGAAATCTTGGCCAAAGTCTTTGATGCAATTAATTCTACAGGGCTTATCCCTAGGTCATGGAAGAAGGCCGTGATCGTGCCAGTCCATAAAAAAGGTCCCCCTGCTGACCCGGAGAACTATCGGAACATCAGCCTTTGTCTATCATCGGGAAAATCTATGCAAAATTTTTGCTGTCTAAGCTGTCCCATTGGGCAAACGACTCAAATTTGATTGGCCATGAGCAAGCGGGCTTTAGGAACAATTATTCGACCACTGATCATATGGTAATTATGTATCATCTTGCCAGAAAATATTCTGCCCCGAGTCGGGGGCGCCTATGTGTCGCTTTCATAGACCTAAAGGCCGCCTTCGACAGTATCCCAAGAAACTGTCTATGGAAGAAATTAGAGAGATGGGGCATAGATAGAAGGCTGTTATGGCTTATAACTCAATTACACCACGGGTCGTCAGCTAGAGTGAGACTCACACCGGCGGGAAACCTATCCAACGAGGTCCCAATAAATAGAGGTGTGCGCCAAGGCTGCATTTTGGTCCCACTCCTCTTTAACTTGTTTATTAGCGATATGAGGCTCTTTCTGAATGAGTCTCAAGCCAACATCCATGCCCCCCGCCTAGCTGATTTTCGCTGCCCTCTGCTTCTATATGCCGACGATGCAGCGCTCCTTTCGTACTCTAGAGTCGGTCTATGCAGAGCTCTAAAGATTTTTGCGGCTTACTGCAAACTTAACCATCTGACTATTAATCATGGGAAATCTAAAGTCCTGGTCTTTACCAGGTCTCGGAAAACTTACAGCTGGAAGTTAGATGGAGTCCAACTAGAACAGGTTTTCAAATTTAAATACCTAGGAGTCTTTTTTTCACTACAACCTAAGCTGGAAGCCACAGATTCAGTATCTACTAAACAAAGGGAAAACAATACTCTATTCTCTGCTCCAATTTTTTTGCGGCCGACGGAGCCTCCCACATCCCTTCTGCTTTGAAGGTATACCACGCAAAAGTGGTTTCCACCCTCTGTTATGCTGCCCCACTCTGGGCCCCAGGGTCCAATTTAACATCGCTTGGGACATTGCAGAATCAGTTTCTCCGTCGCCTCCTGAAACTCCCCATGTGTGTGAGCAACGCAGCCATACGTCTGGAGTTAAGGATTGCATCATTGGAGACCGTCATCTGGAAGCGAGTCTTTGGCTACTGGCTGTCCAGCTGGCATAGGCTTCCCTACCATTACCTTTTTCAGTGCCTCTGGCGAGACGACTTTGTCAATCCGTGGGTAGGAAAAATCCATGCCAAACTCCTGAGCATCGGAATTTCCCCCCAAGATGGGGGACACCTGGCTTGAGAGCAGTACATGTGAAAAGGATCTAGGAGTCTTGGTTGACCACAAACTTGACATGAGCCAACAGTGTGACGCGGCAGCTAAAAAAGCCAATGCAATTCTGGGCTGCATCAATAGGAGTATAGCATCTAGATCAAGGGAAGTAATAGTGCCACTGTATTCTGCTCTGGTCAGACCTCACCTGGAGTACTGTGTCCAGTTCTGGGCACCACAGTTCAAGAAGGACACTGACAAACTGGAACGTGTCCAGAGGAGGGCAACCAAAATGGTCAAAGGCCTGGAAACGATGCCTTATGAGGAACGGCTAAGGGAGCTGGGCATGTTTAGCCTGGAGAAGAGGAGGTTAAGGGGTGATATGATAGCCATGTTCAAATATATAAAAGGATGTCACATAGAGGAGGGAGAAAGGTTGTTTTCTGCTGCTCCAGAGAAGCGGACACGGAGCAATGGATCCAAACTACAAGAAAGAAGATTCCACCTAAACATTAGGAAGAACTTCCTGACAGTAAGAGCTGTTTGACAGTGGAATTTGCTGCCAAGGAGTGTGGTGGAGTCTCCTACTTTGGAGGTCTTTAAGCAGAGGCTTGACAGCCATATGTCAGGAGTGCTCTGATGGTGTTTCCTGCTTGGCAGGGGGTTGGACTCGATGGCCCTTGTGGTCTCTTCCAACTCTATGATTCTGTGATTCTGTGATTCTGTGATTCTGTGACTCCCTAAAGATGAACTTATGCTCAGCCAAAAGCCATATAGAGCAAAGATTAGCAGACATTGAAAATCAACACAACCTCGCCTGGGGTGGGGGTGTTTGCTCCCCCAGGTATCACGGAATAACCCCACCACTTGGCCTTCCATCATACATGTCATCTCTTTCATCTGTACCACACCGACTTGCATTTATTCGTGCAAGGTTCAATGTCCTTCCATCGAACCTGCTGAGCCACAGATTTTCTAAGGGTTTGGTGTCTCCGCTATGCGTGTGTGACGGGAAAACTGTTGAATCTCTTCCACATATAATGTTCAACTGCCCCCTACATAGCATAGCCAGGACTAAATTCCTAGGTCCTGCTTTACTGCGCTTGGTGGGCCGGCCTGTTGAGTCACACGCCGCACTACTTTTGCAGGATACAGATCCTTCGGTAACTCTGCAGGTGGCGAGATTCCTGAACGCGGTTATCTCACACACAAAAACAACCAAAAAACAACAACAACACCAAAACTAATCGGACAGTTACGATGAGAGTGCATGTCGGACCTCGTCTTCAGTTTTTCTTTTTTCTGTGATCCGTCCCTTGGAGCTCTCTGGGCCCCAAGCTGTTATTTAGCTCTGCTCATTGACCCACCCTAGTACCATGATCTTCACCCTTTGGTGTCGAATATATCGGTCATTATGCCTCTGTGCTTTTATGTTTGTACATATTTTATGGGCTAATAGCCGTAAATAAATAAATAAATAAAATAAATACAGCTATTTACTTTTCGGTTCTTGCACACCTTTTGCATCTCTGAAAGCACACGGAAATTGGCGTGACCCAGTTTTCTGTGCAGTTCATGTAAACACCCCTTATGAACTGGCAAATTATCCTGAACCACCTGGGCTGCTTTAACAGGCTTGTCCTGCATTACATATAACCCATTTTCCATCTTTGCATGGCCACATACCTGAGTTCCATTCTTTATCAGACAGCCATCCTGCGTGAACTTAACACTATACCCTGCATTAATCAAACAGCTTACAGACAGTAAACAATAGTCCAAACTGCTGACAAACAGAGTCTCTGGTAGAGTAGTGTTCAAGCACTGCAGGAAACATGTTCCCTGGCCATCAATCTTGCTTCTACGACCATCAGCAAGATAGATTGAGTCTTTTCCATCAGCTGGCTTCTCCAGGGTCTTAAAGTCCTCCCGACTATTGCAGATAATCCTGCTGCTGCCAGAGTCCAGCAACCATGATCTTCGAGGTATCTTTCTCTCCTCTCGAGAAAATGCAGACACAAACTGAGCAGAACGCGTGTTCTGCTTCCCTGAAGAGAACCCCTTCTGCTTACGTTTCTGCGTCGATTGCTGTCTCTGCTCCACGTCGTCTCCTGGAAGTCTTGCCCTGCATTGACGTTGGAGATGCCCGGGTTGGTTGCATCTATAGCACCTCCTCACCGCCATGGCCAAGTCCAAACCTTGGCATTGCTCCATTGGCAGATTCTGCTGCTGCCCCCCTCGACTGTAACTCCTCCGCTCTTGGAGTTCAGCCTGTTTATCTGACCTTCTTTCTGCTTCTTCGGTCAATCTGCCAACCACATACTCAAGGGTCAGATCTCGGGGACGCATACTCTCCATGCTGTTAATCACAGGCAACCAGCTTTCAGGCAAACTTGAAAGGATAATGTATGTTTGGTCAGTCTCATCATAACGCTTACCTCTCTGCTGTAGTTGAAGAAACAGAGATTTTAGCATTTGAAGATGAGTTGCCAAACTCTCACCTTCTTTCATAACAGTCCTGAACAGCCTTCTGGTCAGAGAAACGATAGTTCCAGCAGTTTCTCTGACATGCATTGCCCTTAATAAATTCCAGCACTCAAACGCTGTGCTAGCATTTGCTACATGCAATAACTGAGAGTTGCTCAAACACAGCATAATTTGGGCACGGGCCCTTTCATCTAGCCGTTTTTTCTCAGCAGAGTCCCGTCTCAAAACCTCAGTTTCAACACAGTCCCATAGTCTATCTCCTTAACAACTGCTGCATTTTAATTGACCAACTCAGCCAGTTGCTCTCTGAGAGAAGTTCAAAAGGGATGCCTCCCCCAATATTTACAACTTGGGAAGACTGGAAATCTGCCATCTCTGCTGGTGCTTGCTGAGCCCCTTCTGTGGGGCCTCCAGCAATCTCTCCTGACTCTCTCTTTAGAGTCCAACTGGATGGTCCTGGCTGGCACTCACCGGCTTCTAGCTGCTGCCTCTGTTGACCCTCAGGTCCCGCCTGGCTCTGCAACTGGTGTAGCTGCTCTGTGAGTCGCCTACTGTGGTCCTCTAGCAGTTCAAACTGTTCCAGTAGCCGACGCTGAGTGCTTTCCTGATCCTCAGATCCTAGCTGCTCCAGCGTCGCTGCAGACAGTTACAGCTTGCCACCAACTGCTCCAACGCACAGCCACTGGCTCCGTACACCACCAGGACTCACCAGCTCCCTGCTGAGATGCCGTCAGTCGTTTTGCATTCTGCACATGCTCAGAAACACTGGGCCCATAACCTGTCAGTGTTTGTAAAAAGCAAAAAAAAAAGAAGGAAAGGGTTCTGACCTCCCTTTGTCTCCTCAGTCTCCTTGTCGGCACAAAAAGAGTCCACGAGAATATCCTTGCAGAGTTTTATTCTTAAAAATCTTTGTGCAAAACACGACTGAATACCTATACACACCAGTACTAACCAACCAACCCAAACACCAGCCTCAGCAACAAACTAACATTTCTCACTTATATATACAACTTGGTGCAGACCGCTGAGTCATGCTGACCCAGCTTTATTAAACAAACAGTGGCCATTTTAGCCATGACAGGGCCTGCGCTTCAGGGTTGTCGTTTTGAGACCCCACTTCCTCCCTGGGTTTCCAATTATTACTTTTTCTGGAAGGGACTGAGTATTACTGCTCCCCCTGAGTCTCCTTTGATTTCATCTCCCAAGGTAGAGACTTCAGTTGCTGTTTTCAGCCTAAATGAGCAGGAACCTCTTGGAAACATTGCTCTAAACTGATCAGCTGTTTGAGCTCATCTAACTTTCCTCCCATCTGTCCAGAGCTTGGTCAATTCGGCTACCCAGTTGGGCCTACGTCTCTCCTGGTTTCCTTTTAATTTCACGAAAGGCTTTTTGGCTTTGTTCTGCAGTCAGTCCAAAGCGCACTTTCACTCTCTCCTTAAATGTGAGGGAATCAGAGGTTTCATCCTCTCTGAGATCTGAGTATATTTCACTCAAAATTCCACATATCTGTAGGCGTACGTACAGCATCCAGTTTTCCTAATGAATGTTTAAGTCTGCCAGTCCGCTCAAAACTAAATAGGATCTGTGTGGGTTTTAACTTCATATCCCACCTCTGCCCCCAATTAATATGCGACGACGCAAGGGCTCTTTCCCCCCCGGCACCCTTGGACCCGTCTTCTCTCCTAAATATAGTTCACCCACCTCACAGAACACAATTTCCACAAATGCCCTCCAACTACCTCAGATTATCTTGTGGGGGACTCGCGTGAGGTCGTCATCATTTAGTCATTTAGTCGTGTCCGCCTCTTCGTGACCCCCTGGACCAGAGCATGCCAGGCCCTCCTGTCTTCCACTGCCTCCCGCAGTTTGCTCAAACTCATGCTGGTAGCTTTGAGAACACTGTCCCACCATCTTGTCCTCTTTCGTCCCCTTCTCCTTGTGCCCTTCATCTTTCCCAACATCAGGGTCTTTTCCAGGGAGTCTTTCTCTTCTCATGAGGTGGCCAAAGTCTTGGAGCCTCAGCTTCAGGACCTGTCCAGGGCTGATTTCCTTCAGAATGGAGAGGTTTGATCTTCTTGCAGTCCATGGGACTCTCCAGAGTCACCTCCAGCACCAGAATTCAAAAGCATCCATTCTTCGGCGATCAGCTTTCTTGATGGTCCAGCTCTCACTTCCATACATCACTACTGGGAAAACCATGGCTTTTACTATACGGACCTTTGTTGGCAGGGTGATGTCTCTGCTTTTTAGGATGCTTTCTAGGTGTGCCCCAGGATGTTAAACACAGGAGTGATGGCCGCTCACCTAGATGGCTTTAAAATGTTGCTGTTTAGTTGTTTAGTCGTGTCTGCCTCTTCGTGACCCCCTGGACCAGAGCACGCCAGGCCCTCCTGACTTCCACTGCCTCCCTCATGTTTGTAGCTTCGAGAACACTGTCCCACCATCTCGTCCTCTGTCGTCCCCTTCTCCTTGTGCCCTCCATCTTTCCCAACACCAGGGTCTTTTCCAGGGAGTCTTCTCTTCTCATGAGGTGGCCAAAGTATTGGAGCCCCAGCTTCACGATCTGTCCTTCGCGTGAGGTAAAACTTACTAATTGGGAGTCTCAGGCAAGATTTATTCAAATAAACATTAACAATTTTATTTAACAAGGAAGTTTATGACATGAGTGGATAAAACTTAGGATATTTCAGTTTACAATGTTATTTCCCTTCAAGGTTTTCTCTGTTGTTTCACACCTAATACTTTGGCTCTTAACAAGGTGGCACTTTCTGCCAGTTACCCTACTCCCAAGGTACTCCAAGCCAAAGACCCAAGGGATCTCTGGTTTGGGAGTCTTCTCTTTCTAGAAGGATCTCTCCCCTCCTGACTGGGATGAGAGCTCAGCAGCCGGTCTCTTTCCAGCTCCTCCTTCTCCTGGCTCAGCCTCCCAGTTCATTCCTGGCCTGATTTACTCTCCCAGGACACCACACACTCTCCTTCCCACTAAGCTCAGAGACTCCTTTCTCTAGCTGGTGATCTTTTCCTCAGAGTGGATGTTTCCACCCAGAACCAGCTCCTCTCACTCCCCATCTTCCCCACCTCCCTCCAAAGCTCCTAGCCATGGGGGGAACTGGGCCCAGGTCTCCCTCCTCCATCTCCAGGGCTCTTAGTCCATCCGCTAAACCACATGGGGTGTCTTTGGGTGTAATAATAATAATAATTTATTATTTATACCCCCGCCCATCTGGCTGGGCCTCCCCAGCCACTCTGGGCGGCTTCCAAAAAAATATTAAAATACTATAATACATCAAATATTTAAAGCTTCCCTAAACAGGGCTGCCTTCAGATGTCTTCTAAAAGTCTGGTAGTTGTTCTCTTTGACATCTGCTGGGAGGGTGTTCTACCACTGAGAAGGCCCTCAGACAGAGGGCCCTCGGCGCTGGACCTGTGTCCGGGTAGAATGATAGGGGTGGAGACGCTCCTTCAGGAACACTGGGCTGAGGCCATTTAGGGCTTTCAAGGTCAGCACCAACACTCTGAATTGTGCTCGGAAATGTACTGGGAGCCAATGTAGGTCTTTCAAGACTGGTGTTATATGGTCTCGGTGGCTGCTCCCAGTCACCAGTCTGGCTGCCACATTCTGGATTAGTTGTAGTTTCCGGGTCACCTTCAAAGGTAGTCCCACATAGAGCACATTGCAGTAGTCCAAGCAGGAGATAACCAGAGCATGCACCACTCTGGCGAGGCAGTCTGCAAGCAGATAGGGTCTCATCCTGGTAAACAGCTGCCCTGGACACAGATTTGACCTGTGCTTCCATGGACAGCTGTGAGTCCAAAATGATTCCCAGGCTGCGCACCCGGTCCTTCAGGGGCACAGTTGCCCCATTCAGGACCAGGGAGTCCTCCACACCTGCCCGCCCCCTGTCCCCCAAAAACAGTCCTTCTGTCTTGTCAGGATTCAACCTCAATCTGTTAGCCGCCATCCATCCTCCAACCACCTCCAGACACTCACACAGGACCTTCACCGCCTTCACTGGTTCTGATTTGAAAGAGAGGTAGAGCTGGGTATCATCCGCCTACTGATGAACACCCAGCCCAAACCTCCTGATGATCTCTCCCAGCGGCTGCATGTAAATGTTGAAAAGCATGGGGGAGAGGACAGAAACCTGAGGCACCCCACAAGTGAGAGCCCAGGGGTCTGAACACTCATCCCCCCCCCCACTTTCTGAACACGGCCCAGGAGGAAGGAGCGGAACCACTGTATGACAGTGCCCCCAACTCCCAGCCCCTCAAGACGGTCCAGAAGGATGTTATGGTCGATGGTGTCAAAAGCCGCTGAGAGATCCAGCAGAACTAGGAAACAGCTCTCACCTTTGTCCCTAGCCCGCCGGAGATCATCAACCAGTGCAACCAAGGCAGTTTCAGTCCCATGATGAGGCCTGAATCCCAACTGGAAGGGATCCAAATGGTCCGCTTCTTCCAGGCATGCCTGGAGTTGTTCAGCAACCGCTCGCTCAATCACCTTGCCCAAGAATGGAAGATTTGAGACTGAGCGATAGTTGGCCATCGTGGCCGCATCTAAAGATGGTTTTTTAAGAAGCGGTTTAATAACCGCCTCTTTCAGCGGGTTGGAAAAGGTTCCCTCATGGAGGGAAGCATTCACCATCCCACGAAGCCCATCGCCCAGCCCTTCCCGGCTAGCTTTTATAAGCCAGGATGGGCAAGGATCCAGGAGACAGGTGGTTGGTTTCACTCGTCCAAGCAGCCTGTCCACATCCTCGGAGGTAACCAATTGGAATTGATCCCACGCAATTTGACTAGACAGGACTCTAGCACTCTCCTGCCCCGGCCCTGCTCCCACGGTGGAGTCTACCTCTTCTCGAATCTGAGTGCCTTTATCTGCAAAAAACTTTGCAAAATCATTGCAGGAGATCATGTGGCCCGTACTGGGCCCTGATGTCGCAGGTGGTTCCGCTAAATTGTAAACCACCTGAAAAAGTCTCCTGCTGCTATTTGAGAGGCAGTGTGGTGTAGTGGTTAAGAGCGGTAGTCTCGTAATCTGGGGAACCGGGTTCGCGTTTCCGCTCCTCCACATGCAGCTGCTGGGTTGTTATGATATGAGTACTACGCAGCTGCGAACAAGCATTTCGATGTTTACATCACATGATGGGTCTAAGTGTGGGACAGGATGTTCCAGGCGATTCTCAGGGTTATGTACTCTGTGTAATAGGAGACCTTCCTGTTGTTTGTGTCCAGGAGGACTTTCTCAGTTGCTCGGAGGATTCTGAGTGAGCAGACATGTTTTTGTACAGTGTACAGTCAGGAATAAAACAGAGATAAAATAGACCACTTTCTGACTGTTTTCTTTCTCCTGCTGCTATGCAAGGGGGAAGGGGGTGTGCACCTTTCATCAGGGAGGTGTCGCCTATTCAGATCTCCCTGGTCTGCCAGGATGCCAGCCAGGGTAGGTTATCGGCAACAGGCCCCGACAAGCCTGGGAAGAGGAGCCAGCCTTTCCCGAGGGGGCCAGTTTCCAACATGGGTGACCTTGGGCTAGACACACTTCTTTGAAGTCTCTCAGCCCCACTCACCTCACAGAGTGTTTGTTGTGGGGGAGGAAGGGAAAGGAGAATGTTAGCCGCTTTGAGACTCCTTAAAGGAAGTGAAAGGCGGGATATCAAATCCAAACTCCTCTTCTTCTTCTTTCTGCAGATGCAATAGAGGCGGCAAAGAAAGTCTTCTTCTTCGTCGCTATCGCCCCTTGGTAGGCTCAACGTAGAGCTCTAACCTGTGTCCGGTCAGATTCGGAATGGGTCATCCACCACCGGCGCTCTAGCTGTCTCCAACAATTGTTTCATTGCCCTCAGATCCATGGAAAACCACGGGGCTGTCCTGGCTCCATGCAATCGGAGAGGGCGCTTCGGAGCCAAACAGTCAATAGCCCTGGTTAACTCCATATTCCAGCGGGCCACCAGGGAATCAGCTGAAAGGCCATCAACATGGGGTAAAGCATCCCCTACCACTCTCTGGAAACTATATGGATCCATTAAGTGGTGGGGGCGGACCATCCAAATCAGTCCCACCTCCCTGCAGAGGGAAGGGTCACAGAGAAGTCCAATTGCACCAGGAAGTGATCTGACCATGGCACTTCTTTGGTTTCGCTTTTACTTAGTGTCATATCACCAACATCCATAGAGGTAAACACCAGGTCCAAGGCATGTCCGCGGCTATGGGTTGGGCCAGACTTATTCAGGGACAGCCCCATGGAGGCCATGCTTTCCACAAAGTCCCGAGCGGCCCCTTGTAAGGTCGTGTCAGCATGGATGCTAAAATCCCCTAGGACAACCAAGCTAGGTGTCTCCAGGAGAACATCTGCCACAACCTGAAGCAGCTCAGGCAGGGAATCCTTGATGCAGCGTAGGATATTCTCCTAGGTGCCCCAACCTGCCACTTCCCCTGAGCTTATTGCAGCCTGATGGCAACAAACAGGCGTGCGTGTCCTGCTTGTTGGCAAGTAAAGCAACACCCGTCCCTGGTTGGGATGGAGGGACTCGCCTCTTGAATGGTGGAAATGACCATCCAGCCACGTAGCTGGTCAGGGGCCCAGGCCCCTCCTGAATCTTCTTCTGAGGGTCTCAGGATGGGTGATGAATTTCGGGGAATTGGATTGGCCGGCTGTGCCCTTCTGCATTTGTCCCTGCCCTGCCCCAGTGCATCATGGCACTCGGAAGCCACTCCTGAGAGGACCTGTTCTCCTCCCCAGCCTCCCTTTGATTCCATGGGCCTTTCAGAGTCTCTCTAGGACACCTGGCTCACAACAAGGCCAGCTTGTCTTCCCAATGTCCCTGTAAGTGAGGAGAAAATGCTTGCCATTTCTGTTTGCCACTGAGCAGTGCTTTGGAGTCACAAGATTCTCATTACATTCCACACATTCCATACTGTTGGAAGTCTCACGGGAGACGGATGGGATGTTAGTGGTTTCCTGTTCCTTTGTTGTTCAGTTGCTCTCTGCTCTCACAGAGAGAGGATGTATTTTTCTGCCTGCGTAGCTAGATAATAAAACTCCTAGCAATGTAGCCCAAACCTCTCGTCTCTTCCGTGCTGGAAACTCTGCTGAATGGGGAATGTGCCTGGAGCCTTATATTTTTTTTTTAATAATATTTTATTAGGTTTTATCAATAGAAAAGTTTAGAAAAATACAAAGACAAAAAAATACAAAATTACAAAATACAAACATACAGAAATTAAACACAAAGAAAAAGAAAAAACACATATACCGTATTTTTCGTCCTATAGGGCACACTGGCACATAGGACGCACCTCATTTTTTGGGAGGGAAATGAATTTAAAAAAATTATTTCCCCCCCCCAGCCCTGGCTGCCGCCCCAAGCCTTGCGCTCACCTGCCCGAAGCACGGGGCACCCTCCGGAGGGCTCCCCGTGCTTCGGGGTGACAGGCTGCCGCCTCAAGCCTCGCGCACCCGGCGGGACCTCCTGCCGGGCGCGCGAGGCTTGCAAACACTCGCCCGAAGCAGGGGGAGCCCTCTGGAGGGCTCCCCGTGCTTCAGGCGACATGCTGCCACCCCAAGCCTCGCGCACCCGGCGGGACCTCCTGCCGGGCGCGCGAGGCTTGCAAACACTCGCCCGAAGCAGGGGGAGCCCTCTGGAGGGCTCCCCGTGCTTCGGGCGACATGCTGCCACCCCAAGCCTCGCGCACCCGGCGGGACCTCCTGCCGGGCGCGCGAGGCTTGCAGACACTTGCCCGAAGCAGGGGGAGCCCTCTGGAGGGCTCCCCGTGCTTCGGGCAACAGGCTGCCACCCCAAGCCTCGCGCTCCCGGCGGGACCTCCTGCCAGGCGCGCAAGGCTTGCGGACACTCGCGGGGGCTACAGGCTGCTGCCCGCAAGCCTTGTGAGCCCACGGGAACTCCCACCGGGCTTGCAAGCCTTGCGGATAGCTTCCTGAAGCCTGGAGAGCGAGAGGGGTCAGTGCGCACCGATGCCTCTCGCTCTCCAAGCTTCAGCGAAAGCCTGCATTCGCCCCATAGGACGCACACACATTTCCCCTTCATTTTTTGGAGGGGAAAAAGTGCGTCCTATGGGGCGAAAAATACGGTAAAAGAAAACAAAAACTCCCTCTTTCTTGATTTCTCATCTTTAGTTAACTTATTTTCCTGACTTCCTCACGTCTCCCTTTTTTGTATCCCTTTTAAAAATTGGTTCAGCAAATTCATATTCTATTAGTTTATCTATTATCCATCCCATCTTACATTTTACCTTGTTGCTAGAACCCCTTCAATTCATTTCAATGTCATCAGCTTTCAAAAATTTTACAATATTTCTGCAAATAAGTTTTACATTTCCTCCAATCTTCTTCCACCAGCTCTTCTCCCTGGTCTCGGATTCTGCCAGTCATTTCCGCCATTTCCATGTAGTCTATTAGTTGCATCTGCCATTCTTCCAAGGTGGGTAGGAATTGTGTCTTCCAATGCTTTGCAATGAGAATTCTTGCTGCTGCTGTAGCATACATAAAAAAAATTCCTTCCAGTAGCACCTTAAAGACCAACTAAGTTAGTTCTTGGTATGAGCTTTCGTGTGCAGTCATGACGTGAAGGAGGCATTGAAGGAATAGATCATAATTTGGGTCAGCCCTCCTCCTCCTCCTGTGCATCTGACCAGAGCCATGGCTGCTTTCCTGAGGCCCTTTCTCTGCTTCTGCCCCCATGAAAGTTCCCTGCAGACAGACCAGCCCTTCAAGAGCAAAAGGGGGCCATCTTGGAGGGGGGCAGGCATAATATTAAGCCTTACTGAGAGCGTCCGAGATCCCCCAATTCTCCTCCATGACTTCCTTATGGAGGGCTCTCTGGTCAGGATCCAGCAATGCCCATTCCACATCTGTGAAATGGACAGCTACATCTTCAAAGCACACTGGACCCTAAAAGAAAAAGGTGAACTGTTACACTTTGTTGTTTTCTGCCTCTTAATTGATGTTCTGTATTAAGTGGATTCTTTTTCTGTTTTTTTTAATAAGATATTTATTAAGATTTTTTTAAAATAGTACAGTAAAAATGAAAAAAATAACAAAAATACAAAATAAAAATGGTTAAAAACACTCAGATTTCCATTACTTATTTTCCTTTAGCTTGTTTCCCGGACCTCCTCATACCTCCCTTTTTTGTATTCCACTTCCATCTGTTGGTTCAGCAAATCCTTACCCTCTTTATTTATCCTAATCTTTGATCTTAAAAATAATAACGTTAAATTTTTACCTATTAATAACCCTTTTTTCATATTCCTTAAAGCATTACAGCTGGAAACCACTTAATTTCTATCCAACATCATTCTAACATTCATTAATTTTACAATATTTCTGTAGATAGTCTTTAAATTTCTTCCAATCTTCTTCCCCCGACTCTTCTCCCTGGTCTCGGATTCTGCCAGTCATTTCTGCCAATCCCATATAGTCCATCACCTTCATCTGCCACTCTTCCAGTGTGGGTAGATCTTGCGTCTTCCAATACTTTGCAATGAGTATTCTTGCTGCTGTTGTAGCATACATAAAAAAAGTTCTGTCCTTCTTTAGCACCAATTGGCCGACAATGCCCAGGAGAAAGGCCTCTGGTTTCTTCAGGAAGGTATATTTAAATACCTTTTTCAGTTCATTATATATCATTTCCCAGAAAGCCTTAATCCTTGGGCACGTCCACCAAAGGTGAAAGAATGTACCTTCAGTTTCTTTACATTTCCAGCATTTATTATCGGAAAATGATAGATTTTTGCAAGCTTGACTGGGATCATGTACCACCTGTATATCATTTTCATAATATTCTCGCTTAGGGAATTACATGCCGTAAACTTCATACCTGTGGTCCATAACTGTTCCCAGTCAGCAAACATAATATTATGTCCAACATATTGTGCCAATTTAATCATTGCAGATTTCACCGTTTCATCCTGAGTATTCCATTTCAACAGCAAGTTATACATTCTTGTCAAATTCTTAGTTTTGGTTCCGACTCTCTGAGCAAAGAGGAAGGAAAAGGGGGTCCTGCAAGGAGAGGATGAGGGGAAGACCCCCTTTTCTAGGGGTGGGGGAGAGGGATTGGGCTCCCAAGTCAAGAGAGCACCTTGTATCCTGGCACTGAAAAGACACCCCCCCTCACACACACACTTTGTGGCATCTCCTTTTGGCAAAGGGTCAAAACATAGTTCCAACTTAAAAACCACCTCCAGGACCAGGCACCCTCAATAAGCTTTGGACTACAACACCCAACCGGGCCTGCCAGCAGAAGGCAGGGGGGATGGAAACAGCCGTCCAAAAGGTCCGGCCAGCTCCAGAGGCGACCCAAGGCTGCTCTCCAACGGGGCGCTGCTCCAGGCATCTGAGTTGCCCAGCTCAAGGGAGCTGGCGGGACTAAGAACCGGGGTTCCTGAATCGCAGGGGTTGGACTAGATGAGCCTGGAGTGTCCTCTTCCAGGATTCCTCTTCTGGCTGCCAATGGCACGGCTGGAATGTCTCCCAAAACTGCCCCCCCTTTCACAAGGAGGTCTCCCCTCCCCTGTGTCTTAAACTACCCTTTGACTGGCAACCATCTCCAATCTCCTTGCTGGACAATCCCAACCAAAGATGCATTAGATTCTCTGAAATCTACTCAGGAGTCCTGTAGTGATTTCATGCTCTTTATTGCAGATTGTAAAGCAGTGATTTAATTGCACCCCCCCCCCCAACCTCAGGCTTTTATCTACATTATTTACACAATTAGTCCCGTCTGATTGGCTGATTCTGCTTCCCTCCTGGAGCCTGATTGGTCTTTTCCTGCAGGCCAATCAGTTGTTGCATTTTAGGATCCTACTAGCCTTTTCTTCTAGGATCCAAGCTTAGTACATAACCCCCCCTCCCCTCTAAGTTCCCGTTGCGCCCAGGAGGTTAGCATTCCTAGTCGTTGAGATATGCCGGTCACCTACGTAAGCCTTGTGGTCTTGGGTGTCTCTGTAGGGGTTCCTGCTTCTGGCTCTTGTTCCAGGGCTGCCGGCTGTGACGGGGTCGTAGGGTTGGACGCAGCTGGTCCACTTGGTTGTGGTTCTGGTTCCTGTGGCTGCTCGGCCTCGGTCACTTCTGGACTTCCTAGTTCTGCCTCCCTTACCCGCTCCTCCTGCGGGTTTTCCTTAAAACAGGGTGGGGGGTTGAGATGGCTTAGTCTTCCAAACAACCCTTTATCTATTAGTTAGTAGACAAGCTTCCCAGTGCAAGGAGAGGAAAGCAGACCTCTTAGCCCAGCCTGGCCCCCCACCAAATTCTGCCCGCATGCCTTGAGGCCCCAAGATGGGCGGAGGAAGGCCTGGAGGGCAGCTGCTGGCTGGGACTTTGATTGGGGCAGGGTGGGGGCACAGGGAGAGGGAGACAGGAAGACCGGCCAGGGGGTGGCACTGGGGGGATTTATTCACATTGGTTTTCTACCCAAAAACCACCATCCCCGGCTGTGAGGGGGGTGGCGCCTCTTCCATGAATTCCTCTTCCACTCCCAGCCACTCCGCTCAAACCTTTGCTAAAATCCTGCTCTCCTCCCTCCTCTCCGTCTCAGAGGCTGGGCTTTCTGTCTCATCTCAAGAACCGCCAAAGCGCTCGCAATTGCCTCTTATCTTCCACCCAAACCGTCCACATCAATCCTAAGCGTCTCCTGTTCTGATTTCCACTTTTTGTCTTCTTTTCCAGCTTTTCAGACTTCTCCTCCCTTCCTTTCATGGAGACATCTAGTGCTTCTGTTTTCTTTGTCAGTGGTCAAATTTGTCACCATTTAATGATTTTTATCAATTCGGGCTAATAGCTTCTCCAAATTTAACACAGGCCTAGTGTTAACTGTTTTTGAACTGCCATATTCAAAATCTCCCTCTCCCTTGTTCTCAAAGCAGCCTATTTTCCAGCAGCACCTTTTCAGTTTGTCAAGGTCACAGAATAACTCTTTCCCAAGAGATCCTGTTTCCTGCATTTTTCCAGCCCTCCCTCTTCCTTCCAGCCTGATCCCCAACACACATAAGCTGTTTAACATAAAAACCAATTTCTCAAATTAAGATTTCAATTAAACAAATAAACCAAATAATTACTTTAAGAGAGGAACCATAAAAAAGAAAAAAAGAAATAATGTGTCCAAGAGGACATAGACGTCCAGGTAAGAGTGGTTGTCTTGCAGGAATCCAATTCTCTTTAAGTGGCTCAGAGTAGAAGAAATATGTGAAGGGTTTCAGAACTTACAGGGCTAAGAGTTCTGAGTGACGTTTCACATCTTGAGGGGTGGCTGCTATACACATACGGAAGTGGTTTTCTCTGTGTGTGTTATTCTTGTCCGCTCTGCGAGAGGAGAGATGTGTGCTTTGTCGCCGGGTGTCTGAAGTGGAATTTACGATGTTATGCAACACGATTAAAGGCTGTTGAAGATAAGAGAACGGCTTGCGTGTGTCCTGATTTATTACCCACACACTGCAATCGCTTCTGACCGCTGTGTTCGCTCTGCTAAACCGGCCAAAGAGGCAGGAGGACGTTTGGATCGGCACAGACAGCTTGCAGGCGCAGCGAAAGTGTGCCGGGCTCCATTTTGGCCCTCTTGGCCGCCATAGGTTATGGGCAGCTAGCCAAAGCTTTGAAGCTGTTGCAGCGGAGACGTCCCGTGTGTGGGGGAAGCCAGCTGAGAAGATGCTGGAGCCAGCTGGAGCTTTGCTTTCCTTTGAGGCTGAAAGGAGCTCGCTGGGAGGATAAGCTGGGAGCCGGAAGGAGCTACTGCTGTTGTTCGTGAGTACGCTCAGCCCCGGGGGAGGAGATGGCAGACAGCCATGAATCATATTCCGTCCCCTTCGAAAAATTAAATGGGCAAAACTGGCAAGAGTGGAGCAGGAAGCTGAAGGCCTGGCTGGTAGCCAAGGGGCTGTGGGAGGCGGTCCAAGGGCCTCCACTACCACCAGCAGCGGCCGGTGCTTCGGCAGCAGAGGTTGCAGCTGCAAACGCTTCGCAGAGAAAAAACCAGAAAGCCCTGGGAGCTATAGTGCTCAGTTTGGAGGGTTCACAGCTACCGTTGGTCGAGGGTCTTGAGACTGCTCAGGAAGCTTATGCAGCGTTAGAGAGAGTGCACCACAGGACCACGGCTGGTGCAAAGATCCACACCACTAGACGCTTGTTTGAGATGAAGTTGCGTCCAGGTGGCAACATCAGACAGCATGTTACTGAGATGCTCTCTGTTTTCAATGTGTCAGAGCCGCTTCCAGGTCCCAGCTCACAGAGGACCACGCTAGCTGGCAGTACTGTACAAAAGTCTTTATTGAGTTACAGTTTCCATTTTCAAGCCGCAGCGCGCAGCTCTACGTCTTAGAAGCTAGACCGGCGAAGCTCCGTCTGAGTCTCCGCCTCCTGTACACCAACTTAATACTCTAGCCTTACTCCACCTCTTCCGTCTTTCCTTCCTCCTCTGGGTCCCTCTACCCCCCGTGGTCTCTTCCTTCCTGGACTCTTCTGACGCTGACCCCCCGGACTCTTCTCCCTCCTTGCGGCGGGCTTTAGGACCTGGCTCCCTATCCGGGCTGCTTACTGTGCCGCCTTCCTGTGCATTTGAACTTGGCGCGCGTGCCCAGCCTTCAACCTTCCTCTTGACCGTTTCCTCGCTCCCCGATGGAGGTGTGGCCAATCCTGACTCATGCCCTCCCGCTTGCGGCGAGCCGCCAGATCCCGATACCTGGGACCCCTCCCCCCTACTGCGCTCTGGTGGGGAAGCTGGTCCCGATTTCCAACTGCTGCTCTCTGAGTCCCCTCTGGTCCCTTCTTCCTGGGGTGTCCCCCTAGGCGCCCCCCTTGCTCTGACCACTGGCGCCCCTTTCTGTGAATCTTCCGATTCACTGGAAAGACTCAGAGATCTCGGGCCGCTGTCATCGCTCATATTTCCTTCGGATTCCTCCCCCTCTCTCTCTGTTTCCTCCCTTTCCTGTGACTCTGTTCCTGAACCCCTGACATCCATCCCCCCTCGAAGCCCCCCCTTCCCCCCTCCCCTCCTTCAGGCGTGGGTGCTGGGTGCTCCGTTGTTATGGGGGTGAGTGCCGGATACAGTTCGTTTCCCGTGGCGTACATCCAACTGGATAAGTCCGGCTCTTCCTCCTTGCACTCGCCGCCGTCGATGTCCTCTGCTTCCATCTCTGTGCCGCCGTGCTCGAACCCAAGGTCCTCCCCGAACACGTCCATGTCCGTCTCTCCCTCGGTCTCTTCTGGGTACGTTGCTCGCCCGGGCCCCTCCAGCCACTTCCTGCGCCACTGCTCCTCTGGTCGATCATCCCACCAATACGAGGGTTCTGAGGCAGATCCTGAGGGTGACCCCTCTGGGGAACGTGTGTCCAGTGTCGGTTCTTCGTCCGAGTCGAACCCCTGGAACGTGCTGGCTGAAAGCGTGGGTGTGAAAAGCCAGTCGTTGAAAAACTCGGCTGGCATGGGCCTGTGTGGGAAGAGGGCATGAAACTCGTCTTTGAGCAGAGGTTCCTCCAAAGCGTAGCCCGGCACCCAGCTGTTGGCACTGGCTGGGGTGCCCTCTCTGGCGAGAAGGTATTCTACTCCCTCTTCCCCCCATCTTGAGTCTAAAATCTCTGTGACCTCGTTGATGGGCTCCCCCTCTGGCGACCCCCCTGCGTGGTCCTTTCCCTGAGCGGGCTCGGTGCCGTCCCTGGCTCCTGAAATCTGTGAGGTGCCTTGTAGGGAGTGAGCACTGATCTATGGAATACCGGATGCATCCTGGATCCCTCTGGAAGTGTCAGCCGGAAAGCCACCGGATTGACCTGTGCCTCGACTTGGAAGGGCCCTAGCTGCTTATGTCCGAGCTTCTTTTTCGCTAACGATCTGGCCGGCACTGCCTGGGCTGCCAACCAAACCCAGTCTCCCACCTGTATTTCTTCCCCAACCCTCCTGTGTCTGTCAGCCTGCAGTTTGTATGCGTGCTTAGCTAGCTCTAACTGCCTTCGAAGCTGTTCGTGGACCTCCTGCAACTCTGACGTGAAGGCGTCCGCTGCCTGTGGCTCCCCCTCCCCCACTCTCTCTAATCCCGGGAAGGTTCTGGGATGCCTCCCATTGTTGGCGAAGAACGGCGTCACCCCCGTGGACACGTGCTTCGTGTTGTTGTAGGCGAACTCGGCGAGTGGCAGGTAGTCCACCCACGTTGCAGGCTGCTGATTTGCGTAACATCTCAGGTACTGCTGCATGATAGCATTGACCTGCTCCGCTTGTCCGTTGGTCTGCGGGTGTCTAGCCGACGCCAGGTTGATCTTGACGTTCAGGATGCCCATCAGCTTCTGCCAGAAGTTCGAGATGAACTGTTGCCCCCTGTCGGACAGTATAGACCGTGGCAGACCGTGAACCTTGAACACGTGATCTATGAACAGTTTGGCAGTCTGTTCCGCCGTGGCCACCTTCGCACATGGAATGAAATGTGCCATTTTGGTTAACAAGTCCACCACCACTAGCACTGCTGTCTTACCCCTCGAGCTGGGCAGATCCGCGACAAAGTCCAGGGCCACCCTCTCCCACGGTTCGAGTGGAGTTTGCAGCGGTTCAAGCAGTCCCGCCGGCGGTTTATGCACTGGCTTAGCCCTCTGGCAGGTGTCGCACCTCGCGACGTAATCCGCGACTTCCCCCCGCATCTTGGGCCACCAGAAGTCTCTGGCGACTAATTCTATCGTCTTCTCCGTGCCAAAGTGCCCGGCGGTGGGTGCGTCGTGCAACTGCTGCAGTACCGTAGCGTGGAATTCGTCTCCCGGTACGTAGAGGGCCCCTTTGCGGATGAGCAACCCTTCGCGTATCTGGAACTCGTCGCCCTTCGCCGTGCCCCTGTGCACCTCCTCCATCTTCGCTCGTGCGAAGGAGTCTTCCTGCAGCACGCGGCGTACAGCATCCAGGTCTACGGTTGCCGAAGAGCACCCCCACGCTTCTGGTGCGAAAATGTGCTTGGCCGCCGCTGGCGTCGCCTCCTCGAGGTATTGCGGCTTCCTGGACAGTGCATCCGCCATGACGTTGTTGTCACCTGGGACGTACTCTATCCTGAAGTCGAAGTCTGCAAAGAATTCTGCCCAACATATGTGCCTCTGGTTCAGGAACCTCGCCGTGCGCCAGTACTCCAGATTCTTATGGTCCGTGCGGACCTGCACTGTGTGTTTGGCTCCGATCAGGAAGTGCCTCCACGCCTTGAATGCTGCATGAATGGCAAGCAACTCCCTGTCCCAGATGGTGTAGTTCTGCTCCGACTTGCTGAGCTTCCTGGAGTAGAAGGCGCACGGCCTCCAATCCCCATGCGGGTCTTGCTGCAACAGGACTGCTCCCACGGCCCTGTCTGAGGCGTCTGTTTCAACCCTCATCGGTTTGCCGGGATTTACATGCAGTAGCTGCTCTTCGGACGAGAAGAGACGCTTGAGTTTCTGAAAGGACTGCTCCGCCTGCTCCGTCCAGATGAACTTCTTCTTCTTGGAGCTGAGCGTGTCGGTAATGGCCGCCGTCTGCATCGCGAACCCCTTGATGAACTTGCGATAGAAGTTAGCAAAGCCCACAAACCGCTGGACCTCCTTCCGGTTGCGCGGGCTCTTCCAGTCCAACACTGCGCGAACCTTGGTGCTGTCCATGGCGAGCCCCTTGTCCGACAATTTGTAGCCCAGGAAATCCACCTCCGTCATGTCGAACTGGCACTTCTCCAGCTTGGCATACAGTCTATGCTCCTGTAGCCTTTGCAGAACTTCCTTGACGTCTCTGTCGTGAACCTCCTGCAATTCTGAAAATATCAGGATGTCGTCCAGGAAGCAGACACACTTCTTGTAGAGGAGCCCCGCTAACACGTGATGCATGAAAGCTTGAAAACAGTGGGAGCCATTTTGTAATCCAAATGGCATAACTCTGTATTCGTAGGTGCCCAGGGGCGTGAACATAGCCGTCTTCCACTCGTCGCCCTCCCGTATGCGAATAAGGTTGTACGCCCCTCGCAGATCCAACTTGGTGAACACGCGTCCTTTGCGCACCGTCGCGAGGAGGTCGTCGATCTTGGGCATGGGGAAAGCCGTGGGCTTGGTTTTCGAGTTCAAAATTCTATAGTCCACCACAAGTCTTTTTTGGGGCGTGTCCTTTTTCTTCACAAAGAATACGGGACTGCCCCCCACTGCCTTGGACTCCCGGATGAATCCGCGCTCCAAATTATGATCTATGAACTCCCTGAGTTCTTGTAGCTCATCTTCAGACATGGAATACAGTTTCCCTGTCGGCAGCGTCGCCCCTAGCAGGAGGTCAATCTTGCAGTCATAGGGCCTGTGGGGAGGTAGCTTGTCCGCCTCCTTCTCGCAGAAAACCTCCAAAAATTCTGCGTACTTGTGGGGCACTGCTTGCAGCGTGCCCAATTGCAGCTGTGTGTCCTCTTCTTCCCCCTCCGGACTGGGCAGGATGCAGTGTTCTGCACAGTAAGAGGAGCCGAAAGTTAGTTGCCGCTGGTACCACGCCAACGTTGGACTGTGCCTGTCCAGCCAACTCATGCCCAATACTACAGGCGTGTCCGACAGTTGGGTGACATTAAAGCTGATGACTTCCCTGTGATGTCCAATTTGCATCACCATCGGTGGCGTTTGCTTCACCACCTGCCCCCCTAGCAATTCCCTGCCATCCACCGTGACAACCTTCAGGGGCAGCGTGGCTGGCAGTAGCGTTATATTGTGCTGCTCGATGAAATCCTGTCCTATAAAGTCCGCGTTGCTACCAGAGTCAATGGTAATTGGCACTTCCATTGTAAGTAAATTGGGTAGCCGGAGCGATGCGGTGAGCTGCACCACTGGTTTGGGCGGGAAGGGGTCTGTGGGCTGCAAAATCTCTGGGGACTGCTTCACTGACTCGTCTGGCTGGGCCCCAGTGCCTCTGTTTCCAGCCAGACTCCGTCGTTTCCCTGCTGTGGTTCTCTCTGCTGAGTTGCTTCTGTTACCGTCGCGGAGGCTGCAGTGCGCTTGTGGAGCCTCTGGGGACACTCTTTCGCCATGTGCTGAGGACTGTCACAGAGGTAGCACTTCCTGTTCCCTCTAGGAGGCTTCGCTTTGACTGCTCCCGGTGCTAGGGCTCTGGTTGCTGACTGAGCCCTGGCACCTCCAACCTCCATAGGTTCCCCTCCTCCTCCTGGTGGAGGCGTGGAGTGCGCACACGCTGCATCCCTGGGAAAGAAGGAAGGCGCTCTTGCCGACTCACGTCCTCCACGCCCTTCGTCTCTGCTCCATGGACGTTCTTCTAGACGCACCCCAATCGTCAGCGCCCTCTGAACGATCTCCTGAGTGCTCCGGGGTCTCTCCCCCCTCGCAATTTCGTCTTTTACCACACTGTTCAATCCTTCCCAGAAAAGGTCTCTGACTGGAGCTGAATCTTTGTCCCATTCCAGGGCACTGACCAGTGCAAAAAAGCGGGAATGATACTGCCTCACACTGGCCCTCCCTTGTTTCAGCCCATGTATCTCTTTTCTGGCGATATCAACGTCTATATTTGATAAAAAACACGAATCCATCGCTTTAATGAAGGCATCCGCACTTCGGAGCGCCGGATCCTTATCTCTCCACAGATTGCGCAGCCACGCTTTAGCGTCTCCATGCAAATGGGATAGAATAAACCCCACCTTCTCTTGCTCATCTCTAAAGTCTTTGTCCAGCAGTTGCAGCGCAAACTGCACATCTGCTCGGAAGTTGGGGTACTGCTGTAAATTCCCATCGAAATGAGATACAAGGCTGCCTCCTCTTCTCCCCAGCCCAATTCCCTCCGATTTGGGTCCCGGTTGCCCCTGCTTTGTAAGCACTTCCAACCTGACTTGGAGATCCTTGTAGGCGGCAGCCGCTTCCTCCTCCCTCTTCCTGGATGCGAGTATCTCGGCGTTTAGTTGTGTCACTGCATTTTGCAGGACTGCTATCTGCTGTTCAGTATTCATCTCGTCCGACTTTCGTGAGCTCGCGAAGCACCAACCTTCACCCCTCGCTGCGTCCACTCACGCTGCGAGGCTTTTGGTGCAAGCGGTGAGACGGAGCTTACTGTCAGAGCCGCTTCCAGGTCCCAGCTCACAGAGGACCACGCTAGCCGGCAGTACTGTACAAAAGTCTTTATTGAGTTACAGTTTCCATTTTCAAGCCGCAGCGCGCAGCTCTACGTCTTAGAAGCTAGACCGGCGAAGCTCTGTCTGAGTCTCCGCCTCCTGTACACCAACTTAATACTCTAGCCTTACTCCACCTCTTCCGTCTTTCCTTCCTCCTCTGGGTCCCTCTACCCCCCGTGGTCTCTTCCTTCCTGGACTCTTCTGACGCTGACCCCCCGGACTCTTCTCCCTCCTTGCGGCGGGCTTTAGGACCTGGCTCCCTATCCGGGCTGCTTACTGTGCCGCCTTCCTGTGCATTTGAACTTGGCGCGCGCGCCCAGCCTTCAACCTTCCTCTTGACCGTTTCCTCACTCCCCGATGGAGGTGTGGCCAATCCTGACTCATGCCCTCCCGCTTGCGGCGAGCCGCCAGATCCCGATACCTGGGACCCCTCCCCCCTACTGCGCTCTGGTGGGGAAGCTGGTCCCGATTTCCAACTGCTGCTCTCTGAGTCCCCTCTGGTCCCTTCTTCCTGGGGTGTCCCCCTAGGCGCCCCCTTGCTCTGACCACTGGCGCCCCTTTCTGTGAATCTTCCAATTCACTGGAAAGACTCAGAGATCTCGGGCCGCTGTCATCGCTCATATTTCCTTCGGATCCCTCCCCCTCGCTCTCTGTTTCCTCCCTTTCCTGTGCCTCTGCTCCTGAACCCCTGACACAATGAGTTGAGGCTGTTGCAAGTTAACTTTTCAGAGGAGCTGAAAGTTTATATTTTGCTCAGCTCTTTGAACAAAAGTTATGACAATTTGTGTCTAACTTTGGAGTCGATGAGTCCCGCAGATCTTACTCTGCAGTACGTGGCAGGACGCTTGGCTGACGATCAGGAACGCCGTGTCAGAGAGGGCTGAGCTGGCACAGGGAGCCCATCCGGTTACAGAGGGGGGGCTAGGCCAGCTGAAAGCTCCGTCCAGGCTTTTTCCACTCGTCGATGTTATGTCTGCAATTCCACCAGTCATTTAAAAAGATCCTGTCCGCAGAGAAGCAGAGAGGCCAGGCAGGATGTCTCCAAGGTCGTTTCCCATGGGAGCCAGTCCAGGAGAGGAGGCCAGCATGGGAATGCGAAGGGAGGACATGCCTCAGAGAGTGGAGACAGTTCTTATCATCTTACTGCTTCCATGGCAACCCTAAAGAACAACTCCAGTGAGGGCAGGGTGATGCAATGGGTAGTCGACTCAGGAGCGAGTCATCACCTGATACCAGCGCCACCTGCTGGCGAGCTGCGAAACTGCAGGGCTGTTTCAGCTGGGACAATTGTTGAATTTGCTGATGGGTCACAAAGGCCATTGTCTAACGTGACAAATGTTTATGTTTCCTTTTTACAGGCAGAGCTGGAAGTCTACGTTGTGTCAGAGATGCATTGTTGTCTGTTATCTGTACCTGCTCTTGTAAAGGAAGGGTACAAGGTTTGCTTTGAAAATGATGTCTGTTCCATTTCCAGGGGGGGGGGGAGACAACTTGTCAGCGTGGAATGCAATAACAATCTCTTTGTTCTAGAGACACCTCTGGAGGGTGGGGGGAATGCCGGAAGAGCACAGGCGCAGTGTGCTAGTGTTCCCAGTCATGATTCTTGTGTTCACTTATGGCACAAGAGAATGTCGCACAGCAGTTTGGAAGATGTTCAGAAGTTGCCCAGCTGCACTAAGGGTTGCAAACTCAAAGCGTGTGGAAAATCCCTAGAGTGCAAGGTATGCAGAAGGGCAAAGGTACAAAGGTGCAGTTATCCCAGGGTGGAGAGGGTAACCACAAAACCTTTTGAGCTTCTGCACACAGACCTGTTTGGTCCCATGGAGTGTCCGAGTCTGGGAGGGGCCAGGTTTGTGCTGACGCTGACAGACGATTTTAGTCAGAACGGTTGGTCTTTCTCGCTGAAGACGCAGGGCGAGGTGGCGCAACTGATCAAAGATTGGGTTGCGGAGGTGGAACTGAGGTTCTCCACCAAGCTGCAAGGGTTCAAGAGCGACCGTGGGTCAAAATTTACTGGGTCTGCTCTGAAGGAGTTTTTCAAGCAAAAGGGAATACGTCACCAGGTGACGGGTGCTGAGTCTCCTCAGGAGAGAGGCGTGGCAGAGCACAGGAGTAAAACACTGGCTGAAGCTGTCAGGGTTCTACTGTGTGACTCTGGGTTGCCTCAGAGCTTTTGGAGTGAGACGTGGAAAGCTGTCAATTTTACGATGAACAGGTCCTATAACCAAGTTATAGGTGACACACCGTTTTTTCTATTGCATCGGAAAAAGCCACAGGTGCATTTCTTCCGTGTGTTTGGTTCCAAGGCTTGGGTGCCTATACCAACGGCTCAACGGAAGGAAGGTGGTCCAAGGTACCAGAAAATGATCTTCTGTGGGTATGAACCTGCGACAAATGGGTGGAAGTTTGCATACCCAGAAGGTGATCAGACCAAGCTTCTGATCAGTAAGCATGCTGAGTTCTGTGAGCAGGATAGTTGGTCAAGACTCAATGATGGTCCTGACGTTCTCTCAGAGTGTCTGTCTGATTCTGAGGAAGGAGAGGCAGAGGCTGAGCCTGTTGCTGAGGAGCAAGTCTCTGATGAGGGTCAAGAACAGGGTTGAGTTTCTCCGCAGGCTGTTAAGAGAGAACCGAAGAGTGAGCCTTCGTCTCCTGTTAGCAAAGTCCAGAAGGCCCGAAGACGCAGCAAGTCAGAGGGGGAGTCTTCTGATGTAGAGGACACGCTTGCTGACCTCAGTGGGTCAGGAGGAGCACCTGAGTTTGTGCTCAGACGGTCAACACGCGCCACAAAGGGGGTTCCACCTGAGAGGTTTCAGGTCACCAGGGCGTGGGTTGGTTTCGCGCAATGCGATTCTGGGAGGTCTCAAGGGGTTCAACAGTTGCCTGGGACAGATGCCAGAGGGCGGCAAAAGGCAATGGGAGGTGAGTTGAACTCAAAAAGGTCTGTAAATGGGTGTTCACACTTACCCTCAGGATGCGAGACGAGAGGGGGTGTGAAGGGTTTCAGAACTTACAGGGTTAAGAGTTCTGAGTGACGTCTCACATCTTGAGGCGTGGCTGCTATACACATACGGGAGTGGTTTTCTCTGTGTGTGTTATTCTTCTCCGCTCTGCGAGAGGAGAGATGTGTGCTTTGTCGCCGGGTGTCTGAAGTGGAATTTACGATGTTATGCAACACAATTAAAGGCTGTTGAAGATAAGAGAACGGCTTGCGTGTGTCCTGATTTATTACCCACACACTGCAATCGCTTCTGACCGCTGTGTTCGCTCTGCTAAACCGGCCAAAGAGGCAGGAGGACGTTTGGATCGGCACAGACAGCTTGCAGGCGCAGCGAAAGTGTGCCGGGCTCCATTTTGGCCCTCTTGGCCGCCATAAAATATTATCCTTCAAAGAGAAACGAACTTATAGAATCATAGAATCCTAGAGTTGGAATAGACCACAAGGGCCATTGAGCCCAACCCCATCAGAACACTCCTGACATGGTTGTCAAGCCTCTGCTTAAAGACCTCCAAAAAAGGAGACTCCACCACACTCCTTGGCAGCAAATTCAACTGTCGAACAGCTCTTACTGTCAGGAAGTTCTTCCTAATGTTTAGGTGGAATCTTCTTTCTTGCAGTTTGGATCCATTGCTCCGTGTCCGCTTCTCTGGAGCAGCAGAAAACAACCTTTCTCCCCCCTCTATATGACATCCTTTTATATATTTGAACATGGCTATCATATCACCCCTTTGTTAGGATATTTCTGTTCCACCTTAAAAGGGAGCAGGATGTTTGTGTCACAGCCTGCGTATTTCCTGTTTCACAGGATGTTTCTGTTGTGTCTTTGCTTTCGTTTCTCTCTGTGTCGTAGACACTGAAGCAGGCGGTCATGGTTTTCTTTGTTCTGATCAACGCTGAATAAAACTTGTAAATAATGCTCTCCTGAGTGCAACTTTGGCTGTGCATTATCTGCTGATAGAGAGTGTGCATCGGCTCTAGATGTTGGGCTATTTCTGGAGCTCATGTCACTAATAGCTGATACTGCGTGACTATGGGAGATCGATGGATCGTCCGGCAGCCGGCTTGGGGGCCATGATGGACTTTATCTCCCTGGCAGTATCCCAACACCCTTAACCTCCTCTTCTCCAGGCTAAACATGCCCAGCTCCCTTAGCCGTTCCTCATAAGGCATCGTTTCCAGGCCTTTGACCATTTTGGTTGCCCTCCTCTGGACACGTTCCAGCTGGTCAGTGTCCTTCTTGAACTGTGGTGCCCAGAACTGGACACAGTACTCCAGGTGAGGTCTGACCAGAGCAGAATATAGTGGCACTATTACTTCCCTTGATCTAGATGCTATACTCCTATTGATGCAGCCCAGAATTGCATTGGCTTTTTTAGCTGCCGTGTCACACTGTTGGCTCATGTCAAGTTTGTGGTCAACCAAGACTTCTAGATCCTTTTCACATGTACTGCTCTCAAGCCAGGTGTCACCCATCTTGTATTTGTGCCTCTAATTTTTTTTTGCCCAAGTGCAATACTTTACATTTCTCCCTGTTAAAGTTCATCTTGTTTGTTTTGGCCCAGTTCTCTAATCTGTCAAGGTCGTTTTGAAGTGTGATCTTGTCCTCTGGGGTGTTAGCCACCTCTCCCAGTTTGCTGTCATCTGCAAATTTGATCAGGATGCCCTTGAGTCCATCATCCAAGTCGTTGATAAAGATGTTGAATAAGACCGGGCCTGTAGGGAAATGGTTGCTTATGCATAAGCGCATGGGAGAAAGTTTATTGCAGGGTTCAAGCAAGAAGCGTTGCTTGGAGTATGAACAGCGCGTGAACAACTCATGCAATCTCAATGATTGGTCCACGTAGCATAGCCTGATGGTGGCATGATACCCATGTATGGTATTGTCTTTATCTGCCGGCTGATACAATGTTCTATTTTTTCCTTAGAGAGAATATTTTTTTACAGTACAAAATAAATGTTGGGCTGCAGCAGCTCCTCAGGCTGTTAGATTCCCTCAATCCATCTTGGCGTGAGACTGATTATTACTGATGACGAGCAGGTTCTCGTCATTTGGTGCCCCGTGTGTTTGATTTCGGACTTCGCGATGCTACAAACCTCTCAGCACTCACCTTGCCCGGCAAGGGTTTCAGGCGCCTCTCATCCTCTGTGGATCCTGGTGAGTGCTCCCTCTCTTTTTTTTCTTTTTCACTTCTCTCGCTATCATGGGGCAATCTCTTTCTGCACCGCAGAAGAAATTTTTTTATGAACTTAAATTTCTCCTGGCCAGTAACAACCTTGTTGTTCTGGATGCCGATCTTAAGGCACTTATAGAGGCTCTGGACACTCACTGCCCCTGGTACCCCCAGGATGGCACTTGGGACCTAAAAGATTGGGAAAAGATAGGGCATTTTTTCCACAACCATCCTCAAATTGATGTCAAAGTTTTGCATACCTGGTGTAAAGTCTACAAAGCTATGTCGAGCTTAACTCCTGCAAATATCCTCCTAGCTGCCACATCGGCTGTTTTACCTATCTTCCCGGCTCTTCTTTGCATCCCACGTTGCCTTCTTCGGAACCACCAGTTTATGTACCTCCTAAACCGTCGGATCTCTCTCCTTCGGCTCCTCCTGTCCCACCACCACCTCCTCCACCTCCTTCGCTTTCTACACCACCCACTACCACTCCTCTTCAAGAATCTCTCCGTGCCGCTGCTCCGTTGCTGGCTTTTGATTCTGCTACCCCAAATCTTTTTCCTTTCCTTGTTCCTGCTGCTCCGGCAGGTGGGCCACCTCGGCATGAACAGTTCGATTTGAGATTTATAAAGGAACTGTATTCCTCTGTCCGGGACAATGGCTTGCATTCCCCTTATACCCTGAGACTTTTCGGTACCCTTTTCCAACAAGATCTAATCCCAGAGGACATTTGGGTCAAAATTAAGGGAGAGAAGAATAACAGAGACCTCATTGTGGGAGTTTACTATAGATCCTCAAGCCAAACGGAGGACATAGATGATGCCTTCCTGGAACAGATGGCCAAGCATGCAAAAGGAAGGGAGATAGTAGTAATGGGGGACTTCAATTACCCGGATATTTGTTGGATGTCAAACTCAGCCAAGAGCATAAGGTCAAACAGATTCCTCACTGGCCTTGCAGACAACTTCATTGTCCAGAAAGTGGGAGAAGCAACAAGAGGAACAGCCATTTTAGATCTGGTCCTAACCAATGTTGATGAGCTGGTTAGCGGGGTAGAAGTGGAAGGATCATTAGGCGCGAGTGATCATGCTCTTCTGAAGTTTACTATACAGCGGAAAGGAGCAGCCAAGCATACTAGGACTCAATTTCTTGACTTTAAGAAAGCCGACTTCATAAAACTTAGGGAAGTGCTGGGTGAGATCCCATGGACAGTAATACTAAAAGGAAAGGGAGTTCATGATGGCTGGGAGTTTGTTAAGAGGGAGATAGTAAAAGCACAACGTCAGGCAATACCAATGAGATGGAAACATGGAAGGTGCCTAAAGAAGCCAGGGTGGCTATCTAAAGAACTTTTAACTGAGTTAAGATTAAAAAAGGATGTGTAGAAAAAATGGAAAAGGGGGGAACCACCAAAGAGTAATTCAAACAAATAGCCAGCACGTGTAGACACAAAGTCAGAAAAGCTAAAGCACAGAATGAACTCAGGCTTGCTAGAGAGGTTAAAAGCAACAAAAAAGGCTTTTATGGGTATGTTCGTAGCAAAAGGAAGAACAAAGAAACAGTGGGGTCACTCAGAGGAGAAGATGGTGAAATGCATACAGGGGACACAGAAAGGGCTGAACTCCTCAATGCCTTCTTTGCCTCAGTCTTCTCCGATAAAGAAAACAATGCCCGACCTGAAGAATTTGGAGCAAATGATTCAGCAAAGGAAACACAGCCCAGAATAACTAAGGAGATAGTACAAGAATACTTGGCAAGTTTAGATGTATTCAAGTCTCCAGGGCCAGATGAACTGCATCCAAGAGTATTAAAAGAACTGGCAGATGTGATCTCAGAACCACTGGCAGTCATCTTTGAGAATTCCTGGAGAACAGGCGAAGTCCCGGCAGACTGGAGGAGGGCAAATGTTGTCCCTATTTTCAAAAAGGGGAAAAGAGAGGACCCAAACAATTACCGCCCAGTCAGTCTGACATCAATACCAGGGAAGATTCTGGAGCAGATCATTAAGAAAACAGTCTGTGAGCACCTAGAAAGGAATGCTGTGATCACCAATAGTCAGCATGGATTTCTGAAAAATAAGTCATGTCAGACTAACCTGATCTCGTTTTTTGACAGAATTAAAAGCCTGGTAGATGAAGGGAACGCAGTGGATATAGCCTACCTTGATTTCAGTAAGGCATTTGACAAGGTGCCCCATGATATTCTTGTAAAGAAGCTGGTAAAATGCGGTCTTGACTATGCTACCACTCAGTGGATTTGTAACTGGCTGACTGACCGAACCCAAAGGGTGCTCATCAATGGTTCCTCTTCATCCTGGAGAAGAGTGACTAGTGGGGCGCCACAGGGTTCTGTCTTGGGCCCGGTCTTATTCAACATCTTTATCAACGACTTGGATGATGGACTCAAGGGCATCCTGATCAAATTTGCAGATGACACCAAACTGGGAGGGGTGGCTAACACCCCAGAGGACAGGATCACACTTCAAAACGACCTTGACAGATTAGAGAACCGGGCCAAAACAAACAATATGAATTTTAACAGGGAGAAATGTAAAGTATTGCACTTGGGCAAAAAAAATGAGAGGCACAAATACAAGATGGGTGACACCTGGCTTGAGAGCAGTACATGTGAAAAGGATCTAGGAGTCTTGGTTGACCACAAACTTGACATGAGCCAACAGTGTGACGCGGCAGCTAAAAAAGCCAATGCAATTCTGGGCTGCATCAATAGGAGTATAGCATCTAGATCAAGGGAAGTAATAGTGCCACTGTATTCTGCTCTGGTCAGACCTCACCTGGAGTACTGTGTCCAGTTCTGGGCACCACAGTTCAAGAAGGACACTGACAAAACTGGAACGTGTCCAGAGGAGGGCAACCAAAATGGTCAAAGGCCTGGAAACGATGCATTATGAGGAACGGCTAAGGGAGCTGGGCATGTTTAGCCTGGAGAAGAGGAGGTTAAGGGGTGATATGATAGCAATGTTCAAATATATAAAAGGATGTCACATAGAGGAGGGAGAAAGGTTGTTTTCTGCTGCTCCAGAGAAGCGGACACGGAGCAATGGATCCAAACTACAAGAAAGAAGATTCCACCTAAACATTAGGAAGAACTTCCTGACAGTAAGAGCTGTTCGACAGTGGAATTTGCTGCCAAGGAGTGTGGTGGAGTCTCCTACTTTGGAGGTCTTTAAGCAGAGGCTTGACAACCATATGTCAGGAGTGCTCTGATGGTGTTTTCTGCTGGCAGGGGGTTGGACTCGATGGCCCTTGTGGTCTCTTCCAACTCTAGGATTCTATTCTATTCTATTCTATTCTATTCTATTCTATTCTATTCTATTCTATTCTATTCTACTCTATTCTATTAAGTTGTTGGCCCGCACAGTAATGCAGCCTCATCAAATGATTTTGTTTGTACAAGCCTGGCCCTGGGCTTGTCAACGTCGCATTGACGGTATTCGCAATAATCTCAACAACGCTGCACAGGCTGCTCACCAAGCCGCGATTGCCGCTGCTGGCGCTGGGGCTGCACCCCCAGCCCCTGTTATGTTGACCCAAACTGATGTTCTTGATGGGTTAACGGGTGGGGGCAATTTTCTTACTATTGCCCAACAGTTGGCCCTTGATCCTATGTATTGGGCAGCCAGCACCGCCACCGCCCAAGAGGCTTTGTCCTCGGTTCCTGATGACAAAAACGAGCGCGGTGGCCGTTGGGGCAGCGTCAGACAGGGCCCTACAGAGCCTTATGGACAATTTGTCGATCGCTTGTATAACACCTGTCAGGGGTTCAGGAGCAGAGGCGAGGGCAAGGGAGGAAACAGAGAGCGAGGGGGAGGAGGCCGAAGAAAAGATGAGTGATGACGACGACCCGAGATCTCCGAGTCTTTCCAGTGAATCAGAAGATTCACAGAAAGGAGCGCCAGTGGCCAGAGCAAGGGGGGAACCTAGGGGGACACCCCAGGAAGAAGGGTCCAGAGGGGGCTCAGAGGGCAGCAGTTGGAAATCGGGGCCAGCGTCACCAACAGAGCGCAGTGGAGAGGAAGGGCGCCAGGTATCGAGCTCTGGCAGCTCGCAGCAGGGGGGAGGGCATGAGTCAGGAGTGGCCACACCTCCATCGGGGAGCGAAGAAACGGTTAAGCGGAAAGTGGAAGGTTGGGCGCGCGCGCCAAGTTCAAATGCACAGGAAGGTGGCGCAGTAAGCAGCCCGGAAAGGGAGCCAGGTCCTAAAGCCCGACGCAAGGAGACAGAAGGGTCCGGGGGGTCAGCGTCAGAAGAGTCCAGGAAGGAAGAGACAGCGGGGGGCAGAGGGACCCAGAGAAGAACGGTCAGGCGGAAAAGGTGGAGTAAGGCTAGGGTATTAAGCTGGTGTACAGGGGGCGGAGACTCAGACGGAGCTTCGCCGGTCTAACCCATAAGACGTAGAGCTGCACGCAGCAGCTTGAGAATGGAAACTGTAACTCAATAAAGACTTTTATAAAGTGAACGCTGGCTAGCGTGATCCTCTTTGAGCTAGGATCTGGAAGCAGCTCTGACAACACCCTTAAGTGGCAAGTTCAGGACGTGGCAGCCCAAGAAGTGATTGTCCGCCAGCTTGCGTTTGATAATGCCAATGAGGACTGTAAGCAAGCACTGCGCCCTTTGATGACAACTCCCAATATAGCCATTGCAGATATGCTTAAAGCCTGCCAATCGGTGGGGACTGAGACACATAAAGCTCGCCTGCTAGCCACGGCTTTGTCCTCCACCGTATCCCAGAATCCTGCCAAGGATAAAACCTGTTTTGGATGTGGCAAAGTGGGCCATTTTCATGTGCAGTGCAGATCAACCACACAGCAACGTCGCCCTAGCACAAAGTGCCCCATTTGCAAGAAGGGTTTCCACTAGGCCAACCAGTGCCGCTCCTCAGCAAAACCAGCAAAACCAGCCGACAGGAAACCGGCAGTCGGGCCCACCCCGGGCCCAGGCTCAACAATAGGGGATCCAGCGCATTCTCCAGTCATCCCACCTCCGGCTTTACCGCACCTCTTTTTAACTCAGGACTTACGCCTGCCAGTCCCCTATGTGCCGCAACAAGTTCGAGTGTCAGTAGGGGCTGGTTTTTCTTCTTCAGCACAGTGCCTTGTTTTTCCATTGTCAGAGATCTTGCGGCAAGGGGTCCACCTTGTTCCAGATGTTTTACATGGGTTACAACAAAATGACCCCTATGTGACTGTATTCTCTGATCGCCCAGTGCATCTGCCATCTGGCTCTCCTGTAGCAAAAATCATATGCGTCCTGGGGTCAGCCCAGAACCATGATCCTCTCGTTGCCGCTACTTTTTCAGTCACGGAGGAGCGACCAAAGATCCAGATGACCCTTGGGGGCCGCACGATTGACGGCGTTCTGGATACCGGCGCTGATTGCTCCGTGACCGCCTCCAAGGATTGGCCCCCTGCTTGGCCCACCGAACCAGCTTCTACTGTTGTCGGCGTTGGAGGCTCCACCTCGGCCCGCCGCAGCAGGAACCCTATTTTGATCCAAGGCTCACAAGGTTTTGAGATGACCATCTTACCACTGGTTCTGGACATCCCTGTCTCCCTTTGGGGGCGAGATCTGCTTGCCACAGCGGATACCACCATTTCTACAAATTTATGCTGAGGGCCGCCCCTGCCATGCCCCGGACTGCGCTTTCTCTTTGTTGGACGACTGACACCCCCGTGTGGGTAGATCAGTGGCCCTTGCCTAAAGAAAAGCTTGCAGTGGTGGCCCAGCTAATTGCAGAACTCGAACTGGGGCACATTGAACCTTCTACCAGCCCGTGGAATACACCCATTTTTGTCATCAAGAAGGCCTCTGGCAAATGGCACTTCCTTCAGGATCTCCGAAAGGTCAATGAGCAAATGCAACCAATGGGGACCTTACAACCTGGCATTCCGAATCCTAATATGTTGCCACAAGACCATCAGCTTGCAGTCATCAATCTCAAGGATTGTTTTTTCTCTATCCCTTTGGCGTCACAGGACAGACAACGGTTTGCTTTCACATTAGGTACCCCTGCCCATACGGGCCAGTCTTGACAGACTCTAGGGTTGTGCGCTCATCTCACTCTATAGGCCGGGAGCCAGCGCTGTCCGCAGACACTACCGGGTCACGTGGCCAGCATGACAAGCTGCATCTGGCGAGCCAGCGCAGCACACGGAACGCTGTTTACCTTCCCGCTGGTAAGCGGTCCCTATTTATCTACTTGCACCCGGAGGTGCTTTTGAACTGCTAGGTTGGCAGGCGCTGGGACCGAACGACGGGAGCGCACCCCGCCGTGGGGATTCGAACCGCCGACCATGCGATCGGCAAGTCCTAGGCGCTGAGGTTTTACCCACAGCGCCACCCGCGTCCCTTGCTTTCACATTACCTGTCCTAAATAATTCTCAACCCACTCAACGCTTTCAATGGGTTGTCTTACCTCAAGGAATGCGGAACTCTCCAACTTTGTGCCAATATTTTGTGGACAAGGCACTTCAGCCGTTCCGCGAGCGCCACCCAGCAGTCATTTGCTATCATTACATGGATGATATTTTGCTCTCAGCACTGCATGTCTCTGACGAGCTTCTCAAGGATTTAACCCATGCTATGATGAAGGCAGGGCTGACAGTAGCTAAAGAAAAAATTCAGCGGACCCTGCCTATTATGTATTTAGGACACAAGTTGACTGCAGCTGCTGCCATTCCAGTTGCGCCTCAACTACAGTTCCCTGATCATCTTAAATTGGTGGATTTACAACAATTTCTTGGACAGCTGAATTGGATAAAGAGTTACTTGGACCTGCCCACCTCCACTCTGTCTCCACTATTTTCTGCCCTTAAAGGACATAAGGATCCAGCAGACAAGGTCACAGTTACCCCTGCAATGGAAGAGGCTCTAACAACCATGAACAACCATCTCCGCAGATGTATGGTGGACAGGATCCCTTCTCTTTCCATGGCAGTGTTATCACTTGCAGTGTTTGCCACCCCACTCCAACGGCCATATTGTACACCACTGGCCGGAAGCCTGGGACTGTGTCTATTGTGGAATGGCTTCATTTGCCTCATACTCCCCCGCGTAATGTATATGCTACACCCAATAGCGTCATGGATCTTGTTGCCAGGGGCAGACATCGAGCCCTGGCTCTCTCCGGACTGGACTTATTATCAGTTTATCTACCCTTCTCTCAGGAAGAATTTATGCATTTGATGATGACAGCCGTTTGTACTCAAATAACTTTTGCTGATTTTTTGGGAAAAATTGTTCACAATCCTCCCAGAGACCCTCGTCTATCTTTCCTTATATGTCCTCCGAACTGCTTTATCCCCCTTGCCCCTGCCCTCCGCCCTCACGGTTTTTACCGATGGCACCAAGTCCAGAGGGGTGGTGGTGTGGGAAGAGGAGGGGGATTGGAAAAGTTTGTACACTCCTGGGCAGTCCTCAGCACAACGTGCTGAGTTGGCAGCTGTAATTTTAGCTTTCCAACAGTTTGCTGATATCCCTTTCAATCTCATTGTGGATACTCAGTATGTATATAATCTGTTGAATGTGTTACCGCTGTCGTATATTACTCCTGCTATTGATGATAATTTGTTTACATTGTTCTCCACTTTGCAGGGCTTGGTACAAGCCAGAATTTGTCAGCACATCTTAGATCACATACTGGTCACCCTGGCTATTTGGCAGAAGGTAATGACCGGGCAGATCAAGCTTTGAAGGATGGCATCTTTTCTTTATTTTCTGACCCATTTGAGAGTCATTCAGTATTTCATCAAAATGCTAAGGTGTTAGCTAAATCCTTTTCATTACCTATTTCTCAAGCTCGAGACATTGTGTCACAGTGCGCTGTGTGCTCTAAATCACCCACAGTCATCCATTATGATGCAGTCAACCCTAGAGGTCTGCATCCCCTGGCAATTTGGCAAATGGATGTCACCCACACACCATCTTTGGCTCCATTTTCCAAAGTACATCTCACTGCGGACACTGCCTCTGGCTTTATTTGGGCCACTCCCCTAAAAGGAGAGACCACTCGTCATGTTATTCAACATTTGAAGCGTTGTTTTGCTGTTATGGGAAAACCCCATACTTTAAAGACTGATAATGGTCCTGCATATGTTTCTCAGGCCTTTTCCACATTTTGCTCTCTGTGGGATATAAGGTTGATTCATGGTATCCCTTTTAATTCTACAGGACAAGCAATCGTTGAGCATGCCCACTTGACTTTTAAGACCCTTCTCAACAAGCAATTGGGAGGCCGCTCAGCTACTGTTTCTGAAATACCTAATATTGTACATCAAGTGTTGTTTACCTTAAATCATCTGTTGTACCCTCATAATAGGAATTTTACACCTGCTGAACTTCACTTTAGGAAGGAAGAAGTGTTGCAGCGCCCTTTAGTGTCTTACAGGTTGCTTCCAGATCCGCAGTGGAAGGGTCCAACTTCTTTGATTTCCTGGGGTCGCGGATTTGCTGCCATTGACGTGGATGGAGAAACACGATGGGTTCCAGCCTGGTGCGTTCGACCTTGGCGCTCTTCTGTTGCCTCGTCTTCGCCCAAGGAGACACCAGCGCCTTGAAACTGTATTTTACGCTATCTGCCAGTGATGACCTCCCACCTGACCTCAACCCACATTGCAGTTGAAGACATCGCCACATTGATGCGTCCTGGATAGAGTCACCTTCCACAGCTGTTCCAGTGTTTCCCGGCACGTTGAAAGGCCATCTTCGTCCCTACCGCATTGGCCCCCCTTCCCCCTGGGAAGCCACCGTGACTACCAATTACCATTATAGTTTTGCCGCCTCTTGTTTGGGAAATGAGCCTGGCTTCGAAGGATGCCCTCGCTGGACTGGCATCGCTTGGGTTTTGCCCCCCAATAGCGGTCATCCCATCTGCACCATCACGTTACGTTGGGTTTGGACTTTTGGCTCGGCAGTACAAGGAGCAGTAAATGAGGCCTATTTACAGCAAATGGGCTCCTGTGTCTGCAAAAATGGTTGTGTGGCTTCTTCTGGTTTTTACATGGTTTTTACATGCCAATAATCGAGCCACGAAATATCACGCAGGTTGCTCGGAAGCGGCCATTGGAGTGATTTACCATTCTCATCCTTATTGCCCCCCCAAGCAACCAGTATGGCATCATCCCGATTGGCCACACAATTCTACTTCACACGGGTGGAGCCCCTCTGTGGACACTGTGAAGCGCCGCCTTCGTCATGCTGCTCCTTTGCAGAAGGCCCGGAAGCCTGAACCTTATCATCAGATTTGGAATAATAATACCTATGTTAGGGACATAAATCATTTTGCTTCTATACTTAATCTTTCTGAATGTTGGGTGTGTATGCATATACCTCCTCAATCAAAGAGGTCTGGCATATTATTGCATGGTATTCCAGTAAATGCTTCATATAAGATTAGTAATAATATGAAGGATAATCGTACAAGTTCACCCCCTGTGTTTTTGTTGCTTGTAGAAGTAGCGTCTCATTGTTTTTGTTTCAGTCATAATAGTAGTAAATTTTTAGGTTATTATCCATATTGTAATTGGACCTATGAGTATGTTAATGGATCTTCTTGTTTTCTTAATGTTACCGCTATGAGTGGCAGGCCAAGAGTTTTAGTTAATAATGTCACGACCAACATGACTTATGAACAACACGCTGCGTGTAGAGATTTTTATGTTTGGTTGGATTGGATGAAGAAGAGCAGCAAATCTACATGTTTCCTTCAATCTGATTTATGGCTATTCTGTGGCACAAGAGCCTACAAAGAAATCCCCTTTGCTTTTTCTGGAACTTGCACTTTAGGAGTAGTCATACCCCTGGTGTATAAAATGGACAAGCTCCCAGCGGTCCGTTTGCGTAACAGAAGGGAAGTACAATCACCTGTTTCTCGATATATAGAGACAGCCATCTCTAGGTCCCTTATGCCCTCTTTAGGTGTAGCCATGAATTACCGTCATCTGCATAGATTGGCAAACTGGACCGAGGCTTTGTTTAATTCTACCATTTTGGCCTTAAAAACAATTAACAAAGAAATGTCAGTAATAAGAGATGTAGCTCTTCAAAACCGTTATGCCTTGGATGTAATCCTTGCCTCCAAAGGTGGAGTTTGTGCCTTGATTCCTTCTCATATTTCTGCTACTATTGATTATATGGAACAAATGATAGCCCATAATCCTTTGAATCCACCCGAAGGTTTTGATCCATGGGAATGGTTGTCTTCTTGGTTACCTAATAGAGCATGGTTAAGAAAACTTTTGCTAATTGGAATTTTGCTTGTTGTAGGATTCATTGTGTTGTGCTGCTGCATTCAATGCCTGCCCTCTTTGTTTGCCCAATGTACTACGTGGTGGTACAAACCACGACCCGCCACAGGGATGATGAGAGGAATTTATGTTGCAAAATATAAGCGTTTAGGCAATGAGATAAATGATTCTGATTAGGTTTTGTTAAATTTTTTACTTTTCATAAAACAAATAAGAAAAGAGGGCATGTAGGGAAATGGTTGCTTATGCATAAGCGCATGGGTGAAAGTTTATTGCAGGGTTCAAGCAAGAAGCGTTGCTTGGAGTATGAACAGCGCATGAACACCTCATGCGATCTCAATGATTGGTCCACGTAGCATAGCCTGATGGTGGCATGATACCCATGTATGGTATTGTCTTTATCTGCCGGCTGATACAATGTTCTATTTTTTCCTTAGAGAGAATTTTTTTTACGGTACAAAATAAATGTTGAGCTGCAGCAGCTCCTGAGGCTGTTAGATTCCCTCAATCCATCTTGGCGTGAGACTGATTATTACTGATGACAAGCAGGTTCTCGTCACGGGCCCAAGACAGAACCCTGTGGCACCCCACTAGGTACTCTTCTCCAGCATGAAGAGGAACCATTGATGAGCACCAGTCAGCCAGTGACAAATCCACTGAGTAGGTAGCATAGTCAAGACTGCAAACCTGTCTTGATTTTAGCTTCTTCAGAGACCTCTAAGTCCTTTTAAGAGCTCCAATTGTGTTAAGAACTTTAAAAATGAGACCAAACTTTCATAAATCCCTCCGATCACACTCTTGGCACTGAAATAGTTTCTACCCTGTGTGAATTCTCTGATGGGAAATGAGATTGTTGCTTTGACTGAAGCTCTTTCCACATTCCACGCACTGTTAGGGTTTCTCCCGTGTGGATTTTGTGATGGGCTGTGAGACTTTCTTTCCTGGTGAAGCTCTTTCCACATTCCACGCACTGAAAGGGTTTCTCCCCTGTATGAATCATTTGATGGGAAGTGAGCTTGGCCCTCCGACTGAAGCTTTTTCCACATTCTAAGCACTGAAAGGGTTTCTCTCCTGTATGAATCCTTTGATGGGAGGTGAGAGAGGAGCTAGAGCTGAAGCTCTTTCCACACTCCAAGCAGTGATAGGGTTTCTCCCCTGTATGAATCCTTTGATGGGATGTGAGTTCAGAGCTTGTCCTGAAGCTTTTTCCACACTCCAAGCATTGATATGGTTTCTCCCCTGTATGAATTCTACGATGGGAAGTGAGATTGTACCTGTGACTGAAGCTCTTTCCACACTCCAAGCAGTGATAGGGTTTCTCCCCTGTATGAATCCTTTGATGCAAAGTCAGTTCAAAGCTCGTCCTGAAGCTTTTTCCACATTCCACACACTGATAGGGTTTCTCCCCTGTATGAATCCTTTGATGGGATGTGAGATGGGCCCTCTGATTGAAGCTCTTTCCACATTCTACGCACTGACAGGGTTTATCCCCTGTATGATTTCTTTGATGGGAAGTGAGAGAGGAGCTATCAGTGAAGCTCTTTCCACATTCCACGCACTGATAGGGTTTTCCCCCTATATGAATCCTTTGATGGGAAGTGAGATGGGAGCTCTGACTGAAGCTCTTTCCACACTCCAAGCAGTGATAGGGTTTCTCCCCTGTATGAATCCTTTGATGCAAAGTCAGTTCAAAGCTCGTCCTGAAGCTCTTTCCACATTCCACGCACTGATAGGGTTTCTCCCCTGTATGAATCCCTTGATGGGAAGTGAGATTGGCACTCTGAGTGAAGCTCTTTCCACACTCCAAGCAGTGATAGGGTTTCTCCCCTGTATGAATCCTTTGATGCAAAGTCAGTTCAAAGCTCGTCCTGAAGCTCTTTCCACATTCCACGCACTGATAGGGTTTCTCCCCTGTATGAATCCTTTGATGGGAAGTGAAATTGGCACTCCGAGTGAAGCTTTTTCCACACTCCACACACTGAAAGGGTTTCTCCCCTGTATGGATCCTTTGATGGGAAGTGAGATGGGCCCTCTGATTGAAGCTCTTTCCACATTCCAAGCACTGAAAGGGTTTCTCCCCTGTATGATTTCTTTGATGGGAACTGAGAGAGGAGCTAGCAGTGAAGCTCTTTCCACACTCCAAGCAGTGATAGGGTTTCTCCCCTGTATGAATCCTTTGATGGGAAGTGAGAGAGGAGCTAGCAGTGAAGCTCTTTCCACACTCCAAGCAGTGATAGGGTTTCTCCCCTGTATGAATCCTTTGATGCAAAGTCAGTTCAAAGCTCGTCCTGAAGCTCTTTCCACATTCCATGCACTGATAGGGTTTCTCCCCTGTATGAATTCTTTGATGGGAAGTGAGATGGGAGCTCTGACTGAAGTTTTTTCCACATTCTAAGCACTGATAGGGTTTCTCTCCTGTATGGATTCTACGATGGGAAGTAAGATCGTGGCTGTGACTGAAGTTCTTTCCGCATTCCAGGCACTGATAGGGTTTCTCCCCTGTATGAATCCTTTGATGGGAAGTGAGATGGGCCCTCTGTTTGAAGCTCTTTCCACATTCTACGCACTGAAACGGTTTCTCCCCTGTATGATTTCTTTGATGGGAAGTGAGTTCAAATCTCGTCCTGAAGCTTTTTCCACATTCCATGCACTGATAGTGTTTCTTCTCATGGGGATTTATTTGATGGGAAGTGGCATGGGATCTCTGACTGAAGCTCTCTCCACAGTCTGAATCCTGATATGGCTCCTCCACTGTGTGGATTTCGTTGTGGTCTCCCTTGTTCTTCATTTCCAATTCATCACCACCTGAAACTAAGAGGCAAACGGATTAGAGTCTCGGGAAGAAGTGCAGCCCCAAATTATGGAACAATGCTAATTAATGCTTGGGAGAGGCGAAGAACTGAAGGGAGTTAGATGTTATAATGTTCCTTTTGTTCTACAAAATGTCTAGTTTCGTATACAAATCACATTGATTTTCATATGTTTTCTCTCTCTAGTTTTGAAAAGTACAGCTTAACCTGGTAATGTCATTTTGTTCAAATTTAAATATGGATCTGTACTATCTACATAAATAAAATGTGCTTTTATTATTACCATATTTTTCGCTCTATTGGATGCACCGGACCACAGGACGCACCTAGTTTTTAGAGGGGGAAATCAAGGGGGAAAATATTATTCCCCCCCCATCCCCAAAGAGCCGTGGACATGATGCGCACAGCCTGTCCGCTTCTCCCAGAGCTTCTCGGGGCTGCGGGGGAAGCCCGGGTTCCCCCCCAGTCCCAAAGAGCAAAGAAACCAAGACAGCAAGCGGGATCCATAGCCGTGCAACCTCTCCAGCCAGGAGCTAAACCTCTCCAGCGTGGCTAAAGAAGACAAGGCAGCAAGCGCGATCCATCCCGCTCGCTGCCTTGGCCTCTTTAGCCTTGTGCAGCATCTTTAGCCTTGCGCAATGGGATGGATCGTGCCCGCTGTCCACCAGGGCTGGACTAGATGACTCCTGGGGTTCCCTTCCAACCCTGCAATTCTATGACCATGGAAGGTGTTGGGGGTCTCCACCACTGGAGGCTTTTAAGCAGCGGTCAGGGAACCATCTGCCTGGTGTTCTTTAGCTGTGATTCCTACATTGTGAGGGGGCTGGGCTAGATGACCCTCGGGTGGCCCTCCCAACTCTATACAGTCCTACAATTCTGCGGCAGGAGATCCACAGCCACTTCACACACTCCCAATTTTCATCGGAGAGACATGTGGCTTCAGTGTCTAGGTAGGTACCCCCCTACCTGCCACTCTTCCCCCACCCCACTTAAGCCCAGGGAATACCTGCCCAGAGAAGCTCCCAGGTGAGGCAAGGGTTAAGATCTACCTCTGGTAAATGGCTTTGTATCCCCCCTCTTTCCCTTTACTCTTCCTCTTCTATGCTATTTCCTTCTTTTGTGTTTTGTTTAATCTGTTTTTATTGTATACCAAAATAAAAGCTGCAAAGTTTCCTTTTTTATAATATCCCCCCCTCCAAACTAAAATGTTAGATAAAAACACTGATCCAGAGGAAAAGAAGGGGGTGGAGAAAGGATGGAAAAAGAAAAAGAGGTAGAGATAGAGAGATTTTTAAAAAGTTGGCTTCTTTAGCCTTGCACAGCCTCCCGCGACTGGAGAGGCGCGCAAGGCTAAAGAGGATGGATTGCGCTCACTGCCCTGGCTTCCTCTTTAGCCTTGCGCAGCCTCCCCCCCGGCTGGAGAGGTTGCGCAAGGCTTTTCCCCAGGAGGGAGAAGGGACTGACTGGCCGCGTCAGTCCCTTCTCCCTCCTGGGGAAAAGCCCACAAGAGCTGCGCGAAGCTTGTGTGTGGCTCTTGGGGGCTTTTCCTGCCTGCCTCCCCCCCTGCATTCGCTCCATAGGACACCCAGATTTCCCCCCTTAGTTTTTAAGACGGAAATTAAAAGGTGGCCAAAGCGGGAAAGTTCCCTGTCCAAAATTTAAGATATACAGTGGTGCCTCGCAAGACGAAATTAATCCGTTCCGCGAGTCTCTTCGTCTTGCCGTTTTTTCGTCTTGCGAAGCATGGCTATTAGCGGCTTAGCGGCTATTAACGGCTCAGCGGCTATTAGCGGCTTAGCGGCTATTAACGGCTTAGCGGCTTTAAGAAAAAGGAAACAAACTCGCAAGAACTCGCAAGGCGTTTCGTCTTGCCAAGCAAGCCCATAGGGAAATTTGTCTTGTGGAACGACTCAAAAAACGGAAAACCCTTTTGTCTAGTGAGTTTTTCGTCTTGCGAGGCATTCGTCTTGCGGGGCACCACTGTACAGTGTTACCTCGGGTTACATACGCTTCAGGTTAACTACGCTTCAGGTTACAGACTTCACTAACAGCAGCAGCAGGAGGCTCCATGAGCTAAAGTGGTGCTTCAGGTTAAGAACAGTTTCAGGTTAAGAACGGACCTACGGAACGAATTAAGTTCTTAACCCGAAGTACCACTGTACTTAAATGTTACATTACTGTGAGAAGTTACAGGGGACGAGGCAGGGGGCCTTCTCAATAGGGGCACCCACCCTGTGGAACGCCCTCCCATCAGATGTCAAGGAAATAACTATGCAACTTTTAGAGGACTTCTGAAGGCACCTCTGTATTGGGAAGTTTTTAATGTCTGATGTTTTATATTTTTTTTCATATTTGTTGGAATTTGCCCAGAGTGGCTGGGGCCACCCAGTCAGATGGGCAGTGTGAAAATAATAAAATTATCATTATTGTTACTACAGGGTTCACTGCCTGAGATTCAAAAAGCCTGGCTCTGTTTTGGGATGGAGTTTGTTTGGTTCAGTCGTGGAATCTGTCAAGCAACTCTTTGGTCAAAAATCACTCTGAATCCTACATTTAAGGACTGGGCAGTTCAGACAGCCTGATCGTGGTTTTAAACGGCAGAACTGGAGGAAGAATATTCACAGGGAAAACAATCAATAGCCATCCATCCAAGGTTTGCTGTGGGAGTGTTAACATCCCAGGTGCTGTGGGTGGCGCTGTTGAGCCCCATTGAAATATCAGAGGTTCGTCACATAGAGAGATGTCTTGATTTACAAAACAGATAGGCTGATCCAATAGGGAGCCTTACCGAGAGAGTCCAAGATCCCACGATTCTCCTCCATGACTTCCTTATGGAGAGCTCTCTGGTCAGGATCCAGCAACGCCCACTCCTCGTCTGTGAAATGGACAGCTACATCTTCAAAGCACACTGGACCCTAACAGAACAGGAAAAAGGCTGTCCTCTTAGAGAACATTCACTTGGCTCTGCTGTTTTCTACAGCGGCCAGACCCCTCTCTGCCTTCCTCATCCCTCTCTCCTGCTGCAGCTTCTGCCTCGGAGTCTGGGCTGCTCTCTGCCACAGACTCCCTCTGCTCCCTGAGCCCTCTTCCCTCTCCAGCTTCAGACCCCTCCTCCTCCTCCCAGTCGGCTCCCTCTTCTCTGGCTCCTCCCACCATCCAACTGTGTCCAGCCAGTCTGCATCCAAGCAGTCCTTCCCCACAAGGCTCCTTCCCCCTACCTGATCTGGGTCCACAGCTGCTGCCTCCCCTCCACCACCATGAAAAGATGAAGGAGCAGGTCTTGGTGGCATCATTCCGTCACCTGGGAGAGACCAAGGTAAGTGGAAACCGTGAGCGCCTGCTTCCCTCAGAGGTGAAACAGTGCATCTCTACGTACAGATGGGGCTTGTCCAAGTCTCCCCTGCTAGCTTCCGGTTCCGCTCTGCTTTAATGGAGGCAGCGGGAGATCGTTGGCAAAGGAAAAACAAGGATGACTGAGGGTAATTCTCCTTGCAAGTTTCCCCCAGGGACAGGGGGGAACGGGCTTCACTCCCAGTTCGCCTTGGTACCAGGTTCCGGCTCCGGCATGGATTGCGAGAGGCAGGGAGGCGCTGAGTGCAAAAGCCCTTTGCCTGCCGAAAACCCTCCTTCGCTGCCATTAAGAAGCAGAGGTTCTCCTGTCAATCAGAGCTCAATTTGGACTAATGCACAGGCATTGCTGGAAGAGATGAGATCATAAACTGTGGAATTGAACCAGCTGCAAAGTCTTTAAGGTTTGAATTTGAAAGTAGACTTCATTTGGTGCAAAAGACAGTGAGTGGGGGGAGGGGAGCCTATGGCTTCTTTATATCAAGTTTTCTTCTCTGCAGGGAACCAGGCAAAGGGCCTTCTCGGTGGTGGCGCCCGCCCTGTGGAACGCCCTCCCACCAGATGTCAAAGAGAACAACAACTACCAGACTTTTAGAAGACATCTGAAGGCAGCTCTGTTTAGGGAAGCTTTTAATGTTTGATGTATTATTGTATTTTAATATTCTTTTGGAAGCCGCCCAGAGTGTCTGGGGAAACCCAGCCAGATGGGCGGGGTATAAATAATAAATTATTATTATTATTATTATTATTATTATTATTATTATTATTATTATTATTATTAATGATTTGGCAGTCCGCCATTGAATATTAGTTCAAATTATATATATACAGGTGAGCAGGGATGAAACTGGACTGCAGATATGGAATATAACATCAAATGGAACTGTGTGTGTAAAAACAAAAAGGAAAAAGGGAGGGAAGCTCTATTTTGCAAATTGTTTACGATGGAAAATTAGAGCTGACTCTTCCCCATTTTTTATTATATACAGACTGAACTGAATAATGCCAAAAGGACTTGGAGTTTAATTTAATTTAATTGGATAAATGCGCATTTCTCTTAGGCCAGACAGAGGGATGTAAGGAATCTGAAAGTTGTGTAGGAGCTGATAAGGTTCATTACTGAGTCATTTGCAGTTCTGACCGATCCCTCTCCTTCCCAGGCAGAGAAGAAAAATGGCAAAAACTGATTATTTATTGGGACAGTGTGATTTTTGCAGCTGCTGTTAAAGTTGCCAAACAACGAAGCACAGGACAGAGCGATGGAGAATTTCTGAAACCACAATGGGATATTAGCTCCGTCCAAGGAATAATGGAGAACAGCAACAACCAGGAAAAGATAAAACATTTTACAAGGACAGGAAGAAACATCACGAACAGAAAGATTGCCACACATGGGAAGAGTATGGATAGCGCTGGAGTGCCTCACTTGTAGTTTTATATATTATTTGATGTTTCATTACAAATGGAAGTCATTAATATTGCAGCTGTTGTATAAAGGATTGTTATCTTGACAGGAGTGTAATTGAAATTAATAAGATTTTGGAATACAGAAATCAAGAAAATAATCAAACCATCGGTTTTAGCATGCGGGGGGCCACCTATATTATACACCGTATTTTTCGCCCTCTAGGACGCACTTTTCCCCCTCCAAAAATGAAGGGGAAATGTGTGTGCGTCCTATGGGGCGAATGCAGGCTTTCGCTGAAGCCTGGAGAGTAAGTGGGGTCGGTGCACACGGACCCCTCTCGCTCTCCAGGCTTCAGGAAGCTATCCGCAAGCCTTGGGAGCTCCGCGGGAGTTCCCGTCGGGCTCCCAAGGCTTGCGGATAGCAGCCTGCATCCCAAAGCCTGGGGCGCGCTGCACAGCAGATATCGGGCAGCCCCACAAGCTTGTTGGTTTCTGCTTTCTTCACTGTGCAGCGAAGTGCTTGTCACAAGACAATGTTTACATTCCACAGTCAGAGTACTGTTGGGTTTCCCACGGGAATGGGAGACTGGATGTGACGTACACTGGTTTCCTGTTTTTCACTCTTCCCTCGGTGTTCTTTGTTCCGAGGAGAAGGACGGTTGCTTCTCTGCTCCCGCAGAGGCAAGATACATGTTTGTAATCTCTCAACATTGAAGTGAAAATAAAGCAAAGTTAAGCATGTGGCACGTACTGCTCATCCTTTCGCTGTGTACTCTGCAAATACGGAGTGCCGCCATCCCGCTGTTCCCCGACCTGGTTTGCGGAGTTGCCCGCATCCCAAAGAGAGTTGCCTGCATCCCGAAGCCTTTGGGCAGATATCCACAAGCCTGGGGAGACGGGCGTGACTTCCCGCAGGTTCCCTAGGCTTGCGGATAGTAGCCTATTCTTTATTTCCCCCCAAAAAAACTAGGTGTGCCCTATGGGCCGGTGCACCCTATGGGGCGAAAAATACGGTAATTTGGTATCTTAAAGATTGGTATTAGTAATTGTATCATAATGTCGCATTGTTATAAGGAGGCAATTATTGGACTGTAATTGTAAACTAATCAAATTACGATCGTAAGTGTCTCCCCTGCTGAGCACATTTGGACATTTGTACCCATTTCATATACAGTGGTACCTCGGGTTAAGTACTTAAATCGTTCCGGAGGTCCATTTTTAACCTGAAACTATTCTTAACCTAAAGCACCACTTTAGCTAATGGGGCCTCCTGCTGCTGCCGTGCCGCCGGAGCACAATTTCTGTTCTCATCCTGAAGCAAAGTTCTTAACCTGAAGCACTATTTCTGGGTTAGCAGAGTCTGTAACTTGAAGCGTATGTAACCCGAGGTACCACTGTAATAAAAAGGTAAAGGTACCCCTGCCCGAACGGGCCAGTCTTGACAGACTCTGGGGTTTGTGCGCCCATCTCACTCTATAGGCCGTGGGCCAGCGCTGTCCGGAGACACTTCCGGGTCACGTGGCCAGCGTGACAAAGCTGCATCTGGCGAGCCAGCGCAGCACACGGAACGCCGTTTACCTTCCCGCTGGTAAGCGGTACCTATTTATCTACTTGCACCCAGGGGTGCTTTCGAACTGCTAGGTTGGCAGGCGCTGGGACCGAGCAGCGGGAGCGCACCCCGCCGCGGGGATTCGAACCGCCGACCTTTCGATCGGCAAGCCCTAGGCGCTGAGGCTTTTACCCACAGCGCCACCCGCGTCCTTACACCACTGTATTACACCACTGTAATAGTTGTGCAAAAATACATCTCCCCCCCCCCGAGCTCTGGGCTCCAGGTATCTTCCCCCAAAAGATGTAAAGAACTCACAATTAGTTTCAAAACCAAGAGAATGTGACAAAACGGGGGAGAAAACACTCCTTCCTCCTTACCCAGAGGCCTCACTCTGGCGTCCAACGGAGTCTTCTCTGCCTCAGAAGAATCAAGACCCCTTTCTGCCAAAAGATCCTTCCTCTGAAAGAGCAACAAGGATTCAAAACAGAGAATGGGGAGAAGGGTTAGAGAAGGAATGGCAGAGGCAAGCGCTTTCGGGGGACAGAGGTGAAAGCTGCTTCCTGCTTCTGCTAGACTGGTGTCTGGGGTTGGCTGCCAGGACCATGAAACATTGGTCCTCAAGGATCTTCACTGGCTCCCAGAACGTTTCCCAGCACAATTCAAAGTGTTGGCCTCAAAGGCCCAGTATACCCAAAGGAGCGTCTCCATGAACTGAGGTCCAGTTCCGAGGGTCTTCTGCTGATTCCCTCTCTGTGATAAGTGAAGTTACAGGGAACCAGGCAGAAGACCTTCTCCACAGTGGCCCCCACCCTGGGGAATGACCTCCCATCAGGTGAGAAGGAGATAAAAAACTGTGTAACTTTTAGAAGACATCTGATGTCTTCTTATGCATTTATATGTGCTGGAAGGCACCCAGCCACAAGGGTGTCATTAATAATAATAATAATAATAATAATAATAATAATAAGCTTTCCAAAAAAGGATGGGCCATTAGGAAATGATTTGGGAATACTCTCCCTCCTCTTAGGAGCCCCTTGGGAGATCCAGAGGAAAGTCTCTCTCACCTGCTGCTCTGCCTGCTTCCTCTCCTCTGCCTGACTCAGGAGGAAACCTTCGGCCAGGGCCACCGCCTGGGAACTGGTCTCCGCTCCGCATTCCCTCACCCAGATCTCCATCTCCTCTGGAAGGACAGCCAGGAACTGCTCCAAGATCACCAGGTCCAGCATCTCAGCTTTCGTGTGCCTTTCTGGCTTCAGCCACTGATGGTCAAGGTGGTAGAACTCGCTGCAAACCTCTCGGGGTCCTTTGGCCTCCTGGTAGCAGAACTGCCTGAGCTGCTGGCTCTGCACCTCTGAGCAAGGGGTGTCCTCCTCACTCAGGATCTTCTGCATGGAGTTTTCCCAGAATCCCCCACTGCTCCCCGTTTCCATGGCATGGCTTCTTCCTGCTTCAGGGCCAGCTGAGTCTTGCTCATCCATCTCTGTTCTCAGGACACCTCCAGGAGATCGGAAGGAGCCTCTTGGTCCTCTGGCAAGTTCAAATGGAAGGTGCAGCAAGTCCTACGAATCAAACACATTCTTCTATTGTAAGATCAAAGCACAGCCAAGAGAAGAAGAATGTTCCCTGAGGAATCGTGGGGAGAGGAGGAGGAGGGAGAAGCCATAACTGTGAGTGACAAGTGAGTGTAATCTGGAGCCAAGGCAACAGTGGGGGTACCTCCCAACCCCACTTCATAGTCCAGAGCTTCGCCCCAACCCAGCCATATCTGCTTGGGTGGCTTGGTGAGCAGCAGGGCCCATGTCTAGCTCCAGCCACCGTCCCTTGGGGACTTCCTGCTCTGGATCCGCGGGGACGGTGGCAAGGCCCTCTGGGTGGAACTGCCCTGGAAGACGCCTCGGAAACTGGCCCCAAATGCAGCGGTTGGGTTCTCACCTGGGTTCCCTCTTTTACTAATGGCATTTCTATTTTTTTTTATAATTTTTTTTTTATTGGTTTTACAAAAAAAAATTTAAAACAATGCAAACATATAAAAAGACATACGAACATGTATAGTTTCATAACCTTTTTTTCATAAACCTTGTTTCTCAGACTCCCCCATACCTCCCCTTTCTGCATCCCAATGACCAAAAGTTTTTAGCAACTGTAAATTTTTCTGTCGATCCTCTGTCCTCTTAAACTTTCCTCCAGTCTAATCTTATGTTGCTGTAACCCTTTCTTGCTCAAAACCTCGACATTCTAACATTCATCAAGTTTATAATAGTCCTTAAGATAAATTTTAAATTTCTTCCATTCTTCTTCCGCCGTCTCCTTTCCCTGATCGCGGATCCTGCCAGTCATCTCGGCTAGTGTCATATAGTCCATCACTTTCATCTGCCATTCTTCCAGGGTGGGTAGATCTTGTGTCTTCCAATACTTTGCGATAAGTATTCTTGCTGCTGTTGTAGCATACATAAAGAAAGTTCTGTCCTTCTTTGACACCAATTGGCCGACAATGCCCAAGAGAAAGGCCTCTGGTTTCTTAGGGAAAGTACATTTAAGCACTTTTTTCATTTCGTTATATATCATTTCCCAGAAAGCCTTAATCTTCGGGCATGTCCACCAAAGGTGATAGAAAGTACCTTCAGTTTCTTTACATTTCCAACAGTTATTATCAGGCAAATGATAAATTTTTGCTAGCTTGACTGGGGTCATGTACACTAATGGCATTTCTATCCCACCTTTTTCTCCAACAGGCTCCAGGTGGTGTCCGGGACTGGACCCAAGAGGAATGCTGGAGACCCCTTTCCCTCCTCCTGAACCTTCCCGAGAAGAGGAGGACAGTATAGATTGACAACAGTGGTTTGCAGAAGGTCATAGTTCAGAGGCTGCAGAGGGGAGAAGCTGGGAAATATTGGGAGAGCAGAAGGAGGAAGAAGCAGCAGCACCAGGGGAGAGACAGCTGACAGACTCCCTAATGGAGAAGCAATTCTGAGAATGCTCCTTTGGATGATGAATGCAAGTGGCCCCGGAGAAAGAGGAAACCAAATCAACTGAGATCCACAAAGTCTTGAAAGCCAATGCAATTCTGGGCTGCCTCAATGGGAGTATAGCATCTAGATCAAGGGAAGTAATAGTGCCACTGTATTCTGCTCTGGTCAGACCTCACCTGGAGTACTGTGTCCAGTTCTGGGCACCACAGTTCAAGAAGGACACTGACAAACTGGAACGTGTCCAGAGGAGGGCAACCAAAATGGTCAAAGGCCTGGAAACGATGCCTTATGAGGAACGGCTAAGGGAGCTGGGCATGTTTAGCCTGGAGAAGAGGAGGTTAAGGGGTGATATGATAGCCGTGTTCAAATATATAAAAGGATGTCACATAGAAGAGGGAGAAAGGTTGTTTTCTGCTGCTCCAGAGAAACGGACACGGAGCAATGGATCCAAACTACAAGAAAGAAGATTCCACCTAAACATTAGGAAGAACTTCCTGACAGTAAGAGCTGTTCGACAGTGGAATTTGCTGCCAAGGAGTTTGGTGGAGTCTCCTACTTTGGAGGTCTTTAAGCAGAGGCTTGACAACCATATGTCAGGAGTGCTCTGATGGTGTTTCCTGCTTGGCAGGGGGTTGGACTCGATGGCCCTTGTGGTCTCTTCCAACTCTATGATTCTATGATTCTATGATCATCTTACCTCAGCCTCGGAGGTGCACAAAAGGAGAAGCGACGCCGTTTCTCCTTTGATGGGGCTTTGCTTTCCGGAGCCGCTTCCGAGGGCCGCCTTGGCCCCTTCCCGGGGCCGGGAGTTCCGCAGGCTTCCCCCGAGAGGAGCCCGGCCGGCGAAGGCAAGGCCGGAAGGGACGTCAGAGCGGAGGAGGAGGAGCGGCCCGCCTTCCTTTCCGGTCCTCTCTAGGAAGCCAGCTCGGCGGCCCTTCCTTAACCCTTGGCGAGCTGCTCTCTCCCCCTCCAGCCGGGACGGGGCCGAGCTTCGTGGGGGAAAGCCCCCGGGGGGAGGCGCGGGGCCCAGAGCGGAGAAGATCCGGAGAGCCTGCAGGATCGGGCCCGGGGGAAAGCAGCAGCACGCGGCAGGATCCGGGCCCCCCTCGCCCGGGGGTCTTCTCTGCCGTCCGCCTTCCCGCAGCCTCGCTCTTGCTCTTTCTCGCCCAGCAGGTCGGCTTGGCCTGCCTGGCAGATCCCGTGGTACCTCGGGTTAAGGACTTCATTCCTTCCAGAAATAGTCCCTGGGCTTCGCGGATGCTGCAACCTGAAGCGTCTGCAACCGGAGGTTCTTTGATCTGTCTTTGATCTGAAGGTCATTGTGACAACGTGTGGAAAAGAACAATACAGTGGTACCTCGGGTTACAGACGCTTCAGGTTACAGACTCCGCTAGCCCAGAAATAGTGCTTCAGGTTAAGAACTTTGCTTCAGGATGAGAACAGGAATCGCGCACCGGCAGCGCGGCAGCAGCAGGAGGCCCCATTAGCTAAAGTGGTGCTTCAGGTTAAGAACAGTTTCAGGTTAAGAACGGACCTCCGGAACGAATGAAGTTCTTAACCCGAGGTACCACTGTATTTCGTGTCGAAATGTCTGGCTCTCCTCCCCAATGCGCCTGATTCGTCCACCCGAAGGGGGTTTCTTCGTCGGCCTTTTCCTTCTGACTCAAAGACCCCCAGAGGAAGGAAGAGGAGAGGGGCAGAGCTCTTGCAAACTCGCCCCCTCCCTGGTTTTGCAGAGAAGAAGGGGGCCGGGACCCTCTGCTCCCTGACTCGGGGGTCCCCCCCCATGCAGCCCCCCTTCAGGACTAAAATACGGGGGGGGAAGGGTCTTTGGCTCTGGGGGACGTGGCCCCCTTTATTCCCAGTCCTCTCTCGGAATCCAGCCCAGCTCCTTTGAACCCTGGGCCAGCCGGGCGCCCCCAGCTCCCCCCTCTCTCTCCCTCTGCAAAGCAGGAGCCCTGGGCATCGCAGCAGCACCCGGGGGGGGGTCTTCTTTGGGGGACCCCCTGGACCGGCTTCTGAGCTCTCCCTTCCCCTGGAAACAGAAGCAGGAGGAGCACAAAAGACCCAGAGCGGGAGGGGCTCTGCCAGAAGCTCTCCCGACACCAGCCTGGCTTGACTTTGGTGTAAACTGCACCTTGAAAGGATTGGGACCCTCAAGAGAGAAATCACGCAATGCGACCTTTACTCGGAGGTCGAGGGAGGCTCTCCCCCCCCGCCCCCATTTCATTCAGCCTTGCTCTCTTATTTTTTCCTTCCTAATGAAGCCTTTTGCTTCTTTCCAAAACAAAGTAACTCTTCTGGTGACGCCTAGAACCTCTAGATAAATTTGTGTATAACCTTTTGTATCCCTGTGCAGAAACTTTATTTCTCTGGTGTCCTTTGGGTGTCACTATGCAACCTTGCTTCTCCTGACTCCCAGAGGAGTTGTGCCTTTTCTGGCAGCAGGCGTCCTCTGTCTGTTCAGCAGATCCCAGGAAGAGCTTCAAGCAGACATTGCCACCTTCCTGGAGATGCGGAGGATGACTGTGGCAGTCAGAAAGAGAAGAGGAGGGGAGAGGAGGAAGGCACCTCAAAGGACATCTAGTCCAACCCGCTGCAATGCACGAACAGAGGACCACCCAACCTCTGCTTAAAAACCTCCTTCGGAGGGAGTCTGATCCACAGTTCAACACGTCATGCAGTCAGAACGGTTTTCCTGAACTTTAATCAGAATCTCCCTTCCTCTTACCTTGAAGCCGTGGGTTCAGATCCCACCTTCCAGGGCAGGAGAAAACAAGGAGCACCACCAATCTGCAGCTTGGAGGCACATGCCTGAGCGAGACGTAGACCTTAATTTATCGATTTTGAACATGCTGGCTGTCTCCTATTTGGGAGGGTGAGGGGATGGGTCTCTGCAGAACCAGGAGTGTAAATACCACAATACAGGCTGCCAAACAAGGGCACTAAAGACGGCCAATGCATATTTCTCACTGTGCTGGAAGAAAGCGACAATTGCCGCAGGATTCTGTCCTGGGTCTGTCGCTCAATGCCTTTATTAGACAACTTGGACAGAAGAGTTGAGGGGACGCTCATCAGAGAATGCCGCTCACCACACTAGGAGGGGTAGCTAATGTCACAGAAGAAAGAAGAAGAAGAAGAAGAAGAGTTTGGATTTGATATCCCTCCTTTCACTCCCCTTCAGGAGTCTCAAAGCGGCTCACATTCTCCTTTCCCCTCCTCCCCCACAACAAAAACTCTGTGAGGTGAGTGGGGCTGAGAGACTTCACAGAAGTGTGACTGGCCCAAGGTCACCCAGCAGCTGCAGGTGGAGGAGCGGAGACGCGAACCCGGTTCACCAGATTACGTGACTACCGCTCTTAACCACTACACCACACTGGCTCGCTCGAAAGAATCAGGATTCAACATGAGCTTAACAGATTGGAGACCTGGGCACAAGCTAACAAAAGGAATTTCAACAGGGACATACGTAAAGTTCTGCACTTGGGCAGGAAGAGCCAGATGCCCAAATATAAGATGGGCACCTCAAAGGACATCTAGTCCAACCCGCTGCAGTGCAGGAATCTCAACTCAGTGAGAGCTGGCCACCTGACTTCCGCTTAAAAACCTCCTAGGAAGAAGAGGCCACCACCTTCTGATGGAGTCTCTTCCACTGTTGAACTGTTCCTAATGTCAAAGAGATCTTTCTGAAGTTTAGTAGGAATCTCCATTCCTGTTATCTTTTAACCCACGGGTTCGGATCCCACCCTCCAGAGCAGGAGAAAACAAGGAGCCCCACCAATCTGGGGTTGGACTCGATGGCCCTTGTGGTCTCTTCCAACTCTATGATTCTATGATTCTAGGGTCTGAAAAGGCTGGAAGCGGTAGGAAACTTACACATGACAACTTTACAGGAGGGTGGAATGAGGTTTACAAAATGCAGGCATACAAAAGTCAAGCCTAATGCATTCTATCTAAAAGGCTGGATGCAATTAATACTAGGACACTTTGATCGAAATCTATAATATCTAATATTCAATCAACTATCACATTTTTTACACCAAGTCCTTCGTAGGAAAGATCAGCATGGACAGCAACCTCATCAGTGTCACCCAATCACTGTTATCCCCCTCCCCAGGCATGACGTGAAGATGGAATTCAACACCTTGGCCAAGAACTTAAAAGTCACAGCTCTGGGTACGTAGTAGGTATTTCTATGGGGCACCAGATGTGGCAAAGAACCCAGCTGCAATCATTACCTCATATGAACTAAAGTCTCCTAAAATTAAATCTGTATACAGCCACTACTGTAGTTTGCCCTACTGTGGGTTCTTTGATGGCAAATAAGACGGGCTCTGTGGCTGAAGCTCTTTCCACATGCTTGCCACTGTTAGGGTTTCTCCCCTGTATGAATTCTCTGATGGGACATGACACTATCCATTTTTCTGAAGCTCTTTCCACACTCTTGTAACTGATAGGGTTTTTCTCATGGATTAACTCTTTGATGGGCCCTAAAATGGCATTTATGAGTAAACCTCTTTCCACACTAAAAGCACTGGTAAGGTTACTCCCTTGTATGAATTTGTTGATGGGAAGTGAGTTTGCTGCTCGTATTGAAGCTGCTTCCACATTCCAAACATTTATAGGGTTTCTCCCCTGTATGAATTCTGTGATGAGAAGTGAGACTGGTGCTCCGGGTGAAACTCTTTCCACATTCCAAGCACTGATATGGCTTCTCCCCTGTATGAATTCTTTGATGGACACTTAGCTGGTAGCTGTGACTGAAGCTCTTTCCACACTCCAAGCACTGATAGGGTTTCTCCCCTGTATGAATTCTTTGGTGGGAAGTGAAACTTATTTTCCAGGTGAAGCTCTTTCCACATTCCAAACATTTATAGGGTTTCTCCCCTGTATGAATTATTCTATGGGAAGTGAGATTGCTGCTCCTATTGAAGCTGCTTCCACATTCCAAACATTTATAGGGTTTCTCCCCTGTATGAAGTCTATGATGAGAAGTGAGATGGGCACTCTGATTGAAGCTCTTTCCACATTCCAAGCACTGATATGGCTTCTCCCCTGTATGAATTCTGTGATGGGCTGTGAGACTGGTGCTGTGGGTGAATCTCTTTTCACATTCCAAGCACTGATATGGCTTCTCCCCTGTATGAATTCTTTGATGGACACTTAACTGGTAGCTGTGACTGAAGCTCTTTCCACATTCCAAGCACTGATAGGGTTTCTCCCCTGCATGAATTCTTTGGTGGGAAGTCAAACTGTCCTTTCGACTGAAGCTCTTTCCACATTCCAAGCACTGATAGTGTTTCTCCCCTGTATTAATTATTTGATGGGAAGCGCAACAGTCCTTTTTTCTGAAGTTCTGCCCACAATCTTGGCACCGATAAAGTTTTTCCCTTGTATGATTTCTCTGATGGACAGTAAGCTTGTGTCTCTGACGGAACCTTTTTCCACATTCCAAGCACTGAAAGGGTTTCTCTCCTGTATGAATTCTTTGATGTGTCGTGAGATGGGAGCTCTGAGTGAAGCTCTTTCCACATTCCAAACATTTATAGGGTTTCTCCCCTGTATGAATAAGTTGATGAACAGTAAGCTGGCCTCGGTGTCTGAATCTCTTTCCACATTCCAAGCACTGATGGGGTTTCTTCTCAAGCGGATTTCTTTGATGGGAAGTGGAATGGGAGCTCTGTCTGAAGCTCTCTCCACAGTCTGACTCCTGAGACAGTTCCTCCACTGTGTGGATCTCCTTGTGGTCTCCCTCGTTCTTCATCTCCAATTCATCACCACCTGCAACTAAGTGGCAAACAGATCAGAGCCTCAGGAATAATAATAATAATAATAATAATAATAATAATAATAATAATAATAATAATAATAATAATAGTAATTTATTTATACCCCAGCCACTCTGGGCGGCTTCCAACAAAGATTTAAAAATACAGTAAAATTTTAGACATTAGAAAATTTCCCTAAACAGGGCTGCCTTTAGATGTCTTCTAAATGTCACATAGTTGTTGATCTCCTTGACATTTGATGGGAGGGCTTCCACAGGGTGGGCTTATCACAGTGAAGGAACCACCAGCAGGCCCTTGGCACTGGACTTCAGAACGATGGGGGTGGAGACGCTCCTTCAGGTATACTGGGCCGAGGTCAGTTAGGGCTTTAAAGGTCAGCACCAACACTTTGAGTTGTGCTCGGAAACGTACTGGGAGCCAATGTAGGTTTTTCAGAACTGGCGTTATGTGTTCTCAGCGGCCGCCCCCAGTCACCAGTCTGGCTGCCGCATTCTGGATTAATTGCAGTTTCTGGGTCACCTTCAAAGGTTGCTCCACGGAGAGCGCATAGCAGTAGTCCATGCAGGAGATAACCACAGCATGCACCACTCTGGCAACCACCTGGCTGGGTTTCATGCTTTGAAAAGGCAGGACTGGAGGAAGAATATTCACAGGGAAAGCAGTCAACAGTCTTCCATCCAAGGCTGACTGTGGGAGTGTTAGCATCCCAGGTGCTGCGGGTGGTGCTGTTGAGCCCCATTGAAATATCAGAGGTTCCTCCCATAGAGAGATGTTTTGAATTACAAAGCAGATAGGATGATCCAAGAGGAAGCCTTACCAAGAGAGTCCAAGATACGACGATTCTCCTCCATGACTTCCTTATGCAGAGCTCTCTGGTCAGGATCCAGCAACGCCCACTCCTCGTCTGTGAAATGGACAGCTACATCTTCAAAGCACACTGGACCCTAAAAGAAAAAGGGAAAGGTTGTCCTCTTAGACCAAATAAAGGTGAACTGTTACACTTTGTTGTCTTCTGCCTCTTAATTGATGTCCTGTTTTAATGGGAATCTTTTTCTGTGCATTTTATGGATGCATATTTTGTTGGGCTAATGAATTATTCATTGTGTACAGTGGTGCCTCTGGTTGCGAACGGGATTCGTTCCAGAGGCCATTTGCAACCAGAAACTACTGCAACACGAAGTGCCTGCTCTGCGCATGTGTGCGGGGCGGTCTATCGCTTATGCGCATGTGTGAGCAGCGAAAAACCACTTCTGCGCATGCGCAACTGGAGAAACCCGGAAGTAACCCGGTCTGGTACTTCCGGTTTTCCACGTTCGTAACCGGAAGGTAACATAACCTGATGGCAACGTAGCCAAAGGCACCACTGTATTTTAACGAGGGGTATTAAGTACCTGGTGCTTGTTGGTGTGTCTCCCCCTGAGTGCAGGTTTCCAATCTCACCCGTCCAGACTTCAAACAAGACATACATTCGAAAACGCATGCACAACAAGAGACAGAACAAACGGGACGGAAGTGATAGGAACTGTCTTCCGTTCTCACGCTTAAAGCATGGAATGTAAACATAGGACATGTGATCTAACACTCACACATCCAGCGACGGGAGAATGAAACTATTAACAGTGTTCTTCAAATCATTCTTCAAATCCTGTGCACAAATATTCCCGTTTTCTACATGGAAGGATCCCCTTTCTTCTTTCCCTCTGTGCTGTTCTGGCCGGGTGGGGAGGACCCTCCTGAAGCCCTATAGACATCTCCAAGGTGTGCAGGGGAATGAGAGGGGGAAAGCCCCATTGTGGGACTGATGAGGTGAATCCAGGCCACCCTTTGGTATGGGGTGTGAACTGCTTAGAAGCCTATTTGAGCCTTCAACCCTCCTTCCTTGGCAGTTCCTCCCACCAGTCCATGACATCCTCTCTCCCCACATGGCTCCTTCCTCCTACCTGCTCTGGGTCCACAGGGGCAGCTTCCCCTCCGCCACCAAGAAAAGATGGACAAACAGGTCTTGCTGGCCTCGTTCCGTCTCCTGCGAGAGAAGAAGGTAAGTGGGAAGCCAAGAGCGCATGCTTCACTCCGAAGGAAAACTACAGGTGCGCCTTCAAACAAGGAGGAGTTGCCATGTAAATGTGGACGTTTGCACCCATTTGACATACTAGTTGTGCAAAAATACATCTCCCTTTCTCTGGGCTCTTGGTCCTCTGTGAATTCTCCAATAAGATGAAAAGAAATCACAGATTAGTTTCAGAATCCACAAAATGTGACCCAACAGAGAAAAAACTCCTTCCTCCTTACCCAGAGGCCTCTCTCTGGAGTCCAAGGGAGTCTTCTCTGCCTCAGAGGAATCCGGACCCATTTCTGCTAACAGATCCTTCCCCTGAAAGAGCAACAAGGATTCAAAAAAGTAGATTAGAAATGGAAAGACTTAGGACACAAACACTTTAGGGCTGTCCGATATCATTCATTGGATGCTTTCCAAAAAAGGATGGGCCATTAGGAAATGATTTGGGAATACTCTCCCTCCTCTTTTGAGCCCCTTGGGAGTCTCCAGAGGAAAGTCTCTCTCACCTGCTGCTCTGCCTGCTTCCTCTCCTCTGCCTGACTCAGGAGGAAACCTTCGGCCAGGGCCACCGCCTGGGAACTGGTCTCCGCTCCGCATTCCCTCACCCAGTTCTCCATCTCCAGAGGAAGGACAGCCAGGAACTGCTCCAAGATCACCAGGTCCAGCATCTGAGCTTTCGTGTGCCTTTCTGGCTTCAGCCATCGACAGCAAAGGTGGTAGAGTTGGCTGCAAACCTCTCGGGGTCCTTTGGCCTCCTGGTAGCAGAACTGCCTGAGCTGCTGGCTCTGCACCTCTGAGCAAAGGGTGTCCTCCTCACCCAGTATCTTCTTCACAGAGTTTTCCCAGAATCCCCCATTGCTCCCATGGTGGGTTGCAAGGCCTCTTCCTGATTCATGGCCAGCTGAGTCTTGCTCATCCATCTCTGTTCTCTGGACACCTCCAGGAGATTGGAAGGAGTCCCTAGGTCTTCTGCCAAGTTCTGCCTGTCCTAATGAGAGGTTTTGGCAAATCCTAAAAAGCAAATACATTTTTCTGATATAAAATTGATACACAGTAAGGAGGAGAAAAGGGTTCCCTGGACAAGCATGGAGAAGTATTTGCAGGAATCACCGCCCAGACTCAGAGTTTCTTTTTTAAAATAGAAAGAATGAAGTCAGAATTGGCAAGTGAGTCATTTGTACCAAGTGTAGTTTGGACTCAAGGCAAGAGTGGGGGTCCCTCCCCCCCCCCAAATGCCAGGGCACATTTCTTTCCAGCGCCTCTCTCCTTTTCCAGAACGTGGAATCTCCCCTGTTCTTAAGAAAGACTACTGGGGTGGGGTCCCCTTTTCCTTTGTTCTGAGGGCCAGATCCTGAGCTGACCAAAGGACAGCTCTCGAAGGCAAGAAAAGTAGGACTGCCCTTCATTCTGTGATTGTAAGTGGCTTTAAGTTCTTTTCAGTATTGTGTTTTGATGTTGTAATCTGCCTTGGGAACGGAGGGTGAAAATGGGATGGGGATGGTGGTGAAGGTGTTACATAGCTTAACCCCCCCCCTGCCCCACTTGCTTGGAGGTTCTTTGGCATCCACCTGGTCCCTCAGGTGGCCTCGGGGCCTGGCAGTGCCCACTTGAAGCTCCAGCCACCGTACCTTTGGCACAGAAAGGATGTGGCCATGGGGCTTCCTGCTCTGGATCCCATAGGGTGCTTGCAAGGTCCTCTGTGTGGAACTGCCCTGGAAGACGGCTACGAAACTGGCCCCTAATGGATGGGCTCCCCTTTTTATTTGTGGCATATTCATCCCACCTTTTTCTCCAATCCACAGGTCTGCCCCTCCTCACTGAATACCCATTTATGTCATTTAGGAAATGACACATTTATGTCATTTACTGTATTTTTTGCCCCATAGGGCGCACCGGCCAATAGGGCGCACTTAATTTTTTTTGGGGGGGGGATAAAGAAAAAAAAATCCCCCCCGAGCCTCAAAGAGGAAAGAAGCCATGACAGCGAGCGGAATGGATCCCGCTCGCTGTCTTGGCTTCGATTTTAGCCTCGGGGCTGGGGGTCCGGGAGCGATGGCGAGGATGCCTGATGACCGTCTTCCAAAGCAACTCCTCTATTCCGAACTTAAAAATGGAAAGCATAATGCTGGTGGTCAACAAAAGAGGTTCAAAGACTGTCTCTAGGCAAATCTAAAAAACTGTAGTATAAACACTGACAACTGGGAAACAGTGGCCTGCGAGGGCACCTTTTCAAAAGGTGTCCTGGGCTTTGAAGACACTCGAACTCAGGACACAAGGGAGAAACATGCTAAGAGGAAGGCACGCTTGGCAAATCCACACCGTGATCAGCTTCCGTCTGGAAAGCAATGTCCCCACTGTGGAAGGACGCGTGGATCCAGAACTGGCCTCCACAGTCACTTACGGACTCACTGTTAAGGCCGTGTTCGTGGAAGACCAAGAAGAAGAAGATAAACTCCCCCCCCCGCCCCTCCCCGGCAGCCCTGGGACTTGCCCCCTTCTCCCCCCTGCGCCCTATGGGGAAGAGAGAGGAGACTTACAAGATCCCAAAGGTGCCACCGACGCAGCTCCTGCAAAGGAGACGAAAACCTCCCCCTGCAAGAGAGAAAATGGGGGGGGGGGAATTTCCTCGGGAGGACCTCGTCCCCCCCTTGTTTCCTGTCCTCTCTAGGAATGCAGCTCAGTTCCTTTTAACCCTTGGCGAGCCGCGCTCCTCCCCCCTCCCTCTGCAAAGCAGGAGCCCCGGGCATCGCAGCCTCCAGGAGGGACTTATTTTGACAACCCTCTGGGCTGGCTCCTGAGCTGTTCCCTCCCTTGGAAAGGGAAGCAGGAGCAACAGGGTTAAAGAAAATAATCGGGTTTACGGGCCTCACACCGCTTCTTCCCCAGTTACCTAGGGGCAGCAAAAGGAGGAGACTCCAGCTAAGCTGAAGAAGGAAAATAGCGGTCAGCAGACCTTATCTTTGTTTCTTGCAAGGAAGGTTCAAAGGTGGCAAAGAGGAAGAACCCCCAGCAAGGGGTGAAAGGGATTTTCCCACAATGCATCCCTCCCACCATCACCAAAACGTCGCGCCATGGTCACAAAAGAGGAGTGGTTGTCCTGCAGAAAGGAGAAAGTGTCGCCCCCCCCCCCGCCCCTCATCCCAGCTCCCACCGCCTTGGAAGGAGCTGCTTCCCCAAAGAGCAAGAACGAGATTCACACCTCCTCCCAGTCGCGAGGCTTTCCTGCGCTTCTCCTCTGGAAGGATCCGGATTCACTTCTGCATCCCGAGGGGTTTCTGCCTGGGGTATGGGCTGCCTCCTGGGGCGAAGCTGGGGGGCAAAGGACCTTCTGCTAGGGAGGGAGGGGGGGGGGAGCCCTGGATCGCCCTCTGTTTCTGTCTTGCAAGAAACAAGGAAACAGGAGGATGCATTGTATCCGCTGTTGCTACATTTTGCAGCGCGCTTCTTCCCCGCTTTCTGCTCTCGGTTTCTTGCGCTCTCCTGGCGGATCGCGCGCTCCAGACACGGGGCTGCTGCTTCCTGACTTCGGATTGGCTGCCTCTCACCTTGGACGATGCCCATTGGTCAGCGATGGTTCTTTGAGAAATCCTGATGTTTCATTGAGGGGTTTCGGGACTCCATTGAAGGGTTTACAACCTCTTCGCTGCAGATCACTAGGAGGGGAGTTTATAGGTGGAGGGGCCCACTCTGGCTCGTCGTCCTGCGTGGGTGAATGGGGTGTTTGGATGGCCTCTTAGTCCCAGCTGTATCAACAGCTCGAGGGGTGAAAGGCCCGGAGGGGTCGCCTGAGGTCTCTCTCACCCGACAAGGCTGCTTTGTTGTCTCTGCAAGGCCGTCCTCCGGGCGGTCCTTCTCCTCCTTTATTTCAACCCCTCATCCCCAGGGCCTGAGCAGGGGATCCCACCCCCTACTCTCTATCAATACCAAGGTGTTGATATCAAGGTCCGTCTCTATCAAGACGCCATCAATACCACTCTCCATGCTGCTCTGTCCCATCTGGAGCAGCCGGGGAGTTATGTGAGGCTGCTGTTTGTGGATTTTAGCTCTGCTTTTAACACTATCCTCCCCCATAGACTGGTGTCCAGGCTAGAGGCGATTGGACTCTCCAACTCCACCTGTCTCTGGGTTTTGGATTTTTTGTCAGAACGTTCTCAGAGGGTTAAAGTAGGGTCACACATGTCCACAGCCCTTAGCCTTAACACCGGCTCACCACAGGGTTGTGTGTTGAGTCCCCTGCTCTACACTCTCTATACGTATGACTGTACAGCCATCTATTCCAGCAACAAAATCATCAAGTTTGCTGATGACACTACGGTGGTGGGGCTCATTTCAGGAGGGGATGAGTCCGCCTATCGGGACGAGGTGGAGCGGCTCTGTGTTTGGTGTGGAGAGAACAATCTGGCTCTTAATACGGCTAAGACCAAGGAATTGGTGGTGGATTACAGGAAAAAAAAGGCGGACATTCAGCCCTTGTATATCAACGGGGAACGGGTGGAGAGGGTGGCGGAATTCAGGTTTTTGGGAGTAGCTATCGATCAGGGCATGACTTGGAGCGCACATACCACCGCTCTGGTGAAGAAGGCCCAGCAGAGAATTTATTTCCTCAGACTTTTAAAGAAGAACAATCTGAGTGAGAGACTGCTGGTGTGCTTCTACCGAGGCTCCATAGAGAGCATTCTTACATACTGTATTTGTGCTTGGTTCTCCGGTTGTACAGCTAGGGAGAGGAAGGTGCTCCAGAAGGTCATAACCACAGCCCAAAGGATTATTGGTCATCCTCTCCCATCTTTGGAAGAACTGTACGGTTCCCGTTGTCTTAGGAAAGCAAATAACATCCTGCATGATTCATCTCACCCGGGACACGGTCTGTTTGCACTACTGCCTTCTGGCAGGAGATATAGAAACATCAAGTCAAAGACAAATAGACTGAAAAACAGTTTCTATCCAAGAGCTGTGGCCTTTTTGAATGCTGTAACTCGATAGTGTGACCTGGGAGTTTGATGGGTGTGGTGTGGGTGTGGCTGGAATGTGGTTTGTTTGGTTGTTGTTGTTGTTTTGCTTTTGATGTTTTAAGGGATGGCATCCAATTTCGTTGCACTTTGTACAATGTTGCACTTGTGTAATGACAATAAAGAATCTATTCTATTCTATTCTATTCTATTCTATTCTATTCTATCAATGAAACAGGTTTCATATCTATTTGATGCAAATGTATCCAGCTTGCCTGTGGGGCAGGTGGGGGAACGTTAGGGAACACTCTTGCTGGCCCCACGGCCTCCTCCGGCACTGGAACAGGTACGCAGCGATCCCGGGAAGGGGTCCTGGTGTTCTGGGACTCACAGCTGCTCTCTTGTGAGCACCCGGTCTAGCAGAGTAAAAGAGGTGAGGAGGTATCTGGCCATACCAACTTTATTTCTACTAACTACAGATTAAAGAACGGAACACATATGAGAGGAACATCCCTCATACAGACATCCTGTCTCGTCGCAAGACAGAGCAGAAGGGAAAAGTGCAATAGTACCAGAGACGGAATTCACACAGACTGGCTTCCTTCCTCACGGAACAGAAAGGAAACAAGAATCAGATGGACCTTGCAATGGGAGGAGTGTAATGCTAACAGAACGTGTGTCTTCTGCTCATAAATATGCTCTTACTGGCAGAAAGTTCTTTCTGAAGTTTAATAGGAATCTCCATCCCTGTTATCTTTTAACCCACGGGTTCGGATCCCACCCTCCAGAGCAGGAGAAAACAAGGAGCCCCACCAATCTGGGGTTGGACTCGATGGCCCTTGTGGTCTCTTCCAACTCTATGATTCTATGATTCTAATTTGCAGCTTGGAGGCACTGGAAGAGGAAGCACTGTGAACCTCTCTACTCATGACGTGAAGCACCCTGGCATCCTCAGATCAAGGGCACTGCACAAATTTAATAGCTATAGAAATAATAAAGTACGTTACCTGCTTGTGTGGTAAGAATTTGCTTCTACGCCAGCGGTTTGTTACACATGTAAGGGAACATCTGAAATAAAAACACGGGACCAAGAGAAGGAGAGGAAACTCAGAGTCCTGCAGGGACCCAGTTTATTCAAACTATTGCAATAGGACAGCCTTGCTATCCGGTTCTTCAGCAGAAGGGCTGGTTTGAAAAGGCTGCCAGGGGGCTTATTAGAAGAAAGCTTATATACACAGCACACAAAGACTCATAAAATGCCACAACACTCTTCCACTTGCATCAAGAAAGGTCACGGGTCATGGGATGCGTGGCTCAATGTGGATATCGACTCCTCTGAAATTACCTTGGGGTGTCCCAGAGTGCCCAGGTCATTTGGGTCTCCTATGTCTCACTTTGACACCATGCCCATGGCAACCAGGACTTCCATGGGACTCTTGACATTTCTATCTCCTATCTTACTTTCCTGTTCCCAAAACATGTCAAAGACCTCTGAAGTGAGATGTGAGTTCTCACGCGGATGCTAGCTCAACACAGACCTCTGTGCCAAAACATCATCTGCCCTTCTAGGGTCTGATAAGGATGGAAGCGGTAGGAAACTTAGAATCATAGAATCATAGAGTTGGAAGAGACCACAAGGGCCATTGAGTCCAACCCCCTGCCAAGCAGGAAACACCATCAGAGCAGTCCTGACATATGGTTGTCAAGCCTCTGCTTAAAGACCTCCAAAGAAGGAGACTCCACCACACTCCTTGGCAGCAAATTCCACTGTCGAATAGCTCTTACTGTCAGGAAGTTCTTCCTAATATTTAGGTGGAATCTTCTTTCTTGTAATTTGGATCCATTGCTCCGTGTCCGCTTCTCTGGAGCAGCAGAAAACAACCTTTCTCCCTCCTCTATGTGACATCCTTTTATATATTTGAACATGGCTATCATATCACCCCTTAACTTACACATGACAACTTTACAGGAGGGTGGAATGAGGTTTACAAAATGCAGGCATACAAAAGTCAAGCCTAATGCACTCTATCTAAAAGGCTGGATGCAATTAATACTAGGACACTTTGATCAAAATCTATAATATCTAATATTCAATCAACTATCACATTTTTTACACCAACTCCTTCCTAGGAAAGATCAGCATGGACAGCAACCTCATCAGTGTCACCCAATCACTGTTATCCCCCTCCCCAGGCATGACGTGAAGACGGAATTCAACACCTTGGCCAAGAATTTAAAAGTCACAGCTTTGGGTACGTAGTAGGTATTTCTATGGGGCACCAGATGTGGCAAAGAACCCAGCTGCAATCATTACCTCATATGATCTAAAGTCTCCTAAATTTAAATCTGTATACAGCCACTACTGTAGTTTGCCCCCACTGTGAGTTCTTTGATGGCAAACAAGACGGGCTCTATGGCTGAAGCTCTTTCCACATGCTTGCCACTGTTAGGGTTTTTCTCATGGATTAACTCTTTGATTGGCCCTAAAATGGCATTTATGAGTAAAGCTCTTTCCACACTAAAAGCACTGATAAGGTTACTCCCTTGTATGAATTCTTTGATGGGAAGTGAGTTTGCCGCTTGTATTGAAGCTGCTTCCACATTCCAAACATTTATAGGGTTTCTCCCCTTTATGAATTCTTTGATGGGAAGTGAAACTGTCTTTTCGACTGAAGCTCTTTCCACATTCCAAGCACTGATAAGGTTTCTCCCCTGTATGAATTCTTTGATGGGAAGTGAAACTGTCTTTTCGACTGAAGCTCTTTCCACATTCCAAGCACTGATAAGGTTTCTCTCCTGTATGAATTATTCTATGGGAAGTGAGATTGCTGCCCTTAATGAAGCTCTTTCCACATTCCAAACATTTATAGGGTTTCTCCCCTGTATGAATTCTCTGATGGTCAGTAAGCTGCCTTCTGAGAATAAATCTCTTTCCACATTCCAAACATTTATAGGGTTTCTCCCCTGTATGAATTCTTTGATGGGAAGTGAAACTCTCTCTTCGACTGAAGCTCTTGTCACATTCTTGGCACTGATAGGGTTTCTCTGTTGTATGAATTATTTGATGGGACATAAGATGGCCTTTTTGAACGAAGCTCTTTCCGCACTCCCAGCACTGATAAGGTTTCTCCCCTGTATGACTTCTCTGATGGACAGTGAAAGTCTCCTTTGTTCTGAAGCTCTTTCCACACTCCTGGCACTGGTAGGGTTTCTCCCCTGTATGAATTCTTTGGTGGGAAGTGAAACTGTCCTTTTTTCGGAAGCTCTGCCCACAATCTTGGCACTGATAAGGTTTTTCCCTTGTATGAATTCTCTGATGGACAGTAAGCTTGTATCTCTGACGGAACCTCTTTCCACATTCCAAGCACTGGTAAGGTTTCTCCCCTGTATGAATTCTTTGATGAGTTGTGAGATGGGAGCTCTGAGTGAATGTCTTATCACATTCCAAACATTTATAGGGTTTCTCCCCTGTATGAATATTTTGATGGACACTTAGCTGGTGGCTGTGACTGAAGCTCTTTCCACACTGCAAGCACTGATAGGGTTTCTCTCCTGTATGTATTCTTTGATGGGAAGTGAGATTGCTGCTCTTATTGAAGCTCTTTCCACATTCCAAACATGTATAGGGTTTCTCCCCTGTATGAATAAGTTGATGAACAGTAAGCTGGCCTCGGTGACTGAAGCTCTTTCCACATTCCAAGCACTGATGGGGTTTCTTCTCAATCGGATTTCTTTGATGGGAAGTGGAATGGGAGCTCTGCCTGAAGCTCTCTCCACAGTCTGAATCCTTATGTGGCTCCTCCACTGTGTGGATTTCGTTGTGGTCTCCCTCGTTCTTCATCTCCAATTCATCACCACCTGCAACTAAGTGGCAAACAGATTAGAGCCTCAGGAATAATAATAATAATAATAATAATAATAATAATAATAATAATAATAATAATAATAATTTATTTGTGCCCCTAGCCACCCTGGGTGGCTTCCAACAAAGATTAAAAATACATTAAAATGTGAGACATTAGAAAATTTCCCTAAACAGGGCTGCCTTCAGATGTCTTCTAAATGTCACATAGTTGTTTATCTCCTTGACATTTGATGGGAGGGCGTTCCACAGGGTGGGCTTATCACAGTGAAGGAACCACCAGCAGGCCCTTGGCACTGGACTTCAGTATCCGGGCAGAACGATGGGGGTGGAGATGCTCCTTCAGGTATACTGGGCCGAGGTCAGTTAGGGCTTTCAAGGTCAGCACCAACACTTTGAGTTGTGCTCGGAAACGTACTGGGAGCCAATGTAGGTTTTTCAGAACTGGTGTTATGTGCTCTCAGCGGCCGCCCCCAGTCACCAGTCTGGCTGCTGCATTCTGGATTAATTGCAGTTTCTGGGTCACCTTCAAAGGTTGCCCCACGGAGAGCGCATAGCAGTAGTCCATGCAGGAGATAACCACAGCATGCACCACTCTGGCAACCACCTGGCTGGGTTTCATGCTTTGAAAAGGCAGGACCGGAGGAAGAATATTCACAGGGAAAGCAGTCAACAGTCTTCCATCCAAGGCTGGCTGTGGGAGTGTTAGCATCCCAGGTGCTGCAGGTGGCGCTGTTGAGCCCCATTGAAAAATCAGAGGTTCCTCCCATAGAGAGATGTCTTGAATTACAAAACAGATAGGATGATCCAAGAGGAAGCCTTACCAAGAGAGTCCAAGATACGACGATTCTCCTCCATGACTTCCTTATGCAGAGCTCTCTGGTCAGGATCCAGCAACGCCCACTCCTCGTCTGTGAAATGGACAGCTACATCTTCAAAGCACACTGGACCCTAACAGAAAAAGGAAAAGGTTGTCCTCTTAGACCAAATAAAGGTGAACTGTTACACTTTGTTGTCTTCTGCCTCTTAATTGATGTCCTGTTTTAATGGGAATCTTTTTCTGCGCATTTTATGGATGCATATTTTGTTGTGCTAATGAATTATTCATTGCGTACAGTGGTGCCTCTGGTTGCGAATGGGATTCGTTCCGGAGGCCGTTTGCAACCGGAAACTACTGCAACGCGAAGTGCCTGCTCTGCGCATGTGTGCGGGGCGGTCTATCGCTTCTGCGCATGTGTGAGCAGCGAAAAACCACTTCTGCGCATGCGCAACTGGAGAAACCCGTAAGTCACCCGGTCTGGTACTTCCGGTTTTCCGCGTTCGTAACCGGAAGGTAACATAACCTGATGGCAACGTAGCCAAAGGCACCACTGTATTTTAACGAGGGGTATTAAGTACCTGGTGCTTGTTGGTGTGTCTCCCCCTGAGTGCGGGTTTCCAATCTCACCCGTCTGGAGCTGAGAGCAGCACACACTCCTCCGGACTTCAAACAAGACATACATTCGAAAACGCATGCACAACAAGAGACAGAACAAAGGGGACGGAAGTGATAGGAACTGTCTTCCGTTCTCACACTTCCAAGCATGGAATGTAAACATAGGACATGTGATCTAACACTCACACATCCAGCGACGGGAGAATGAAACTATTAACAGTGTTCTTCAAATCATTCTTCAAATCCTGTGCACAAATATTCCCGTTTTCCACATGGAAGGATCCCCTTTCTTCTTTCCCTCTGTGCTGTTCTGGCCGGGTGGGGAGGACCCTCCTGAAGCCCTATAGACATCTCCAAGGTGCGCAGGGGAATGAGAGGGGGAAAGCCCCATTGTGGGACTGATGGGGTGAATCCTGGCCACTCTTTGGTATGGGGTGTGAACTGCTTAGAAGCCTATTTGAGCCTTCAACCCTCCTTCTTTGAGAGTTCCTCCCACCATTCCTCTGTGTCCCCCAGTCCATGACATCCTCTCTCCCCACATGGCCCCTTCCTCCTACCTGCTCTGGGTCCACAGAGGCAGCTTCCCCTCCGCCACCAAGAAAAGATGGACAAGCAGGTCTTGCTGGCCTCGTTCCGTCTCCTGCGAGAGAAGAAGGTAAGTGGGAAGCCAAGAGCGCATGCTTCACTCCGAAGGAAAACTACAGGTGCGCCTTCAAACAAGGAGGAGTTGCCACGTAAATATGGACGTTTGTACCCATTTCACATACTAGAGTGCAAAAACACATCTCCCTTTCTCTGGGCTCTTGGTTCCCTGTGAATTCTCCAATAAGATGAAAAGAATTCACAGATTAGTTTCAAAATCCACAAAATGTGTCGAAACAGAGAAAGAACTCCTTCCTCCTTACCCAGAGGCCTCTCTCTGGAGTCCAAGGGAGTCTTCTCTGCCTCAGAGGAATCCGGACCCATTTCTGCTAACAGATCCTTCCCCTGAAAGAGCAACAAGGATTTCAGAGAGAGTGGGGAGAAGGATTAGAAAAGGAGCAGCTGACGCAAACACTTTAGGGCTGTCCAATATCATTCCTTGGATGCTTTCCAAAAAAGGATGGGCAAATTAGTAGAGAATTGGGGGATACTCTCCCTCCTCTTTTGAGCCCCTTGGGAGTATCCAGAGGAAAGTCTCTCTCACCTGCTGCTCTGCCTGCTTCCTCTCCTCTGCCTGACTCAGGAGGAAACCTTCAGCCAGGGCCACCGCCTGGGAACTGGTCTCTGCTCCGCATTCCCTCACCCAGATCTCCATCTCCTCTGGAAGGACAGCCAGGAACTGCTCCAAGATCACCAGGTCCAACATCTGAGCTTTCGTGTGCCTTTCTGGCTTCAACCACTGATGGCAAAGGTGGTAGAGTTGGCTGCAAACCTCTCGGGGTTCTTTGGCCTCCTGGTAGCAGAACTGCCTGAGCTGCTGGCTCTGCACCTCTGAGCAAAGGGTGTCCTCCTCACCCAGGATCTTATTCACAGAGTTTTCCCAGAATCCCCCACTGCTCCCATGGTGGGTTGCCAGGCCTCTTCCTGATTCATGGCCAGCTGAGTCTTGCTCATGCATCTCTGTTCTCTAGACACCTCCAGGAGATCGGAAGGAGTCCCTACGTCTTCTGCCAAGTTCTGCCTGTCCTAATGAGAGGTTTTGGCAAATCCTAAAAAGCAAATACATTTTTCTGATATAAAATTGATACACAGTAAGGAGGAGAAAAGGGTTCCCTGGGCAAGCATGGAGAAGTATTTGCAGGAATCACAGCCCAGACTCAAAGTTTCTTTTTTTAAACAGAAAGAATGAAGGTCAGAATTGACAAGTGAGTCATTTGTACCAAGTGTAGTTTGGACTCAAGGCAAGAGTGGGGGTCCCTCCCCCCCCCAAATGCCAGGGCACATTTCTTTCCAGCGCCTCTCTCCTTTTCCAGAATGTGGAATCTCCCCTGTTCTCAAGAAAGACTACTGGGGTGGGGTCCCTTTTTCCTTTGTTCTGAGGGCCAGATCCTGAGCTGACCAAAGGACAGCTCTCGAAAGCAAGAAAAGTAGGACTGCCCTTCATTCTGTGATAGTACGTGGCTTTAAGTTCTTTTCAGTATTGTGTTTTAATGTTGTAATCTGCCTTGGGAACGGAGGGTGAAAATGGGATGGGGATGATGATGATGGTGAAGGTGTTACATAGCTCAACCCCCACCCTGCCCCACTTGCTTGGAGGTTCTTTGGCATCCACCTGGTCCCTCAGGTGGCCTCGGGGACTGGCAGTGCCCACTTGAAGCTCCAGCCACCATCTCTTTGGCACAGAGAGGATGTGGCCATGGGGCTTCCTGCTCTGGATCCCATGGGGTGGTTGCAAGTCCTCTGTCTGGAACTGCCCTGGAAGACGGCTCCGAAACTGGCCCCTAATGGATGGGCTCCCCTTTTTATTTGTGGCATATTCATCCCACCTTTTTCTCCAATCCACGGGTCTGCCCCTCCTCACTGAATACCCATTTATGTCATTTAGGAAATGACACATTTATGTCATTTACCGTATTTTTCGCCCTATAGGGCACACTGGCCCATAGGGCGCACTTAATTTTTTTTTGGGGGGGGGGAATAAAGAAAAAAAATCCCCCCCCCGTGCCTCAAAGAGCAAAGAAGCCATGACAGCGAGCGGGATGGATCCCGCTAGCTGTCTTGGCTTCGATTTTAGCCTCGGGGCTGGGGGTCAGGGAGTGATGGCGAGGATGCCTGATGACCGTCTTCCAAAGCAACTCCTCTATTCTGAACTTAAAAATGGAAAGCATAATGCTGGTGATCAGCAAAAGAGGTTCAAAGACTGTCTCTAGGCAAATCTAAAAAACTGTAGTATAAACACTGACAACTGGGAAACAGTGGCCTGCGAGGGCACCTTTTCAAAAGGTGTCCTGGGCTTTGAAGACACTCGAACTCAGGACGCAAGGGAGAAACGTGCTAAGAGGAAGCCACGCTTGGCAAACCCTCACCGTGATCAACTCCTACCCAGAAACCAATGTCTTCACTGTGGAAGGAGGTGTGGATCCAGAATCGGCCTCCACAGTCACTTACGGACTCACTGTTAAGCCCGTGTTCGTGGAAGACCATCTTACTTAACTACAAGGAATCGCCCAAGAAGAAGAAGATAAACTCCCCCCCGCCCCCTCCCCGGCAGCCCTGGGACTTGCCCCCTTCTCCCCCCTGCGCCCTATGGGGAAGAGAGAGGAGACTTACAAGATCCCAAAGGTGCCACCGACGCAGCTCCTGCAAAGGAGACGAAAACCTCCCCCTGCAAGAGAGAAAATGGGGGGGGGGATTTCCTCGGGAGGACCTCGTCCCCCCCTTGTTTCCTGTCCTCTCTAGGAATGCAGCTCAGTTCCTTTTAACCCTTGGCGAGCCGCGCTCCTCTCCCCTCCCTCTGCAAAGCAGGGAGGTCGTATGTGGGTGACCCTCTGGACTGGCTCCTGAGCTGTTCCCTCCCTTGGAAAGGGAAGCAGGAGCAACAGGGTTAAAGAAAATAATCGGGTTTACGGGCCTCACACCGCTTCTTCCCCAGTTACCTAGGGGCAGCAAAAGGAGGAGACTCCAGCTAAGCTGAAGAAGGAAAATAGCGGTCAGCAGACCTTATCTTTGTTTCTTGCAAGGAAGGTTCAAAGGTGGCAAAGAGGAAGAACCCCCAGCAAGGGGTGAAAGGGATTTTCCCACAATGCATCCCTCCCACCATCACCAAAACGTCGCGCCATGGTCACAAAAGAGGAGTGGTTGTCCTGCAGAAAGGAGAAAGTGTCGCCCCCCCCCCGCCCCTCATCCCAGCTCCCACCGCCTTGGAAGGAGCTGCTTCCCCAAAGAGCAAGAACGAGATTCACACCTCCTCCCAGTCGCGAGGCTTTCCTGCGCTTCTCCTCTGGAAGGATCCGGATTCACTTCTGCATCCCGAGGGGTTTCTGCCTGGGGTCTGGGCTGCCTCCTGGGGCGAAGCTGGGGGGCAAAGGACCTTCTGCTAGGGAGGGAGGGAGGGGGGGAGCCCTGGATCGCCCTCTGTTTCTGTCTTGCAAGAAACAAGGAAACAGGAGGAAACATTGTATCCGCTGTTGCTACATTTTGCAGCGCGCTTCTTCCCCGCTTTCTGCTCTCGGTTTCTTGCGCTCTCCTGGCGGATCGCGCGCTCCAGACACGGGGCTGCTGCTTCCTGACTTCGGATTGGCTGCCTCTCACCTTGGACGATGCCCATTGGTCAGCGATGGTTCTTTGAGAAATCCTGATGTTTCATTGAGGGGTTTCGGGACTCCATTGAAGGGTTTACAACCTCTTCGCTGCAGATCACTAGGAGGGGAGTTTATAGGTGGAGGGGCCCACTCTGGCTCGTCGTCCTGCGTGGGTGAATGGGGTGTTTGGATGGCCTCTTAGTCCCAGCTGTATCAACAGCTCGAGGGGTGAAAGGCCCGGAGGGGTCGCCTGAGGTCTCTCTCACCCGACAAGGCTGCTTTGTTGTCTCTGCAAGGCCGTCCTCCGGGCGGTCCTTCTCCTCCTTTATTTCAACCCCTCATCCCCAGGGCCTGAGCGGGGGGATCCTACCCCCTACTCTCTATCAATGAAACAGGTTTCATATCTATTTGATGCAAATGTATCCAGCTTGCCTGTGGGGCAGGTGGGGGAACGTTAGGGAACACTCTTGCTGGCCCCACGGCCTCCTCCGGCACTGGAACAGGTACGCAGCGATCCCGGGAAGGGGTCCTGGTGTTCTGGGACTCACAGCTGCTCTCTTGTGAGCACCCGGTCTAGCAGAGTAAAAGAGGTGAGGAGGTATCTGGCCATACCGACTTTATTTCTACTAATTACAGATTAAAGAACGGAACACGTATGAGAGGAACAGCCCTCATACAGACATCCTGTCTCGTCGCAAGGCAGAGCAGAAGGGAAAAGTGCAATAGTACCAGAGACGGAATTCACACAGACTGGCTTCCTTCCTCACGGAACAGAAAGGAAACAAGAATCAGATGGACCTTGCAATGGGAGGAGTGAAATGCTAACAGAACGTGTGTCTTCTGCTTATAAATATGCTCTTACTGGCAGAAAGTTCTTTCTGAAGTTTAATAGGAATCTCCATTCCTGTTATCTTTTAACCCACTGGCTCGGATCCCACCCTCCAGAGCAGGAGAAAACAAGGAGCCCCACCAATCTGGGGTTGGACTCGATGGCCCTTGTGGCCTCTTCCAACTCTATGATTCTATGATTCTAATTTGCAGCTTGGAGGCTCTGGAAGAGGAAGCTCTGTGAACCTCTCTACTCATGACGTGAAGCACCCTGGCATCCTCAGATCAAGGGCACTGCACAAATTTAATAGCTATAGAAATAATAAAGTACGTTACCTGCTTGTGTGGTAAGAATTTGCTTCTACGCCAGCGGTTTGTTACACATGTAAGGGAACATCTGAAATAAGAACACGGAACCAAGAGAAGGAGAGGAAACTCAGAGTCCTGCAGGGACCCAGTTTATTCAAACTATTGCAATAGGACAGCCTTGCTATCCGGTTCTTCAGCAGAAGGGCTGGTTTGAAAAGGCTGCCAGGGGGCTTATTAGAAGAAAGCTTATATACACAGCACACAAAGACTCATAAAATGCCACAACACTCTTCCACTTGCATCAAGAAAGGTCACGGGTCATGGGATGCGTGGCTCAATGTGGATATCGACTCCTCTGAAATTACCTTGGGGTGTCCCAGAGTGCCCAGGTCATTTGGGTCTCCTATGTCTCACTTTGACACCATGCCCATGGCAACCAGGACTTCCATGGGACTGTTGATTTTCCTATTCCCTATCTTACTTTCCTGTTCCCAAAACATGTCAAAGACCTTTGAGGAGGGATGTGAGTTCTCACATGGATGCTAGCTCAACACAGACCTCTGTGCCAAAACATCATCTGCCCTTCTAGGGTCTGATAAGGATGGAAGCGGTAGGAAACTTAGAATCATAGAATCATAGAGTTGGAAGAGACCACAAGGGCCATTGAGTCCAACCCCCTGCCAAGCAGGAAACACCATCAGAGCAGTCCTGACATATGGTTGTCAAGCCTCTGCTTAAAGACCTCCAAAGTAGGAGACTCCACCACACTCCTTGGCAGCAAATTCCACTGTCGAATAGCTCTTACTGTCAGGAAGTTCTTCCTAATATTTAGGTGGAATCTTCTTTCTTGTAATTTGGATCCATTGCTCCGTGTCCGCTTCTCTGGAGCAGCAGAAAACAAACTTTCTCCCTCCTCTATGTGACATCCTTTTATATATTTGAACATGGCTATCATATCACCCCTTAACTTACACATGACAACTTTACAGGAGGGTGGAATGAGGTTTACAAAATGCAGGCATACAAAAGTCAAGCCTAATGCACTCTATCTAAAAGGCTGGATGCAATTAATACTAGGACACTTTGATCAAAATCTATAATATCTAATATTCAATCAACTATCACATTTTTTACACCAACTCCTTCCTAGGAAAGATCAGCATGGACAGCAACCTCATCAGTGTCACCCAATCACTGTTATCCCCCTCCCCAGGCATGACGTGAAGACGGAATTCAACACCTTGGCCAAGAATTTAAAAGTCACAGCTCTGGGTACGTAGTAGGTATTTCTATGGGGCACCAGATGTGGCAAAGAACCCAGCTGCAATCATTACCTCATATGAACTAAAGTCTCCTAAATTTAAATCTGTATACAGCCACTACTGTAGTTTGCCCCCACTGTGAGTTCTTTGATGGCAAACAAGACGGGCTCTATGGCTGAAGCTCTTTCCACATGCTTGCCACTGTTAGGGTTTTTCTCATGGATTAACTCTTTGATTGGCCCTAAAATGGCATTTATGAGTAAAGCTCTTTCCACACTAAAAGCACTGATAAGGTTACTCCCTTGTATGAATTCTTTGATGGGAAGTGAGTTTGCCGCTTGTATTGAAGCTGCTTCCACATTCCAAACATTTATAGGGTTTCTCCCCTTTATGAATTCTTTGATGGGAAGTGAAACTGTCTTTTCGACTGAAGCTCTTTCCACATTCCAAGCACTGATAAGGTTTCTCCCCTGTATGAATTCTTTGATGGGAAGTGAAACTGTCTTTTCGACTGAAGCTCTTTCCACATTCCAAGCACTGATAAGGTTTCTCTCCTGTATGAATTATTCTATGGGAAGTGAGATTGCTGCCCTTAATGAAGCTCTTTCCACATTCCAAACATTTATAGGGTTTCTCCCCTGTATGAATTCTCTGATGGTCAGTAAGCTGCCTTCTGAGAATAAATCTCTTTCCACATTCCAAACATTTATAGGGTTTCTCCCCTGTATGAATTCTTTGATGGGAAGTGAAACTCTCTCTTCGACTGAAGCTCTTGTCACATTCTTGGCACTGATAGGGTTTCTCTGTTGTATGAATTATTTGATGGGACATAAGATGGCCTTTTTGAACGAAGCTCTTTCCGCACTCCCAGCACTGATAAGGTTTCTCCCCTGTATGACTTCTCTGATGGACAGTGAAAGTCTCCTTTGTTCTGAAGCTCTTTCCACACTCCTGGCACTGGTAGGGTTTCTCCCCTGTATGAATTCTTTGGTGGGAAGTGAAACTGTCCTTTTTTCGGAAGCTCTGCCCACAATCTTGGCACTGATAAGGTTTTTCCCTTGTATGAATTCTCTGATGGACAGTAAGCTTGTATCTCTGACGGAACCTCTTTCCACATTCCAAGCACTGGTAAGGTTTCTCCCCTGTATGAATTCTTTGATGAGTTGTGAGATGGGAGCTCTGAGTGAATGTCTTATCACATTCCAAACATTTATAGGGTTTCTCCCCTGTATGAATATTTTGATGGACACTTAGCTGGTGGCTGTGACTGAAGCTCTTTCCACACTGCAAGCACTGATAGGGTTTCTCTCCTGTATGTATTCTTTGATGGGAAGTGAGATTGCTGCTCTTATTGAAGCTCTTTCCACATTCCAAACATGTATAGGGTTTCTCCCCTGTATGAATAAGTTGATGAACAGTAAGTTGGCCTCGGTGACTGAAGCTCTTTCCACATTCCAAGCACTGATGGGGTTTCTTCTCAATCGGATTTCTTTGATGGGAAGTGGAATGGGAGCTCTGCCTGAAGCTCTCTCCACAGTCTGAATCCTTATGTGGCTCCTCCACTGTGTGGATTTCGTTGTGGTCTCCCTCGTTCTTCATCTCCAATTCATCACCACCTGCAACTAAGTGGCAAACAGATTAGAGCCTCAGGAATAATAATAATAATAATAATAATAATAATAATAATAATAATAATAATAATTTATTATTTATACCCCAGCCACCCTGGGTGGCTTCCAACAAAGATTAAAAATACATTAAAATGTGAGACATTAGAAAATTTCCCTAAACAGGGCTGCCTTCAGATGTCTTCTAAATGTCACATAGTTGTTTATCTCCTTGACATTTGATGGGAGGGCGTTCCACAGGGTGGGCTTATCACAGTGAAGGAACCACCAGCAGGCCCTTGGCACTGGACTTCAGTATCCGGGCAGAACGATGGGGGTGGAGATGCTCCTTCAGGTATACTGGGCCGAGGTCAGTTAGGGCTTTAAAGGTCATCACCAACACTTTGAGTTGTGCTCGGAAACGTACTGGGAGCCAATGTAGGTTTTTCAGAACTGGTGTTATGTGCTCTCAGCGGCCGCCCCCAGTCACCAGTCTGGCTGCCGCATTCTGGATTAATTGCAGTTTCTGGGTCACCTTCAAAGGTTGCCCCACGGAGAGCGCATAGCAGTAGTCCATGCAGGAGATAACCACAGCATGCACCACTCTGGCAACCACCTGGCTGGGTTTCATGCTTTGAAAAGGCAGGACCGGAGGAAGAATATTCACAGGGAAAGCAGTCAACAGTCTTCCATCCAAGGCTGGCTGTGGGAGTGTTAGCATCCCAGGTGCTGTGGGTGGCGCTGTTGAGCCCCATTGAAAAATCAGAGGTTCCTCCCATAGAGAGATGTCTTGAATTACAAAACGGATAGGATGATCCAAGAGGAAGCCTTACCAAGAGAGTCCAAGATACGACGATTCTCCTCCATGACTTCCTTATGCAGAGCTCTCTGGTCAGGATCCAGCAACGCCCACTCCTCGTCTGTGAAATGGACAGCTACATCTTCAAAGCACACTGGACCCTAACAGAAAAAGGAAAAGGTTGTCCTCTTAGACCAAATAAAGGTGAACTGTTACACTTTGTTGTCTTCTGCCTCTTAATTGATGTCCTGTTTTAATGGGAATCTTTTTCTGCGCATTTTATGGATGCATATTTTGTTGTGCTAATGAATTATTCATTGCGTACAGTGGTGCCTCTGGTTGCGAATGGGATTCGTTCCGGAGGCCGTTTGCAACCGGAAACTACTGCAACGCGAAGTGCCTGCTCTGCGCATGTGTGCGGGGCGGTCTATCGCTTCTGCGCATGTGTGAGCAGCGAAAAACCACTTCTGCGCATGCGCAATTGGAGAAACCCGGAAGTAACCTGGTCTGGTACTTCCGGTTTTCCGCGTTCGTAACCGGAAGGTAACATAACCTGATGGCAACGTAGCCAAAGGCACCACTGTATTTTAACGAGGGGTATTAAGTACCTGGTGCTTGTTGGTGTGTCTCCCCCTGAGTGCGGGTGTCCAATCTCACCCGTCTGGAGCTGAGAGCAGCACACACTCCTCCGGACTTCAAACAAGATATACATTCGAAAACGCATGCACAACAAGAGACAGAACAAAGGGGACGGAAGTGATAGGAACTGTCTTCCGTTCTCACGCTTCCAAGCATGGAATGTAAACATAGGACATGTGATCTAACACTCACACATCCAGCGACGGGAGAATGAAACTATTAACAGTGTTCTTCAAATCATTCTTCAAATCCTGTGCACAAATATGGAAGGATCCCCTTTCTTCTTTCCCTCTGTGCTGTTCTTGCCGGGTGGGGAGGACCCTCCTGAAGCCCTATAGACATCTCCAAGGTGCGCAGGGGAATGAGAGGGGGAAAGCCCCATTGTGGGACTGATGGGGAGAATCCTGGCCACTCTTTGGTATGGGGTGTGAACTGCTTAGAAGCCTATTTGAGCCTTCAACCCTCCTTCCTTGGCGCTTCCTCCCAGTCCATGACATCCTCTCTCCCCACATGGCCCCTTCCTCCTACCTGCTCTGGGTCCACAGGGGCAGCTTCCCCTCTGCCACCAAGAAAAGATGGACAAACAGGTCTTGCTGGCCTCGTTCCGTCTCCTGCAAGAGAAGAAGGTAAGTGGGAAGCCAAGAGCGCATGCTTCACTCCGAAGGAAAACTACAGGTGCGCCTTCAAACAAGGAGGAGTTGCCACGTAAATATGGACGTTTGTACCCATTTCACATACTAGAGTGCAAAAACACATCTCTCTTTCTCTGGGCTCTTGGTCCCCTGTGAATTCTCCAATAAGATGAAAAGAAATGACAGATTAGTTTCAGAATCCACAAAATGTGACCCAACAGAGAAAAAACTCCTTCCTCCTTACCCAGAGGCCTCTCTCTGGAGTCCAAGGGAGTCTTCTCTGCCTCAGAGGAATCCGGACCCATTTCTGCTAACAGATCCTTCCCCTGAAAGAGCAACAAGGATTCAAAAAAAGTAGATTAGAAATGGAATGACTTAGGACACAAACAATTTACGGATGTCTGATATCATTCATTGGATGCTTTCCAAAAAAGGAGGGGCCATTAGGAAATGATTTGGGAATACTCTCCCTCCTCTTAGGAGCCCCTTGGGAGTCTCCAGAGGAAAGTCTCTCTCACCTGCTGCTCTGCCTGCTTCCTCTCCTCTGCCTGACTCAGGAGGAAACCTTCGGCCAGGGCCACCGCCTGGGAACTGGTCTCCGCTCCGCATTCCCTCACCCAGATCTCCATCTCCTCTGGAAGGACAGCCAGGAACTGCTCCAAGATCACCAGGTCCAACATCTGAGCTTTCGTGTGCCTTTCTGGCTTCAGCCACTTATGGCAAAGGTGGTAGAGTTGGCTGCAAACCTCTCGGGGTCCTTTGGCCTCCTGGTAGCAGAACTGCCTGAGCTGCTGGCTCTGCACCTCTGAGCAGAGGGTGTCCTCCTCACCCAGGATCTTCTTCACAGAGTTTTCCCAGAATCCCCCACTGCTCCCATGGTTGGTTGCAAGGCCTCTTCCTGATTCATGGCCAGCTGAGTCTTGCTCATCCATCTCTGTTCTCTAGACACCTCCAGGAGATCGGAAGGAGTCCCTACGTCTTCTGCCAAGTTCTGCCTGTCCTAATGAGAGGTTTTGGCAAATCCTAAAAAGCAAATCAAATCAAAATGTTTATTCGGCTTTACGCCCATCATAAAGCACAACACACAAAACAAATCAAATAGAACAGCGGTCTCGTACAAGCCGCAAGTAATATAACACAATTCACAGCTCACAAGGACAAATATTGGCAATTCAAAAGAAAAATTTAAGATTAAGATTAAAAATTTAGACACTCCGCTAAAATCAATATCTGATGTCATTATCGAAAATTCTTATAACTATCAATAATCAGCTAACATTCCATTCCGTCTCTTGTACGAGAGGACGGCTGTTAGGAATTTAGCAACCTGTAGGGGAATATAAGGATCCACATCTAGAAGAACCCAGGCAAGCTGTAGGTCTACTGGTTTGTCAGCCATACGCTGGATTATGGAGTTTAGTATACTAGCACGAGCTGAACTGTACATAGGGCAGATAAACATAACATGATGTAGAGATTCAGATGTTTTCATTTCACAAGCACACATTGAAGGGACTTGGCCCTTAGTGAATCTATGTCTCAGCACGTTTGTTGGAAAAGCATTGAACCTAGCTCTAATGAAGGCATATCGGTGAGATGCGGCCATAAGCGATGTTAAGTAGGACGGAGCACGGTAGATAGGGGTTATGCCGAGATTTAACGGCGAGCAGGCTCCACCACCAGCTAAGAAATTTTGGTATAGCTCCGCATCATCCAGCCTTTGATTTATACACCTTTTTGCCACGTTTAGATCCAGTTTGAGCAATTCAGTGGGCGAGATCTCATAGGACAGCAATTTGGCATGGATTTTTCCTGACCACAAATTTGTGAAGTCATCCCGCCACATGCATTGAATGAGATAGTGGTTCGGGAGTTTATGCCATAGGGATATCCAATAAATCAAAACTCTCCTCCATAAAACTAACTCCACTGAGGGGATCTTCATTTCTAAGCGAACGGCCGCATTACTTACGCATGTTGGTAGTTTTAGAAGTCGGCGTAAGAATTGGCTTTGAAGCGACTCTAAAGGTGAGAGGTTTGCAAAGGCAGCCCATAAAGGTGCAGCATAGGCCATTGTGGCCATCACTTTGATGCTATACACTTTCAAGGCCGCAGGGATGAATAGGTCCCCCTCAGAGTAGAAAAAACGGAGGAGGGAGTGTGATAGGGCTTTTGTCTTGTTTTGAAGATATTCAACGTGCGCTTTCCACCCTAAATTATATTGAAAATAAATTCCTAAATATTTAAATTTATGTACTTGTTCAATTTTCGTGCCCTCCAATTTCCATGAATATAATTTTCGACTCCTTGAAAATACCAGTACTTTGGACTTGGTGTGGTTGATAGACAGATGATTAGAATGGCAATATGATGCAAAAATCTTTAGTGCCCTCCTTAAACCCACTCTGGAGTAAGAGAGTAGTACCGCATCATCTGTGTAGAGAAGTAAAGGACAACAATAATCTGCTATACGGGGGGTGTGGATAAATTTTTGTGAGTTGATTAATGGGTTCCTCATATCACTGATAAATAAGTTAAAAAGAAATGGCGTTAAAATACAACCCTGGCGTACACCCTTATTTATTGGCACTGGGTTAGTTAGGTCTCCAGCAGGGGATATTCTTACCCTGGCCACGGACCCGGCATGAAGTTGGGAGATAAGCCACAGGAGCCGTCTATCTATTCCCCAGCAGGCAAGTTTATCCCATAGTAATTGCCTCGGAATACTATCAAACGCAGCTTTCAAATCTATGAAAGCTGCGCAAAGTTGGCCCCGTCGAGGTGTCGAGTATTTCCAGGCTAAGTGATAAAGAATAATTGCCTGGTCTGTTGTGGATCGGTTTAATCTAAATCCAGCTTGCTCATGCCCAATCAGGTCAGCCTCAACTGACCACTTCGTCAACCTTGCCAGCAAAAAACGGGCATATATTTTCCCAATGGACGATAGCAGACTGATAGTCCGGTAATTCCCTGGGTCACCGGGAGGGCCTTTTTTTTTAGATAGGAATTATAATGGCCTCCTTCCACGTTCCTGGTATTAAGCCCGTGGCATTTAAAAATCCCTGCCCACCATGCAGAATGTAGCTTTATAGCCTCAACAGGGACCAAATCTGGCCCAGGGGCCTTACCAGTTTTCAGCTCAGCTATCAATTCTAGGATTTCCGCAGGGTCGGTATTGGGCCAGACGGGAAGGGGATTAGAAGGTCTCCAGTGAGTGGCCGGAGCTTCTGCCACTGAGAAATATTTTCTCAGGAACTGCTCCCATGTAGGGGCCGGGACAAATCCTAAAAAGCAAATACATTTTTCTGATATAAAATTGATACACAGTAAGGAGGAGAAAAGGGTTCCCTGGACAAGCATGGAGAAGTATTTGCAGGAATCACAGCCCAGACTCAAAGTTTCTTTTTTAAAACAGAAAGAATGAAGGTCAGAATTGACAAGTGAGTCATTTGTACCAAGTATAGTTTGGACTCAAGGCAAGAGTGGGGGGTCCCTCCCCCCCCCAAATGCCAGGGCACATTTCTTTCCAGCGCCTCTCTCCTTTTCCCGAACGTGGAATCTCCCCTGTTCTCAAGAAAGACTACTGGGGTGGGGTCCCTTTTTCCTTTGTTCTGAGGGCCAGATCCTGAGCTGACCAAAGGACAGCTCTTGAAAGCAAGAAAAGTAGGACTGCCCTTCATTCTGTGATTGTAAGTCGCTTTAAGTTCTTTTCAGTATTGTGTTTTAATGTTGTCATCTGCCTTGGGAATGGAGGGTGAAAATGGGATGGGGATGATGATGATGGTGAAGGTGTTACATAGCTCAACCCCCCCCCCCAGCCCCACTTGCTTGGAGGTTCTTTGGCATCCACCTGGTCCCTCAGGTGGCCTCGGGGACTGGCAGTGCCCAATTGAAGCTCCAGCCACCGTCCCTTTGGCACAGAGAGGATGTGGCCATGGGGCTTCCTGCTCTGGATCCCATGGGGTGGTTGCAAGTCCTCTGGGTGGAACTGCCCTGGAAGACGCCTCCGAAACTGGCCCCTAATGGATGGGCTCCCTCTTTTGATTTGTGCTGTATTTATCCCACCTTTTTCTCCAATCCATGGGTCTGCCCCTCCTCATTGAATATCCATTTATGTCATTTAAATTCTACTGGATATTGATCCAGAGCAGAACTCTCACACATAGTTAGCAGAGTAAAAAGTCAAACACGTTGCAGGATTCCCAAAAAATAGATCAGAGGCAATTATATATTTCATCCAGCCGAGCTTTACTGCTAGCCAAGGCAAACGAGCATAATGGTCAGAAATGCAACACATCCAGGATTGGCACTGTCCAGTTGCAGCAGACTTAATTTTAACTCCCCCCCCGCCCCCGCCCCGGCAGCCCTGGGACTTGCCCCCTTCTCCCCCCTGCGCCCTATGGGGAAGAGAGAGGAGACTTACAAGATCCCAAAGGTGCCACCGACGCAGCTCCTGCAAAGGAGACGAAAACCTCCCCCTGGAAGGGAGAAAATGGGGGGGGGGATATCCTCGGAAGGACCTCGTCCTCCCCCCTTATTTCCTGTCCTCTCTAGGAATGCAGCTCAGTTCCTTTTAACCCTTGCAAGGCGGAGCACTTCAAACTCACATCCTCTCTATTCAGGAGCCCGGGAGGAGCCTCGTACTTTGCAGACGCGTCGAGGCGCCTTATTTGCGGAGAGCGAAATGAATCCAAAGGGGGCGGGAGACCCAGGACGCCCAAAGGGGGAAGAGAAAGGAGACTCACCGGATCCCCGAAGGCGCCCCCGAGGCAGCACTTGCGGAGCAGAGAGACAACAGCCCCCCCCCCTTTGCAGGAAGGGATGGGGAGGAAGGGTCTTTGGCTCTGGGGGACGTGGCCCCCTTTATTCCCAGTCCTCTCTCGGAATCCAGCCCAGTTCCTTTGAACCCTGGGCCAGCCGGGCTCCTCCCCCCTCCCTCTGCAAAGCAGGAGCCCCGGGCATCTCAGCCCCCAGGGGGGTCGTATTTGCAAGGGGTGAAAGAGATTTTCTCACAATGCATCCCTCCCACCACCACTAAAACGCTGCGCCATGGTCACCAAAGAGGAGTGGTTGTCCTGCAGAAAGGAGAAAGTGTCGCCCCCCCCCCCGCCCCTCATCCCAGCTCCCACCGCCTTGGAAGGAGCTGCTTCCCCAAAGAGCAAGAACGAGATTCACACCTCCTCCCAGTCGCGAGGCTTTCCTGCGCTTCTCCTCTGGAAGGATCCGGATTACTGCCTGGGGTATGGGCTGCCTCCTGGGGCGAAGCTGGGGGGCAAAGGACCTTCTGCTAGGGAGGGAGGGAGGGAGGGGGGGAGGGGAGCCCTGGATCGCCCTCTGTTTCTGTCTTGCAAGAAACAAGGAAACAGGAGGATGCATTGTATCCGCTGTTGCTACATTTTGCAGCGCGCTTCTTCCCCGCTTTCTGCTCTCGGTTTCTTGCGCTCTCCTGGCGGATCACGCGCTCCAGACACGGGGCTGCTGCTTCCTGACTTCGGGTTGGCTGCCTCTCACCTTGGACGATGCCCATTGGTCAGCGATGGTTCTTTGAGAAATCCTGATGTTTCATTGAGGGCTTTCGGGACTCCGTTGAAGGGTTTACAAGCCTCTTCGCTGCAGATCACTAGGAGGGGAGTTTATAGGTGGAGGGGCCCACTCTGGCTCGTCGTCCTGCGTGGGTGACTGGGATTTGGGGTGTTTGGATGGCCTCTTAGTCCCAGCTGTATCAACAGCTCGAGGGGTGAAAGGCCCGGAGGGGTCGCCTGAGGTCTCTCTCACCCGACAAGGCTGCTTTGTTTGTTTGTTTAATTTTCAAATATATTTATTGAAACTTAACATATATACATGATAACCAAAATTCCCAGTGATTCCCTCACATAAAATATAATATCTAAATTATAACAGTTGCATAATCATACACTAAATTATCAAAGGCAAAGCTGCTTTGTTGTCCTGCAAGGGGCCAGGAGTGTCTCTGCAAGGCCGTCCTCCGGGCGGTCCTTCTCCTCCTTTATTTCAACCCCTCATCCCCAGGGGCCTGAGCACTGGATCCCACCCCCTACCCCCTAGCAATGGAATGGGTTTCAGATATATATATGATACAAATGTATCCAGCTTGCCTGTGGGGCTGGTGGGGGAACGTTAGGGAACACTCTTGCAGGCCCCACGGCCTCCTCCAGCACTGGAACAGGTACGCAGCGTTCCCGGGAATGGGTCCTGGTGTTCTGGGACTCACAACTGCTCTCTTGTGAGCACCCGGTCTAGCAGAGTAAAAGCAGCGCAGACGGAGATGAGCAGGAGAAAAGAAGGAGCCCCACCAATTTGCAGCTTGGAGGCGCTGGAAGAGGAAGCACTGTGAACCTCTCTACTCATGATGTGAACCACCCTGGCATCCTCAGATCATAGAATCATAGAATCCTAGAGTTGGAAGAGACCCCAAGGGCCATCGAGTCCAACCCCCTGCCAAGCAGGAAACACCATCAGAGCACTCCTGACATATGGTTGTCAAGCCTCTGCTTAAAGACCTCCAAAGGAGGAGACTCCACCACACTCCTTGGCAGCAAATTCCACTGTCGAACAGCTCTTACTGTCAGGAAGTTCTTCCTAATGTTTAGGTGGAATCTTCTTTCTTGTAGTTTGGATCCATTGCTCCGTGTCCGCTTCTCTGGAGCAGCAGAAAACAACCTTTCTCCCTCCTCTATGTGACATCCTTTGATATATTTGAACATGGCTATCATATCACCCCTTAACCTCCTCAACGGTGCTCTAGAAATTTAATATCTATAGAAATAATAAATAAAGCTTGGGTAGTAAGAATTTGCTTCTACACCATCAGTTTGTTTCCCAGGTGAGGGAACACAAATATAAACACGGGACCAAGGGAATGAGAGCAATTCTGTTGGGACCCAGTTTATTCAAACTATTGCAATAGGATAGCCTTGCTAACCACTTGTTCAGCAGAGCAGCTAGTTCGAAAAGGCTTCCAGGAGGCACATTAGAAGAAAGCTAATATACACAGCACACAAAGACTCATAAAATGCCACAACACTCTTCCACTTGCATCAAGAAAGTTCTCAGATCATGGGACGTGTTGCTTAATGCGAATATCGACTCCCACAGTTCCCAGGCCATTTGTTAGGCTGTTAGGCTGCTGAATGAAAAGATAAAAACAGGGCAACTGACTTTCGGGTTTGGTGGGTGTGCATCAGTAAACGAGGGGAATTAAGACTAAGAGAGCTGAGTGGGGGGTGCTCGTGTAATCTCACTGTATATAAGTTGTACAAGTGACAACAAAGTATTTCTATTTCTATTGTATTTGGGTCTCATATGTCTCACTTCAACAACGTTCCTAGGCAACCAGGCTAAGGAAATGCTAGCTCAACACTTCTCCCTTTCTCTCTTTCCCAAAACATCACCTGCCCTTCTGGGGTCAGAAAAGGCTGCAAGCTGTAGGGAACATACACATCACAGCGTTACATAGTTCAGGAGGGTGGAATGAGGGTTACAAAATGCAGGCATACAAATCAAGACTAATACATTCTATCTAAAATGTTAAATGCAATTAACTAGGACACTTCAAACAAAATTAAAATCATTAATATCTAATTCAATCAACTATCTCAAATTTTACACCAACTCCTTCCAAGGAAAGCTCATCATGGACAGTAAATGTCACCCAATCTCTCTTATCCCTCTCCCCAGGCATGACATAAAGAAGGAATTCAACACCTTGGCGAAGGACTTTCAAGTCACAGTTCTGGGTACGTGGTAGGAATTACTATGGGGCACCAGTTGTAGATAGGTAGCCGTGTCGGTCTGCCATAGTCAAAATAAAAAAATTCCTTCCAGTAGCACCTTAAAGACCAACTAAGTTAGTTCTTGGTATGAGCTTTCGTGTGCATGCACACTTCTTCAGATACACTGAAACAGAAGTTGCCAGATCCTTCTATATAGTGAGAAGGTGGGGAGGGGTATTACTCAGAAGGGTGGTGGGAATGGGAGATTGGCAGGTGGCTGAGATGAGCCTGTTGACGACTCTTAACGACTGTAATAGGTCTTACAGGAAAAGGCAAGGGGTGAGAAGGTGAGAAATGGCTTAGTCATGTATGGGGCACCAGATGTGGCAAAGAACCCAGCTGCAACCATTACCTCATACGAACTAAAGTCTCCTCCAATTAAATCTGTACACAGCCACTACTGTAGTTCGCTCCCACTGTGAGTTCTTTGATGGGAAGCAAGACGGGCCCTGTGGCTGAAAGTCTTTCCACACACTTGGCACTGAAATGGTCTCTCACTTTTGTGAATTCTTTGGTGGGAAGTGAGATGGCTGCTCTGACTGAAGCTCTTCCCACATTCCACACACTGATAGGGCTTTTCTCTTGAATGAATTCTTTGATGGGAAGCGAGAGATGCCGTCTGATTGAAGCTCCTTCCACATTCCAAGCACCGATATGGTTTCTCTCCTGTGTGAATTCTTTGATGGACAGTGAGCTGGTGATTGTCACTGAAACTCTTTCCACATTCCAAGCACTGATATGGTTTCTCCCCCGTATGAATTCTTTGATGGACAGTGAGCTGGCACTTGTGAATGAAGCTCTTTCCACATTCTGAACACTGATAGGGTTTCTCCCCGGTATGAATTCTTTGATGGACAGTGAAACTGTACTTTCGACTGAAGCTCTTTCCACATTCCAAGCACTGATAGGGTTTCTCCCCTGTATGAATTCTCTGATGGGAAGTGAAACTGTCCTTTCTTCCGAAGCTCCTCCCACACTCTTGGCACTGATATGGTTTCTCCCCCGTATGAATTCTTTGATGGACAGTGAGCTGGCACTTGTGAATGAAGTTCTTTCCACATTCTGAACACTTATATGGTTTATCCCCTGTATGAATTCTTTGATGGATAGTGAGCTGGCCTTTGTGTATGAAGCTCTTTCCACATTCCAAGCACTGATGGGGTTTCTGCCCTGTGTGACTTATTTGATGGACAGTAAGCTGGCGTCTGTGAATGAAGCTCTTTCCACATTTCAAGCAGTGATAGGGTTTCTCTCCCGTATGAATTCTTTGATGGGCCATGAACTGTCCTTTGTGAAGGAAGCTCTTTCCACACTCCTGGCACTGGTAGGGTTTCTCCCCTGTATGAATTCTCCGATGGGAAGTGAAACTGTCCTTTTTTCTGAAGCTCCTCCCACACTCTTGGCACTGATAAGGTTTCTCTCCTGTATGAATTGTTTGATGGACAGTGAGCTGGCCTCTTTGAATGAAGCTCTTTCCACATTCCAAGCACTTATATTTTTTCTCCCCTGTATGAATTTTTTCATGGTCAGTGAGGTGGCTTCTGTGAACGAAGCTCTTTCCACATTCTGAACACTTATATGGCTTCTCCCCTGTATGAATTCTGTGATGGGTTGTGAGCATGTTGCTTTGACTGAAGCTCTTTCCACATTCCAAGCACTGATAGGGTTTCTCTCCTGTATGAATTCTTTGATGGGAAGTGAGAGTGCTGCTCTTATTGAAGCTCTTTCCACATTCCAAGCACTGATATGGCTTCTCCCCTGTATGAATTCTTTGATGGACAGTGAGCTGGCATTTGTCTATGAAGCTCTTTCCACATTCCAAGCACTGATGGGGTTTCTGCCCTGTGTGAATTATTTGATGGACAGTAAGCTGGCGTCTCTGAATGAAGCTCTTTCCACATTCCAAGCACTGATAAGGTCTCTCTCCCGTATGAATTCTTTGATGGGCCATGAACGGGCCTTTGTGAATGAAGCTCTTTCCACATTCCAAGCAATGATAAGGTTTCTCTCCTGTATGAATTCTTTGGTGGGAAGTGAGAGTGCTGCTCTTATTGAAGCTCTTTCCACATTCCAAGCACTGATATGGCTTCTCCCCTGTATGAATTCTTTGATGGACAGTGAGCTGGCCTTTGTCTATGAAGCTCTTTCCACATTCCAAGCACTGATATGGCTTCTCCCCTGTATGAATTCTTTGATGGACAGTGAGATGGCTTTTGTCTATGAAGCTTTTTCCACATTCCAAGCACTGATGGGGTTTCTGCCCTGTGTGAATTATTTGATGGACAGTAAGCTGGCGTCTCTGAATGAAGCTCTTTCCACATTCCAAGCACTGATAAGGTTTCTCTCCCGTATGAATTCTTTGATGGGCTGTGAGTACAACCCTTTGACTGAAGCTCTTTCCACATTCCAAGCAATGATAAGGTTTCTCCCCTGTATGATTTCTTTGATGGACAGTGAGACTGAAGCTGCGAAGGAAGCTCTTTCCACATTCCAAGCACTGATAGGGTTTCTCTCCTGTATGAATTCTTTGATGGGAAGTGAGATTGCTGCTCTTATTGAAGCTCTTTCCACATTCCAAACATGTATAGGGTTTCTCCCCTGTATGAATAAGTTGATGAACAGTAAGCTGGCCTCGGCGACTGAAGCTCTTTCCACATTCCAAGCACTGATGGGGTTTCTTCTCAAGCGGATTTCTTTGATGGGAAGTGGAATGGGAACTCTGACTGCAGCTCTGTCCGCACTCTGAATCCTGATATGGCTCCTCCACTGTGTGGATTTTGTTGTGGTCTCCCTTGTTCTTCATTTCCAATTCATCACCACCTGCAACTGAGAGAGAAATGGATTAGAGCAGCAGATTATGGAGCAATGCTAAATAATGCTTGTGACCCAGGAAGAACTATAGGGAGTTAGATGTGAATTCTTCCTACATAGTTTACTGTCTGCAATTCAAAAGGTCTGGCTCTTTTCTGGGATGGCTTCTGTTTGGCCTAATCATGGAATCTGTGTCATCTCCAATGTCAATCTATCTTTGGTCAATCAAAAACACAAAGAAGCAAGAACAATAACAAGGAACCTAGGAAAAGCTACTTCTACATCCTAAATCACTCTGAAGCCTACATTGAAGTAGGCCTGGGCAGTTCAGACAGCCTGATCATGGTTTGAAAAGGCAGAACTGGAGGAAGAATATTCACAGGGAAAGCTGTCAATAGTCTTTCATCCAAGGCTTACTGTTGAGCCCCATCGAAATATCAGAGGTTCCTCCCATAGAGAGATGTGTTCAATTTCAAAGCAGATAGGATGATCCAATAGGAGGCCTTACCTAAAGAGTCCAAGATCCCATGATTCTCCTCCATGACTTCCTTATGGAGAGCTCTCTGGTCAGGATCCAGCAACGCCCACTCCTCGTCTGTGAAATGGACAGCTACATCTTTAAAGCACACTGGGCCCTAAAAGAAAAAGGTTGTCCTCTTAGGCAACATAAAGGTGATCTGTTACACTTTACTCTGTTATTTTCTGCCTCTTAACTGCTGTTCTTTTTTAATGGGTTTGTTTTGCTGCACATTTTAATTATGGATAAATATTTCAATGTGTTAATGGAATAATTCATTGTGTATTTTAATGTGAGCTATTAACAACCTGGTGTTCTTCAAATCATTCTCTTTGTGCAAGCAATCCTATGCAAGGATCCCATTTCCCTGTGTGCTGTTCTGGGGGTCAGGAGGCCCTCCCGATGCCCTAAGACCAAGTTCAAGAGGTGAATGGGGGAATGAGAAGGATGGGGGGGGAAGCCCCTTTGTGTGAATGGTGGCGCTGGTTAGGTGCACCCTGGCCATGGTTTGGTACAGTGTGAAAACGCTTAGAAGCCTATTTTAACATTCAATCTAGAAATGAAACTGTAATGACTTATAAACATGTGGGAATGTTCAGGGATGCAGGAGAGGATCTATTGTCTGATTATAGCCTTTCCGACTTGTGTTAACAAGTTCCACAATTTAGCAGAGTAACATTCCCCTTTTTAAACTCACAGCAGATGCGTTTGCTCAGGCTCACTAAAGGCTCTATAATAACTGTTCTGGTATTTTCCCCTTTTCCCCTCATAAAAGATAAGACGCGACACAGTCTTCTATAAAACCGTAAAAAGAGTTTACTCACATTCTGTTCACAATCGGATCCCAAAAGGCAGACTTAGCTTAGAAAAGTAACACACACCTGGAAACTATCTCATAAGGAGACAGTCCCTTTGTTCTTTCTTAGCTGGTGGCCAAGAGAGCATCTTTGGCTAAGCAGATGTTGCTTCTTCAATGTCAAAGAGAGAGAGATGGCTGCCCTGCCCTGTGCTTTTGTTGTTACCTGCATAGGTGAGGCCTCGCCCACCTTTAGTCACATGAGGAGGAAGTCTGTCGCAGCCCAGAAGGAAACAGGAAGTTTACCTGCTGGCTGGGCAAACATTCCTCCCCATGTGTAAACATGTTCACTCTAGGAAGGTTGTACTTGACTGCTCTTTTGTTTCACATCCCACAAAACAATCCTAGCGACATTCAGAAGGTGTGTTAAGGGGACGCTGCTGTTCCTTATTCCCAGCACATAAACCTCCCTGAATAGCATTTCAGCCTTTGTTTAGGTCCTCTTTGAGGGAAGCCAGGAGGAGGAGAGAGATTTGTTCATGCTAGAGGCAGCCTGGTTGCCCCACCTCTCTGCCTACACAGAACGGGTGATTTTAACTCTTCATTAGAAAAAAACGGGGTCTTTGTAGGATTGCCAGGCCTAATGACCTACTTTTCTCCGTGGGTCTTGCCATTAGGAGACAGCTGCAGAGACAAAAGGCCCCGATTTCTCCCAGCTAAGTCCCTTCCTTTCCATAATACTCCGTAAGCAACCTGAGACTGCTCCTCCTGCTTCATGGCTCTCCGGGTTGTGGGAGACAAGCAGGGAGGAGAGCTTGTTGCAGGAGGATGGGGAGACCCCTTGCCTCTACACAAGCCAAACCCCTCCCTGCCTCTCTCCTCCCATCTCCTGCTTCCGCTTCTGCCTCTGAGTCTGGGCTGCTCTCTGCCACAGACTCTCTCTGCTCACTAAGCCCTGTTGCCTCTCCAGCTTCTGACACCTCCTCCTCCCAGTCTCCTTCCTTTTCTCCCTCTGACCCCTCATCATCGTCCCACCACCCCTCCCCTGGCCCTGAGCCTTCGTTCCTTGGCGGTTCCTCCTCCCACCATTCCTCTGTGTCTAACCAGTCCATGATAGCCTCCTTCCTCCTACCTGATCTGGTTTCCCAGCTGCTGCTTCTCCTCCGCCATCGTGAGGAGATGGTTGAGCAGGTCTGGCTGGCATCGTCCTGTCACCTGCGAGAGACAAAGGTCACGACTGCCTGCTTCTCTCAGAGGGGAAACTATAGATGGGCCTTCAAAAAAGTACCCCTTTAGGATGTTTATACCCATTTCCCATTTTAGTTGTGCAAAAACGTATCTCCTTTTCTCTGAATTTTTCACCCCAAGTCTCTTCTCCAAAAGATGAGAAGTACTCACAGAGTTCTTTCAAAATCTACAACATGTGACAAAATGGAGAAAAAACTCATTCCTCCTTACCCAGTGGCCTCTCTCGGGTATCCAACGGAGTCGGTTCTGCCTCAGAGAAATCCAGACCCACTTCTGCAAACAGTTCTTTCCCCTGAAAGAGCGAAAAGCATTCAAAACAGAGCATGAGGAGAAGGATTAGAAATGGAATGGCCCTTCCTTTTTTAATGGGTTTGCTTTCCCAAAAAAGGATGGGCAAATTAGTAGAGAACTGGGCGATACTCTCCCTCCTCTTTGGAGCCCCTTGGGAGTATCCAGAGGAAAGTCTCTCTCACCTGCTTTCTCTCTGCCTGCTTCCTCTCCTCTGCCTGACTCAGGAGGAAACCTTCGGCCAGGGCCACTGCCTGGGAGGTGGTCTCCGCTCCGCATTCCCTCACCCAGATCTCCATCTCCTCTGGAAGGACAGCCAGGAACTGCTCCAAGATCACCAGGTCCAACATCTGAGCTTTCGTGTGCCTTTCTGGCTTCAGCCATTGATGGCAAAGGTGGTAGAGTTGGCTGCAAACCTCTCGGGGTCCTTTGGCCTCCTGGAAGCAGAACTGCCTGAGCTGCTGGCTCTGCACCTCTGAGCAAAGGGTGTCCTCCTCAACCAGTTCCTTCTTCACAGAGATTTCCCAGAATCCCCCACTGCTCCCAGTTTCCATGGCATGGCCTCTTCCTGCTTCAGGGCCAGCTGAGTCTTGCTCATCCATCTCTGTTCTCTGGACACCTCCAGGAGATCGGAAGGATACTTTGGCCTTCTGCCAAGTTCTGCCTGTCCTAATGAGAGGTGCCTGCTGTATTTTTTTCTATTAATTGCTTTATTTATTATTTTCCATATATATACAACACATAATTATCTTCATTTCAGTCAGTCCGATAAAGATATCTAGGTTCACCAAAAAAATAGAAAGAAAAAAGTATCAAAAAAATAGAAAAAGAAAAAGAAATTCAAATACAATTTTAACTATGTATTTTCTACACATACATTTTACCTCCCATTTTCTCCGTATTTCCCTTTATATTATATTAAATTTATTGCTATTATTTGTAAAAATTCTCTTTTCTATTTTGATATCATTTTCCTTTATATATACTATTTACAGAAATCATTCAAAGGCAACTAGCATGTTTATATTACAACTATTTTTCAAGTAGTTCTTAAAATTATCCCATCCTAGAATGAACTCCTGTCTGGGTTTTTCTCTAATTCCTTCAGAAAGAGAGGCTAATTCCACATAGTATGTAAGTTTGAGTAACCAGTTTTTTTCTGGTAGGAAGTTTGTAATTTTTCCAATATATTGCAATAGTCACCCTCACGGCCGTGGTTACATACAAAAAAAAAAATTTCCTTAGACCCTTGGTGATATCTGTGCCTGTAATACTCAGAAGAAATGTTTCTGTTTTTTTAGGGAAATTGACCTTTAACATTATTTTTAGTTCTGAGTGAATGTCGTTCCAGAACTCTTTGATCTTCTGGCATGGCCACCATATATGAATCATGGTGCCTCCTGCTTCCCCAAATCTCCAACATACATCTGGTGTATTTTTATACATCTTGGAGAGTTTGTGCGGCGTCAGGTAACACCAGTATAACATTTTTTGCATATTTTCCCTTATGGAACAACAGGCGGTAAACCTCCAATTTACCTTCCACAAATTCTCCCATTGAGACATTTGTATGGTGTGACCTAGATATTGGGTCCATTTAATCATGGCCGACTTAGCCTCCTCCTCCTTGACTTCCCAGAAGGTCGGCGGTTCGAATCCCTGTGACGGGGTGAGCTCCCGTTGCTCTGTCCCTGCTCCTGCCCACCTAGCAGTTCAAAAGCACCTCAAAGTGCAAGTAGATAAATAGGTACCGCTCTGGCGGGAACGTAAACGCCGTTTCCGTGCGCTGCTCTGGTTCGCCAGAAGCGGCTTAGTCATGCTGGCCACGTGACCCAGAAGCTGGACGCTGGCTCCCTTGGCCAATAAAGCGAGATGAGCGCCGCAACCCCAGAGTCGGCCACGACTGGACCTAATGGTCAGGGGTCCCTTTACCTTTACTTTAAGGAGAAGAGAAATGATCCCTGGGCAAGCGTGGGTGAGTCTTGCTTGGGACCAGGGCTGGACTGCACCACAACTCAGACTCTGAGCAACACCAAGTGAAGCTGCCTGGGTGCCAGGATAGCAGCTGGCATCTCCACCATCTGGGTATCATTGGATCTGGACTGTTTTCACACACTAATACCCCCTCCTGTAGAATGCCATCAGCTATATTTTATTGGCGCATTCAGAATGAATTCCTGGAACCAGAATGTTTTTTCTGTGCACTCTGAGCAGGAGCAGCAAACAACATTATAGTGAATTGTTTTCACTTTGCCTACCCGACTGCCCTGTTCACGGTTGTGAAGAATATCCCTACGTCATGAATGGTCCATGTCACCATTAAGAAAGAGAGTTTGGAACAGGCCAATATATCTGTGGACTGCTCCTGGATCAAGGGACTTTTCTTCTTTAAGTTCTCAAAACTCTTAATCCAACTCAAGGTCATCTGAACTAGCAGGATGTTTAACTGAGAATCAATCACAGTCAGTCCATCATTTGAAAAATAAGACTTGAGAGCTGTCTTGCTCCAAAATGGCCCCTAGCTTATATATCTGGGTTTCTAACATTGCCTCCCTCTTCCCACTTTCCTGCTGCAGCTTCTGCCTCTGTCTGGACTGCTCTCTGCCACAGACTCTCCCCACTCACTAAGCCCTGTTATCTCTTCAGCTTCAGACGCATTCTCCCAGTCTGCTCCCTCCCCTGGCCCACAGCCACCTTCCCTTGGGGGTCCCCCAGCTGGTTCCTCTCACTCTTCCTCTGTGTCCACCCAGTCCAGGCAGCTCCTCCTGGCATCCTTTATTCTGTTACCCCCAGGTTGCGCTCTGCTTTCCATTTGGTCTCCTGTTCTTACTGGGGACAACCAGGGGGCCTCTTCTGGCAAGCCCACCAGCAGGACTGAAGACCTTCCCAGCAGCTGGCCTTCAGAAGCATGGCTGCCTCTGGCTGTGGGAGCAGAGCATGACCATCATGGCCAGGACGTTTCCAAGCACAATTCAAAGTGTTGGTGCTGACCTTTAAAGCCCTAAACGGCCTCGGTCCAGTATACCTGAAGGAGCGTCTCCACCCCCATCGTTCAGCCCGGACACTGAGGTCCAGCTCCGAGGGCCTTCTGGCAGTTCCCTCCCTGCGAGAAGCCAAGTTACAGGGAACCAGGCAGAGGGCCTTCTCGGTGGTGGCGCCCGCACTGTGGAACGCCCTCCCATCAGATGTCAAGGAAATAAGCAGCTATCCTACTTTTAGAAGACATCTGAAGGCAGCCCTGTTTAGGGAAGTTTTTCATGACTGATGTTTTAATGTATTTTTAATCTTTTGTCGGAAGCTGCCCAGAGTGGCTTCCCAGCCAGATGGGTGGGGCATAAACAATAAATTGTTGTTGTTGTTGATAAATTGTTTTGTTGTTGTTGTTGTTGTTATTGTTGTCAGTAGCCCCCTGCTCCTCCCTGATTGGCCTCATCCTCTTTGAAAACCCTCTTGCTTGGTGACCAGCCCTTCCTCCTGTGGCAGGGAGTTCCATGGGTCTAACTGCGCACTGTGAGATGCATGGACTTTGTTTATTTGTTCACCATACAGACCAAGTTTCAGCGTCCAAAGGTTTCCATCTGGCTGCCACCTGGGCTAAGGAACGTGACCCCGATTCCTCAATCCCTTTTCTCCCTGGCTCAGGGACCCCTCCCCAAAGGGGCCAAGCAGGGTCTCCATCCAAGGGAAGAGGAGAGCTGCGGAGCTCCTGCCCCCTCGCCCCCTCCCTGGCTTTGTAGAGAAGGAAGGGTGCAGAACCCTGACTTGGGGGTCCTCAGCAGGCACCCCATGCACCTTGCCCTGCAGCTCTGGGACCCCCAATGCGCCCCATGGGGAAGAGAGAGGAGACGTACCAGATCCCAAAGGTGCCAGTGGCGCAGGTCTTGCAGAGGAGACAAAAGCCACCCCCTTTCAGGGAGAAAGCTGGGAATGTGGGAGGGGCTTTCCTTCGGGAGGACCTCGGCCTCCCCCCCCCTTATTTCCCGTCATCTCTAGGAATTGCAGCTCGGTTCCTTTTAACCCTTGCAAGGCTCGCCTTCTTTTTATCCCAGGATCGCAGGAGGAGCCAAGCGCACTGCAGACACCCAGAGATAAAGCCCAAGAGGGGCGGGTCAAGCGCGAGGCTCGATCATCTCAGCGTCGTGGGTTCGAGCCCCAGGTTGGGCAAAATAGTTCTACCTTGCGGGAGGTTGGGCTAGGTGACCCTGGGGACCCCTGATAATAAGAAGAATAAGAATTCACTATTTCTATGAGCTTCTTGTCTGGCCTCCTGAGCTGATCCTTTTCACCCTTGCAAAGCGGAGCTCCCCACGCCCTCCCTCCCTGGAGTCCCATGCATTGCACACGCCCAAGGGGTCTTATTTGGGGGACCCTCTAGGCTGGCCTTCAGCTCTCCGAAAGCGGAGCCCCGGCGGGGGTGTGGGTGTGTGTTGGGGGCTCCATCCTCGCTCCGAGCCCCGCCGGGAAAGGCACCTGTCCGGCTACAAGCCTTGGCTGGCGTGGGGCTCTCCGGCCGAACCTCTTCGGGCCACGAGCGTGCCTCTGAGCACACGCAGAGTGCGCCTGCCTCGGAGCAGGAGGCAGCTCGGCCAGACCCGTCCCGCGCGCCCGCGCGCCCCCGCCACTCACCTGCCCCGCCAGCCCCGCAGCAGCAGCCTCCGGCGCGCGCCCGCCGGCCGACCTCTCCAGGTCCACGGAAGGAGCTCGGCTGGCCCAGCGGCAGGGACGCATGCGCGGCGGGGCCCGGCGCGCTCCCGACACCGCCGCGCGCACGGCGAGGCAGCCCCTTTTGCGCATCCCATCATCTGGGGGATCCAGCCAGGTGGGACTCGAGCGCCTTCAGGGATGCGCTGCGTGAAGAGCGAAGGACCTCGGGAGAGGCTGCAGGATCTGGCCGGGGCGCGTCCATGGGGAAGCAGCAAGCGGGATCCGGGCGCCAGAGCTCCGCTCCTCTCCCGGGGCTTCCAGAAACGGGTATCCGGAAGCAGCGCCCTGTTTGAGGAAGTTTTCCATGTTTGATGTTTTATTGTATCTTAACATTCTGTTGTGAGCCCTGCAGAGTGGCTGGGGAAATAATAATAATAATAATTCTCATCGCAAAACACTGGAAAACACAAGATCTACCCACACTGGAAGAGTGGCAGACGCAATTGATGGACTATATGGAACTGGCTGAAATGACTGGCAGAATCCGAGATTTGGGAGAAGAAACAATGGAAGAGGATTGGAAAAAATTTAAGGACTATTTACAAAAATATTATAAGTTGTATGAATGTTAAGAATTTGCACGATTTGGAAATTTTAGCTTCAGCAATTAGATTTGGTGAAACAGGAAACTAAGTTATAAGTAAGAAAAGGTTGAAATTTAAAGTAATATTATGTTTAATTTAAGGTACAAGTAATTGACAAAAAGTATTTTAAATCCAAAAACATAATATCTGAAAGGTACAAAATAAGACATGAAACAAGGTAATAATTTGCTGATATTTTTATTGTAAAGAACGCAGGGTGAGGAAGATGTGGGGAAGTCCAGTAGGTTGTATAAAAAAGTTTTGGAAAGTTGGTTTTTTTCGTCTTTCTTTTTTCTTTTTTCTTATTTCTTTCTTGTATTTTTTGTATGTCTGGAGTTTGTATCTGAAAAATGTAATAAAATATTTTATATAAAAAAATAATAAATTTTTATTTATACCCCGCCCTCACCAGCCAAGACCAGGCTCAGCGCGGCTAACACTGAATTTAAATACAGTAAAAACATTGAAAACAAAACAAACCAAAAAACCAGTTGATTAAAATGTAAGTCAGATTGCAGTTTAAAATGCAGCTTAAAATGCAACCTTGTTTTAGTGGTAGCCCATAGATCAAAGCCGTAAGGGGAGAAAATGTAAAATATTCACCGGGGCCAACTATCCATGCTGGTCCTACATAGGCCAGCAAAAAGAGCCAAGGGGAAAATTATATACAAATCCCATATAAAGGGTTCCATAAAAAAAAAAGGTGAGGGGTTTAGACTGAGTCCAGCCTATAGGCCAGGCGGAACAGCTCTGTCTTGCAGGCCCTGGGAAAAGATGCCATGTCCCGCAGGGCCCTAGTCACTTGTGACAGAGCGTTCCACCAGATCAGGGCCACAGCCGAAAAATACCTGGCTCTGGTTGAGGCCAGCCTAACCTCCTTGGGGCTCAGGACTTCCAAAGTGTTGTTATTTGTGGACCTTAAGGTCCTCTGTGGGGCAGACCAGGAGAGGCGGTCCCGTAGGTACGAGGGTCCTAGGCCGTGTAGGGCTTTAAAGGTTAAAACCAGCACCTTAAACCTGACCCTGTACTCCACCGGGAGCCAGTGCAGCTGGAAAAGCACTGGATGAATGTGATCCTGGAGCAAGGACCCCATAAGGAGCCTCGCCACAGCATTCTGCAGCCGCTGGAGTTTCTGGGTCAGCTTCAAGGGCAGCTCCATGTAGAGTGAATTACAGTAATCAAGCCTGGAGGGACCATTGCATGGATCACTGTGGCCAGATCAGGGCGAGAAAGGTAAGGGACCAACTGCTTGATACGGTGGAGATGGAAAAACGCCACCTTTGCTGTGGCTGCAACCTGCGCCTGCATAGAGAGGGAGGCGTCAAAGGTTACACCCAAGCTCTTGACAGAGGGCACTGGTAGCAGTTGTTGTTGTTGTTTAGTCGTTTAGTCCGACTCTCCGTGACCCCCTGGACCAGAGCACGCCAGGCACTCCTGTCTTCCACTGCCTCCCGCAGTTTGGTCAAACTCAGGCTGGTCACTTCGAGAACACTGTCCCACCATCTCGTCCTCTGTCATCCCTTCTCATAGAGTCATAGAGTCATAGAGTCATAGAGTCATAGAGTCATAGAGTTGGAAGAGACCACAAGGGCCATCGAGTCCAACCCCCTGCCAAGCAGGAAACACCATCAGAGCACTCCTGACATATGGTTGTCAAGCCTCTGCTTAAAGACCTCCAAAGTAGGAGACTCCTTGTGCCCTCCATCTTTCCCAACATCAGGGTCTTTTCCAGGGAGTCTTCTCTTCTCAGGAGGTGGCCAAAGTCTTGGAGCCTCAGCTTCAGGATCTGTCCTTCCAGTGAGCACTCAGGGCTGATTTCCTTCAGAATGGAGAGGTTTGACCTTCTTGCAGTCCATGGGACTCTCAAGAGTCTCCTCCAGTGTGGAGGAGCCAGTGTGGGGTAGTGGTTAAGAGTGGTAGACTCGTAATCTGGGGAACCGGGTTCGCGTCTCCGCTCCTCCACATGCAGCTGCTGGGTGACCTTGGGCCAGTCACACTTCTCTGAAGTCTCTCAGCCCCACTCACCTCACAGAGTGTTTCTTGTGGGGGAGGAAGGGAAAGGAGAATGTGAGCCGCTTTGAGACTCCTTTGGGGAGTGATAAAGCGGGAAATCAAATCCAAACTCTTCTTCTTCTTCTCCTCCAGCACCAGAATTCAAAAGCATCCATTCTTCGGCGATCAGCCTTCTACTGGTAACAGTAGTAGTAGTAATAATAATAATAGTTGCAGACCTACAAACGTGCCCCCTCTCTGGCTTTGCAGAGGGGTGGGGCAGGACCCTCTGCTCCCTGACTTGGAGGTGCCCCCCCCCCGCATATTCCGCTATAGTCTTCTCCCCAATGCACCCCATCCAGAAGAGAGGGGAGACGCCCCAGATCCCAGAAGGGGCAGCACTTGCAGAGCAGAGAGACAGCAGCCACCCGCCTTCTCCTTGCAGGGAAGACCTTGGGAGGGCGGGGCTTGGGCTCTGGAGGACCTGCCGGCAGATTTCATTTCCTATCCTCTCTAGGACTCCAGCTCAGTTCCTTTTAACCCCTGGCAAGCCGAGCGCACCCAGCTCAGCCCCCTCTCCCTTTCGAAAGCAGGACAGTGGGGGCGATGTGCAGGACACACACCCAGATATGCTTTATTTGGGGGGCGGGTGGGGCAGGAAACTGATGCACGATCAAGTCCATAAGTGCCGCCTTGCCTTGTGTTCATGCACCTAGTCACTGATGCACGCTCATTAAGTGCGCCCCCCAGCGGCTGCTAGATGCAATTAGCAGGTATTACTCCTGTTTTAATGAATGGAACCCCCACTGCCTCAATGTAGCAATGCTACGGACACTTCCAATATGAAGCGGAAACAATTAATTCATCCTATTTTGCTTAGGAAATCTTGTACATACGAATGAATGTCCTGGACTTGCTGGATGCAGACAGGTGCGTCAGTTTGCATTTCTTAGTACTGATACGGAAGGGGGGGCATGTCTTCTTCACCTCCTTCTTCGCTACAATATATCCATTTATTTCCAATTGTCAATGTCAAAAGGGACTAAAATCTATAAAATTCATAGAAAATCAACGTGCCCATTTGCTCAATTTCTCTAGGACTCCATGACACCTCCCCTGTCCTCCATAATCCCTCAAGCAAGGTGTCAAGACCCTAATCCGGTCAAATCGCTCTGCCAAGCCCTTCCTCCGGGCAAGGCCAGGTGGCAGACCATGGATACATGGACCATTGTCTTCTCATCAGGTACTCAGGATGTGCTTCTCTGCGCATATCTCCAGCTCTGCATATTCCCCCCTCCCTCCTCCATATGTTAATCCTGTGTGACCCAACCTCTTCTTAATGTATTCATGATGTAACTGGGATGTATTTTGCACTGTATTCTGGGACATGGAGGGAAGTTTCAAAAGTTCATGTCACCCCTTTCTCGCTGTTCAATCTCGCCTTGAACCTGTTGCACAATAAACTTGGATCTTCTGCAGTTTGCTCCTGTCTCCGGCTGAGCTCATTTTCTTCTGCAGGGACTTAGTCCAACAAGCTGGGTGGCAGAGCAGCCTCACACCCAGATTTTACCACAACAGTACAGAAAGTATTGATCTGATGTGTAGAGATTTTTGCTATTCTGCTTAATTCAAGAGGGTTCTGGAAAGTTTTCTTTCTGTGTGAAAGAAACGGGAAGAAGGTTCTTGTTTGAGTTATTTCTTGTTTGGGAAGCTGAGTGCAGCTGGTTTAAACTGGTTCTGCTATCTTTCTGTCAAGGTCATGCTGACTAGAACAGGCCAGGAGGACCCCGGGTCTCACCTACTTTCTCTTTTAGTATCTTTGTTCTGGTGTTCTGTGCCAATTCTGAATGTACAGTAGACACTGGAGTTGCGAACGTGATCCATGCAGGATGCACATTCACAACCCGCAGCACTCGCAACCCGCGTCTGCGCATGTGCGGTTGTGATTTGGAGCTTCTGCACATGCGTGACTGTTCCAGCACTTCCGGGTTTTGGTGGTCTGCAACCTAAAAAAACGCGCCCTGAAGCGTCTGTAACCCAAGGTATGACTGTATTGGATTTGTGACCATTATGCCTATTTGCCTTCAACAAAGCTCTGCTGGATGAAGTACAGTTGCCTCTGGTCTATTTCTTGGGAAGTCTGCATAGTGCTTAAGTTTTCCCCTCCTCTGGAGATGGCATGTCTTCTCCCAGGGAAGGAAGGCTCAGAGCCCAGAGGAGGAGTGATGAGTGGTCAGAAAGAGAAGAGGGGGCAGACGGGGGCGGGGAGGAGGGGAGGGGCAGTCTGTGGCAGAGATCAGTGCAGAGGCTGGGGGGGGGGTAGGCAAGGGGTTGAGTGGAGACAGGCTGGCGAAGAGCCCAGGGAGTCTCCCCTTCCTGCTGCAACCAGTTGCCCCCCCCTTCTCCCAGAAGATGCAGAGAAATGAAAAGAGCAGAGCAGAGATTGGTTGTGGGCGGACACGGTTTTCATCGGAGAAAGATTTGCGGGGAAGAGCTACTGCGACCACTAGGCCTGTGCTGTTTTGGTGTCCTTAAAAAAAAGAGTTAACTGTACCGTGTTTCTTTTAATTGATGACTTACACTTGACTCCGGCTCCTGGCGATGAGGTACAGTGTAAAATGTTTTGTAAATGCTTTATTCTTTGATTTCTGAAATCACTCCTTCACGTGTGCATTATGGGAAACCTTTGTCTATCATAGGCCCCTAAGTGCACAGAGCCATGCATGTCCAGACTGTCAGGTGAATGGAGCCCACCTGTCCTGTGATTACCCTTGTGGTCAATTTGAATGAAACTTGTAATAACTGCTTGGAATGTCAGTGTCTTATGTCAACTCTGTCTGGAAAGGTGAAAGTCTTGCAATTCACAAATGGTTTGATTGACATATTGTACTTTTGACTTGACTGACCTAGAATCATAGAATCATAGAATCCTAGAGTTGGAAGAGACCCCAAGGGCCATCAAGTCCAACCCCCTGCCAAGCAGGAAACACCATCAGAGCACTCCTGACATATGGCTGTCAAGCCTCTGCTTAAAGACCTCCATAGAAGGCGACTCCACCACACTCCTTGGCAGCAAATTCCACTGTCGAACAGCTCTTACTGTCAGGAAGTTCTTCCTAATGTTTAGGTGGAATCTTCTTTCTTGTAGTTTGGATCCATTGCTCCGTGTCCGCTTCTCTGGAGCAGCAGAAAACAACCTTTCTCCCTCCTCTATGTGACATCCTTTTATATATTGGAACATGGCTATCATATCACCCCTTAACCTCCTCTTCTCCAGGCTAAACATGCCCAGCTCCCTTAGCCGTTCCTCATAAGGCATCGTTTCCAGGCCTTTGACCATTTTGGTTGCCCTCCTCTGGACACGTTCCAGTTTGTCAGTGTCCTTCTTGAACTGTGGTGCCCAGAACTGGACACAGTACTCCAGGTGAGGTCTGACCAGAGCAGAATACAGTGGCACTATTACTTCCCTTGATCTAGATGCTATACCTGATGCAACCCCTCCTAATTTTGTGGTGTTTTTCTAGCATTTGCCTACGTGTCACTGACATTTGTAGGATGGGATTTCTTGTAAATGGAAATATTTAAAAGCCAGAACACCAATTGTCTCGGGGATCTCCTTTCTTTGCTTTCAGATAGGTTGAATCTTTGCCACAACAAATGAAATGATCAGAGGCTTAACAGCCCCCTTTGCTTTTTGCATTTTAATATTTTAATGTTTCAATATTTTAATGTTGTATTTTAATCTTGTTTTTAAGTTGTATTCTTTCAACTTGTTAGCCGCCCTGAGCCCGACCTTGGCTGGGGAGGGTGGGATATAAATAATAATAATAATAATAATAATAATAATAATAATAATAATTTTGCCTTCTCTCTTTTTTCTTCTTCCACTCTGACCGAGGAACCTTGCTCCCTGCAAGGTAACCTCAGGTAAGGGGTCTGGCCCTAAAGCAACCCCTTACTTTCTGGTAACAGGATCCTCTTTTCTGGGCTGGGTTCTGAGCTGTTCCCTCCCTTGGAAACAGAAACAGAAGGAACAGCTTGCAGGGGGAAAGGCTGGAACCAAAGTTCAAGAGTAAGGGACCTCGAACTGGGACTTCCTTGAGGCTCAGAGGGGCTTCCTGTCAGGGAATCTTGATAACAAAACGAGCGGAGTTAATTAAAGGAAGATTTGTTGCTGCAAAAACATCAAAGTTCACCAGAGTGGCGAGTACAGCTGTCCGTCCATTGATCAAGATGTCCGTTCTAAGGTGGGTGTTTCTGGCAAGGCCAGGAACAGCCAAATGCCTTCTTGTGACGTATTCTGTCTTGAAGACCCCCCTCCATACACCTCGACCGAGGGGAGAGGGGGTCAGCTCCTACCTCTCCCTCATTCTCTGAGAGTTTACTTCCAGGAAACGGCTATAATCCTCTTGCCTTGTAGTTAACCCTCTCTCCTCCCGGCTCCTCTCTTCACTGGGAGCTAGCTGCAAACTTCTCCTGGGGTCTGGCTCATTCATGACACTGCCTGAGGACTCTCCAACAAGTTTGGCAATGTCATCCCGCAAGAGGCCAATGAGTGGCTCAACAAGGACATCCCATTTTCTTTCCCAAGCTCTCCATGTACCAGCCTGGTTTTCTTTCAGCCCCTCATCCTGAAGAGCCTGAGCAGTGGATTTCACCCCCTAGACTTCAAACAATGTGACATATTTCATATATATTTGATACAAATCTATTCAGCTTGCCTGTGTGTGGAAGGGGGACATGTATTGTAGCATGTTGTTGTTGTTGTTGTTGTTTGTAAACAGCTTTACTGCATGGCTCCAACAAGCCACTCTTGAGTTCCTATACCAATAATCTAGGAACTTTCACCACTTTGGAACTCAACCAAGTTTTACTGCCTGTACAACCTGTTCTGAATGCTTTATGGAAAAGCACATGAAACTGACCTTTGAAGAGTTTGTAAGTAAACCCTTTTTAACTTACCAAGTGTGTGGTCTTTTCCTGTGTTGGGGAGTTTTGGAACTCACACGGGCATCTTCTAAAGGTCTAGCAGCCTTCATCTCCTTGCTTTACTTTGCTGTATATTTGGTGATTTAAAATCTCTGCTGGAGTTCTCTTACCAAAGAGTACTTGCCACTAAGTTTGAGCTTGGCATCCTGGGAATGACTAGGTACCGTATATAAGCTGCAACAGCAGCAAAACTGTGCCACCACTAAGAAGACCCCTCTGAGTGCTGCCAAGGCCTCCGTCTCTGCCTTTCTTTCTCAAGCACCGATCGTACGCAGATTATTCTGCAGGCTCCATGCTGAACTCTGTGCTCCCATCTTGTACCAGACATTTTTCATCTACGACCCAAAGGTGTTCAGTCACGGGGATCGTTTCAAAGGGAACAAAGAGCTTCTGCACTGAACCAGGGTTTCAAAAGGTCCTTGGCCCTACTAGGAACCAGCGGAAGGGTGCAGATGCTTCCAAATGGAACAGGTGACATTGCACAGGTTAGTGAAGATAGAGCAGGTGTGTCCCCCCCCCGAGTCCTACTTCAGTGCAAGTTGAGTTAGACCAAGGCCACGTTGTCTGCAGCAAAGCGGCTTCCCTTTCTAACTCGGTGTTCTTAGATACACAGAGAAAAGGCAATAAATGGGAATGTAACGTGATTATTTCATGTGAACTGAACTTATCAAGGGTGGTCTAAAAGCTCGTGGGGATGCAGGGGCCATTTCATGATGGACTTCCGCCAGCAGGCTTCCCCCAGCCAGGCCCCCCTGCTGAAGCAAGCTGGTGGCGCGGGGGGGGGGGGAGGAGGAGGCCCTCCTGGCCTCCAGAAAGACCCTCGTCCTAGCAAGAGCCTCTTCTCCCCGGTGAGCTGCAGAGGAGAGGGAAGGAATTTCTGAGGGGAGGTGTGGAGGTAACGCTCCGCTTTGCGAAGGCAAACCTCGCACCAGACGTGCAACAGTATGTCAAGGAGCATTACGCCTGCTTTCCCTGACCTTTTGCCTTCTTTGCTAGGAAACAGGGTTTCCCCCTGACCTTTTGCCCTTTCACAATTTGTTTTCTAGAGATATCGCTTGGCTGGAGCATGACGGGGGACGCAGACGTCATCAAGTATCGGGGGGAACATCTGAGGGAAACACCTGCTGACACGTGTATTTGCTAACGCTGGAAATGTGCTTAGATGCAAATACGTCATGTTCAGGGTGGTTTCACTACTGTTTCCAATTGCTGACTTCTGCTAATAAAAGGAGCCTCGGCAGAGCTAGCCGGCAGCTTGCTTGGCGCTTGCTTGCCAGCTTGCTCCTGCGCAGCTCACCTGCATCCAACCTCCTGTCATCTCTGTTATTCCTACAGGGAGGGGCAGCCTCAGGTGACCCAGGCAGACAGGAGATGCCACTGGGCAACACAGCTAATGGCCGGTCACCAACACAAAGGGAGCCCTTAGCCTTGAGCTGCAGCCCAGTAGGATCGTAAGAGCCAACGAAGAGCCTACTGGATCTGGCCAAAGGGGCCCCATCCAGTCCAGCGTTCTCACAGGGACCAAGTAGATGTCCTCATGGGAAACCTTCAAGCAGGACCTGGGCAGAAGAGCCATATTCTCCCCTTCTGTGGTCTCCAGCCACTGGCATTCTGGCATGCTTGCTTGGGGGAAAGCCTTGCTTAAGCTCGGGGAAGGGATTGCTGCTCTGCTGCTACGTATCAGCAAATAAACATTCCCCAAAGACCGTTCGGCCCCCACCGCCTGCGTTGATGTAGGTGGGAGCAGGAAGAAGCCCAAGCCCTTGTAAATCACACACTTTATATTTAATATAGTGCAACAAAAATAGTTAAGAATGCAAGAACTTTTACAGATTAAAAAAATAGTTTTTAAACCATCTGATCTTAAAAATAGACAATAGTCGTGACGCTTAAAAGACAACCGTGCCGGGCATTGTTCTGCGCCCGTCGCCAGGGCTTGGCGTGCCTCTCAGGAGAAACCATCGCTCCTCCGAAGGGCCGCGTCTGTGGGGGCCGCTCTCTCGCCCTCCAGGTCGACCACCGTCTTGCCCCTGGCGGGCAGCGCCACACAGTCCTGTGGCAGCCCCTCGGCCGGCTTGGAGCCCGGCTGCACCGCAGAGCCTCCCTGGCCGCCGTTGGTCTGGGAGCAGACGCTGCTGACCCTGGCGCCCTGGCTCTTGTGGGGGTTGGCGTAGACTTTGTACTTCACCAGGAGGATGAAGATGAAGACGAGGATGGCAGCCACAATGACGCCTCCGAGGATAATGATCATGGTGCCGCCCAGGAACTGGGCATGGAGGGAGTGGCACTGCCGGTACTCCTCCTCCGTGGAGAACTGCACGCAGCCCACCACGGCCGTCGCCGTCAAGAGCGTCACGCCGTCGTCGTAGACGGCCAGGACGCACAGGTCGTAGTCCCGCCCCGCAACCAGGTCGCTCAGGAAGAAGGACTTGCTGGCAGCAGGGATCATCCTGCAAGGGAAAGGGACACAGAGGGGGCTCAGTCCACAGCGCCAGCAACGTGAACAGTGCGCCTTTGCCCCTGGGAGCGTGCAGAGGGCCGAAGGCACAAACTCAGGCAATTGGCGGAACTGGCCCTGTGGCAGGGGCCACGTTATGCCCGTTTTCTGCATTTGTCAGAACTCAAACCCTCAGTGTGGAGATACCTTTGGAACTCCCTGCCTGTTGACCTCAAGCAAGTGCCTTCACTGTAGGTGCCTTTTGGCGCCTGGTTTGGACAGATGCTGAGAAAGTGGAGGCGATTTTAATCTTTTTTTAGGATTTTAACTTTTGTATGCTTTAAAGCAGCCTTGAAGGTTTTTCTGGGTTTGGCTGTTTTACCTTCTTGTAGCTCACTTTCAGTTTTGTTAAACTATCAAATGGTGTGTAAGTTTAATTACCTCCAGGAATTGCCTCTTTCCGTATGAACCTACCCGGACCCTGAGAACATTTTCTGAGACCTTCCTTCGTGTGCCGCCTCCTCGAGAGGTTCGGGGGAGGCAACACAAGAGCGGGGCCTTCTCTGCAGTGGCTCCCCATCTGTGGAATGCTCTCCCCAGGGAAGTTTGCCTGGAGCCTTCATTACACACCTTTAGGAGCCAGGCAAAAACGTTCCTTTTTAACCAGGCCTTTGGCTGACCTGACATCCCATACCCTTTTAAAATGTGCTTCTTTGGGGGGGGGGTATTATTGGGTTATTGCTTTTATTTTTATTTTATAGATTGTGATCTTTTTTGTGAACCGCTCTGAGACCTCTGGGTATAGGGTGATATATGAATTCAATAAATGAAATGAAATGATGGAAATATTTAATACTGACAACAAAGAGATGGGCTGACCGGCTGCTCTGGCAGCAGAAGGAGCAACTCCTGGTCATTTGGCAGGCTGAGAGGGGGGGGGGCCTTCAGAGCTCTGCCCTGGGACAAAGAGCAGGAAGGGAAGGCCCAATGGGGCGGCTAGTTTTCTGCTCAGCCCTCCTGCTCCCCCCGTGCCCAAACTCGAGAGAGCCACCTCCCTGATCTTTCCCCTTGGGGAGATTCTTGTGGCTGCCCTTGCTGGCTGCTAATTCCCAATACATACTGATTATCTGTAGGTGATGCACCCATCTACCTTCCCACCTAACTAGCAATGTTTAATTGATTTTTAAGGATTGCTTTCCTCCATGTTTTGAGCTCTCCCTAATTTCCCCCTGTAAGTCACCTGGTGAGGTATAAATAAACATATGATAATATTAACCTGCTGGTCACAGCAAGCTTTATCCTGTTGCACTTTGCTTGCATCTTGTAAACTGCTCAGGTGCGTGACATTTCTGACACACCCTCCACCTCGAGCCCTGAAGGGCAGTTTGCCACGGAGTCCCCATCTGACTGAAAAGAAGCAAAGCAGCTCAATTCAAGCCAAGCCAAGATGGTGTCCCCACAAAGTCTCTTCATGGTTGGAGGATGGATGGCAGCCAATGGATTGAGGTTGAATCCTGACAAGACAGAAAGACTATTTTTGGGGGACAGGAGGCGGGCTGGTGTGGAGGACTCCCTGGTCCTGAATGGGGCAACTGTGTCCCTGAAGGACCAGGTGCGCAGCCTGGGAGTCATTTTGAACTCACAGCTGTCCATGGAGGCGCAGGTCAATTCTGTGTCCAGGGCAGCCGTCTACCAGCTCCATCTGGTATGCAGGATGAGACCCTTCCTGCCCGCGGATTGTCTGGCCAGAGTGGGGCATGCTCTGGTTATCTTCTGCTTGGATTACGGCAATGTGCTCTACGTGGGGCTACCTTTGAAGGTGACCCAGAAAATGCAATTAATCCAAACTGGTGACTGGGAGCGGCCACTGAGACCACATAACACAAGTCTTGAAAAACCTACATTGGCTCCCAGTACATTTCTGAGCACAATTCAAAGTGTTGGTGTTGACCTTTAAAGCCCTAAATGGCCTCGGTCCAGCAGACCTGAAGGAGCGTCTCCACCCACATCATTCTGCCCGGATGCTGAGGAAATGTACTGGGAGCCAATGTAGGTCTTTTAAGAAGGTAACTGGGTTACCCCCAAAGGGAGCCCCACAGAGAGCGCATTGCAGTAGTCCAAGCAGGAGATAACTAGAGCATGCACCACTCTGGTGAGACACTCCGCAGGCGGGGAGGGTCTCAGCCTGCATGAGGAAAAGGAGCCTACTCACCTGTAGACCAGGATGTCATCAGCCGAGCTGTTATACTGGATCTGGAACATCCGGATCCCTGGGATGTGGTGCTGTGAAGGCCACTGGATGAGGGCAGAGGAGGAGGTCAGCTCAGCAACCACCACTTTCCTCTCTGGCTGGGATTTGGTTTCGTTGGGGAAGCTGGACTTGGCGGAGATGAGGATGTCCGAGGGGCCTGGCTCTGTTTCCTTATCACAGTTGGTGCTATTTGCAAGGTGAGGGTAGGGGTTGACCACCAGCTCCACGGGGGCCGTGGACTCCCCCGCAGCGTTGGAGGCGATGCAAGTGAAGGTCCCTTTCTCCTCCACAGAAGCCACCAAGATGTCCAGGGTGCCGTTCTCAAAAGAGACGGTCCGGGAAGTGTTGGAGACCAACTTCCCGCCCGGTGAAATCCAGCGCACATACGGCTCGGGGTCGCCCACCGCTTTGCACTTCAGGGAAGCCCCCTGGCCTTCCATGACCACCTGCTTGGGGGTCCGGTGCGTGATCATGGGCGGCTCGCAGACAAACTCCTCTTCCCGGATGGACCAGAAGTACTTGCCCATCAGCTCCGGCGGGGAGGCACACGTCTCCAGGTCGTCCTCCCGCGTCAGGCGCCGCAGCCAGACGAGCTCGCAGTTGCAGTGCAAGGGGTTCCCCCCAAAGCTCATCACCAGGGAGGACAAGGGGAGCCCCTTTGGCTTGGCGTAGACAGGGATGCGAGAGAAGAGGGGGTCCGGGGGAATCTTCTTCAGCTTATTGGAGGTCATGTCCAGCCGAGCCAACTTGTGGAGGTTGGAGAAGACTCCCTCGGGGATGAAGTCTATGAGGTTGTGGTCTAGGCTGATGGTGTTGGCGTTGGACAGCCTCCCTATGGTTTCCCAAGGGACGTTCACCAAGTTATTGTAGGAAAGGTCCAGGTCCTCAATCATGTCAATGAAATCATCCAAAGACCCGGGAGAGATATAGTTCAGTTGGTTGTTGCTGAGGATCAAGTGGCGGAGGTTGACCAACCCTTTGAAGTGATCCTCGTGGATGTGGGTGAGTCGGTTGCTGTCCAAGTGCAACGCGTGAAGGCCCTTGAGGTCAAAGAACGCATAAGGCATGATCTGACTGATGGTGTTCCGCGACAGCGTCAGGTGGATCAGGCTGGTCATGTTGGCAAAGTCCCTCCTCCGCAGGGCGGTGATGAAGTTGTCCATCAGCCGCAGCTCCGCCGTCCGCCGGTCGATGCTCGGAGGCACAAAGAGCAGCCCCGTCTTGGTGCAGAGGATGGTGAAGGAGGGAGAGAGGCTCTGGCACATGCAGCGCGTGGGACACGTGGTGGCCTTCGCCACGGAGCTCATAACCAGGAGGGACAGGACCAGCCTTTCCATGGTAAGGTAAGCAGCACACCTGGGAGAAGAGGAGAGGGCCAAGGGGAGGGAGGGAGGGAGGGAGGGAGGAAGGAAGGAAGGAAGGAAGGAAGGAAGGAGCGAAGGAAGGAAGGAAGGAAGGAGCGAAGGAAGGAAGGAAGGAAGGAAGGGGAAGGAAGGAAGGAAGGAAGGAAGGAAGGAAGGAAGGAAGGAAGGAAGGAGGGAGGGAGGGAGGGAGGGAGGGAGGGAGGGAAGGAAGGAAGGAAGGAAGGGGAAGGAAGGAAGGAGGGAAGGAAGGAAGGAGGGAAGGAGGGAAGGAAGGAAGGAAGGAAGGAAGGAAGGAGGGAAGGAAGGAAGGAAGGAAGGAAGGAAGGAAGGAGGGAGGGAAGGAAAGAAGGAAGGATGGAAGGGGGAGGCAGAAGGAAGGAAGAAAGGAAGGAAGTAGGAGGAGGGAGAAGGAAAGCGAGAGAAAAGGAAGGAAGGAAGGAAGGAAGGAAGGAAGGAAGGAAGGAAGGAAGGAGAAGGGAAGCGAGAGAGAAAAAGGAAGGAAGGAGGAAATTCGTATCAAGGCTATTAGTATATTAAAGCAAAAGTTGACATCCAACAAAGTGTCGAAAACATTTGCCTCGGCATCTGCCCAGAGACTCCTTCTGCAAAAGCACACTTCAGCTGGCCCTGTGACATTCTTTTTGCAGATTCACCAATTAAATGACGTTTTTTTAAGGTTGATTTTAAAAAAAAGGTTTTGATACAGTGAGATAGAGGTTCGAAATAAATCTGCTGGAAAATGTTATCAAAAATGTACAAGTTACTTTTAGAATGGTATACAAAAGATGGAGAAGTCAAGGCAGTGGTGATACACTGGGCTAGAGATTTTGGGTATAATATTCAACTCTCATCTTGGGGAAAGTTATGGAAAGAGGAAATAAAGTTTGCCGCATGCTGTTTGTTGAAAGATAATTATATGAAAATGATGTATTGTTGGTATTTAACACTGAGTAAAATTGCTAAAATGTACAAAACAAGTTCAAATCTGTGCTGGAAATGCAAAGGGGAGGAGGGTACTTTTTACCATATATGGTAGACGTGTACATTGGTAAAGGCTTTCTGGGAGATGATATACAATGAATTAAAGAAAATGTTTAACAACACATTAGTTAAAAAACCAGCAGCCTTTTTGTTAGGTATAACAGGTGAAGAGATATCAAGAGAAGACAAAAGACCTTTAATGTATGCAACAACGGCAGCAAGAATGCTTCTAGCCCAGAGATGGAAGGAAGGAGAAGTACCAATGAAAAAAGAATGGCAGACGAAACTGATGGAGTATGTGGAGATGGCGAGACGGACGGGGAAGATCCGAAACCAGGAAGATCAAGTATTTTCAAAAGACTGAAGTAAATTCTTAGTTTATTTAAAACCACTGTAAACAGTTAAAATCATTGGCAGGGATGTAATGACATGTGTAATGTGGAATTATTTATGGTAATTATGGATATTTAACAGATGGACAAGGGTAAAAGATGCAGCAAACTTAATCTTAAACATGGAACCCATGAGGGGAGGGAAAGAGGTTTGAAGGTTCAAAAGAACCTTGTATTTTAATGTTTGAAATGGTTAAGTTAAAATGTATAAAACTGTGAGAGAGAAAAACAATTATTATTATTTTTTAAAGGAAATGCGGCCTGGTCAGAACAGTGCCTGAAGGGGAGGGAGTCCTACCCAGGTCAAGTGAATATATTTGGGAACCCCCCCCCCCGCCCAGAGAAGAGACAGCAGGAGCAGGCGGTGACTGGGGGTGGGGTAGGCAAAGGACTGGGCGGGAGTCTCTGCACAGCTCTCCTTTGCTGCTCTGTCAATGCTGGCTATTGGGGTTTGTCTTCAACATCAGCACCCCCCCCCCAATATGGTTCAAGCCCCAGCCTACACTGGTGCCCCTCTTCCAACAGCCCTCACCCCACCATTCGTCTTCTCTCCTCCCCCAAGTCCCCCAAGATGCACTTCTGCAGTGGCCCCAGTGTGGTGTAGTGGTTCAGAGCGGTAGACTCGTAATCTGGGGAACCGGGTTCGCTTCCCCGCTCCTCCACCTGCAGCTGCTGGGTGACCTTGGGCCAGTCACACTTCTCTGAAGTCTCTCAGCCCCACTCACCTCACAGAGTGTTTGTTGTGGGGGAGGAAGGGAAAGGAGATTGTGAGCCGCTTTGAGACTCCTTAGGCTAGGGATAAAGCGGGATATTAAATCCAAGCTCCTCTTCTTCACCTGCCTGGCCAGGTCCCAGAGCCCTTGGACTCCCATTCTGATGGAGGCACAATGGGTGGGAGCCTGCTGGGGGTGGGGGGCTCAAGGGCTGGATTGCACCCACCTCCCAGGTTTTTCCAGGGGGGGCACCACATTACCTCCACCCCATTATGGCTTCCTCCGCAAGATCACCTGGCAATAGATGGGTGGGAAGGTGGGAGAGAAGAAGCTGGGCTGAAGGAGCTGGGGCAGAAATGGTCACAGCCCCCCCAAAACAGAGGACATACAGTGCTTTCCTTATGTGGAAATAAATGGGCTGGCACTCTCAGGGCTGTCTTTAGCATATGCAGAGCCGGGGTGCAAAAAACTGCCCAGCGCCCTCTCAACGGCTGGCCAATCCCAGGTGTGCAGGAGGGTGGAGCCGGCCGGACTGCCTCAGCACCTGCAGCAGAAAAGCCTGTGGCGCTCTGAGGGGCTCTGCTCCGCTCGGCAGCGGCTGTCGGCTGGCCTGGCTCCGGACTCCAAATCTTGGCCCCAGACTCTTGACCTGGCCCCCCGAGAGCCTGGCGCCCGGGTGCCTATGGGTAAGCCGGCCCTGGACACAGTATTAGGTAAAGTTCAGGATAAGTTTAATAATAAGTTTATAAGTTTTTCCTTTCGTTCTCCTCTTCTTTCTTCTTCTTTTACCTTATCATTCTTTCTGTATTTTTAATCAATAATCTATATTTAATTTTTAATCAAGAATCTGTACAGTGGTACCTCGGGTTAAGAACTTAATTCGTTCTGGACGTCCGTTCTGAACCTGAAACTGTTCTTAACCTGAAGCACCACTTTAGCTAATGGGGCCTCCTGCTGCCGCCGCGCCGCCGGAGCACGATTTCTGTTCTCATCCTGAAGCAAAGTTCTTAACCTGAGGTACTATTTCTGGGTTAGCGGAGTCTGTAACCTGAAGCGTATGTAACCTGAGGTACCACTGTATTTAAGAATATATATTTTAAAAGTAAATGGGCTGATAACTGAAATATGAATGAACAGGTTAGCCCAACTGCTCTCCCTCTCCCTCGCTCTCTCTCCCCCCTCTGTTGACACACACGCATTGCACGCACACCTTCTCAGACAGCTCCCAAATGCCGCTCTTTCAGCTGAAGGTGGTTCCACCATCTTCTCCCAGAAGGAAGCTGCATGTGACTCTACCAACCCTGTGCAACCACAGAGGGTTGTAATCTAATTATATAAATTATGCTCCCTTATTATTAACCTTGTCATAATCAGAAACAAATGGTACCTAATTATAATCACTCCTCTAGCCTTCTAGTATCCCCCCACCGAACAAGCTCTGAAAAATTCCAGTGCCGTAGATTCACAGCCTGTATTGTAGCATTTATCTGCAGGTGGCTGTGTCTCTCTACCCGCATCACCCCCGGGAATTCAAAAAAGCTGAGATCCTAAGGAGAGCCTGGCTGCCATTTTTTTTTTTTTAATAAATTTTTATTGGTTTTACAGCATTTTTTTAAAAAGAACAAACAAACACAAAACAAAACAAACATACAAAATGCTTTCAAAGATATTTTCATAAACCTCTTTTCTTGGACTTCCCCATACCCCCCCTCTCTGCATCCCAGTGTCCATATTTGAACTAGCAACTCCCAGTTGTTACTTTCTAATCTCTGTCATCTTAGTCCTCCTTTATTATCTAACCTTGTATCCCTGTACCCTGTTACTTCTAGCAACCACAACATTTTAACATTCGTTGAGTTTGTAGTAGTCCTTAAGATAGCTCTTAAATTTTTTCCATTCTTCTTCCACCATCTCTTTACGTTGGTCACGGATTCTGCCTGTCATCTCTGCCAGTGTCATATAGTCCATCACTTTCATCTGCCATTCTTCCAGAGTAGGTAAATCTTGTGTCTTCCAATACTTTGCGATGAGTATTCTTGCTGCTGTTGTGGCATACATAAAGAAATTTCTATCTTTCTTTGTCACCAATTGGCCGACAATGCCCAAGAGAAAGGCCTCTGGTTTTTTGGAAAATGTACATTTAAGTACCTTTTTCATTTCATTATAGATCATTTCCCAGAAGGCCTTTATCTTCGGGCATGTCCACCAAAGGTGGTAAAAAGTACCTTCAGTCTCTTTACATTTCCAACATTTATTATCGGGCAAATGATAGATTTTTGCCAGCTTGACTGGGGTCATGTACCACCTGTATACCATTTTCATAATGTTTTCCTTTAAGGCATTACATGCCGTAAATTTGATACCGGTGTTCCATAACCATTCCCAGTCATCTGACATAATGTTGTGTCCAACATCCTGCGCCCACTTAATCATAGCAGATTTAACTGTTTCATCCTGTGTATTCCATTTCAACAGCAAGTTATACATTCTAGATAAATTCTTAGTATTGGGTTCTAGCAATTCGGTCTCTAGTTTTGATTTCTCCACTTGGAAACCGATTTTCCTATCCTGTTTAAAAATTTCCATTATTTGGCGATATTGAAACCAATTTTCTACTTTGTGCTTCAATTTCTCCTGACTTTGTAGTTTAACCTTGTCTCCATCCTGTTCTAAAATTTCCCAATACTTCGGCCATCCGACCTCCATATTGAGTTTCTTCACTGCTTTAGCCTCCACTGGTGACACCCATCTAGGGGTTTTATTTTCCAATAAGTCTTTGTATCTTATCCAGACATTAAATAATGCTTTTCTAACAATGTGATTTTTAAAGGTACTGTTAACCTTGTCATACCAAAGATATGCATGCCAACCAAAAGCATTATTGAAGCCTTCCAGATCCAAGATATCTGTATTCTCGAGGAGCATCCATTCTTTCAGCCAGCAAAACGCTGCTGCCTCATAGTACAATTTTAGGTCCGGCAGGGCGAAACCCCCTCTTTCTTTAGCGTCAGTCAGTATTTTGAATTTAATTCGGGGCTTTTTGCCCTGCCAGACAAATTTCGAAATGTCTTTGTGCCACCTCTTAAAACATTCCATCTTATCAAGAATCTGCAAGGTCTGAAACAAAAATAACATTCTAGGCAATACATTCATTTTAATTACTGCAATTCGACCTAACATTGACAGTTTCAGATTTGACCATATTTCTAGATCTTTTTTAATCTCTGACCAACATTTTTCATAATTGTCCTTATACAAATTAACATTCTTAGGTGTTAAATAAACCCCTAGGTATTTGACTTTCTTAGCCACTGTCAAACCTGTTTCCTCCTGAAACTTCTCCTTTTCCATATCTGTTAGGTTTTTCCCTAAGACTTTAGTTTTTTGCTTATTCAACTTAAATCCAGCCACCTGGCCAAATTGTTGAATTATTTCTAAAACCCTTTTCGTACTAGTGTTTGGCTCTTGCAAAGTCAATACTAGGTCATCTGCATACGCTCTTAACTTGTAGTGTTTAGCTCCGACCTGCACACCTTTGACCTGCTGGTCATTTCTTATCATATTCAGCAACACCTCCAGAACCGAAATGAAAAGTAATGGGGAAATTGGGCACCCCTGCCGAGTTCCTTTTTCTATCTTAAGTTCCTCAGTCACAACATTATTTACAATCAGCTTAGCTTTTTGTTCGGAATATATTGCAGCCATACCATTCTCAAAACCCTGGCCTACCCCCATCCCATGAAGATTCTTCCTCATAAAACTCCAAGAGATATTATCAAAGGCTTTCTCCGCGTCCACAAAGATCAATACTGCTTTAGTGTTTATATTCACCTCCAGCTTTTCCAAAATGTCTATTACATTCCTTACATTGTCCGCTAGGTGTCTTTTAGGGAGAAAGCCTGCTTGGTCTTTATGAATCTTCTCCATCAAAACTCTTTTAAATCTTTTTGCCAAAATGTCTGCAAAAATTTTGTAATCCACATTAAGGAGTGATATCGGGCGGTAGTTCTTGAGTTGGGTCTTTTCAGTCTCTGACTTTGGTATGAGTGAGATATATGCCTCTTTCCACGATTCAGGTGCCCTTTTTCCTTCAAGGATCTCATTACAAACTTCTCTTAATGGTTGAATCAACCATTCCTTCAACGATTTGTAGTATCTAGAAGTCAGTCCATCTGGTCCCGGAGATTTGCCCAATTGCGTATTCTGAATGGCAGCCTCTACCTCTTGTTCTGAGATTCTCTGGTTCAAGTCCATCTTACTTTGCTGAGAGATATTTTGTAATCCATATCTTCCAAGGAATTTGTCTATATCTTCTTCATTTTGCGGGCCTTGGGTGTAAAGTTTTTTGAAGTAACTTAGAAAGCAATTTCTAATTTCATTAGGTTTAGATATACTCTTTCCATCAACCTCTAGGCTTGTAACTGTATTTAGTTTCTGCCTTTTCTTCAATTGCCATGCCAAAAGTTTACCGCATTTATTTGCTGATTCAAAAGTCTTTTGTTTCATTTGCTTTATCTTCCATTCAATCTCTTGGTTCATCAATTCCATATATTGAGTTTGATATAACTTAATCTCTCTTAAAATGTCCTGAGACTTTGGTTTTGTTCTTAGTTTCCTCTCTCCTTCCTTTATCATTTCCAAGATCTTCTCTTTTTTCTCATTTTGTTTTTTCCTCTTTATTGAATTTTGTTGGATCAAAAATCCTCTCATAACAGCTTTACTTGCGTCCCAGATCACTCTTTTCTCCACGTCAGTCCTCAAATTTATTTCAAAATAGTCTTTTAGGGTCTTTTGGGCCTTCGTGAGAATCTCCTTATCTTGAAAGAGGGTGTCATTCATTCTCCATCTAAATTGACCGGTTATTGTGAGTTTCATCTCCATCTTCACGGCGTTATGGTCGGAGCAAGTGGAGAGCCTGGCTGCCATTGGCCCTTCCAGCCCATCATCCTCCCCTCACAGCAGCCAACCAGGTGCCTCTTGCGGGAAACGTGCAAGCAGGATCCGAGCCCAGGAGTGCTTTCCCCTCCTCTGGTTTCCAGAAACTGGGATTCAGGAGCAGTGCTGGAGTTACATAGAAGTTAAACAAGTTCTAGCTTAGGGCCCCACTCTCTTGGGGGCCTCCAAAAAATTTAAAGGGAAAAAAACCTGAATGTACATTTCCAAAATAAAAAAATTCCTTCCAGTAGCACCTTAAAGACCAACTAAGTTAGTTCTTGGTATGAGCTTTCAGTGTGTATCTGAAGAAGTGTGCATGCACACGAAAGCTCATACCAAGAACTAACTTAGTTGGTCTTTAAGGTGCTACTGGAAGGATTTTTTTTATTTTGACTATGGCAGACCAACACGGCTACCTACCTGTAACTATTTCCAAAACAGAAGATAAAAAACAAATAAAATGAAACCTACCTACAGAAACCGTGTTTTGTGTTGTGTAGGCTCCTATGATGCAAGTCGTGGCCCCCGCCTGCTCCCTAAAATATCCCTGCTTTGCTCCTTTCTATATATAGGGTGCCGACATTCTGCATGGACTGGTTGCAGGGCAACATGTGCCAATGGCTTGAGGTACTTATTAGGTCCATAAATTACCATATAGCATGTACTTACAGGTAGGTAGCCATGTTGGTCTGCTTTAGTTGAAACAAAATAAAAAAAAATTCCTTCCAGTAGCACCTTAGAGACCAACTAAGTTTGTTATTGGTATGAGCTTTCATGTGCATGCACACTTTCAGATGCACTGAAAGAGAAATCACCAGACCCTTATATATAGTGGGAGGGTGGGGTGGGGATTTCTCAGGAGGGTAGTAGGAGATGGGTGGTTGACTCAAAGGGTATGGTAAACCTGTTAATGACTGCAATCAATCCTACAGGAAAAAGCAAGGGATAGTATGCAGATGACCAAAAATAGCTTTAGCACGTGTAATGAGACAAGAATCCAATATCTCTGTCAAGACCAGGTCTCTCCATAGCTTTCGGTTTAGTAATAAGTTGTAATTCAGCGACTTCTCTTTCAAGTCTGTTTCTGAAATTCTTTTGTAATAAGACAGCTGCTTTGAGATCCTGTATAGAATGTCCTGGGAGACTGAAGTGTTCTCCTCCTGGCTTCTCTGTCTTATGAGTCCTGATGTCAGATTTATGTCCATTTATCCTTTGTCGTAGGGTTTGGCCTGTTTGTCCAATATAGAGAGCTGAAGGGCACTGCTGGCATTTGATGGCATAAACCCCAGAAAACCCCCACCCCACCCTCCCACTATATATAAGGGTCTGGTGACTTCTGTTCCAGTGTATCTGGAGAAGTGTGCATGCACATGAAAGCTTATACCCAGAACAAACTTAGTTGGTCTCTAAGGTGCTACTGGATATTTTAATTTTTTTTAATTTATAAAGGGGTGCAGGTGTGGACAAAATATCCCAATTTCACATATTCTACTGCAGGTTTCTTCGGCTAGAGGAAGAACAGGCAAGTGGTCAGTGCTCAGCGTGGAGAGGATGGAGAAATGCTCTTGGGTGACAGAGAGAAGGCGGAATTCTCAACACCTACTTTGCCTCTGTCTTCACCCAAAAGGAAAGCGACGCCCAACCGGGTGATATTGGAATAAATGATCTAAGGAGGGAGCTGCAGCCCAAGATAGGAAAAGAGGGGGCCAGGGAACATGCACGCACTGTGACGATGAAAACCCCTAATGCTTAGAAAACCAGCATTTGAGATTATGCTGAAACACTTATGTCCCCCAGGCCCAAAGCTGCACTGTTTGCAGTTTCCTCCTGACCCGCTGGGTGGCAACAGCGACACCTGCGCTGGAATTTGAAGCACCCGTGCAGGTTTGCAGCTTTGCCACCAGGTGGCATTAGCAGCAGCAGCAAAAGGCCACCAGCACAATCTCCAGGTTCTCAGCTGTCAGAGTGGGGCTTGTTTGTGTTTTTTCTAAAAAAGATTAAGTTCCTGGCATTTTCAGAACCCAAGATAGCAGGAAGAAAGGCAGGCATCATTGTCCTCGTTCATTTTGCAAGGAAGTAACCTGCTCCCACCTTTTAGGTAGTGAAGAAGAGAAAGAGGAAGAGGAACAGGAGGAAGAAGCAGAAGAAGAGGAGGAGTAGGAGTAGGAGGAGTTTGGATTTGATATCCCGCTTTATCACTCCCTTTAAGGAGTCTCAAAGCGGCTCACATTCTCCTTTCCCTTCCTCCCCCACAACAAACACTCTGTGAGGTGAGTGGGGCTGAGAGACTTCAGAGAAGTGTGACTGGCCCAAGGTCACCCAGCAGCTGCATGTGGAGGAGCAGGGAAGCGAACCCGGTTCCCCAGATTACGAGTCTACCGCTCTTAACCACTGCACCACACTGAGGTCACAGCAATGGCTGGCATTTAGAAAGGAAGATCTGGCCAGTTGGGCAAAGCAAATGCCCTCCCCCCGGCCCAAAAGCCCAAGAGAAGGACCTTCCTGTCTGGTCCTCCATCCGTCTTTGCTAGGCCTTCACTGATGGTGGAATGATCACTGCTGCTGCTCCAACGGAGGTGTCCAGGGCTGCGGCTGTGGCGACATGGGCTAGGATGCCCCTGCAAAGGATCCAGGAAGGTCAGACCCGGTTGCTCCACCTGGAGGGACAGCATTGCCAGGGAAAGTGTTGGGGGCTCCAGTCGAGAGTGATGAATGGGCGTTGGCTGGATGCAAGTTAGGCTATAGATGGACAGCTGGTCTACCCACTGAGAAACGGGGGGTGGTGGGTGGTGAGAGAACTTCCAGAAATGGCAGACTTGCCCTCTGATGCTACCTGTGTGCACTTATTTATTTATTCAGAGTATGTAGCTTCAGCTACTCCTGAAAACCTCTGCAGACACCCACCCCATTGCACACTTGCTTAAAGGGACCCCTGACCATTAGGTCCAGTCATGACCGACTCTGGGGTTGCGGCACTCATCTCACTTTACTGGCCAAGGGAGCTGGCGTACAGCTTCCGGGTCATGTGGCCAGCAGGACTAAGCCGCTTCTGGCGAACCAGAGCAGCGCACGGAAACGCCGTTTACCTTCTCACGGGACTGGTATCTATTTATCTACTGGCACTTTGAGGTGCTTTTGAACTGCTAGGCTGGCAGGAGCTGGGACCGAGCAACGGGAGCTCACCCCATCGCGGGGATTCGAAACCGCCAACCTTCTGATCAGCAAGTCAGTTTGCACACTTGCTTAGAATTATTATAATTCTTGTTTATGGATTATAATACTGGCCCACCTTGCAGGGTGGCTGTCAGGGCAGCTGGAACCATGTGCACAAAGCATTTTTTGAACATAACAAGCAGCTGACCAGTTGCTGCACTGCTCCAGTTGCGGCCAGATTGGAAGCCTGCTCCCTTCTCCGATACGGAGCGCTTAAGTCTCCTGCGAGGGACAATGATTGAGATGGTTTTAACCTGAGGCTAAAGCTGTACTTGGAGCCTTGCCAAGCAGACATTACAAGAGGCAAAGGCGGTGAAGCAGCCTTGGACACTGCTCAGACCGTGTGCTGGGGGGGGGGGTTTGCAGGAGTTATTGGGGGTGTCATGAAATGGCAGCAAGCAGCTGAAAGACAAGAGCAGAACCAGGTGCTCCTCGGAGGGCAGTATCCAGCCAGCGAAGTGGAAAAGGACAGAAGTCAGACAGTGAGGCCAGACAAGAGGAGGAAAATGACGGGTCACCACTCATCACTCACAGATGCACAATGGAGCCTCCCTCCCGTCCCCCACGGAAGGCGACATGACAGAGGTTTATAAAATTATGCAGAAGCAGAGGAAACAGGTGCTGTGTGCCACGGGGGTGGCTGCCGCGAAGACACCCAAAGGATTTCCTCGTGTCGTGTGCAGATCCAAGGCCTGGTTGTGGAAAGACTGGCATTTCCCCACAAGGCCATGCATGCAGCGGGAATGCTGACGACATGCTCCAACCTGGAATGGGAGGCGGAAGCACAAAAAGCAACGTCCCGTCTGCATCTGCCAGGAACCAGTTTGACTAAAGCCGGCCAAGGGTGGAAGAAAGCACTGCCAGGGCTGGCCTCCTCTGCTGGTCCGGCCTTTGACAAGCAGCCGCAAGTCCCAGGATCACTTCTGGAAATGAGGGGGAAGACAGTTGACTTCAGGAGAACTTCGGCTGCAGGGACAAAGCGCCAAGGTCAGCAGGGAAGCCGGCAGGCAAGTCCCATGTCTGGAAACCGAGACTACTTATGAGGAGCGATTGGGGGAGGTGGGGATGTTCAGCCTGGAGAAGAGGACACTGAGAAGTGATGCGAGAGCCATCTCCTAATCTCTGAGGGGCTGCCACACGGAATATGGAGCAATCTTGCTTTCTCCTGCTCCAGAGGCCAGGACCCAAACCAATGGTTTCAAACAACAGGAGAGGAGATTCCGAGCAAACATCAGGAAGAACTTTCTGACAGTAAGAGCTGTTCAAGAGTGGAAATTGTCTCCCTTGGGAGGTGGTGGACTCTCCTCCCATGGAGGTTTCTAAGCAGAGGTCGGGTGGCCATCTGCCATGGATGCTTGAGCTGAGATTCCAGCATTGCAGGGGGTTGGACTCGATGACCCTTGGGGTCCCCTCTGTGATGGCCTGGGCCTTGGGCTCAGACTCAGAACCAGAGGAGTCTCAGTCTGCACCGGATCCTTTGCCTCAGGCGGCTTCGGAACCAAGTCTGGGGCCTGATCCTGCCCTGGCTCCAGATGCGGGGATGACCTTGTTGCCTCCAGCTGGGCCATCACTTACAGCTGCTCCACTACCGGTTGGGTCAGGGGAGGCTGAGGCGGCCCCTGGGTCTAGTTACCCACCAACGTCTCCCGAGCTACAGAGACTAAGGTCTGAGAGAAGGAGAGAACTGAGTACTCGCAGGAGGAGTGCTTGCCTTCAGGCAAGACAGGGAGGTGAGTCACTGGGGGATCAGGACCGGCCACTACCCCAACAAAGATAAAAGGCTGACGGGCCCCGCTCTAGGTTTTGGGAGCAACATTGCTGTATACTAGATCCTGCCTGAGATCCTGTACCTGTCCTTGCCTGGTATCCTGCCTTGTGTCCTGACTTGGCCCTGTTGGACTGACTCCTAGCAGAATCTTTGGATTCTGGACTGGTCCTGGACCGCGTTTCATGGGTTACCCCCGGGCACAGCACACTCTCCAACCTTACTAGTCTGTGATTCTAAGAAGATCTAAAGGACAGACTGCTTCAGGAGCACAGAAGAAGAAGGCAAGAGAGAGAGCAAGACAACAACAGACCCACAGGCAAAGTGACAGGAGAGCCCATCTGCCCTGAGTAGGAAGCCGGAGGATCCCCTCCCCCACCCCTCCCTACTCACAACACGCACCAACCTTCCCAACCCTCATCCTCTCCTGAGTCCTGTGTGGAATAGTTCCGTTGATGTGTGGAACTATCAATCAGCGCACAGAAATCAGTCTTTGGCGTTGTTTGGAAGTGGGATTATTAAAGTGCGTAATGCATGCAGCCTGCCAGGAGGCTGAGAAGATAGTGCAGGAGAGAAGGCTCAGTTAGGGGGGAGAAGGAATATTCATGAGAACCAATTACTCTTGTTTTGTAGCTTGTCTTGAGCCGCACAGCCAAGAACAGCAGCCTCTTAATAAGGAGGGAGCTGCCTGGAAGCTGAAGCGTGAGGACAAGTCCATGAATCAGGGGGAGACACGCTGGAGGGAAGGCAACCAAAGGTTGTTAGCCCTGCTGGCTGCGTGTCCCACGAGGAGGACCTTCTGCTCCGGCTTGTGGGCTTCCTCGAAGCATCTCAAGGGCCACTGCGAGGACAGGAGGACGCGCCAGACCTTCCGCCTGATCCAGCAGGATCTGCCCATGGTTGCATTTCATTTCAGCTCGCATCTTCAGCGCCAAAGATGCTTTTCTAAAAGCGGCCAGCAGGAGAACAGCTGCCCCGCTTCCGTCCTACGAGGACTTTACTATACAACAGCCTCCGGTTGTGTGTTTCTGTTTGTGCATGTAGCTTTTCTTTATGTCTAGAAAAATACCATTGGGAACTGACAATTGGCTCGTTTACGCTTCAATTCGCCCTGTGGTTTCCAGGCACGGGTTCAAGAGGTTTTACTTTTGCCCCACTGATTTCCCTGGGGAAACCTGCTATTTCCCAGGTTTTCTTGACATTTGTTCTGATTCAGTGGGAAACAGCGGGTTTTCCCTTTCCGACCTGCGCCTAGAAAACACTGGGCAAATACTGGAAACAGGGAAGGCCCCGATTCTCCTCCAGGCTTTTCTTGCCTGGTGCTGAAGTCCAGGAATTCAGAGGCCTGGAAAAGCCCAGCGACTCTTGGCTAGAAAACCACCTTCCTCGAGCTGCCCTTTCTGGCATCTGGTTCTGGCACAACTCGGGGTGTTTCATGAATATTCACAGCAGTCATTTTAGCATTTTACTATTTTGCAGGATACGGTGGGGCGGTGGGTGGAGAGAGAAAGAAAGTTGTTGTTGTTGTTGTTTAGTCGTTTAGTCGTGTCCGCCTCTTCGTGACCCCCTGGACCAGAGCACGCCAGGCACTCCTGTCTTCCACTGCCTCCCGCAGTTTGGTCAAACTCATGCTGGTAGCTTCGAGAACACTGTCCCACCATCTCGTCCTCTGTCGTCCCCTTCTCCTTGTGCCCTCCATCTTTCCCAACATCAGGGTCTTTTCCAGGGAGTCTTCTCTTCTCATGAGGTGGTCAAAGTCTTGGAGCCTCAGCTTCAGGATCTGTCCTTCCAGTGAGCTCTCAGGGCTGATTTCCTTTAGAACGGATCGGTTTGATCTTCTTGCAGTCCATGGGACTCTCAAGAGTCTCCTCCAGCACCAGAATTCAAAAGCACCAGTTCTTTGGTGATGTAAGAAAGAATGTAGGGAAGGAGGAAAAGCAGGAACCTCCCTCCTCAGGAAACAGCCAGGCAAACCAAGGAAGAGAAGAGTGATCCGCTGAGCCCTTTGCGGGCAGAACATTGCTGTCCATGGATGGCTCCAAAACATCACGGACTCTGCTGCCAGAAAAGGAGCTTTTCCATTCCCCTCTGCTATGTCCCTCACTTGCTTTTGGGCACCCCCTGCCTTTGGCCATCCTAACAGGAGCTGACCACTACCCACAGCCCAGACTCACTGGCCACAGTGTATTTGCTACAGCATAGCACCCTCAAGCTCAAGGGGATCATGAAGACCCAGCAGGCGGGGAAAGGAAATCCTGGCCACTGCTCTCTCCCTGCTCCCTGCCCCATCACGGCCCTCGCCAGGCAGGGAAATCCTTGAATGCACTCGGGCAGATACCGCTTCTGACGGCCAAACTGAACATAAGAAGAGCCTGTCTGTTGGAGGAGGCCAAAGGGGGCCCATCGAGACCTGCATGGACTTCTCCCAGGGGCCGCCCAGATGCCTCAGTGGCCCCGAGTGCCTTCCATCAGCTTCGGCTGGTGGTCCAGGTACGCCCTTGTCTGGACAGGGATAGCCTAACTACTGTTGTCTATGCTCTGGTAATCTCAGGGTTAGATTACTGCAATGCGTTCTATGCAGGGCTGCCTCTGAAGACAGTTTGGAACCTTCATCTGGTGCAGAATTCAGCGGCCAGGTTGCTCAGCGGACGGCAAGACGGTCTGAGCATCTTACACCGATCCTGATCCAACTGCACTGGCTACCAATTAGTTTCCTGGCCCAATTCAGAGTGCTGGTTTTGACCTCTAAAGCCTTAAATGGTTCAGGACCGCAATACCTCAAGGACCACTTCTTTCCATATGAACCTACCCACACCCTGAAATCATCCTCTGAGGCCCTTCTTCGTATGCCCCCTCCTCAAGAGGTCCAGAGGGTGGCAACACAAGAACGGGGCCTTCTCTGCAGTGGCTCCCCATCTGGAATGCTCTCCCCAGGGAAGTTTGCCTGGCGCCTTCATTATACACCTTTAGGCGCCTGGCAAAAACGTTCCTTTTTAACCAGGCCTTTGGTTGACCTGATGGACATCCTATGCCCTTTTAAAATGTGGCTCCTTTTTTGGGGGGGGGGTGTTATTGGGTTGTCATTCTTATTTTGATTTTATAGATTGTGATATTTTCTGTGAATCACCCTGAGGCCTCTGGGTACAGTGGTACCTCGGGTTACAGACGCTTCAGGTTACAGAATCTGCTAATCCAGAAATAGTACCTTGGGTTAAGAACTTTGCTTCAAGATGAGAACAGAAACTGTGCAGCAGTGTTGCAGCAGCAGCAGGAGGCCCCATTAGGTAAAGTAACCTGTTGACTTTGAAAGTTTTTTCCAATGTCAGAAGGTGGCCTCTGGGTCGTTATATCAGTTATATTTGCCTTTTAGGATTCTTAGCGAAGGCCAGTTCTTGAGCCAGGTTTGTTGGGTAGTTAGTATTTTCGGAATCTTGTCGGAGCCCTTTAAGAAGAGTTCACCAATCTAGGACAGTGGGAGGAGGAGGAATGGCCTCATCTAGAGTTCAGCTCCCTCTTACTCTCCTTTTGGAGAAAATATTGTGTGATTTTGCTCTTTCTCCTTCGCGGTTCCGTTTTAGCTGATTAATGAATCTGGCATGATTCCCAATGGTACCTCAGGTTAAGAACAGTTTCAGGTTAAGAATGGACCTCCAGAACGAATTAAGTTCTTGACTTGAGGTACCACTGTATAGGGTGGTGTATAAGTTAAGCAAGCAAGCAAACAAACAAAGCTAGCAAGCAGCCTCTGAGTACAAGAGGAAGCCTCCCCTATCTGCGGTTTCTATTTATTTATTTTTTATAATATTTTATTAAGTTTTATCAGTAGAAAAGTTCAGAAAAATACAAAAACAGAAAAATACAAAATTACAAAATACAAAAATATAAACGTTAAACACAAAAAAGAAAAAGAAAAAACACATATAAAAGAAAACAAAACTCCCTCTTTTTTAATTTCTCATCTTTCGTTAACTTATTTTCCTGACTTCCTCACGTCTCCCTTTTTTGTATCCCTTTTAAGAATTGGTTCAGCAAATTCATATCCAATTTAGCTTATCTATTATCAATTCCATCTTACATTTTACCTTGTTGCTAGAACCCCTTCAGTTCATTTCAACGTCATCAGCATCCAAAAATTTTACAATATTTCTGTAAATAAATTTTAAATCCCTTCTGCGGTTTCTAGCCACTGGCGTTGAGAATCATGTTCTGCCTCTAGCTGTCCTGGCTAGGAGCCATCAATCACCTTCCTCTAAAGTGGACTGGACTAAGAGCACACAATTGTGATTCCCGATTCCTGAATTGCAGGGTTTTGGACTCGATGACCCCTGGGGTCCCTCCCAAGTCTGCCATTCTGTGAGTCTATGGCCCTTGGGCGAGGAGTGAGCTTTCATGTCTGCATTCAGAGTCTGCGACTGCCGAAAAGTCCCCCCCTTCCTCACACCGGCCTGCCCCCAATTCACCCAGGCAGAGGAAGGGCACTGTGTGCCCGGCGCAGAGCCCTCGAGGCTATTTTGGGCACCATCACCATGTGGTGTTGACACACCACCACATGTTGCTGGTTAACATCCTCCAAGTCCTTTGAAAGTGAGGCGGCGAGTCTTGCTTTCATCTGAAGGGGGCCCAATTATCTGAGACAAGCAGCTGCGAAGGAGTCAGGAGTCGTCAGCCCTGAAGTCAGAAGCCTTGAAGTCAGCAGCAACACCAGCCACACCAGCCACCAGCTGGCCTTTCCTGCACCTTTGACCCCAACGGAGGCCGACTTGCCCCCCCAGCCCCCCCAGCCCCCTTCTCCTGGGTTATTTCAGTTCTCTGCAGCAGCTTCTAGGATGATCCCCATTTAATATTTAATGTTTTAATATTTCAGCGCTAATTGGAGCCCATAAAATACACAATCCTTTCATTCCATCGCCACATCTCACATTGTGGGTGCTAAAAACATTCATTTTCATTAGAAGGGGAGAGGGAGTTTCTCTCGCTTTAGTGATTGAAGGGGGGGGGGAATCCACACATATCCAAATTAAGAGAGGGGGAACTGCAGTTCTCACCGTTACCAGATAGTGCTCACATCCCAGAGAAAATCACGGTCCTTTGCAAAAGTTTGGGAATTATAGCAAGGCCTGGTGGCCTTTTAAATAAGGCAGAAAAGAGGGGTCAGAGTGGGTGGGAGGCAATTGGGGAGGGGGGCTCTGGCATGGTTTTGCCCCCCTCCATGCTAAGCCCAAGTGGGGCATCTTCAGGCCCTTGTGCCCCTGGTTAGGAAAGGTGGGAGACCTCTGGGACTTTGCTTCCAGAAGGCCCCCGGTCTTGATGGAGGGGCTTTGCTGCAAGACCCTGGGGCTGTTGCACTGCAAAGGAGCAGGGAACCCTTTCCTTGACATTCACCGCTATAGCAGCAACGGCAGCAGCCTTGCAATGGCTTTGCAGACCAGAGCAGTTCCACAGCTTACTTCACCCCCCCCCCGCCTTGTTATCTCCCTGAGTACAGAGCAAGCAGGTGGGGAGGGGCAAGCTCCCCCTCTCATCTCCCACCTCCCCAGACTGCAAAATAAGTGCGATGGCTGTCAGGCAAATTGGCGCTTGGTGGCAACCTGTCCTCCTTTGCTCCCAGAATCTCCAAGGATATATCAGTAGTTTGACAACCACCGGGAGGTGTGTGTGTGGGGGGGGGAGGCAGCAGATCTGAACCCACTGTGTCTGGAATGGGGCACCTGTGAGGAGAAAGAGAGTCTTTGCCCCAGGTGAGCTGAACTTCCCCTGTGTGGAGCAGGCGAGGAGAACAGGCCAGGCTAACCCTCCGCTGCCCCTGGAGAAGGCAGCAGCCATCTGCTCCGACATGTGCAAAACCCTCCCAGGCTAGAGTGGTTTATTCAGAGATGGAGATCTTGTTGCCTCGCCATGAAATATTCAGCGAACAAGAGCAGATTTTATGCATGGGGAGACTGCAAGGCTGCCTTTGCGCAGGGGGTGTAGGAGATAAAGTGGTTTCTGCCTGCACAGGCAGCGGTTTCTGGGTCTGGGGGAACCAGAGTGACTGGGTCATATGCAGAACAAGCAGGAGAGGGATCACAGAATGACCAGAAGTTATTTGGGAGGGGGAGAACAAGCTGAAGTCCTCCATCCAGGGGCAGCTGAGGAGCAAGAACTACTTTTGGCCTTTCTGTCAACTCAGACTCAATGGGGGGCTTGTCAGAAGAACTTAAGAAAAGCCTGCAGCCGGATCAAACCAAAGGGGCCCGATCCAGCACAGATGCCTTTAGGAAACCAGAAAGCAGGATTCAAGCCCTCCTGCGTTTTCCAGCAACTGGGATTCAGCACTGCTGCTTCCAGCTGCAGAGAAGAGCACAGCCACCTTGGATAAGAGCCACATATCGCCTTCTCCTCCACACATTTGCCTAATCCTCTTTTAAAGCCTTCAAAGTTGGTGGCCATGGGACGCGGGTGGCGCTGTGGTCTAAACCACAGAGCCTAGGACTTGCCGATCAGAAGGTCGGAGGTTCGAATCCCCACACCGGCATGAGCTCCCGTTGCTCGGTCCCTGCTCCTGCCAACCTAGCAGTTCGAAAGCACTTCAAAGTGCAAGTAGATAAATAGGTATTGCTCCAGCAGGAAGGTAAACGGCGTTTCCGTGCGCTGCTCCGGTGTGCCAGAAGCGGCTTAGTCATGCTGACCAGATGACCCGGAAGCTGTATGCCGGCTCCCTTGGCCAATAAAATGAGATAAGAGCCGCAACCCCAGAGTCGGCCACGACTGGACCTAATGGTCAGGGGTCCCTTTACCTTTTTATGTTTTTGGCCATCACTGCCTCCTGTGGGAGAGAGTTCCATAGTTGAACTCTGCCCTGTGTCAAGAAGGACTTTCTTTTTTCTGTCCCAAATCTCCCAACGCTCAGCTGAGCTGGCTGTCCATGAGTTCTAGCATTAGGAGAGACGGACAAAGCCTTTTCCTTATCCACTTAGAGCCTGGAGATATGAGCCTAAGAGGAGATATGAGAGCCAGCTTCAAACATCTCAAGGACTGTCCCATGGAAGATGGAGAGAACTTGCTTTCTCCTGCCCTAGAGGGTTTGACTTGCACCAATGGCTTCAAGTTCCAAGAAAGCAGATTCTGACTAAATGTGAGGAAGAACTTTCTGACGGTAAGAGCTGTGGAATTTTGACAGTGGAAATTATCTCCCTCAGAAGATGGTGGACTTCCCTTCCTTGGAGGTTCCAAAGCAGAGGTTGGATGGCCACCGGTCAGGGCTGTGTTGGTTGAGATACCTGCATTGTAGGGCGTTGGACTAGATGACCCCTGAGGTCCCTCTGAACTCTTATGATTCTATGATTCCTTCATCGGGGGGTTGGACTAGATGACTCTACTATTGTTTTATGAGACCCGAGAAAAAGAAAGAAAACCAAGATGAAGGGGATTCCCCCAAACACAACTTGGCAGTCACATTAGTATTCCAGAAACATCCACGGCAGGACATAAATTCACCCACAAACTGGACAGTCGTGTCTGAAAAAGGCAGGTGGCAGCTGAGTCAGAGCTGGCCCAGCCATGAGGCAGGGTGCAGCCACTGTATCAGATGACAGAAGCCCCCCAAAGCAAAGGAAGGATTGGACTCTGATTAATAGAATACACACCAGGCTTTACCAGCAAGACTCTGGGAGGAGGTGCCAATAATAATAATTCCTTTCCACTCCTCGGCCCAGGTCGTTTTATTCACAAAAGAACTTTTGACACAGTGTTCGTAAGAACCAATCAGATTTCCTCTGAGCATTTCAAAAACCCCACATGGGGACAAAGATAAACTACAAAAAACTAATTTAAGCATGCATACTTCTGGGGTAATTAAAACAGAACTAAAAAGGAAGAATGCATTCATCAACCCCGGAGGTCATAAACAAGCAATAAACACTAGAGGAAGGATGGCAAGGAGATACGATAGGTATCTTTATCACCTTCCTGTGAAACTATTTCCAGGTCCTAAGTTTAACAAAACCAAGGAAGGGTACATCAAAAGAAACTGCCTACTGTTTTTATGGTCTAGGATGCCTGGTGCAGCAACCGGCAACCAGCCTATGTCCTAGAATGCTTATATGTGCTTCTCAGACAGAGAGAACTGGGCAGTAAAGAAAAAATGCAATAGATGGAGAGGCTTGTGGGATTTGATCAGAAATTATTGTCAATGAATCAATCCCAGTCAACGCCATGCTTTCATCGCGGACACAATGGCTTGCTCCACATTTCATAATTCCTTATAGTAATCCCATCTGATCACTACACCCCCCAGGAAGCATGCCCGCGGGTGCCCTGTCTGCCAAACCACTGCTGCCATTGGCACTGATTCTGGGCAAATCACATCCATTTGGGGCAAGTTCTCACTCGAAATCAGCACAGTCTTGCTGGTGCAAGAGGTGGTGGCATTTCTCCACAGCAGAGGGTGCGGCAGGGCACACGGTGGCAGCAGAAAAGGCAGTGGTGGCAGGAGCAGGGCAAGGTGGCATTTCCTGTTTTGCCTCAAGCGGAAAACAGTACAGTGCATAGATGGGCTTGTGGGGGGGGGGGAGAGAGTCCTTTTTCATACAGTTAAACTGTGGAACTCCTTGCCACAGGAAGCAGCAATGGCCATCAACTTGGGTGGCTCTAAAAAGAGGATTAGACAGAGTCCTGGAGGGGAGCAGGGCTATTGAGGTCTATGTTCTGTCTCTGAAGCTGGAAGGAGTTGTGTTTCTGCATCCCAGCTGCTGGAAACTGGCAAAGGGGAGAGGACTCTTTGGGCTCCAGTCTTGCTTGCAGGTTTCCCATTGGGGCACCTGAAAACCCAAAGCAGGATCCGGCCTCTGTGGCACAGGGCAGCTTTGCCGCCTGCTGAACTGAGCAACCAGCACAAAGCACAATTAGGAGACCTGAGGGAGCTCACTGGAAATGCTTAATCCCTCATTGATGGAGGTGGGAGTTGGTGCAACTGCCCACTTCTGAGGAACCTATTTATGCAAGGCAGCAAGATTCGGGATTCGGAATCAGGAAAGGGACCGTTTAGACTCCTGCAATTTGCTTAGTTTGGGAGAAATAACTATCCCGGGCTGGGAGGTGAAAGGAGCCCCCCTGTGGAGAATATGTGGGGAAGCTTTCAGGCTGGAACAGCCTAGATGGGGTCCTGTAGAACTTCCTTGCTTGACTCCTCTCCCACCGCCTCCCAGCTTGACTTTGTGAAATGAATGAATGAATGAAATCTTTATTGCTAAAAGCTAAAAGCTGTCAGAATTGGTCACAATGCGTAAAAAACAAATAATTAATTGAAATAAAACTTTAGCAGTTTGGTGTTCCCTGCATGGCCTCAGACCCTCTGAAGGCCAGGCCCTGGAGGGGGGGCAACGGTGAGGAGAGGCTGCCTGTTGCCCTCTGGTCCTGCTTGTGGGGCTTCCCATGGGGGGAACCTGGTAGCCATGGGGCTGGGGACGTGGGTCCACTTGGGCCTGATCCAGGGGCTGCTCTGGGGCTCCTCTTAGCTTCTCCACACAACAGTTGGCACCTGTCTGCCTTGAGTGACAATGGAGTGCCCCTCTGGGCGTGAAGTCAAGCCGCTGCGTTAGCAGAACCAAAGTGACCTCCCTGGGGTAGAAGCCAGGGCAGAGTGTCTGGAAGTCCTGGGCTGCCCAGGTGACTCTGATGGGATCCAAAGGAAAGCAGTGCGAACTGTTTGGTACCAGTTTGGCTGCAGGAGTTGCTAGAAGGAGGCATGTATGGCGCCATCCAACCATCCAGATTTGTGTAGGCTTTTCCTCTCCTGCAAAGCAGCGGAGGTTTACAGTCAGAGTTTTCCTCCTCCTGGATGGGTTCCCTTCCCAGGTGGACAAGCCCCACCAGCCCCTCACTTCCCTTTCCTGCACGTGATGAAACCACCTTCTTGATGTGGGATGTGAAACACAAGAGCAGTCAAGCACAACATTCCTAGACTGAACATGTTTACACATGGGGAGGAACGTTTGTCCAGCCAGCAGGTCAACTTCCTGTTTCCTTCTGGGCTGGGACAGACTTCCTCTGCATGTGACTAGAGGTGGGCGTGGCCTCACCTGTGCAGGTAACGACAAAAGCACAGGGCAGGGCAGCCATCTCTCTTTTTTTGACTACATGTATTGAAGACACAACATCTGCTTAGCCAAAGATGCTCTCTTGACCTCCAGCCAAGAGAGGACAAAGGGACTGTCTCCTTATGAGATAGTTTCCAGGTATATGTTACTTTTCTAAGTTAAGTCTGCCTTCTGGGATCCTATTGTGAACTCTTTTTATACTTTTATAGATGACTGTGTTGTGTCTTATCTTTTATGAGGGAATAAGGTGGAAATACCAGAACAGTTATTCTAGAGGCTTTAGCGAGCCTGAGCAAATGCATCCGCTGTGAGTTTAAAAAGGGAGATGTTGCTCTGCTAAATTGTGAACTTGTTAACACAAGTTGGAAAGGCTATGATCAGACAATATATCCTCTCCTGCACCCCTGAACATTCCCACACTTGGCCGCTGGACCCACCCAGATTGGGGGCAGAGGGGCAGAGTCACCCACCCAGCCCTGCTGCTCCCCTTTTTGGGGCAGGGGCAGACAAGGCAGTGGCGAGGAGGGGGCTGCACAGGCCCCCTGGCCGGTGGGCCAGCTGCACCATTCTGGGGGTCAGGAGGGCAGCGCTTGGGTTGCCCCATGCCAACCATTGCCATTTCCTTGGGAGAGTCCGGCCCAACAAGGTGGGCAGACCCGAGAAGACTTCAGGAGGCTGGGCTTTGAAACCAGAGTGAAACTCTCAGGTGAAACTCAGGTGTATTTGGGAAGCAGAAGCCAGCCTTGCGATGCTCTTTGGCCTTGCGATGCTCTTTCTCCAAGGAGAAGCAGAGGGGAGGAGCGCATTAGAAGCACCGTCTTCAGATGTTCCCACGTGTGCAGTGAGAGCACGAGAAACCCAAAGGAGCAGACCAAGGTCACCGTGCCCCAGGATCTCACTGCTAAGTGTGCAGCTGGAGCCGCAGTCTCTTGTTAGAGAAGATGGGAGGTGTGACACGAAGACCACCTTCAAATATCCAATGAGCTTTTCACGTGGAAGAAGGTGAAGCCTATTTTCTGCTGCTCCAGAGGGCAAGGCCCAAACCGATGGTTTCAAATGACAAGGAAGGATATTCTGACTCAACATTTGGAAGAGCTTTTGTGCGCTTAAGAACTCAGTGGCCTTCCATCAGCTTCAGCTGGTGGCCCAGCTACGCTCCTGCCTGGACAGGGATGGCCTAACTACTGTTGTCTATGCTCTGGTAACCTCAGGGTTCGATTCCTGCAATGTGTTCTACGTAGGGCTGCCTCTGAAGACGGTTCGGAAACTTCAGCGGGTGCAGAATTCAGTGTCTAGGCTGCTCACTGGAGCAAGACGGTCTGAGCCAATCTTGATCCGACTGCACTGGCTACTGATTATAGTTTCCTGGCCCAATTAAAAGTGCTGGTTTTGACCTCTAAAGCCTTAAGCAACTCAGGACTGCAATACCTCAAGGACAGCCTCTTTCCATATGAACCTACCTGGACCCTGAGATCATATTCCGAGGCCCTCCTTCGTATGCCCCCTCCTCAAGAGGTCCAGAGGGTGGCAACACAAGAACGGGGCCTTCTCTGCTGTGGCTCCCCATTTGAAGAATGCTCTCCTCAGGGAAGTTTGCCTGGTGCCTTCACTATACACCTTTAGGCGCCCGGCAAAAACGTTCATTTTGAACCAGGCCTTTGGCTGACCTGATCGACATCCCATACCCTTTTAAAATGTGGCTCTTTTATTGGGTTATTGCTTTTATTTTTATTTTATGTACTGTGATCCTTTTATGTGAACTGCCCTGAGACCTCCAGGTATATAAATTAAATAAATAATAATAATAACAAGAAGAACCTCTCAGCAGTGGAGCGGACTCCCTTGGAAAGTGGTGGACTCTCCATCCTTGGAGGGTTTTAAGCTGAGGTTGGGTTCTTTGGCTGTAATTCCTGCATTGCAGGGGGCTGGACTAGATGACCCCCATGGGTCCCTCTCCAACTCTACAATTCTGTGATTCTAGAATATTCACCTGCTGCCTTGCGAGATGTCTTTGGGGGAAGAGAAGGCAAAGGAGTAAAGCTTACACTAGTCCACAGTGGAGTCCCTAAGGCGGCTGGGGGGCATTTTGTCTGCCTCCTTACGGCAACTCCTGCAGCCCAGCTGGTGCCAAACGTTTTGCTCTGCTTTCCTTTGGACCCCACCAGCGGGGCAGCCCAGGGCCTCCAAACACTCTGCTCAGGTTCACTCTCTGCGGAGATCACTTTGGTGCCACAAATGCAGCAAAAAAGCAAGGAAGGCAGGGGCTGCGATTCTCCAGCAACTTGACTTCACCCTCGGAGGCACACTCCATTGTCTCTTGAGACAGATGGAAGCCAACAACAGCAGCATGAGTGTTGACATGCAGAGGGCCGGGAGGCCGGCTGATAAGCCCCAGCTGTGCTGTCTCCATCCATCAGACCGTGCTCCGACATAAATCAGCAACTTCAAGAGCCAGGGCACACTCTTAGCAGAGTGTACTGCGCACACAGAATAGGCGTGAGGCTTGTGAAGTCAGACTATAACTACAGATTTATTCATCATAAATCAGGACAAAGAAACATGTCATCTTTCTCTCGTGTCATCCCAGAGAGAATGGGTAAAGCAAAAGCTATATACAAATGGAAGTTCCCAGCATACTGTGCTGGAATGTAAACAGACATGTGACACTCAACAATCCCATGCCTGTTCCTTAAGGTGGAATGGAAGTGTCAACATCGAGCAAGTCAGTGGTTATGCAGCAGAAACCGCCAGCAGCTGCATTTACAACATCTGACATAAAAGATGGTCTTTCCAGGCCCAGACCTGTGAGAAGGCAAAGCAACTTGCAGGAATTGGCATCCAGTTCAAAGGTGGGGAGGCGGGGACGTGGGCGGAAATCAGATGGCAAGAGGAAGCAGTCCCACCAAAGAAGACTGGCAAACCAAGTTAATTGACTACGCTGAAATATCGAAACTAACTGGAAAGCTCAGAAATCAAGACGATGAGAAATTTAAAAAAGAATGGGAAATATTTATCATGTATTTGCAAAGTCTTGTAAACAGGTTAATACGTTGGCAAGATTTTAAGAACACTTGTAACTTTTGAAATAGTATAGGGAATTTGAGGTAGAAAAAAATAATTTGGAATGGAAATGATATGCAGTTGAAAAGGAAATTTAAGGAACTGGGTGGGGGAGGGAAGTCATGGGGTTTGGAGAATCCCATTTTATGGATTTGATACTGCTTTTGTGTGTATGTGAGTGTGTAGTTTGTGGTTGTGGTGGTGGTGGTTGTTGTTTGTTTTTTAATTTTGTTGAAAATTTAATGAAAATATTATTAGAAAAATAAAAATAAACCAGTGCCTTCTGGGCCCCCCACAAGCCCCCACAGGAAACACCCCACAAGCGCCACCCCTCCCCACAGTGTCGCCCAGGGCCACCTTTAGCATATGTCCCACCGGGGTGCAAAGATCCACCCAGCGCTCCCACATTTAGTTTTGGGGGGTGGGCAGACTCAAAAGTTTTTGGGGAGGGAAGCCAATGTTGCTGACCTTTTTGAGGGTAGCAAAATCCGCTCACCTGCAACAACGACACAGCGGAAATAACTGCTTTTGTTTCCTGACTCATCGGGAATATTTGACGCTATGGAATAACAGAGCAACAGAGGGGGACAACTTTCATTCCATTGATTTTCACTGCCGACAATTGAGAGGGATCGGTATACAGCAGGTATACATTTGGCTCCCCCCAGAATTCGGTGCTGGGGTGTCCCGCACCCCTTGCGCCCCCCCCCGGTAAAGATGGCCCTCGTGCCGCCCTCCCTATAGCTCAGGTGAGCGCCTGTGTGCTCTGCTCAAGTAGACCTGTTTCCTATTACAAGCCCTGCAAATTGGAGAAGGCGGCGATGTCGCCTCCTCCGGCCGACGCACAGAATTGCCCAGGTCACCTGAAGCACATCCCCGCTTCTCTCCCTGTCTCCTGGACAGATTCAAAAATGCCTTCGAGTTCACCCGCCGGAAGAGAATGGATTATTTTTATTTTTTTTGCGATTTTCTGAATCCTAAAATGTGTTAATAGCTTAATTGAAACCCGCAACATAAAACGGAATTGAGCTGCGAGAGAGCGGAGAACTGCAAGATGCCGAACAGCAATCTAATTACTCGCTGGCAAACGAGGCAGGTGTGCTGCGGTGGATTGAATCACAGGAGCTTAAAATGCAAATTAACTCCAAAACGAAACACAGCCCTGGGTGGGTGGGGGGTTTCATCTTGGGTGCGGTGACCTTTTTTTTGGGGGGGGGAGTGCTTTGCATTCGCGGCAGAGCTTTGCTGACGCAGGCACAGGCTCAAATCTCCCTTCACGGCAATTTCCCCTTAATTTGGGGAACAGGGAAGTTGCGCCTTATCATCAAACCTAATTCGGCAACAGTCCTTGAGGGAGTGAGTGCCGGAGGGAACATCTGCCACGTGCCCAGGATGTGTGTGGGGAGAGGGAGGGGGTCCTTTAGCCCCATATCCTGACATTTCCGGTGGCCCCCAGAGGCCCCAAGAAGAGCCCAGCTTGGACCCTGACCAAAGAGGCAGCACTTACTTTCAAGCAATCTCCAAGTTCACTGCCCGGCCGGCTCCAGCCTCCCGGACCGCCTGTCATCAGGAGCTCAGGCGCACAGGATGCCCTTGGAGCGACAGATCCGCCATTCGCCCGTCAGTCCAGCCCCCCTGGGGGGGCTCACAGGCTGCCATCCCTCCTGAAAGAAAAGAAGGGAAGAGGAGGCTGCGTCAGAAAGAACTTTGCCTGAGAGGACAAAGGGGCCCACTCATTTTCTTATTGCATCTATAGCCCACTTTTTTATTCAAGGAGCTTCAGGTGTCATTTATCATTCTCCTCCTCCCCATTTAACCTCCACAACAACCCTGTTGAAGTGAGGGACATGAGGCAGGAGTTGATAATGCAGGTGAGCTGCAAGCAAGCTGCCGGCCAGCTCCGTGGAGGCTCCTTTTATTGACACAATATGCAAACCCAGGCAGATACATTTTGGACTGTGACCTTTACAGTCCCGAGATCATGGGGTGGTACAAAGTTATTTTGGCACCTGTTTCCACCACATCATTTTCCCCTTGCACAGTGTATGATGAAGGAGACAAAAGGTCTCAGAGACAAAGGTTACAGACAGGACACCGCAGACTACTGAGACTGCAAAAGGTTAGACAGAGGGCACGATGTTCAGACAGCTGTGGCTTTATCTGTGAGGGGGAGTGTGCCCCACACCCCAAGGTCATGCGTGGGCGGGGAGTGTGCTCCGCACGCAGCGATCATCCCTACACCCTGTGAGGCAGGCTAGGCTGAGAGAGGCAGTGACTTGCCGCCTAGTGAGGTTCATGGCCAAGTTGGGGGAAATTTGAACCCTGTTCTCCCAGGTCCTGGACAGACACTCTAACCACCGCAGCACACTTTTCCCAATGGAAACAACTCCTGGGGTGGGGAGGGCCGAGTTCTCATTGCTCAGCCTCCTTGAATGGTACTGAAAGGCCCCCACTTTGCAAGAGGACCCTTTTCCCAGAAGGAGCATCTCCCAGGAGACCTCAGGTTCCCGTCTTCTGCCAATCCCAGCAAACCCCCCTTCCCCAAGGAGCAGGGGGAGAGGGGCACGCCCTGCATCTCCCCACCCCACCCCCAGTGGCCCCCGTCTGCAAGGAGGTCTCCTCAAAGGGCACAATTCTGGCAGCAGCTTCGTCTGAAAGCAGGTCCCAGAAAGGGCAGGGGCTCCTGCTCAGCCACCCTGGGGCCCCCAGTTCCCCCCAGGTCCACCTGTTCCTCATCTGTGGCAGCCCAGCTGCTCGTCCAGGTGAGTGCGCCACTGAAGGCCACGCCTGCCACCAGATCTTTCCTCTCCGCGGCTAATTTCTAGGGTCTCGGCTGGAGGCCAATTAAGAGCATCAACCTGACAAAGCAGACGGGGAACATCCAACCGCCATGGCAACCGCAGCTGCAGAGTCGCAATTTGGCAGCATTGGCATCAGGCTGCAGCTCCTGGCGAAAGCAGGTGCGCCACATGCAGAACGACCCTGGATCAGTAGGAGGCACTGGCGTGCGGGGGGAGCGCACTGCCCCTGGTGGCACGATCCTGGTGGGGTGCCATGGTGGCTGCCCCCGCGCGCTGGGCACCACGCCCCCACAGGCAGCGCACCACGCCCCCAGGATGTCAATCAGCCAAACTGACAGACATAATAAAACAAAGACCAAAAAGTAGAGTAAAGAAAGAATGGGAGTGCCTAAATGAATACGTTAAAAGCCAAGGTTCAAGGCCAGAAATCTGGCGGAGTCTGGAATAACCTTGTGAAGTGAAAGGATAAGAAAGAAGGATTTATATCTAGATGTTAGCATAGAGATGATAAGGAAAACAGGAAGACACAATGAGAGGTAAAGGAGGTGCTGTGGGATTGATGGAAGTCAATGTTTGTTTTTCTTTTTAGTGCTTATATTATTAAGATATGGATTTGGTTTTTTGAACGTTGGTTTTTGTGTTTTGTTATTTTTCGATATCTTTTGTGTTGTTGTGTGGAAAATACTAATAAAATTTATATATTAAAAAACAAAAACAAAATAGAGCCTTCCAAAGGGGGGGCGAGGATGCATGCCACGGCCCTGTGGGTGGCGCACCAGGCCCCCAGGACGCACGCCAGCCACGCCCCCTGCCACGGCCCTGTGGGTGGCGCACCAGGCCCCCAGGACGCACGCCAGCCACGCCCCCTGCCACGGCCCTGTGGGTGGCGCACCACACCTCCGGGATGCATGCCAGCAACGCCCCCTGCCACGGCCCCATGGGTGGCGCACCAGGCCCCCAGGACGCACGCCAGCCACGCCTGTAATGCCCTGGAGAGCCATAGCTCAGTGGCTGCCTTGCAAGCAGAAGCTCCAGGTTCAAATCCCGCTGGCCTCTCCAGGTACAGCTGGGAGCCTGAAACCCTGCAGGGCCACCGTAGTCATAGAATCATAGAATCATAGAATCCTAGAGTTGGAAGAGACCACAAGGGCCATCAAGTCCAACCCCCTGCCAAGCAGGAAACACCATCAGAGCACTCCTGACATATGGTTGTCAAGCCTCTGCTTAAAGACCTCCAAAGTAGGAGACTCCACCACACTCCTTGGCAGCAAATTCCACTGTCGAACAGCTCTTACTGTCAGGAAGTTCTTCCTAATGTTTAGGTGGAATCTTCTTTCTTGTAGTTTGGATCCATTGCTCCGTGTCCGCTTCTCTGGAGCAGCAGAAAACAACCTTTCTCCCTCCTCTATGTGACATCCTTTGATATATTTGAACATGGCTATCATATCACCCCTTAACCTCCTCTTCTCCAGGCTAAACATGCCCAGCTCCCTTAGCCGTTCCTCATAAGGCATCGTTTCCAGGCCTTTGACCATTTTGGTTGCCCTCTTCTGGACACGTTCCAGTTTGTCAGTGTCCTTCTTGAACTGTGGTGCCCAGAACTGGACACAGTACTCCAGGTGAGGTCTGACCAGAGCAGAATACAGTGGCACTATTACTTCTCTTGATCTAGATGCTATACTCCTATTGATGCAGCCCAGAATTGCATTGGCTTTTTTAGCTGCCGCGTCACACTGTTGGCTCATGTCAAGTTTGTGGTCAACCAAGACTCCTAGATCCTTTTCACATGTACTGCTCTCAAGCCAGGTGTCCCCCATCTTGTATTTGTGCCTCTCATTTTTTTTGCCCAAGTGCAATACTTTACATTTCTCCCTGTTAAAATTCATCTTGTTTGTTTTTGCCCAGTTCTCTAATCTGTCAAGGTCGTTTTGAAGTGTGATCCTGTCCTCTGGGGTGTTATTTCGTTCCAAAAGGTAATAAAATTGTGGTCCCAGGATGTAAGGGGAGGGGGCCTGACTCATGGCCTGAATGGAACAGGGACTCCATAATCCTCAAGATGTTTCCTCAGGTCCTCAGCATCCCGCCCCCCCCCACTGCCAAACCAGGTGTGAACAGCTCAGACAAAGGAACCAGACTAGGGGTTGTCAGAGGGAAATGAGATTCAGGAAGAGAAAAAGACGTGCAAAGGTATGGTAAAGGTAAAGGTACCCCTGACCATTAGGTCCAGTCACGGATGACTCTGGGGTTGTGGCACTCATTTCGCTCTATCGACTGAGGAAGCCGGTGTTTGTCCGTAGACAGTTTTTCCGGGTCATGTGGCCAGCATGACTAAACTGCTTCTGGCAAACCAGAGCAGCACACAGAAACGCCGTTTACCTTCCCACTGGAGCGGTACCTATTTATCTACTTGCACTTCCTGCTTTTGAACTGCTAGGTTGGCAGGAGCTGGGACTGAGCAACGGGAGCTCATGCCGGCGCGGGGATTCAAACCTCCGACCTTCTGATCGGCAAGCCCTAGGCTCAGTGGTTTAGACCACAGCGCCACCCGCATCCCTTACAAAGGGATGTGCAAATAGTTTGTTGACTTGTGTGAAGTGGGTACTTGAACTATCCGGTTCTAACATTTCTGCCTGACACCACACCTTTTCTGTGACATACCTATGATGTTTTCATGATGCTGTGCGAAATGTACCACAGGAAATTGTGGGAACTCTTAAGAAGCCATGTGCCCTTTGTTCTGGGCTGCTTCTTCCTTGTTTTGGCTGGGGAATTAGAACCTTGTTGCAGCAATAAATGATCCGGCTTCCTAGCTGCTGTTGTGCTTCACTTTGCCTGGTTGTGGTCTCTTCCTTGAACCTGACCAGACTCAGAAGCTGCAGGGCCAGGCCCTGGCGAAGTTGGGAAACGGCTTCAGTACCACACCCCAAGTTTTGTCCTGATCCGTGGGGTGGAGACAATGCTTCTTCATGCTCCTTTTTGCCTGGGTTCCTAAGCAAAGGCTGGCGGGCGGGAGATGGTGGAGCCAGCTGGCGCTGAAAGGGACTCGGCGTGATTTTATGTTGGCTCAGGGGACCAATGCAAACATGCAGCTAAAATTATCTGGGCACCGTGGCGGGAATGGTGGAATTACAGGAATAATCTACTGCTGCCCTTCACACACTGCGTGGCCTGAGCATTTTGAGCACAGCTTTTCATCAGCAAACGCCTACAGAGATGAGTTTTCTACCCTATCAATGACTTCCCTCAGTGAGGTTGCTCTGCAGTCGAAACACGCAAGACGTTGAGGACTCTTGAGACAACTTATTTTCACAAACCCCAGCCCTGCTCGGCTCCTATTTCACTGTGTCCTTGGTTGTGATGGGACGCTTGAATGGGGCAGACAGAGTGGGGGATGGGGGGGGGGAGTAATCAGATTTCAGACAAATTGCCAACAGGGAAAACTTTCCCCATAGTTGTATTTCCACAGTACAAAAGGCTTAACCTGCTGGATTCTTGCATGTCGCGTGTTAAAGATACAGGAGCACCTGATTTTCTCTACCTCTGTGGACCCCACCCCTAAGAAAAAGGTTTGGCCCAGTTCACCCTCCTGGCTTTGTGGAAGAGCCATTCCAGTCCCATGTGGGGATGTGGCAGTGACTTCCAGGCTCCAGGCTGTTCCCTGGAAAGGCCAGTGGCCAGCTCTTTCCCTGGGTCTGTGCTGGCCCAGGCCTTGCCCCACCTGGCCTGGGGGGGGCGCTGACGGACTCCAGCTACAAAAGCTGAGGCTGCTGAACAGACTCTTGGGCTGGGGGGTTGTTTAGGGGGCTTTGCTGCTGTTATTGGTGTCCATTTTTTGCATCTTTTTTTTTAAGAGATCATGATTCACGTGGCAATTGTTCAATTCAATTGCACTTTTTGATGTGTCTCATTTATTGCTTAGGACCTGTGTTTTTTTCTTTAAAAATGTTTAGGGATACTCTCATTTTGATTCAAGACAATCACCATTTTATAGTTCAAATTGAGAAAAATGAATATGGACAAAAGTACAAAGATTCACAAAAAGTTTGTCGTCGTCATTCCCCCACCTCCCTGGGAAAAAAGCACTGTGATTATGTATTTTTTTATGCTGTAAGCCATCTTGATCAGGGTTTGAATTAAGGAAAGGAAATAAAGGGACAGGGAATATGGATGTATCTCAGTCTCCCCTTTCCCAGACTAAACACCACCAATTCCCTCAACCGTTCCTCATAAGGCTTGGTTTCCAGACCCTTGATGATCTCTGTCAGCCTCCTCTGCACAAATTCCAGCTTGTCAACATCCTTTCTATATTATGGCACCCAGAACTGGACACAGGACTCCAGGTGGCTCTGACCAAAGCAGAATAGAGCGTTGTGGTTGTGCTGCATCAGGCAGGTGGTCAAGACTAGCTGGCTTTCTGCAAAACCGGCTTGCAGAAGGATCTTTTGTGGGTCAGCTCTGATGTTCCGGTGTCTGTTCTGCAAGCCCACTTTTTTTGCTAAATGTTGCAGAGAGACCCTTTTGCACATCAGGGAACCTGCCAGGCTTTCATTGTGGTTTCATGCATTTAGCACTCTTGCTTTTTAACTGAATTGCTTTTCACCTGCTCTTGGCTTTATTATGAGATATGGCCTTTTGGCTATCTTGTAAGCCCCTTTGGGTTTATGTGCAGTGGAATTCCCCCAACCCATGCTTCGCTTTTCCACAGGTGGCAGAAAGGGACAGCCCCCCCCCCGCCTGCAGCCCACCCACTCGGGGGCTGGCTGGCTGGGTTTCCCAACCCCAGCCACATATACCTGGAGGCTAGGACCTCCCCTTCGCTGCCCGTCTGCTCAGGAAGGGAGCCCAGGATGGGCAAAGCAAAGCGGCCCCTTCTTCCCTCGTTTGCCTTGCCTGCGTCTGAACTGGAAGCCGCCGCACCAAGTGAGCTCAGCGGGAGCAAGGAGGGGAGAGAAGAAGCAGGATTTGGCTTTCAAGGGCTGCGCGGAGCCTGACAAACTCGGCTCGCTGTTTCCCCCATCCCTGCCTTTTATGTCGCTGAAGTGCAACACGGCGCTCCTAATCCCTAGACAATGCTGAGCTCTGAAAGCCACACCAAACAACAACCGCACAAGCGGGGGGGGGGGGGACTCCCAGGATAGGAACAGAAAGCCAGAGGCTCTTGCGACAGCTGCACACAAAGGCCTTGATGACACTCCTGCCAGGACGCTGCCGAAATGACAAGAGGGCTTTGAAGCGCCCACAAATAATGCAGCAGCAGCAGCAGCAGCGATTTGCATGCTCAAACAAGGGGCTTTGCGCAGCGGGGGCTCTGCCCAGACCCAGAGCAGCAGAAGCGAGGCAAGGAGGTGGGGGGGGGGGGCTACTCTTGCGCAAGAGCTCTGGCAGCCCAGGTTCGGCTTGCGGGTTCCCCGAAAGAGGCATGTGGTTGGCCTCTGTGAGAACAGGCTGCTGGGCAAGAAGGGCCACGGGTCGGATCCAGCTGCCTCATGTTAGTGTTACAGAAATTACAGAGGGGGCCCCCACATCTTTAAAGTTGTTACAATGTTACAAATATTTTGCCTGAATGTATCCTTTCGACTTGACAGCTCAGGGAAGATACCTAGCTTTATAAATTCGTAGAAAATCCACACTTTAACCGACTCTCCTCATTCCAACGCCATTTTGGTCCTTAAAGAAAGGTGAATTTGGGCTCCACCTCTGTCCATGAACCAAGAAGCGGGAAGTCACTGTAGGCAGCAGGAACAGGGCATCCCACCATTATTCCCCAAGCGTGAGAGCACAGACAGGACCCCCCACCCAGGGAGTGACCAAGGGGGCAACACTAGACAGTTGAGCAAGTCAGGTGTTCTGAAAGCCCATCTGCAGACTAGTCCTGAGGGCAAGGAGATGTCAAGAGTTTCATTGTTCTTTCTGTGATGGGGACTTAAGAGGTGTTGGGAAAGGGGTCTGATAAAGTGACCTAATGTTGAACTGGTAACCCTTGTATAAAGGTAAAGGTAAAGGCCCTCTGGCAGTTAAGCCCAGTTGCAGATGACTCTGGGGTTGCGGCGCTCATCTCGCTTTACAGGCTGAGGGACCTGGCATTTGTCCGCAGACAGTTTTTCCGGGTCATGTGGCCAGCATGACTAAGGCGCTTCTGGCGAACCAGAGCAGCGCATGGAAACGCCGTTTACCTTCCCACTGGAGTGGTACCTATTTATCTACTTGCACTGGTGTGGTTTCAAACTGCTAGGTTGGTACGAGCTGGGACTGAGCAACGGGAACTCACCCCGTCGCGGGGATTTGAACCGCCGACCTTCTGATCAACAAGCCCAAGAGGCTCAGTGGTTTAGACCACAGCGCCACCCGCGTCCCTAACCCCTGTGTACCCCTCCCCATTTGTCACATGCCAGTGATGTAGCGATGATGTACAGTATCAGTGATGCCCCTCAAAGTGTATTCTGGGGGAAAGAGGAAAGTTTTAAAAGAGGAGGTCAACCCTTGTTCGGGGTTCTTACTCCTGGGGAGACCTGTTTCACAACATTAAAAATCATGGTCTACTGACCGGTGTTTCGCTCCGAATTGCTTGGCTGAAACTTCCTTCTTTTACTGACTGCGTGGACCCATGGGAGACTTGCACCCCAACGAGCTGGGCTGTTGAGTACGTTCTCCCCCCTGGAATTTCCCCCCTTAACATTAGGTTCAGCAGCAGCAGCAGCAGCAGCAGAGACCTGGCAGAGGAACCTCTATACAGTCAAACCTCGGTTCTCGAATGGCTCCATTGCTGAACGTTTCAGCTCCCAAACGCCGCAAACCTGGAAGTAAGTGTTCCGGTTACCAAACGTTTTTTGGAACTTAAACAGATTCCACGGCGTGTTTCTCTCTCCTCCCCTCCACTGAAATTGCTAACAGCCCTTTGATTTTTGGTTTTTGAACATTTCGGAAGTTGGTCTTCCGGAATGGATTACGTTTGAAAACCAAAGTTCCACTGTATCAGGAAGATACAATCTCATTTAATGGTTGAACTGGGAATCAAAGATTTTTGTGGCAACAGCATAGGGGCTGCTATGAATCACACCAGGTGGGCGCAGAGCCCAGGAGACCCCAGAAGGAAGCCCCCGGTACAGTGGTACCTTGGTTGTCAAACGGCTTGGCTCCTGAACGCTGCAAACCTGGAAGTGAGTGTTCCAATTTGTGAATGTTTTCCCGTAAGCCAGACTTCCAACGCAGCTTCCGAATGAGAGCAGGAATCTCCTGCAGCCTTGGTCCAAAGTGTGTGTGGCGGCAGCAGCAGGTGATGTCTCTCTCTGAGGCCAGATCTGCTACTGCCATAGAAGGCATGCCCCTTACCTTGCCCTGTGGGGGGGGGGGTAGCCCTGGCCCTGCCAGCAGCTTAATACCAGCCTGTGCTATTGTCAATCATTTTGTGTCCTAGAAAGGCCGTGGGAGGCTTTGTGCAACCGTAGGATAAAGTTAAAAGAAGAAGAAGAGTTTGGATCTGATATCCCACTTTATCACTACCCAAAGGAGTCTCAAAGCAGCTCACAATCTCCTTTCCCTTCCTCCCCCACAACAAACACTCTGTGGGGTGAGTGGGGCTGAGAGACTTCAAAGAAGTGTGACTGGCCCAAGGTCACCCAGCAGCTGTAGGTGGAGGAGCGGAGACGCGAACCCGGTTCCCCAGATTACGAGTCTACCGCTCTTAACCACTACACCACACTGGCTGCCACACAGCCAGCCAGCCAGATCGTGACTACAACCTTCCTCTAAGCCCCAGAGACTTGCAAGGGAGACCCTGGCAGAATGAAGGTCTAATTAACAAGCTTCCCACCTTTCATGTTGCTCTTAATGAGCAGGTATTTTGCATCAGAGGCAAAGAGACCCTGACATGCCCCTGCTGCGCTCAGCAGAAGGACGCCGCTGGCACCTCCTTGCCCTCGCTGACTGGCACTGCCTGGCTTTGTGGACCTCCAACCTGGCAGAGTCTGGTTCCAGCTGCTCTGGCACATGTCAAGGGCATGGAGGCCATCAGGTCTGCTTCACGAGTTGGGATGAGCTGGGAGGGAGGGAGGGAGGGAGGGAGGAAGCAGCAGCAGCAGCAACATCATCTTTGCCAGCCTGTGGCTGCAACCTCACGACTTCTTTGCGTCTGTCAGCGTCTCCCCCCTACCGCCCACCACAGATCCTAGAAAGCAGCTAGCAAATATTCCCGCAAATATTTGCTCACCTGCTCGGTGGGAGGCAACAGCTGCTCAGTGCCACGGCTTGTTTGCAAGTCTCCTTGATCTCTGTGTCAGATCAGGAGTCCCAGGAAGTCTGGCTCAGGCTCCGGAGCGGCACGACCAGCGGATGAGAAGAAAAGGAAGAGAATTGGGGTCTGAATCTGCAACTGGGAGTCAGAAGTGTGGCCGAGTCCCAGGCCCGGCCCAGCTCCCTGGGACAACCACTAAGTCTTCAGATCTTGGAGGGGCTGAGCCCAGCAGGGAGACCGGCTGCCAAGTTGGGGGTGGTTCCACCCCTGGAGTTGAAGGGATTCTTGGGGGGAGGGGGACTAAGAAGCAAGGGGGTGTCAGGGGGGTGCCAGAGGGGTCCACCAGACCTTAGAAAGCTGCTATCCTTGGATCAAGTGCTTCAGTTCTGTTGAATTAAACTAAATACTTTTGACTGGATCTGAATAAATGTGCAATTACCGTATTTTTCGCTCTATAACACGCACCCGACCATAACACGCATGTAGTTTTTAGAGGAGGAAAATCCGTAGGCATGCCACCCGTAGGCATTTCCTCTATAACACGCACAGACAGTTCCCCTTACTTTCTAGGAGGAATAAAGTGAGTGTTATGGTGCAAAAAATACGGTAATTGGCACTGCTTTGGGTGTTATTATCTTCCTTGGGGGGGGATCATGCAAACCGCTGTTCTAGATAATGCTTTTTGAAGGGTTGGAGGGGCACTCTGAGTGAAGGAGGTGGGGACCCCCAAAATAGTTTGGGAACTGCTGGTTTAAAGGGAAGGAGGGGTGCGGGGGAGGTGCTGCTTTCTCAGCACCCAAAGGAGATTACAGTATTTTCCCGTGTATAAGAGGAGGGTTTTTTTATTTAAAAAGAAGGTAAAAAAAATTGGGGTCGTCTTATGCACGGATAATGCAGAGGGGGAGACGGGCAATTGTTGGCAGCTGTGAGTAGGAGATATACAGTGGTGATCTGGCAGATGACTGGTGTCTTCTGCGAGGCGTGCAATTGGCAGCTGCGGTCAGGTGGGTGAGCGATTTTCGGCATTGCCCCCCCAAAAGCTCAACTCTGGGCATTCCGCACCCAAAAAAGTTCAACAACCCTTGGCAATTCCCTCCCCCAAAAAAGCTTAACAACTCTGGGCAACCCCCCCATTTTCTTAATTTGGAGTCCAAAAAATAGGGGGCATGTTATACACGGGAAAACACATTATGCAGCACAAAATCTTTCTCTCAATTTCCCCTCTGCCTCTCTGTGCCAAAGGCCCCGGGTCTCCCTTTCGCTCAGCCCTCACTGGAAACATCGGTGCTGATCTCCCATCGAGGGAAGAAACAAAAGGTCACCCAGAGGACGACAGAGTAAAAATAGACGAAGGGGCAGCCATACAACCCTGGAGAGGCTGCAGGGAAGGGGCTGTGTCGCTGGGCAGCGCCTGTAAATCGAGGCGAGGGCAGCAGCCCTAATAGCAACACCCACATTTTTCTCTGCCGGTGCCTTGAAATAAAAGTCAGGAGGGGTGGAGGAGGAGGAGGAAGAGGAGTTTGGATTTGATATCCCGCCTTTCACTCCATTTAAGGAGTCTCAAAGCGGCACACATTCTCCTTTCCCTTCCTCGCCCACAACAAACACTCTGTGAGGTGAGTGGGGCTGAGAGACTTCAGAAAAGTGTGACTGGCCCAAGGTCACCCAGCAGCTGCAGGTGGAGGAGCGGGGAAGCGAACCCGGTTCCCCAGATTACGAGTCCACCGCTCTTAACCACTACATCACACCAGTGGCGTAGTGTGGGGGGTGCCAGGGGTGCCGGCCGCACCGGGCGCAACATCTGGGGGGGCGCGAGTCCAGAGGGAAGGGACAAATTCCTTCCTCCGCCGGGCTCCCCGCCGCCACCGCCAGCCTTGCGCCCCTAGCGCGCGCGCGCCCCCCGCCGCCGCTGCAGCTGCGCTCCACTCACTGCTCGCAGGAGGAGCAGCCGCTGCAGCAGCGCCGACGCCGCCACCGACGCCTGGCCGGGCACGGGCAGCCTCCGCACCCCGACGCCGACGACATCCCCTCGGCCCAGCCACAGGCGGCAGCTGCTTCTGCCGACTGGGAGGGAGGAGAGCTCCAAGGGGCCTCGCTGCGCCTAAACCCTCCGAGAGGAAGCCGGCGGGCGGGCGAGGGTCTCCCGGCAGAAGGGGGCGCCGCTGGCTCCGGCTCTCAGCGCTGGCTCTCCGGCTCTCTCTTGACTCATGGCTTCCCGGGGCTGAGAGAAGCAGGCTCAGCCTGGAATAATATTGAGTTGGATAATGGCTGGTGGGAAAGGGGTTAGGCAGGGACCCTCTCCTCTACGCTCTGCTGCCCCCCCCCCCGCCCTTCAGACTGCTCAGGCCAGGTAGAAACCTCCTTCTACTAAGTAAGACGTAGGAAATGCCACTAAAACAATTTTGCTTTATCCCAAAGCTGTGGAAACTTTAAAGATATTGTACACTTTATCCAAAAACGGTGTTTTTCTTGACTGAAAGTTACTCTGGCTGCTACTTCGTTCTGCAGCTCTAGCAGCACTTCTTGCAAAGAAACAGCAACGTCTTTTTCTTGTTTATTTCTCTAGGTCACTTCTGTTTTCTTCACTTATCACTTCTCTCTCTGCCCCCCCCCCAGTCTCGTGCCGTACCCGCCCCATTTACACGATTTTCATCTGTGGCCCCCTTGGAATATCCTGGGGGGAGGACCCAGGGAGCCATATGGCCCCCAGTTGAGAAACACTGCGCTAAAAGATGGCCAGAATGCAGAAGCCTAATACAAAAAAGTCATAAAAATCCAAATCTGTCAGGAGCACCCATCCCTCTGCCCTTCAGCCTCACTGGAGGCACCTGGCGCACAGAGGGAATAGACACCCCCCTGCACAAAGCCCGGGTCTGGGGTCTCTCCTCGGTAGCCGGCGGGCATCGTGGGGAGCGCGGAAAGACCCGGTGCAGGATGTGAACGGCCATGTTTATGCTGTGAAGCGCCCTGAGATATATGGATGAAGGGCGGTATACAAATTTAATTCACCGCCACCATCATCTTCGAGGGTGGGGGCTGGGAAAAGAGAGGGGGGTTCTCCCTTTCTAGACCTCTTTAAAATATGCTCACGATGGCTCCTGGCCACAAAGGCTAAGCGTGGCACTGAGTGGCGTAGCGTGGGGGTGCAGGGGGGGGGCGGCCGCACCTGGCGCAACATCTGGGGGGCGCGCTCCACGGGTTAGGGGGCGCAAAATCCACGGGTTAGGGGGCACAAATTACTTGCCTTGCCCCGGGTGCTGACAACCCACGCTACGCCACTGCATCACACTATGTCTCTGGGGGGCCAACTTGGATAAAATATTGGGGGGACCCAGGTATGCCCCGCCCTGCATGATTGATCACATGGCGCAGTGCACACACAGCATCTGAATGGCAACGCCCATCAACTGTAGGGGGAGGGCCCCTCAAATATTTTATTGGGGGGTGAAGGGACCTTGGCCCCCTAGGAGTTGGCTCCTATGGAAGTCAGCATGAAATAAGGACCCCAGAAGAGGGTGCTGGATCAGGCCAACAGCCCATCTAGTCCAGCATCCTAAGAACCCAGGAATCTGGATAGACTGCCACTGGACCTGGAGGTTCTATAAGAACATATGGAGAGCCCTCAAGCTAAGGGCCCATTGGGTCCACTGTCCTGTTCTGACAGAGGCCAACCAAAGGCCCATGGTGGAAAACCCACAAGCAAGATTTGGGCACAGGAGCACTTTCTCCCAGAAACGGGTCAGCCTCAGAGTCAGGCCTTTGCTCAGCAAACAAAGCCACAATGCGAGGCCCCTGCAGAGGAGCAATCTGATCAGAGGCTGCCGCAGCTGCAAGGAGGCAAAAGCAGCCCCAGGGGATTCGACTGAGCAAAATCCCGCCTTGTGCCACCATCTGAGAAGAAGGCAGGTGGTGGGAAAGGCGGAGAGAGAGAGAGAGATGGTTCAGGGAAGGTTGGGAAGCAAGAGCCATTCCATAGAGAAACAGACTCCCCGCAAAAGTGATGGACTCTCCTTCCCTGCATAACACAGGATTTCCCTGTGTGTCGATGCAAAATGCTGTGTCCTGTTTTTGTGGGATGTGAAACACAAGAGCAGTCAAGTACAACATTCCTAGAGTGAACATGTTTACACATGGGGAGGAATGTTTGTCCAGCCAGCAGGTCAACTTCCTGTTTCCTTCTGGGCTGGGACAGACTTCCTCTGTGTGTGACTAGAGGTGGGCGTGGCCTCACCTGTGCAGGTAACGACAAAAGCACAGGGCAGGGCAGCCATCTCTCTCTTCTCTCTCTCTTTGACTACATACATCGAAGAAGCAACATCTGCTTAGCCAAAGATGCTCTCTTGGCCTCCAGAGGGACTGTCTCCTTATGGGATAGTTTCCAGGTGTATGTTACTTTTCTAAGGTAAGTCTGCCTTCTGGGATCCTATTGTGAAGAGAAAGTGAGTAAACTCTTTTTATACTTTTATAGAAGACTGTGTTGTGTCTTATCTTTTATGAGGAAATAAGGGGAAAATACCAGAACAGTTATTCGAGAGGCTTTAGCGAGCCTGAGCAAACGCATCTGCTGCAAGTTTAAAAAGGGGAATGGTACTCTGCTAAATTGTGAACTTGTTAACACAAGTTGGAAAGGCTAGTTATCTCCCACTTGGACTACTGCAATGCACTCTACGTGGGGCTCCCTTTGAAGGTGACCTGGAAACTACAACTAATCCAGAATGAGGCAGCTAGACTGGTGACTGGGAATGGCCAGCCGCTGAGACCATATAACACCGGTCTTGAAAGACCTACATTGGCTCCCAGTACGTTTCCAAGCACAGTTCAAAGTGTTGGTGCTGACCTTGAAAGCCCTAAACGGCCTCAGTCCTGTATACCTGAAGGAGCATCTCCACCCCCATCATTCTGCCCGGACACTGAGGTCCAACTCCGAGGGCCTTCTGGCGGATCCCTCCCTGCGAGAAGCCAAGTTACAGGGAACCAGGCAGAGGGCCTTCTTGGTAGTGGCGCCCGCCCTGTGGAACGCCCTCCCACCAGATGCCAAAGAGATAAACAACTACCTGACATTCAGAAGACATCTTAAGGTAGCCCTGTTCAGGGAAGTTTTTAATGTGTGACATCTTAGTGTATTTTTGGTCTTTGTGGAAGCCGCCCAGAGTGGCTGGGGAAACCCAGCCAGATGGGCGGGGTACAAATAAATAAATAAATAAATAAATAAATAAATAAATAAATAAATAAATAAATAATAAATAATTGTTATACTATAATGAAACAATATATCCTCTCCTGCATCCCTAAACATTCCCACAGTACTGATACAGTTTTGTCCTGTATTTCAGGACAAAATGCTGTGTCCTGGTATTGTAAGGGTGTGTGGAAGGTCATGCATTTAATCTCTGGGTATCCAAGCAGAGACAAATTTACGAACTTGTGTGTGTGTGTGTGTGACAAATTCCAGCAAGGCCATCCTGTTTGGCTGCAACAGATTGTAATGGATTCCTCTGAAGTCACTTTAGCACCGGGGGGGGGGGAACCTGCTCCCCAGCCACTCCGCCTTGTCCTGTATTTGGCCAGAACAAAGGTGGCCCCCCTATCTACCAGGCATTCTTTAGCTGTGATTCCTGCGCTGTGGGGGGTTGGGCTGGATGACCCTCAGGGGTCCCTTCTCTGATCCCAGGTCACTGCCGCAGCCTTTGATGCAAAAGGCAAAGGAGACGGGGGCTCGGCCGCTGCAGCCAGGATGACTCACACACCCTGATGCCTTTTGCGTTAACTTTTAAACACCTGCTGAAAACCTTTCAATTCCCCCAGGCCTGTGCAGGCAATTAAGAATACATCTTTCCAGAGTGGTTAATCGGTGCCTGTTTTTAACTTTTTAAGAACAGCATGATTTTATGTATTTTTTATTGTAAACCGCTTGGATATTTTTAATAAGGTATTTTTTATTAATAAGTAAAATGCAGGCAGGGAAGGCACCGACCCCTTTATGCATTCATCGAAATGTGCAGGGGGGGGACATGCATGCAGACTCCCACCATGACGTGAGTTCAGATGACTGGGCTTGGAAGGCTGCCCCTCACCCCACCCCACCCCTGGCCATCAGAAACCCAGGAGGCTTCTGAGCATGCCCAGCCAAAGGCCCTCCATTCACACAGACACATGCAGGCTTCTCTTACACAATTTTTGGTGTGTTATTTTGCCCATGGCTCACTCTTCAAATACAGTGGTACCTTGGTTCTCAAACACCTTGGTTCTCAAACTCCAAAAACCCAGAAGTAAATGTTCCAGTTTTCAAATGTTTTTCGGAAGCCAAACGTCCGATGCAGCTGTTGGATATTGTTTCGGGGGTGCCTGCACCATCAGAAGCTACACCTTGGTTTCTGAACCTTTCAGAAGTCAAATGGAGTTTCAGAGCAGATTCAGTTTGGCGCTTTTGTTTTTGCTATTTATTTTGCATTTTTTGTTTCTGTGGCTTTTCCGGTTCATTTGTTTTTGTGACTGTGCGGAACCCAGTTCAGCTCCTGATTGATGGATTGTGAGACTGCAGAAATGGATAAAAGCCCCCCATCCAAACAAGGACTATCATCAATGCAGGTTAGAAAAAAAATTATTTTTAATTTTTATCATCTACAATACCGTCTTGTTTATTTTATAGTACAGTGCATTGATTATTGCTTTGATTTTATGGATCAGTGGTCTCGTTAGATAGTAAAACTCATGTTAAATTGCTGTTTTAGGGGTTGTTTTTAAAGGTACCTCGGTTTAAGAACAGCCCTGTTTATGAACGATTCAAAGTAGTGTCCTGGTTTGCGAACTTTACCTCGGTCTACAAACGGAATCCGAATGATGGAAGGGCACCGGCAGCAGGAGGCCTCGTAAGGGAAAGCGAGCCTCGGTTTAAGAACAGACTTCTGTAAAGTTCGTAAACCAAGGTACCACTGTAGCTCTCAAGGCAATTTTCCATTGGCTGCTGTACAGCACCCTCTGGTGTCATATTTTTATAATGCATTTATAACGTTATAACTCACCAGTATAGATTAGTCCTGGGTCTTTCTTTTTAATGTAACTTCAGGTGTGTACAGCCAGCCTCTCCCTCTTCTTGACTCCCCAAAAGGCAATGGCAAAGGAGTCTCTGTGACTTAACGAGGCGTAATGAGGATGCCAACAAGCCACTCTTCTTAATGAGCTGACCTGGTCCATGTTTTGTACCAGGACCACCCCACCCCCCCAAAAAAAAATCTCTCTGAAATGCCACACAGACAAGAACCTTCCATCTCTTTGCAGGGAGGAGCCAAGCCACATCTGGGGCCACCTGCCCACAGACAGTCTGGCCAGAGTGGTGCATGCTTTGGTTATCTCTCGCTTGGACTACTGCCATTCGCTCTCCGTGGGGCTCCCTTTGAAGGTGACCTGGAAACTGCAACTGATCCAGAATGCGGCAGCTAGACTGGGGACTGGGAGCGGCCGCCGAGACCACATAACACTGGTCTTGAAAGACCTACACTGGCTCTCAGTACGCTTCTGAGCACAATTCAAAGTGTGCTGACCTTGAAAGCCCTAAACAGCCTCAGCCCAGTATACCTGAAGGAACGTCTCCACCCCCATCACTGAGGTCCAGCTCCAAGGGCCTTCTGGCACTTCCCTCAGTGCGAGAAGTGAAGTTACAGGAAACCAGGCAGAGGGCCTTCTCAGTGGTGGCGCCCACCCTGTGGAACAACCTCCCATCAGATGTCAAGGAAATAAACAACTATCTGACTTTAGAAGACATCTGAAGCCAGTTTAGGGAAGTTATTTTAATAACTGATGCTTTAATGTCTTTTTAATCTTTTGTTGGAAGCTGCCCAGAGTGGCTAGGGAAACCCAGGCAGATGGGCAGGGTATAAATCATCATCATCATCATCATCATCATCTCAGCCCCACCTCATGGAGAAAACTTCTCCACCCCACTTCCCTGTCACTCACAGCCACAACCTCTCTGCCCTGAAGTGACTTCTCTTCTGAGAGCAGCTCTCAACCCTCTTCTCTCACCTGCAGCTCAGCTGGCATTATTTTTGGCAACAAGCACTCAGCTGCTTGGGAGGGCGGGGGGGGGGTGTCGATATGCCCAGCTCAGCAGGATGCTGCAATTCCCTGACAAAACACAGCAAGGCTTAGCTCCTGAGAGCCAGGTCAGCACCCTGAATCATGGAACGGGAGCGAGATCAGCACCAAACTAGCTGTAAATCCATGGCTGAGCTCTGGCTCTTGCCAAGCAAAGCCTCAGGAGGCCTCCACCTCAACCCACCCATCTGCCGCACTGCTCTTCTCTGTCTCCCCTGCAGAGGAGAGGGGGTGTCCTTTCCTGGGCTGATCCTGACCGCCCCTGGTCAGTGGCTCCTGGGCTTCTCTGTAAGAGTCCTGGCTTTATTGCAGCAAAGGCTGTGAGGTAGCTGGCAAGAGGCCATGAAGTTTCTTCTGAGTCCAGCTGACCCCTTGCTTGAGCCACTGGCCACCACTCAGCACTGTCAGGCTCGCCTGCTTTGTCCCAAGCGGGAAGTAGCTGCTCCTGCCCCACCAGGAGACACTTTGGGAGCCCAGAACCCAAGAAGAGCCCGCCGGATTAGGCCAAAGGGGGCCCCATCTGGTCCAAATTCCTCTTCTCCTGTGGCTTCTAGAAGAAAATAAGAAGAGCCTGGCTGCTGGAACAAACCAGTGGCCCATCTTGTCCAGCGCCCTGTTCACACAGTGGCCAACCAGTTGCCCATTATGAGAAACCTGCAAGCAGGATTTGAACACAAGACTCTCCATTCCTATGGTCTCCAACAACTGGGATTCAGAAGCACTGCTGCCTGCTCTGTGGAGTCAGAGCAGAGCCACCCTGGCTGGCAGCCACCCATAGCCCTCACCTCCTCCATGAATCTGTCTAATCCTCCTTTAAAGCCATCTGAGTTGGTGGCCATCGCTGTGGGAGGGAGTTCCACAGCTTAACCGCATGAGTGACATGAAGAAGGACCTCCTTTTATCCACCCTGAACATTCAGCTGCATTGGGTGTCTGTGAGGTCTGGAGTCTCATGGGGGGGACGGATGGGACTTTTCTCCATGCACTTTCTCATTTCACACAGCCTTCCTGGGCCAGCAGGGCAAGGGCGGGTGGAACTCAATGGTGAAGGTGTCCCAAGGCAGAGTTCAAGAGGCAATGCAAAAAAAAAGTCTAAAGCATCTTTCAATCACAAAAATTAGGAAGGAAACCCTCAGGAGGACAACAGCTTCTCCTGGAGACTCTTCCATCACTGCAGAGGTGAAGATGACCTTGTTGACACCCCACTCTTCTCTCTAGAATGCTAAGGCAGGAGAGACAGCCTCTTGCTCTCAGACACACATCTGCCAGCATCTCCCCCCAAACCCTGGTACCCTCTCTCTGCCACATTTCTGAGGACTTCGGTTACTCTTATTCTTATTAATACCCCACCCATCCAGCTGGGTTTCCGCAGCCACTCTAGGTGGCTCCCAACTGAAAATTAAAAACAAAATAAAGCATTAAACATTAAAAACTTCCCTAAACAGGGACTGTCTTCTAAAAGTTAGATAGTTGTTTATCTCCTTGACATCTGCTGGGAGGGCATTCCACAGGGAGGGTGCCACAACCGAGAAGGCTCTCTGCCTGGTTCCCTGTAACCTCACTTGTCACAGGGAGGGAGCCACCAGAAGGCCCTCGGAGCTGGACCTCAGTGTCCTGGCAGAACGATGGGGGTGGAGATGCTCCTTCAGGTATACTGGGCCTTTGATGCCGTTTACGGCTTGTGGTGCTAAGGGACGCGGGTGGCGCTGTGGGTAAAAACCTCAGCGCCTAGGACTTGCCAATCGCATGGTTGGCGGTTCGAATCCCCGCGGCGGGGTGCGCTCCCGCTGCTCGGTCCCAGCGCCTGCCCACCTAGCAGTTCGAAAGCACCCCTAAGTGCAAGTAGATAAATAGGTACCGCTGTATAGCGGGAAGGTAAACGGCGTTTCCGTGTCTGCTGCACTGGCTCGCCAGAGCACCTTTGTCACGCTGGCCACGTGACCCGGAAGTATCTGCGGACAGCGCTGGCTCCCGGCCTTTAGAGTGAGATGAGCGCAGAACCCTAGAGTCTGTCAAGACTGGCCCGTACGGGCAGGGGTGCCTTTACCTTTTAGGGCTTTAAAGGTCAGCACCAACACTTTGAATTGTGCTTGGAAACATCCTGGGAGCCAATGTAAGTCTTTCAGGACCGTTGTTATAAGGTCTCTGTGGCCGCTCCCAGTCCCCAGTCTGGCTGCCGCATTCTGGATTAGTTGCAGTTTCTGGGTCACCTTCAAAGGGAGCCCCACGTAGAGCTTAGCTGAGAAATGTTGTGCAGCAGCAGCAAGGAGAGGGGAACCCCCTGGACCCAACCTCCTGCCTCCTCTAGGAGCACTTGCAGGAGAACCTCTGCGAACCAAACAGTAATCACTTCCTGGTAAACTGCACAGATCCGACTCCCGAAGAACAAGGACTTGGCAAGACAGGAAGGAGCAGATGGGGAGCTGGAGGGAGGCAGAGCCAGAAATGCAGAATGGAGTTCCCAGAACCTCCGTGGCAAAGGCACATCCAGGAGGGAAAGGGAGGGGAAGGCCCCCCCCGGGCTCAGCCCCCCCACCCAACATGCCCCAAGGATAGAGCAGAAGCAGCTGAACAGGGAGCCAGGAAAGCAAGAGAATCAGAGAAAGTGGGAAGGGACCCCTGGGGTCATCTAGTCCAACCCCCTCTTGCAATGCAGGGCCTTCTTGGTGGTGGCACCCGCCCTGTGGAATGTTCTCCCATCAGATATCAAGGAAATAAGCAACTACAGTGGTACCTTGGTTTAAGAACAGCTTAGTTTATGAACAACTTGGATTCAAAACGCTGCAAACCCGGATGAAGGTGTTTTGGTTTGTGAACTTTGCCTTGGAAGCAGAACAGGTTCCACTTCCTGTTGAGTGTGTTCCATTTGTAAATTGAGTCCCTCGCCGCTATGGGAAAGCATGCCTTGGTTCAAGAATGCTTTGGTTTAAGAAGGGACTTCCGGAACGGATTAAGTTTGTAAACCAAGGTTACCACTGTATCTGACTTTTAGAAGACATCTGAAGGCAGCCCTGTTTAGGGAAATATTTGATGTCTGATGTTTTAATGTATTTTTAATCTGCTGGGAGCTGCCCAGAGTGGCTAGGGAAACCCAGCCGGATGAGTGGGGTATGTATGTATGTATGTATGTATGTATGTATGTATGTATGTATAAATAAATTGTTTGTTTGTTTGTTTGTTTGTTTCCTGACCCACCAGCAGAAGACCAGTGCCCGAAGGCATGAAACATCCAGGAAGCTCTTCCATATTGGATGCCCCCCACTCACCTCTCTCCTCCCCCCACCATTCAGGGAAGAAACATTCGCCTTTACTGCCTTCACAGAGCACAGCAGGTTGCTGTTATGGAGGGCAGAAGAGGAGGGCGTTTGGCAAGAGAGCCGCAAGCCCCGACTCACCTGCACGGGACTCACAAAGACCTCCAGGAACAACCCTGCCAAGGCCAAGCAGCCGGCTCGCCTAGTGGCTCCTGCTCCCTGCACGAGAATTCCCTTTCGATAGCTGCATCTCCCAACATCGCCCTGCCCTCAGCCAGTCCAAAAGCGCACACTGGCCCAAGACTGCCCTGCTGGACCTCAGTGCAATTTCTAGAACAAATCGATACTTTGGGCAGAACAACATTACCCCAGAGGAAGCATTTTCTTCCTTCTCAGATGAACTGCCCACATGGATTGGGGAAATAAATATACATATAGATGGTTCTAAGAGGATGAGGCAAATTCATGGAGGAGAGAACTATGGAGAGTCCTGGGGAGGGCAGTTGCTGGAAACCCCAGCAGGGGGAAAGGGCTCTTGGGCTAGAATCCTGCTTGCCGGCTCCCCATAACTGGCATCTGGTTAAAATAAAAAAATTCCTTCCAGTAGCACCTTAAAGACCAACTAAGTTAGTTCTTGGTATGAGCTTTCGTGTGCATGCACACTTCTTCAGATACACTGAAACAGAAGTTGCCAGATCCTTCTATATAGTGAGAAGGTGGGGAGGGGTGTTACTCAGAAGGGTGGTGGGAATGGGAGATAGGCAGATAGCTGGGAGAGCCTGTTGACGACTCTTAAGGACTGTAATAGGTCTTACAGGAGAAGGCAAGGGGTGAGGAGGTGAGAAATGGTTTAGTCATGTATAGTGAGATAAGAATCCAATGTCTTTGTTCAGCCCAGGTTTTTCCATTGTTTTAAGTTTGGTAATGAGTTGTAATTCAGCAGCTTCTCTTTCCAGTCTGTTTCTGAAATTCCTTTGTAGTAAAACAGCTACTTTGAGATCTTGTATAGAATGTCCTGGGAGATTGAAGTGTTCTCCTACTGGTTTCTCTGTTTTGTGATTCTTGATGTCAGATTTATGTCCGTTTATTCTTTGGCGTAAGGTTTGGCCTGTTTGTCCAATATAGAGAGCTGAAGGACACTGTTGGCATTTGATTGCATACACAATGTTAGACGATGAGCAATTAAATAGTCCCGAGATGGTATGTGTGATGTTGTTGGGGCCAGTAATGGTGTTGTCCGGGTGTATGTGGCAGCAAAGTTGGCATCTGGGTTTATTGCAGGCTCTGGTGCCAATGTCTGTGTTAAGTCTGGTTGTAGTATTATTGTGGGTTAGGAGTTGTTTAAGATTGGGTGGCTGTCTGTAGGTTAGCCACTATGGATCCAGGATCCAGCAGGTGTTCTTAAGTTCCGTGACACTCATGATGGCAGCCAGTGCATTAAGCTGATAAGAAAACTGGGGCTATATATTATGCTCTGCTTTTAAGAGGAAGAAGTGATGTGTTAGCAAAAACAGCCACGGTTCAGGCTTTGTGTGCTCTGCATATTGATGGTTCCAGGTTCAGTCTTTAGTCAGAGGTGGCACAGCTGGCAAAGACCTGCCTCTGCCAGAGACCTTGGAAAGCAGCTCTCAATTTGGGGGGTGAGATGAGCAGGGCGCTAGACCTTGGCCTGGAGGAAGAGGAGACTCTGGACTGAATGCCGAGGGGAGCAGGAGACAAACCCCCATTTCCTTGTTCAGGAAGCTGCTGGATCTTGCCCGCCTCATCCCACTAGTTTCGGAGAAAAACCCTCACACACAATTGCCTAGTTGTGCAGGATTTGCAGGACGCTGCGCGATGCTGGCGTTTGTGTGTGACAGAAGCAGCCTGTCGAGCCGAATGTGGAACTCTGCAATCAACTCAGCATGGCTGTTGCAAAAAGGAGCAAAGCCCTTTCTTCCGAGCGGCAAGACAGACAGAACCCAGCACCGTGCCAAGCTCACCGCTGATCATTATTACTCCACTTGCACAGAGAATCTGTGGCAGGCAGAGGAACTGGGAGTGCTGACAGGGCTAGCAGCCAACTGGGCGCTGTTGCCAGCCAGCCGCCCGCACAAGTGTCCCTCCCCATCAGAACATCCTGCTCAAAAGTCACCAGCTCCTGCTGCCATTGCAAAGGCTGGGATGACTCACTCTGCAAGCAGCCAGCGGCAGCAGCCCAGGCAGGCAGGCAGGCAAGTGCGTATCCCAACCCCATCCCCCCCACCACCAAGAAGTACCAAAATCCCAGGCGGGACTCGGCCACAGTGAGCCCAGGAGGGTCTCTTCTTCTTCTCCCTCTCCCAGGGAGCACATGGAGAAGACTATGCCCTTCAAAGCCCCCACACGCCCTGGCAAAGACCTCTCTGCTTTCTCTGACCTTTTAACGGGGTCTTTTGATGGGCGTTCCTGCTGCACCCTCCGATCTTGCTGCTTTCTGTCTCACAGGTGCCATGACAGAGCACATAGGAACATGAGAAAAGCCTGCTGGATCAGGCCAAAGAGGACCCCCATTGAGCTCAGCCTTCTGTTCTCCCATTTGCCAAATGCCCCAGAGAGTCTAGAAATCTAGATGGTCCCTCGACCTGGAGTTTCCATAATGATATGTTTACAAAGCTATTGTACCGCCAACCTTACTGTCTGCTTGTGAAACATGGACCAACTACAAACGCCATCTCAAACTCCTCAAAAGGTTCCATCAGTGGTGTCTCCGGAAAAATTTACACATCACTTGGGAAGACAGGAGAACTAATACCAGTGTACTAGAAGAAGCAAATATCACCAGTGTCGAAGCAATGATTTTTCAACATCAACTTTGTTGGACTGGACATGTTGTGCGGATGCCTGATGATCGTCTTCCAAAGTAACTCCTCTATTCCATACTTAAAAATGGAAAGCGTAATGCTGGTGGTCAACAAAAGAGGTTCAAAGACTCTCTCAAGGCAAATTTTTAAAAATGTAGTATAAACACCAACAATTGGGAAACACTGGCCTGCGAGCGCTCCAGCTGGAGAACAACCTTGACCAAAGGTGTCTTGGGCTTTGAAGACACTCGAACTCAGGACGCAAGGGAGAAACGTGCCAAGAGGAAGGCATGCTTGGCAAACCCTCACCGTGATCAACTCCTGCCTGGAAACCAATGTCCCCGCTGTGGAAGGACAACTGGATCCAGAATTGGCCTCCACAGTCACTTACGGACTCACTGTTAAAAGCGTGTTCGTGGAAGACAATCTTACTCAGCTACGAGGGATCGCCAAAGAAAGAAGATAACATAAGATGGCCCTGCTGGATTCAGCCAATGGCTCACACAGTCCAGTGTCCTGTTCCTGGTGGCTGACCAGAGAGGTGACAGAGCACCCACATAATGCCAACAGGACTCCAGACCAAATAGACTCATTTGCAGCTGGGAGCCCCCACCGGAGCTCAGCTTCATCCACCCAAAGTTAGGGCTGGGGTCATGCAGGTCAGGGGACCCAACGAACCAAGGAGAGATGGGGCAGGATGCAGCCTGCCATAAATCAGGCTTGTTGTGCTGGGAGGCCCTCCTCTCAGAGCCCTGGAAGTCCTGGCCTGACAGCACCAGCAAAGTCCAGCATCTCTGGTGCTGTGACCCAATAGCTGCATGTCCAGTTTCATTTCATCTAGTTCTGAGGCACATCTGAAGTCTGAGGGTGTGGGAGGCTGCTTGCAAGTCACCTTTAGCAGGAGGATTTTTTGAGTCTCAAAGTCAACCCTTGAGAAGTCTCAGCCTTTTAAGGAACGGTTGAAGGAGTTGGGGATGTTTGGTCTGGAGAAGACTGAGAGGTGATACAATAGCCATCTTCAAATCCCTGAAAGGCTGTCGCAGGGAGAATGGAGCAATGTCTCCTGCTGCTCCAGGGGGCAGAACCTGAACCAACAGATTCCAAGGACAAGAAAGGAGATTTGGACTAAAACTTAAGAAGAGCTTTCAATAATAATAATAATAATAATAATAATAATAATAATAATAATAATAATAATTTATACCCTGCCCATCTGGCTGGGTTTCCCCAGCCACTCTGGGTGGCTTCCAACAAAGATTAAAAATACATTAAAACATCACTCATTAAAAACGTCCCTAAACAGGGCTGCCTTCAGATGTCTTCTAAAGGTTGCAAAGTTATTTATTTCCTTGACATCTGATGGGAGGGTGTTCCACAGGGCGGGCGCCACCACCGAGAAGGCCCTCTGCCTGGTTCCCCGTAACTGCACTTCTCACAGGGAGGGAGCCAACAGAAGGCCCTTGGAGCTGGACCTTAGTGTTTCGGCTGAATGATGGGGGTGGAGACGCTCCTTCAGGTCTACTAGGCTGAGGCCATTTAGTGTTTTAAAAGTCAGCACCAACACTTTGAATTGTGCTCGGAAACGTCCTGGGAGCCAATGTAGGTCTTTCAAGACCGGGGTTATATGGTCTCAGCGGCTGCTCCCAGTCACCAGTCTAGCTGCCACATTCTGGATTAGTTGTAATTTCCGCATGGCAGTAGTCCAAGCAAGAGATAACCAGAGCATGCACCACTCTGGCGAGACAGTCTGCGGGCAGGGAGGGTCTCATCCTGTGTACCAGGTGGAGCTGGCAGACAGCTGCCCTGGACACCAAATTGACCTGTGCCTCCATGGACAGCTGTGAGTCCAAAATGACTCCCAGGCTGCACACCTGGTCCTTCAGGGGTACAGGTACCCCATTCAGGACCAGGGAATCCCCCACACCCGCCCGCCCCCTGTCCCCCAAAAACAGTACTTCTGTCTTGTCAGGATTCAACCTCAATCCATTAGCCACCATTCATCCTCCAACCACCTCCAGGCACTCACACAGGACCTTTCTAACAGTAATCAAGCTGTTTGACAGTGGAATGGCCTCCCTCAGAAGGTGGTGGACTCTGTCAGGGATGCTTCAGCTCTGCCTCCCGCACTGCTGGGGGGTTGGACTAGATGACCCTTGGGTGTCCCAGCCAACTTTATCCTTCCATGGAAAGGGCTGGAGCCATCCCAGGAGATGCTGACAGGAAGCAGGTTCTGTCCTTGTGGTTCAAGTGGGCCCAGAGGCAGCAGAAAACAGCTCAGATCCATTCATTGAGCCAGGACACCAATTGGCTGATTGATCCTTAAACTTCCAGAGGGGTTTTGAAAACTCCCGTTCTGGGTTGCTTGGTGTTGATTGCACTTTTCATATCAATTCACTTAAGTGCACTTTACTGCCTTGATCTCATGGCTCTGATTGATTTTAATCTCTACTCTGACCTGGATGTGATTTCACATCTCTGTTCTTCGCTACTGCTTTATAGCTTGGGCTTCTTTTATTGAATTGAACTGTGGATATTCTGTTCCCTGAACAAACTGGTAGCGAAAGGTTTATTGAATGGGCTGATATAATATTTTGATATGGATTGTGACTGCTGTTGGTTTACATTCTGTGCATTGTCAGCTACTTTGGACAGAGCCAGTGGCTGGGAATCGCAAGAGGGGAGAGAACTGGTGCTACTCAGGTCCAAAAGACGCAGGAAGACCCTGCTGGATGAGGCCAAGCAGCATCCTGCTCTCCCAGTGGCCAAACAGATGCCCCAGTGGGAGACTCTCAAAACAGGATTCCAGCACATGATCCTTCCCCCCACCTGTGGTTTCCAGCAACAGGCATTCAGAAGCACTGCTGACCCCAACGTTGGGGGCAGAGCAGAGTCATCCATGGCCCTCTCCTCCTCCATGAATTTGTCTAACCCTCTTTCAAAACCATCCAGCTTGGTGGCCATCGCTGCTTCCTCCTTGTCGGCTTCTAAGAAGAGGTACCTGGTTGGTCACAATGACAACAGGACTCTGGACTAGACGGGCCCCCTTTGGCGTGATTCAGCAGCCAGGCTTTTCTGAATGTGGTCACAATTCTGTGTCCAGGGCAGCTGTCTCCCAGCTCCATCTGGTATGCAGGATGAGACCCTACTTGCTTGCAGACTGTCTCGCCAGAGTGGTGCATGCTCTGGTTATCTCCCGCTTGGACTACTGCAATGCGCTCTACATGGGGCTCCCTTTGAAGGTGACCCAGAAACGACAACTAATCCAGAACGCGGCAACTAGACTGGGGACTGGGAGCGGCTGCCAAGACCACATAACACCAGTCTTGAAAGACCTACACTGGCTCCCAGTACATTTCCGAGGACAATTCAAAGTGTTGGTGCTGACCTTGAAAGCCCTAAATGGCCTCCGTCCAGTATATCTGAAGGAGCGTCTCCACCCCCATCGTTCTGCCCGGACTCTGAGGTCCAACACTGAGGGCCTTCTGGTGGTTCCCTCATTGCAAGAAGTGAGGTTACATGGAACCAGGCAGAGGGCCTTCTTGGTGGTGACGCCCACCCTGTGGAACACCCTCCCATCAGATGTCAAGGAAATAAGCAACTATCTGACATTTAGAAAAATCTGAAGGCAGCCCTGTTTAGGGAAGTTTTTCACGACTGAAGTTTTAATGTATTTTTAATCTCCTGTTGGAAGCCACCCAGAGTGGCTGGGGAAACCCAGCCAGATGGGCAGGGTATAAATTATTATTATTATTATTATTATTATTATTATTATTATTATTATTATTATTATTATTATTATTATTACAGAAGAGCAAAAAGCAATTCTAAATATATTGCAACCGTTAGTGAAAATGAGTTCCCCACCCCAATGAAATTCCTCTGAGGCCCAGAGGCTCAGTGCCCCCTGACCCTGTGAAGAACTCTCTTTCTCTCTCTGTGTTTGTGTGTGTAAAGGCCTTCCATACGGGGTCCTGAAGCTTTGACAAACTCGCTTCCCTCTTCCCTCCTGGAAGGGGTGGGGTGTCATCTCGCTGCCCCCCCCCCCACTGGTTAGCCTTTTGGCACAAGCAAAGCCCTTCTGCTCCGCGTGCCAAGGGGATCTCCGCTCCCGGCTGCTTTGCTGGGCTCTCCTGCTGTCGGCCTCATCTGCCATCCCTGCTGCTTAATTGACTGTTTGGGGGAATATCATATTTCAATCACTGTTATGTATCTCGTTTTTACCATTTTTAATTACAGGCCCTTTGGCTCAAAAGGCAGGACACAAACATTCGAAATACATTTTGTTGATTAATCAGAGGGGGGTTTAATTGGCAAGGCTGCAAATTAAAGGCACTCGTCTTTGGTTTTGGAGGATGCTTGTAGCTCCGGTGCATTAATGTTAACAACGGAAAAGAAAATATGTCCGTACTTCAAAAGAGGGATGGGAAACTGACTGGCATCTCGCTTTGGTACCTCCTGAAGGCACCCCTAGAGTAATGCTTTGATAATAGGCACATTAATCTATTAATTGGCAGGTGATCAAACAATTACTGTGGGTTGGTTGGTTGGCAGCCCTAACTGTGAAGAAGCGGGTGCAGAGTTGGTTTTCCCTGTTCTGCAGGAACCCCCCCCTCTCCAAAGGGAGGCCCCCTGCCCAGAAGCACCCCACTCCTTCTCCAGCTCCACGCAAGGAGGCAGCAGAGCCCAAGAAGCCTGTCCTGAGCTGGGTGGGGAGTCGAGCACGTGAGACGGGCAGCCGGTGAAGCCTCCCCTGGTCAGTGCCCTGCAAAGCTCAGCCCAGGTGCTTCCGGCTTCCTCACAATGGAACGCCCCCCCCTCCAAAGCCCCCTCCTCTCTGGCCACATCCCTGAGCTTCATATTAGGAAAACATTCTTCAATAAACAGATAAAAGTTCCTTTCAGCTTTAAAGAGGGTTCCAGAATTTTCTTTAGTGTCTGGGAGTGTCACTCTTGGCTTGACTGGTGTCAGCTGGGGGTGCAAATAAAGGGAGGAAGTTGCAGGCTGCAATTCCCCCCCCCCCAACACACACACACACACACACAGAGAGAGAGAGAGAGAGAGAGAGAGAGAGAGAGAGAGAGAGAGAGAGAGAGAGAGTGAGTTTATACCTTGCTGGAGAGAAATAGAAGGAATGTAAATAGTTTGTACAGTCATACCTCGGGTTGAAGTCGCTTCAGGTTAAGCCTTTTCGGGTTGCGCTCCATGGCGATCTGGAAGTAATGGAGCACTTTACTTCCAGGTTTCGTCACTCGCGCATGCGCAGATGCTCAAAATGACATCACGCGCATGCGTGGAAGCGGCAAAACGTGACCGGCGCATGCGCAGTCACGTGTTACGTTCTACTCAGGATGTGAACGGGGCTCTGGAACGGATCCCGCTCGCATCCAGAGGTACCACTGTATATATTTGTAACAGAAATGCTTGTGCAACCGGTCAAGCAATGAAGAAGCTCTTGACTGAGGAATTTGACTATGACTCCTGTTCTTGTCCTCTGCTTCTGGGGGAAAACTCTGCTACAAACAGTAAGACACGGTTTTACTGAGGTGCCACCACACAAGCCGAAAGCGCAGCAGAAGTGTGTGGGCGGTAACCTCTAATACTTCGTTCTCCAGGATTGCAGACTGTGACTCCCTCTCCCCCCAACCCCAGCAATGAGCCCCAGTGCTGTGACTTCCTGGGGTGGGTGGGTGTCTGTGTGAGGCCAGGATTCAGAGAGTGAGAGGGAGCGATATGCAGGGCTGGCCTCAGACGTACAGGCTACACCCAAAGTGCTTGCCCAGGAGAAGTCCATGGAGAGGCAGGACCTCTCTAGCCTGAGGAGAAGCCACATTGCCTTCGTCTCATCTGGAGGACTCCAGCTCACAGATGAACGGAGGCCTCCCAGCTCTTTCCGAGGCAAAAGCTACTAAAGCAGCCGTTATCAACCCAGATGCTGTTGGACTACAACTCCCACCATCCCTCTGGCCTTGCTAGCTAGGGGTGATGGGAGTTGTAGTTCAACAACATCTGGGGACCCACAGGATGAGGAAGGCTGTACCAAAGTGAAGGCGATGGCAGAGCTGAAGGCTCCTTCTTGCGCTGCAGTCCAGCATGGACCTGTCCAGGGTCCTGAAACCTCCACTATGCGGAGGCCACTGCTGGAAACAGAACTTTTCTCTCTCACACACCCATCCCAGCAGTCCAGCCTTCCAACTTGATTGTGCCCACATTTCGCTCCTCTGGGGACTTGGCCGTGATGGATTCTGGTGCTGCAGAAGCCCCGGGGGGCTCGCGACTCCACCGTGGGGGCTGCCAAGGGGCCTGCTTGCGGCGGTGAATAATTCACGTTCAAGGGCTTGACGCATCTCCCGCAGATGGGCTGCTGGCAAGCTCAGCCTGCCTCTGCTGCATTAGTGCTGAAAGCAAATCAATAGTTTGGGCTGGGTTGGCCAACAAGTGCATTAGGGGAGGTCACATGGCTCCTTCTGATAAGAGCATCCTTTTGCCCAAAGGGGACAGGCAGGGCCAAGAAGGCCACCCCTCCCTCCCTAGAAATCTCTCTCATGCACTCATGTCCTTTTCCTCCTGAGGTTCCCACTGCCGCCCCACTTCCTCTTCCACCCCCACTGCCTTTGGGGTTGGACTGCTGTCATTTGCCCCCACCCCAGGCTCGCTGTAGTTTTTCACTTGCAGCCCATAACCCCACTCAGTGCATACTGCCATCTGCTCTGGGTGCTGCAATAAGACCACCTTTAATATGCTACCTGCCCACAGACAGCAGAAACGTTCAAGGTAAACATCATAATAAACACTGTGGGTGTGTGTAAAAGAATCTAGAAGAAGAATAGTTTGGATTTGATATCCCGCTTTATCACTATCCGAAGGAGTCTCAAAGCGGCTCACAATCTCCTTTCCCTTCCTCCCCCACAACAAACACTCTGTGAGGTGAGTGGGGCTGAGAGACTTCAGAGAAGTGTGACCAGCCGAAGGTCACCCAGCAGCTGCATGTGGAGGAGCGGGCAAGCGAACCTGGTTCCCCAGATTACGAGTCCACCGCTCTTAACCACTACACCACTACCCTGGTATTGGTGCAGCTCAGGGAGCAGAGAATATGGAGAAGTCATTCACATGGAAACAGGTTGGAGATGCACAGAGGAGGCAACAGAGAAGGGTCTGGGAACTAAGCCACATGAGGAACAGTTGAGGGAGTTGGGGATGTTTAGCCTGCAGAAGAGATTGAGAAGGGATAGGATAGCCACCTTCAAATATCTGAAAGGCTGCCACATGGAAGAGGGTAAGAGCTCTTCAGCAGTGGAACAGACACCCTCAGAAGGTGGAGGAGGACCCACCTTTCTAGGTTGTTTCTCAAGCAGAGATTGGATGGCCATCTGTCAGAGATTCTTCAGCACTGCAGAGGGTTGGACTAGATGACCCTGGGGTTCCCTTCCAATTCTATGAATCCTGACCTGGTTGACTGCCAGGGGGAAAAGGCTGCAGCTGTCAAGGCTGCTGAGGCCTCACCTGCTTAAAGAGGAAAAGGCTTCCATTCACTCATGGAGATAAAGGCAACGCAAACTGCTAACTGAGAGCCAGGCCCATTTAGCAGAGAGCGGCTTAGCAACACAGCCCCAAATCCACTTCTGACCCTGGGGCATGTTTGGGGGAGCTCAGTGGGTGTCTCCCCACTCCCTCCCACCAAACACCGCCCAAGGCCTGAAGGCCAAAAGACACACCCTTCCAGCCCATCTTGACACAAAAGTTCTGGAGAATTCTAGCCAGGAAGTAGAATCTCAAGGAACCAGCTGACTTTTTCATTGCACTTAATGATTCAAAATGAGTAGATGCTTCTATGAATTAATGAGGTGGAGTTTTTTTATAGGAATATCTCCCCCCCCCCAGGAGGTGGAGAAGTCCTCTTGATGGGCAGAAAGGAAGGACAACAAGTTTTAAAAGAAATACTCCAAAATCAGTTATCTGGCACCCAATGGTCTCCGTCCCCCCAATGTCCCAGCCTTGTCCCACCCCACGCATGTTCCTGAGCCACAAACCCCCCCGCGGCCACAGAGGCTGCCTGTCTTCAGCTCCATGTTTGGTGGCCGGCCGTTGTGAAATGACGAAGGAATCACTCGCAGAATGAGTGACTGGAAGGGCAGGTCATATTTAAATGCTGTTTTATTTACAGAAGATATAAAACAAATAAGAGTAATTGCATGGTTGCAGTGGGGTGCCTTTGATGATTTTTAATTCTATACAGAGTTATAATGCAGCGCTTCAAAAGAGGCTGCCATAAAAAATCATTAGATCAGCACAGGAAGAAAGCGGGGTGGTTAGCACTAGATTAATATTTGCATAATGTGCTTTTGTAGTCGTGATTTTAAGAATAGCACTTGGAGGACATAAACAGTGAGCTCAGTTTGATGGGGGTTCAGATTACTCTGCTAGGGAAGCACGCATCCAGAACTGCGCTGGAGCTACAGAGAAGGTCATAAGCCCAGGGACTCTCCCCTGCCAGAAGCAGGGGCCTCTCCAGAAGCCGGGGTGGTGGAGAAGGCATCCTCCAGGCATTGCGGCCTCCTCCTCCTCCTTGCCAGCCCATCCTCTGTGGTGCTTCTCATGAGGCCAGGACGTGCCACCAGCTCCTGAATCACAGCCTCTCTTTCGTGCGGCAGGCCTGAGCCACCGCCAACGCGCCTCTAAGCAGGTTTGATAAATGGGGTATCTATTTTTGGAAGATTCACGGGGTCTGGCTCTCTGAACATCCACGCGCGGCGGGAGAGGAAGCCCGTTTCTGACAGCTGAAACTGTCTGAGCAAACAGGGATGACCCAGCCCACAGAATGCGCAGGGAGGGCAGGCCAGGATACGCAGCTCGCCGCTTGGCCAGACGCAGGCTGCGGCAGACGTCCCAACCCCACGGGGCTTCACAAGGGCCAGAAGAGCATCGCAAGAGGCTGCTGGATCAGGCCAATGCCCCCTAGAGTCCAGCATGCTGCCCTTTCAGTGGCTGGTCGGATGCCTTTAGGAAACCAGCGAGCAGGATCAGAGCACTAGAGCAACTCTACGAATAAGTCTAATCCTCTTTCAAAGCCCTCCACCCTGGTGGCCATGACTGCCTCTTGTGGGAGGGAGTTCCACAGTTTATTTCCTTGACATCTGATGGGAGGGCGCCACCACTGAGAAGGCCCTCTGCCTGGTTTCCTGTAACTTCACTTCTCACAGTGAGGGAACCGCCAGAAGGCCCTCGGAGCTGGACCTCAGTGGATGATGGGGGTGGAGACACTCCTTCAGGTCTACAGGTATACACTCCTTCAGACGTCTGCTCTGCATGAAAGGCTCCCGGTTCATTCTTTGGCACCTCCAGGTAGGACTGGGAACATCCCTGGGCCGAAACCCTGGGGAGCTGCTGCCAGCCAGTGCAGGCAATACTGAGGGGTGAGGTGGACTCTTAACACCATTTCTTTGATCTGTCCCGAACCTCCCAAAATTCAGCTTCTCTGGATGCCCAGCAGTCCTAGTGTTATGAAGGAGAGCAGCTGTGCACTTTCTCTATGCCATGCCTAATTCTACAAGCTTCTGTCCTGTTCTCTCTTCCCTGCCTTTTCTCCAAACTGAAAGGGCCCACCAGGAAATCTGCCAAGGTTAGGAGGCCCCTCCCTCCTCAGGTGCCTCCCAGTCACTCCAAGGCCTCTGGGTCCAGCAGAGAAAGCGTTTGCTGATGGCTCAGCTGGAGGAGGAGGAGGAGAGCCTGCCCAGGCCAGCCACATGTCTGATGGGCACAAAGGATGATGGGGAGAGAAGCCGCTTGCCTGATGCCGGAGGCCTCAAAATAAACCTCTCTCCGAAAGGGAGGGGAGGAATTCCACAAAGGTAAAGATGAGCTGCCTGTTGAGGACACACAGACTCCGAGGGAATCTATTCTGAGCTCAGATGAAGAGCCTGCAATTTTCTAACTCAGAAATGGCTCCTAATTGTAGTGAGCAAAGGAAGTGTTGGAAACAGTCAGGGGGGCGGGGATGGCTTTTCCCTGAACACTTGCCAAGGAGGTGCTGATTGACACAGGAAGGAGGGCCCACCCCCTTTCCTGAAAAGCAGGGGAGAGCAAGGAGATGGAGGAGAGCTGGGGGGGGGGGTCACCTGAGAGCTTTGAATGTCAGGCGGTGGTGATTCACCCTCCAGACAAACAGTGCTGCTTCTTATAATGCCAGAGTGCAAATTCTCAAAGTCAGGACACCTGCTCAGCAGATGTGGAAACTCTTCTCTTTATTATTTCAGGCTTATAGTGAGAAGAAATGCCATGGAAACTGAGCCCCTGAGCAAGACAAGGGGCAGGTTCCAAGCCCCCTTCCACCCTCCTCCAAGATCAGCCACGACAGCTTTGCATCTGGCTGAAACCTAGACAGCCACTAGCCATCTTTGCAGACCATGAGTAGCCCCCACATGTTGATGGACTACTGTCATCCCTGCCTATGCTGTTTGGGGCTGATGAGTGTTGCAGTCATTGTGCATTTCATTGTACACAGGTTGTACATGGACAATCAAGGTATTATTATAATTAGTGCAACAATAGCAGAGGCCACATCGCAATGGCTTCCCTGAGCATGAACAAGCAGCGTAAACAGATGTAGCCACAGCCTGATTCCACGTGAGGCAGTTTGCTTGGTTCCTATGCTTCCTAGAGTGGTTAGTGTCAGACTGGTGTTAAGAGTCCACCTCACACCTCAGTATTGTCTGCACTGATGGACAGCAGCTCTCCAGGGTTTGGGCCCAGGGATGTTCCCAGTCCTACCTGGAGGTGCCAAAGAATGAACCGGGAGCCTTTGCATGCAGAGCAGACGCCTGAAGGAGTGTATACCTGTAGACCTGAAGGAGTGTCTCTACCCCCATCATCCACTGAGGTCCAGCTCCAAGGGCCTTCTGGCGGTTCTCTCATTGTGAGAAGTGAGGTTGCAGGGAACCAGGCAGAGGGCCTTCTCGGTGGTGGTGCCCGCCCTGTGGAACGCCCTCCCATCAGATGTCAAGGAAATAAACAACTATCTGACTTTTAGAAGACATCTGAAGGCAGCCCTGTTTAGGGAAGCTTTTAATATTTGATGAATTATTGTATTTTAATATTTTGCTGGAAGCCGCCCAGAGTGGCTGGGGAGGCCCAGCCAGATGGGCGGGGGTATAAATAATAAATTATTATAATATTATTATTATCTACCACCAAGAAAGGTGGTGGTCTTCTGTGGAGTGTTGGTCCACTATGTGCACACCTTAAAATTCATGTAATACCAGGATCTGGGAGACCCGGGTTGAAATCCTCCCCCCTCAACCGCAAAGCTCTCCCTTGGGTTGCCTCTCTCAGTGCAACCTGCTTCACAGGGTTGCTGTGAAGATAAAATGCAGGGAGAACGACATACACAGTCTTTCGCTCCTTGGAGGAAGGTGGGGTAGAAGCAGATGACAACCATCACAATAATAAATAATCACCGTCTTCCAAGACTCCTTGCAACTGACGTTTGCTGTCCTCAAGACCCAAACTCCAACCCCTTTTGCAGAAGCTGCAGCAAAACAGAGCCATCTATTTTGATAAATGAGCAGACCCCTCAAACAAGCCGGCTGCCTCTCTTGGCCATTTATCACCAGTGCCAGAACAGCCCTCCTTCCTCCCTCTCCTGCTTTGCCTGCCATCCCCTGCAGATTCTTCAGAAGTTTTGCGCTGAGCAAGCAGCCATATTGCTCTCCCTTCTTTAAGCAGAGGCTTGACAACCATATGTCAGGAGTGCTCTGATGGTGTTTCCTGCTTGGCAGGGGGTTGGACTCGATGGCCCTTGGGGTCTCTTCCAACTCTAGGATTCTATGATTCCCCATTCCCCACAGGTCTCGCTTGGCCATCCGAAGAAGGAGAGCCTTGGCTGAGCAAGGCAACCTGCCACAGTGGACCAGGAGGCTGGAGAAGGCTTTGCGCTCCCCCTCCCAGGATTCCCAAGCAAACATCCTCCTCCCTCCAAGCACTGCACCCCATGCAGCATCAATAGGACTCTGAGAGAGTCAGTGTGCTGTAGTGGGGAGAGGGCCAGACTGGGACTTGGGAGAGAGCAGGGTTCAAATCCCCACTGAGCCACTCAGCTCATAGGGTGGGTGGGGAACGCAGTCCCTGCCTCTCAGCCTATCCTACTTCGCAGGGTCATTGTGAAGATTAAATGGGGAGCAGGAGAACAATGTACACCACTTGGAGCTCCTTGGAGGAAAAAAATATGAAGTATAAATGCAACAAATAAACAAACAAACACTGCCCTGGTCCCCTTTCGTGGGGCAGCCCATGGTCTGAACACCTGCCCCATGTCCACCCACAGGGTTTGGGCCACCAAAGGCCCTTCTCCCAAGAGAACTGGCCTTCCAAGACAGACAGATGTGCAGGACCCTCGAATGGCACAGCTGGTTGCTCAATCAACCAATCCATCCATCTGTTTGCCTCTTTTCCACACAAAAAATCATGCTCAAAGCAGCTTACGGTTTGCCTTCCTTTGAAAGTCACCCTGCTTCACCTCGAGGAAAGGCCCTCGTGGTTCAGGGGCAGAGCATCTCCTTCCAGACAGAAGGTCCTGGGGAGTCAACAGCTTCTGCCCAAAGCCCTGGAGCACCTCTGCAGTGCAGACAGGACTGAGCTTGCCTGACTCCATACAAGGCAGGTCTCTCTCCCTCTGCCCCTTCCTGCAGTGAGAAAGCAGGACGCGCCCTACTCCTTCACCTTCCCTCAGCTGAGCAGGCACCTTGCAAAGGTAACGCTGACCCTGCAAGATGAGGAGACCTCCACACAAGAGGTCTCCAAGCGAGAGACCCAACTGCACCTCTGCTCTGTGCCATGGAAGTCCACACAGAGAGGGCCACATTCCACTCTGCACTGACCCTGCACCTTGGTCAGAAGGCAGGAGGAGCCCCCAGCCCATGTGGTGGGCTACACTGGGGTAAATGGCCAGCCAGAGGGACTTCTGGGGACCTCTTTCATAGCTCCACAATATAGAAGTCTGGTAGCCACATCAGCAGAAGGCGACGCTCTCCTCATCCATGAACAGACAGCCTCTGAGTCACCAGAGCTGCATCTCACCTACTGAGTGGCCTACAGACCCTCAGCCACCCCCTTCCCCTTGGCCAGAGGATCAGCCCCTCTCCCCTTCCAGTTAACCACACAAGATGAAAGCAGAGGGGAGGGGAGGCAGGAGGAGGAGATGTGCTAATTGCAGGTGGGAATCAACCCAAATTAAGTATATTTGGAATGCACAGCCACAAAAAGCCCACACAGGTGAGGGAGGGAAGCGAAAGCCACATTCGCAGACTCACAGAATTGTCGGGTTGGAAGGGGACCCAGAGGTCATCTAGGCCAACCCCATGCAATGCCAGAGAGAAGGACCGAGAGAGGGGACGGGGCCAGAGGGCGGAGGCTGGACGAGGGCACCCAGAGGAGTGCAGAAGGCCAGCAGGAAGAGCCTTGACCTTTCAAGGTGGGCAAAATGGCAGGAAGGGAGAGGCGGGACTTCCGGGTCTTAGCTGCTACTTCCGCAAGTCCCCAAAGGCTCAAACCAAGAGAGGAAAAGGCAGCCCCAAACAGCATCTCTCCAGGAAGCAAAGCTTCGTTTACGGAACCCGGAGAAGTATTCTGCCATATTATATTAGCACAGAAGTATTTGCGTGGGCAGCAATGACCTTTTCCTGCTTCGCTGAAATGCCCGTTGCGGGAAGCGCATCAGTGATGGAAGGGATCTTTCTCTTTGCTCCCGAGGAGGATGCGGAAGACAGAGGCTCCCAGAAGCCCCATGGGGCCAGCCCCACAGTGCAGCCAGTGTGCAGGAGTGCAGGGTAGTTAGTGCATGGGGACTCCCCCTGCCCCTGGGGGGCACCCTGCTCACTGAGGCAGACTCTCTCAGGGCCATTGCAGGCACCAAAGGCTCACCCCAATACCACCCTCTCTACTTGGGGTGCTGCTGCCTTGACCAGAGCTCAGCAGGGAGCCAAGGAGGCCACAGGCAGTGAGTCTTACCCTGGCCAGCATCAGCCTGAGAAAGGAGCTTTGGAGTCCCACCAGAAGGAGGTCCACAAGGAATGGGGGGGGGGTTGTCCTAAGCCACAAGCCACTCTCCCACTCTCCCACTCCAACCGGCCAGAGGGCTATGGGGTCATCACCAGCCGCACAGCAGGAGCATTGCAGCTCTTCCAGCGCCACGTCAGCAGCAAACAGGAGCTCTGCCTGCGCAACATCACTCTTGAGAGGTTCAACAGCACTTCCAAGGACTTCAGCAGAGGGGCCTAACCCTGGAGCTCTGACCACTGGACCCCTCTCCCCTAAAGCAGGACTCCATCCCTCCACAGGACACCCCTTGGCGGGAGAGACACACAGACACAGAGTCGGGGACACCCCAGGAGGGGCGCACGGGGGGGGGGCGGGTGGGATCTTCGCTTCCCCAGAGCAGGAGAGGCCGGCGAGGCTCTCTAGCTCCCCCCACCGGCAGCCCGCGAGGAAGGCAGCGGCAAGCACTTCCCCTCCTCCCCTCAGACAACTGGACCATTTGCTTCCGCGCATCTCTTTTGCACCCTTCTCTCTCTGGCCTGGAAGGAAGCACGTGACGCTTCGAAATGGCTCCGCGCGCCAGCTCCGCCAAGCACCTTCGCCCAGCAGGTTCGAGCCCCGAAGGCGGCATCTGCAGGCAGGCCGGGAGGGACCTCCGACGGTCAGCAGAGCCGTTGCTGCTGGTCCTTAGCTGGGCGGACTGCTGGTCTGACTCGGTCTTCCGCAGCCTGAATGGCGCCGAGGAGCCCCCGCCGCGAGGTCTGGGTTCTCTTCCAGAACCTGGGAAGCTGCTCCCCCGGAGAAACACCCGAGGAGTGTCCGGGGCGCCGCCTGCAGCTCCTCCTCCCGTCCTGCTCCCCGAATAAAGGGTCGAGAAGCCCACCTGGAACCCCCTCCCTCCGGCGGGGCAGGGATGCGGCGGCGGAGAGCGACCCCTGACGGGGCGGGCGAGTCCCCAAGCTTCCCGCGGGCGCCGCCCTCGTCTCCTCCCGAGGAGGCCTCGGCCTGGAAACTCCAGCTCCGGCAGCTCCGCTTTCTCTGCCCACCAAAATCAGACGGCCGACTCGGAAGCAGGACCGCCTCCGACAACGACCCTCCAGCGCACCCGCCCCAGTCAGACGGAGGCTTCCCCAACTGTGGGGGGCGAGCGAAGCCGGGGCGCCCCCTCGGAGCTCGCCTCGCCTTTCCAGGCGGCTGCGGAGCGCAGATTGGGCCCGTCCTTGGCGCCGCCGGGCGGGTGCCGAGCCAGGACGGAGCGCAGGACCCTCGAGCCGGGCCGGGCCAGGAAGGGGGCGCCGCCTTGGTAGAAGTCAAGGTTGCCGTGGCTGCAGCGAGCAGGTCGCCGGCTCTCGGCTCCGGGAGGGGCGGGCCGCTTAAGCCAAGCCTTGAGCACGGGAGGCGGAACGGAAAACACGGAGCGCCCCCCACCCGCAACACGCAAGCCCCCGTGGGGGGGGCGGTTCTTGCGGGGCCCGGAGCCAGCGGCAAACTTCCCTGGGGCGCAGCCTGCTGCCTCCGGGGTGCTGAAACGGCGTTCTCCCCACGCCTGCGCTGCAGCGGAGCCTCGCTCGTCCGGGGCGTGGGGGACATAAGCCAGCGCCGCCGGGCAGGGCGAGGAAGCGTGGGCGCTTCTCTCGTGGGGGGGGGGGATCCCTCCGCTCATGGCCGCCTGCCCCGCCTCGGGGCAGAGCGGTAGGATGCAAGCGCTGGCCAATTTCGAGGCGATTTCGAGCCGGGGAGGAAGGGGCCCCTGCCCAGCAGCCGCGAGTGCCCCCCCCCCATGTAGCCGCGCCCTCTTACCTGGCCCCACGGCCTCCCTCGGGAGCGGCGCCGTCCCTGCTGCTGCTGCTGCTGCCGCCCCTCCCCGGCTGCTGCTCCTGGGGGCTCCGCGGCGGCGGCTCCGGCTCGGTTGGCCATGCGCCCGTCGGCGGCTCCTCCTGTCCGCCTGCCGGGGCCGCGGCGGGCGTCGCTCAGTCGGCGGGGCCGGAGGGCGGCTCCTCCATCCGGGCGCGTCCCCTGCCCCCTCGCCCCGTGGCCCGGCCGCGCCTTGCCCGCTCCGCCGTCCTAGTCCTGCTCGCCCGCGTCGGAGCGCGGCTCGGCTGCCGGCGTCGCGGAGGCGGCGGTGGCTCCTCCTCTCCTCTCCCCCCACCGCCAAAGCCGAGCAGGCGCCGTAGCCCCGGCTCGGCCATGCCCGCTGGGGGGAGCCTCTCCGCCGTCAGGAACCGGCCAGCTCCGGGAGCGCCCCTCGACCCCCGCGCGCCCCCTTCCCTGGCGTTGCCTCGCCTGCTTTTTGGCTCCCGAGAGCGGAGCGGGGATGCCCTTTGGCGCAAGACGGGGGCGCCGGGCGCGCTTCTCTCCGTAATGCCGCCGGGCAGCCGAGGGCTGGGGTGGGGCGCTGAGGGCTGCTTCGGCTTTCCGGGGCACTTGGGGCGCTGGTTGCCCCCAGAGGGCGCGGAGGGCCAACCTGACTGTCGGGAGATGGTCTCTGCCTCTTGCGCCCCGCTCTCCAGCCGGCTGCGGACACACCGCGCCTCCACTGCGCTCCCATTGCCAAGCCCCCTGCCCCGGGGACGAGACGGGTCCTCTGCCCGTCTACTAAGGGAACCCACCTTTTGGGGAGAGAGTGCCTGATGGGGCTTGGTAGTTTTGACTGGTTTACATTCTTCGCGCTGCATTTTTGTCAACCGCAAGCCGGGGCCGTGTTTCTGCAGGTCCAAGGCTGTCCAGACGACATGACCACCCCCTCCCCCTCCCGGCGTCGCTGATGTGGACCAAAGAAAAGGAAAGCTGCGCATTTGGTTTGGCTGCAGGAGTTGCCGAAAGGAAACGGTTGTAAATGGTTTTAAATAAAGTGAGCGATCGGGAAGCGACGCTCCCTTCCCCTCAGGGCGCTCCGCTCTCCTGAGAGCAGTTCAGTTCATAATTTTATTGTTCTAGCCAAAGGCCATGACAAACCTTGTATTAAGCAATATTGTCAATAAAATAATATGGAGCAGGCATCCATAATATAAAAATGCATAATGTACCATAGACTGCCAAATTCCTGAGCATTAAAACAGTTTCTCTTGTGCATCTCTGACAGCTCCAATTCCAATGTTATTTTGCCTTTCTAAAATCCAGTTTACCAACATCCATGAGGTAAGAGAGAGAAATTACTAGAGACGCCAAAATGCTGTCCAGCTTGACTTCAGATCAAACCCCCTGATCACCACAACAATTTATAGTGATTTTATCTAACTCCCTTTTTCCTGTCCCCCCCCCCCCCGCAGCCAAAGCATAGAGGGCCACTCTGTGTAAAGAAGCTATTATTCTGACTCAAAAGAAATGGGGTCATTTCTGCTGGGGTATGCCTGCTTGCTTGGGCGAACAAAGATTTCAGACTCTCATCTCTTGGATCTCTCTATAAGGGGCAGGCTGACAGATCGTGAGCGATGTCTTCCACCTGAGGTTGACCACAAATACTGTCTGCGTGCTGGATCTTGTAGTGGCCGTCCAAGGCGGTACTTGAAACCCAGCTCAGTAAAGGCATTTCTTAAGGAAAGTGGTGAGAGTTTGTCAGATAACTAGCTCTAAAATGCTCTGCCCTCAAGACTGGTTACCAAGGGGAAAATTACCGTATTTTTCGCACGATTGGACGCACCGGACCATAGGACGCGCCTAGTTTTTTGGGGGGGAAATAAAGGAAAAAAATTTTCCCTTTATTTCCCCCCCAAAAGCAGGTCAGGGAAACCGAACCAGGTCGAGGAACAGCGGGATAGTGGCGCTGCGCCTCCCTGCTGTCCCCCGAGCTTGTGGGGCTGGCTGATGTCTGCCTAGCGCGCGGGGCGCTCTGCTTCAGGGCGCCCTACCCGCCGGGCGGCAGGCTGCTATCCGCAGCTTGGGGAGCCTTGTGGGGAACTGCTGCAGGGCTCCCCACGCTGCGGATGTATGCCTGGCGCGAGGGGCGCTCTGCTTCAGGGTGCCCCACCCGCCGGGCGGCAGGCTGCTATCCGCAGCGTGGGGAAGCTTGCGGGGAGCTCCTGCAAGGGTCCCCATGCTGCGGATGTGTTCCCAAAGCGCCGGGAGCTCTGCTTTCAGGGCGCCCGACGCTCCGGGAAGCAGGCTGCTATCCGCAGCCTAGACACGGCTAGCGGAGCGCTAATCCCGAAGCTTGGGGCGTGCGGAGCTCAGCGTGCCCCAAGCTTCTGGGCGCCGGCAAGGTCTCCGCTAGCCCTGGGAGAGCCCCGCGACGTCGCGGGGCTCTCCCAGGGCTAGCGGAGACCTTGCCAGCACCCAGAAGCTTAGGGCGCGCTGAGCTCCGCACGCCCCAAGCTTCGGGATTAGCGCAGTGGTCCGCTAGCCCTGGGAGAGCCGCGCGACGTCGCGGGGCTCTCCCAGGGCTAGCGGAGACCTTGCCAGCACCCAGAAGCTTGGGGCGCGCTCAGCTCCGCACGCCCCAAACTTCGGGATTAGCGCAGTGGTCCGCTAGCCCTGGGAGAGCCGCGCGACGTCGCGGGGCTCTCCCAGGGCTAGCGGAGACCTTGCCGGCACCCAGAAGCTTGGGGCGTGCTGAGCTCCGCACGCCCCAAGCTTCGGGATTAGCGCAGTGGTCCGCTAGCCCTGGGAGAGCCGCGCGACGTCGCGGGGCTCTCCCAGGGCTAGCGGAGACCTTGCCGGCACCCAGAAGCTTGGGGCGTGCTGAGCTCCGCACGCCCCAAGCTTCGGGATTAGCGCAGTGGTCCGCTAGCCCTGGGAGAGCCGCGCGACGTCGCGGGGCTCTCCCAGGGCTAGCGGAGACCTTGCCGGCACCCAGAAGCTTGGGGCGTGCTGAGCTCCGCACGCCCCAAGCTTCGGGATTAGCGCAGTGGTCCGCTAGCCCTGGGAGAGCCGCGCGACGTCGCGGGGCTCTCCCAGGGCTAGCGGAGACCTTGCCGGCACCCAGAAGCTTGGGGCGTGCTGAGCTCCGCACGCCCCAAGCTTCGGGATTAGCGCAGTGGTCTGCTAGCCCTGGGAGAGCCGCGCGACGTCGCGGGGCTCTCCCAGGGCTAGCGGAGACCTTGCCGGCACCCAGAAGCTTGGGGCGCGCTCAGCTCCGCACGCCCCAAACTTCGGGATTAGCGCAGTGGTCCGCTAGCCCTGGGAGAGCCGCGCGACGTCGCGGGGCTCTCCCAGGGCTAGCGGAGACCTTGCCGGCACCCAGAAGCTTGGGGCGTGCTGAGCTCCGCACGCCCCAAGCTTCGGGATTAGCGCAGTGGTCCGCTAGCCCTGGGAGAGCCGCGCGACGTCGCGGGGCTCTCCCAGGGCTAGCGGAGACCTTGCCGGCACCCAGAAGCTTGGGGCGTGCTGAGCTCCGCACGCCCCAAGCTTCGGGATTAGCGCAGTGGTCCGCTAGCCCTGGGAGAGCCGCGCGACGTCGCGGGGCTCTCCCAGGGCTAGCGGAGACCTTGCCGGCACCCAGAAGCTTGGGGCGTGCTGAGCTCCGCACGCCCCAAGCTTCGGGATTAGCGCAGTGGTCCGCTAGCCCTGGGAGAGCCGCGCGACGTCGCGGGGCTCTCCCAGGGCTAGCGGAGACCTTGCCGGCACCCAGAAGCTTGGGGCGTGCTGAGCTCCGCACGCCCCAAGCTTCGGGATTAGCGCAGTGGTCCGCTAGCCCTGGGAGAGCCGCGCGACGTCGCGGGGCTCTCCCAGGGCTAGCGGAGACCTTGCCGGCACCCAGAAGCTTGGGGCGTGCTGAGCTCCGCACGCCCCAAGCTTCGGGATTAGCGCAGTGGTCCGCTAGCCCTGGGAGAGCCGCGCGACGTCGCGGGGCTCTCCCAGGGCTAGCGGAGACCTTGCCGGCACCCAGAAGCTTGGGGCGTGCTGAGCTCCGCACGCCCCAAGCTTTGGGATTAGCGCAGTGGTCCGCTAGCCCTGGGAGAGCCGCGCGACGTCGCGGGGCTCTCCCAGGGCTAGCGGAGACCTTGCCGGCACCCAGAAGCTTGGGGCGTGCTGAGCTCCGCACGCCCCAAGCTTCGGGATTAGCGCAGTGGTCCGCTAGCCCTGGGAGAGCCGCGCGACGTCGCGGGGCTCTCCCAGGGCTAGCGGAGACCTTGCCGGCACCCAGAAGCTTGGGGCGCGCTCAGCTCCGCACGCCCCAAACTTCGGGATTAGCGCAGTGGTCCGCTAGCCCTGGGAGAGCCGTGCGACGTCGCGGGGCTCTCCCAGGGCTAGCGGAGACCTTGCCGGCACCCAGAAGCTTGGGGCGTGCTGAGCTCCGCACGCCCCAAGCTTCGGGATTAATGCAGCGCTCCGCTAGCGGTGGGAGAGCTGGGTCTCCCTCTGCTAGCAGATAGCTTCCTGAAGCCTGGAGAGCGAGAGGAGTCGGTGCGCACCGACCCCTCTCACTCTCCAGGCTTCAGCGAAAGCCTGCATTCGCTCCATAGGATGCACACACATTTTCCCTTGCTTTTTAGGAGGGAAAAAGTGCGTCCTATGGTGCGAAAAATACGGTAAGTGTTTTTAATTAGGTGCAGGTCCCTTTTCGATTCTATCCAGAAGAGCCAATCCCATAGTTGACACTCAAGGTCAAAGCAGATTTCAATTCCGGAAAATAATAATAGTCTAATACTTCTTGATGAGCTGCTTCCCAGAGTTGGTTATCACCCAATTCCATATAGCCAAACTGCATGCAAATGCTCAATAGGCATAGTAAAGGTAAAGGGACCCCTGACCGTTAGGTCCAGTTGCGGACGACTCTGGGGTTGCGGCGCTCATCTTGCTTTATTGGCCAAGGGAGCCGGCGTACAGCTTCCAGGTCATGGGGCCAGCATGACAAAGCCGCTTCTGGCGAACCAGAGCAGCGCACGGAAACGCCGTTTACCTTCCCACCAGAGTGGTACCTATTTATCTACTTGCACTTTGAGGTGCTTTCGAACTGCTAGGTGGACAGGAGCAGGGACCGAGCAACGGGAACTCACCCCATCATTGCGGGGATTTGAACCGCCGACCTTATGATCGACAAGCCCAAGAGGCTCAGTGGTTTAGACCACAGCGCCAGCCAGGTCCCTTAATAGGCATAGTAAAAAAAATTAAAATATACTTTAACCGAACACAGTCTGCTCTTGTCTTAATTGTTGGCCACTCTGATTCTGTATGAAGAAGAGCTGCTGATATTCTTGATGGCAGAGAGTACAGCTTCTGAGAGAAATTATTCTGCACAGTTTCCAAAACGTTGATGGAGTTTGTATCAGAGCCCCAGATTTCGACACCATAGAGCATTTGAGGAAGCACTTTGCTACCAAATATATTTAGGGTAGGTTCAATCAGCTGCCCTCCCTTATTGTTACAGAACTTCATTGAGGCCTCTGTGGTCCTATGTGCTTTGACTTTTACCGCCTCCATATGACGCTTCCTAGGGAGGGTTTCACTAAATGTATCTAAAGGAGCAACTCTGTTCTACAGCTTGCTAATCTAAGCATCATTGATACCTAGGACTGTGTGTGCCAAAAATCACCATCTTGGTTGTGGAGTAATTTATAGTTAGGCTTTCCTGTTTACAGTACATGCTGGACATCTCTAAGAAATCTCTGACACCCAATCAGGAAAGACACAGGAGCACTGAAACCTGATGTATCTGCATACATCGAGAGAGAGGTTCTTTCTGTTCCTAGTGACTGGAGAGGGGACGTTTACATTGGCTAAATATGGCATCAAACCATTAATATAATGTTGAAAACAGTGGCAGCCAGAACGCAACCTTGCTTCACCCCTCATGGCATCAGCCCCTTAAAAGCATCAGACATAACACCATTCAGACCTACTCTGACCCTCATTTGTGTATTGCTGCGTATAGTTCTTGGATCAATAGCAGAAGCCGATGGTCGATGTCAGCAATTTGAAATTTCTCTCACCGTCTGCTTCAAGTAATAGAGTCGAATGCAGCAGAAAGATCAATAAGAGGCTACATAAAGATTATTCTTAATATTCCTGGCATACTTCCTTATAATATGGTTCAGAGTAAAACATGGATCAACGATACTGCGTCCCAATCTGAATCCCGCTTGTTCTTTATGATTAATGTCATTTTGCAACCAGTTGGATAATTTTTGAGAGAGATGCCGTGTATATAACTTTGAGGAGATGTCTAACAAGCTAATTGGCCAATAGTTTTGTGGATCCTTCCAATCCCATTTTGTATAAATTGGGAAGATGATACTAGTTTTCCATTCCGACAGCATAGGGCCAGTCGGGATAGGCCTCCACCAGCCCATCTCTTCCTTATGGAACTCAGAGGAAAGCATATCTTCTCCAGGGCCAAGAAATAAGGACCTGTAGCTCACTGGAAGGACAGATCCTGAAGCTGAGGCTCCAAGACTTTGGCCACCTCATGAGAAGAGAAGACTCCCTGGAAAAGACCCTGATGTTGGGAAAGATGGAGGGCACAAGGAGAAGGGGACGACGGAGGGCGAGATGGTGGGACAGTGTTCTCGAAGCTACCAGCATGAGGGAGGCAGTGGAAGACAGGAGGGCCTGGCGTGCTCTGGTCCAGGAGGTCACGAAGAGTCGGACACGACTAAACGACTGAACAACAAAAGTTCTTGCAAGAAGCTGGTTGCCATTCCAGTAGGTTTGAGAAATCCTCACACGCTGCTGGCCCATGCGATTGCCCAGACTGACCACCAAATATGTTGGAGAAATGTTTTCTTTGCATTGGCTATCCAGCGACTCAGGTACGTTGACTGTGTGTGGTTATGAATTGTAGAAGTCATCAAATAGGGCCTGAGCGAGTTCTGTGACAATTTGCTGGAAGACACCCACAAATTTTGGAGATTTGCTGTTAAAAAGATGATGTGAGCTCACCAGTGGGTGCCATGGGGTGAACGAGTGCCGTGGAATAGAACCTGGGGGGAGGGCCCTTCATTTAAAATGTGTGGGTGCCCAGGAACCCAGGGTCCCACATACCGTATTGGCCTGAATATAAGCCGCACTCCCCCCCCCAAATTCCGACCATGAAAAATTAAATAGTGGCTTAAATTAGCGACCTTACAAAAATTGGCTTTCACAATATCGCTGTAGGGTTTTCTTCTGCGTTTGCCATTTGCTGGTGTGAGTGCCTGTGGAATTTTAAGGGAGTGGCTTACATTCGGGTACTCTCTGTTCCCCCCTTGAATTTTAAAGGTACAGCTTATTTGCGGGTGCGGCTTATATTTGGGCCAATACGGTAGTTGATACCTTTGATTGCTACCCAGTGTCTCTTTAGCATCCCTGCCGAATCTGTGACACCATTTCAGTCTTTTCCTGCCTGTTTTTCTCCAGGCAGATTCCGCTGTAGATATACAGCGGAATCAGAGGAAATAGGGTCACTGATATTGGAAAATGAGTGCACACTGTTCGTCCGCTCACTGAAAAGTGTTCACAAAAGCAAAGAATGAAGGAGAGAGTGTTATGGTGTGAGAGAAGTAATGCCTAAGAGGTGGGCACTGAATGAGGGGCTGGTGGTGCAGCCACACGCCTTCCGACCCCCACCCACCCACCCATTAGAGAAGCAGCAGGCCGGGGGGGCTTCAGCACACAGACGCTTGCCCAGCCCCACTGCTGAGGACGGACTTCCCTTGATCTGAGCACTGGACTTCTGTCGGTGCAGCCTGTTGCGTTCCGAAGGCAAAGGAAGGATTGGACCCTGATTAATAAAATACACACAAGGCTTGGCCAGCAAGACTCTGGGAGGAAGTGCCAATAATAATCCGCCACACCCTGGCCCAGCTCCCTTTTATTAACAAAAGAACTTTTAACACAGCACTTGTAAGAACCAATCAGATTTCCTCTGAGCATTTCCAAAAAAAAACCTACCAGGTGAGTACAAAGTTAGATCAGAGAAATCCTTTTAACTACAAAGACTACTTTGAGCATGCATACATTTTTCAGGGTAAATAAAACAGGAATCAAGGAGGAATGCATTTAGCAACACGCGGCCACCTCAGTAGCCTAGCTTTTGAGCTGCTGCATCACACTGCTGGCTTCAAGCTTCACATGGGCCAAGAGCAGCAGCAGAAAAACAAGCTAATGCTATTCTAGGCTGTGTTAAATAACTTTCTGGTGGGCTGCTCTCTGGTAGAATGGGCTTCCTTGGCAGGTGGTGGGCTCTCATTCCTTGGAGAGTGAATGGCCATCCTGCATTGCAACAAGGGTTGAGCCAGATGACCCCTGAGGGTCCTTCCTGTTGTTGCAGGACCCCCCCCCCAATCATTCAGTTTGTACAAACGCGACACACACACACACACGACATACACGACGCTTCTGTTATAAATTCATAGAAAATCAGCCGTACATCGGATCTGTGCCATTCCACTTTTATTTTACACCATGAAGGAAGGACTATCAAAGGGGGAAGGAAGGAAGGAAGGAAGGAAGGAAGGAAGGAAGGAAGGAAGGAAGGAAGGATGGATCCTGGAAGGAAGAACAGCAAAAGAGGCTTGAGCCGAGGGGTCATCCTCTTTTCTTTTGGCCTTAGGCCCACCCCCGGCCAGCCGTCCATTGTCCTCCCTGGCCAAGGGCGGGTCAAAGGCCAGCTCAAGCAGGTAGGTGGCACCTGCCCAGGTGAGCCCCACTCGGTGCCGCAAACCCCGCCCACCTGTGGGGAAGGGAGGGCAGATAGACTTGACACAATGCAGCCATAATCCCCCAAGCCCACAGTGAGGCCTACCCAGTTGGCATGCCAACCTTGATGGTCCTGGACAGAAGACCATCACACTCACAAAGGACCTGCATATGGAAGTTGATTCAGAGGGACTGAAACAAAGGACAGTGACCAGCCCTTCCCTCTGGGGGCAGGAAACAGGGAACTCCCCTTTGTCCTCAGGAATGTAATCATGGGGAGGGGGAAAGGAGGAACCGGACAGGTGACAAGACACTCAGGTTACCACCACAACTCCTCCCTCAACCCCTCCTCTTTGTGATGTGTCAATGATGTAGTCGTGATGTAGTTATGATGTAATCTTAGGGGTGTAACATGGGGGATTAGCAACTAATAAAAGTTTGGGGTCTTCTTTTGTTCGGGGCCTCCATCTTGTTCCACCTGGTGGCAGGTGGGAGTCCTGTAGCGACAGTCTTCAGTAAAGACTAAGCCTACTGGCTGCTGTTTTGCTCTGGTATTCCTGGCTGGGGTCCTTGTTTTTTGTCCAAGGGAGCCCTCAGATTTCTCCGTTAACACTGTTCTACAATCCTATGACTCCACACTCGCACTCCAACCCACTTGAGCCAAGTATCAGAGGGATTCTGGCCTTCCTGGGCTCCCAGCCTTGTCCACACGCTTCTCTGGCTTTGTGGCACCTGCCTGCACCCCCAACAGCCCTTTGATGTTCTGGGAATCTGCGCATGGTAAACGCTAATCACTTCTCGGCCAGCGGCTTCCCCTGAGCTGGAGCTGCTGTCAAACCTGGGCAGAGCTGAGGTGCTTCTGCCTAGCCTCCTAAATTCTGGTTAAACACTCATTTTCTGTCAGGAGTCGGGCAGGGCTGGGCTGGAGGGAATCCAGCTCAGCAGATCCATCCACCTGGCTGCTAGCAGGACCTGCAAGCCAGCCGTCTCCATGGCATCCTGATGGTTCATTGTGAGGGCAGCTCTGCCATTGGCAGCTGTGTTGCAAGGGAGGGCTGGGGGAGGCCAGGCCTTTTCCTGTGGGCTGTTGCCTTCCTTGTGGGGCTCAGTGTCTGGGGAGGGCAAGAGGGAAGGGGAAGATGACTTGCCTGGAGGGGGTGGGAGCAGGAGGTCCATCTAGAACCTTCTCCCTGTGCTGTCTGATTCCCAACCCAACCCCCTGCAACATCCATGCCTTGGTCAAACCACCCCTGGATTCCTTTGTCCAGTTGTGGGAGGTTACTGAGAAGCTGGAAGGTGTGCAGAGGAGGGCAGCCAAGGTGAACAAGGGTCTGGAAACAAAGCCTGATGAGGAACAGTCGAAGGAGCTGGGTGCGTTTAGCCTGGAAGAGAGGTGACTGAGAGGAGATAGGAGACCCACCTTCAAATATATCAAGGGCTGCCACGTGCAAGATGGAGCAAGTGTGTTTTCTCCTCCTCTGTCAATTTTAAAATATCATTTTAAAGTAAAGGCCTGAGTTTGGTAAGGATCCTGTTAGGTTTCTGCCATGCATTGTAAGTGGAGCATTTGGAAGCTTCCAGTGGGTCAGGATACAGTGGGGAGGTCAACACCACTACCACTCAGTGGATTTGTAACTGGCTGACTGACCGAACCCAAAGGGTGCTCATCAATGGTTCCTCTTCATCCTGGAGAAGAGTGACTAGTGGGGTGCCACAGGGTTCTGTCTTGGGCCCGGTCTTATTCAACATCTTTATCAACGACTTGGATGATGGACTCAAGGGCATCCTGATCAAATTTGCAGATGACACCAAACTGGGAGGGGTGGCTAACACCCCAGAGGACAGGATCACACTTCAAAACGACCTTGACAGATTAGAGCAGTGTTTCCCAACCGGTGTTCCGCGGCACACTAGTGTGCCGTGAGACACCGGCTGGTGTGCCGTGGGAGGGAGGCGGGCGAGAGGCGGCGGCGAGAGGCGGCGGCGGCGAGGATCCGCGTCGAGCCGGGGGCGGCTCCGCGGTGGTGGTGCCGAGCGGCGGGGCAGCGCGCGCAAAAGGGAGGAGCGCGAGACAGCGGAGGAGGAGGAGGCCGGCATGTCCGGGCAGCAGCAGCAACAGCAGCAGCAGCAACTCCCGGCGACGGCTCCTCCTCCGCCCGCTATCGCAGCCGCCGCCGCCTCAGCTGCCGCCGCCGCCTCAGCTGCCCTCGCTCTGCTGCCTCCTCCCACCCCGGCAAGGGGGAGGGAAAAAACGTTCACTTTTGTGCGTCCCTCCCGGCGTGACGCTGCGCGCTGACGTCACGGGGCGGGGCTTTAATGGTGGTGTGCCGCGAGATTTTTTTCCGGTAAGCAGGTGTGCCGTTGCCCAAAAACGTTTGGGAAACACTGGATTAGAGAACTGGGCCAAAACAAACAAGATGAACTTTAACAGAGAGAAATGTAAAGTATTGCACTTGGGCAAAAAAAATGAGAGGCACAAATACAAGATGGGTGACACCTGGCTTGAGAGCAGTACATGTGAAAAGGATCTAGGAGTCTTGGTTGACCACAAACTTGACATGAGCCAACAGTGTGACGCGGCAGCTAAAAAAGCCAATGCAATTCTGGGCTGCATCAATAGGAGTATAGCATCTAGATCAAGGGAAGTAATAGTGCCACTGTATTCTGCTCTGGTCAAACATCACCTGGAGTACTGTGTCCAGTTCTGGGCACCACAATTCAAGAAGGACGCTGACAAACTGGAACGTGTCCAGAGGAGGGCAACCAAAATGGTCCAAGGCCTGGAAACGATGCCTTATGAGGGAGCTAAGGGAGCTGGGCATGTTTAGCCTGGAGAAGAGGAGGTTAAGGGGTGATATGATAGCCATGTTCAAATATATAAAAGGATGTCACATAGAGGAGGGAGAAAGGTTGTTTTCTGCTGCTTCAGAGAAGCGGACACGGAGCAATGGAGCCAAACTACAAGAAAGAAGATTCCACCTAAACATTAGGAAGCACTTCCTGACAGTAAGAGCTGTTCGACAGTGGAATTTGCTGCCAAGGAGTGTGGTGGAGTCTCCTACTTTGGAGGTCTTTAAGCAGAGGCTTGACAACCATATGTCAGGAGTGCTCTGATGGTGTTTCCTGCTTGGCAGGGGGTTGGACTCGATGGCCCTTGTGGTCTCTTCCAACTCTATGATTCTATGACACCCTGCATACCTAAGGATTGGCCAGGTTGTCCCCTGCCAGGTGCGCCAGAGGGGCACAAAAATTTCACCTCTCCACTCCACTGAGCCAGAATGCCAGGAGCCAGCCCACCTGTCCACGTTCTCTCCTTGCCAAGGGCACAAGGGAGCCTAGGTACGCCTCTGACTGCATGTGAGACATGAGTTGTTCCACCTGGCTGAGGTTCCCTCTGCCTCCCCCCACCCTGCTGCTAAATCCCCCCTCCTGGTATCTTCCAACAGAAGTAGCCAAGAGGAGCTCTGTAGCTGGATCTGGCCCTAAAAGCCCACCCAGCCCTCCTCTCCCCCTCCTCTCCCTCCCAGCTTCTTTCTCTTCCTCCTCCTCCTGTGTGCTGACTATTCATCCACTTGATTTAAGGGGGGGCTCTCTTCCCTTTCCACAGCTCTTCCTGTGCCACCTGCACAGGCTGCCCCACCCCCACCCCAATCCTCCTGGGTCTTGCACGAGTTCTTGAGAGATTATTTCCCCACCTCCCTGCTTGCGGGTATCTCAGCATTCCCAGAGAATCAGGTTGCACAGCTAGCTTGCTGCTGATAAAGGCGAGGCATAAACCTTGCAAGGGTTTGGGGAGGGGGTGTCCCTGTGAGTAAAGAGGGGGCCTTTGTGTTGGGGGGCAGAGAGGCGCTGGCAGAGCATTTCCTCAAGAAGCAGCTGCTTCTTAGAAGGATGCACTCAACGCCTGGAATTACCCAGCATGGTGATCACGTAACAGAATGCAACATCTCCATTAACTGAATCATCAGACCCACAGATCTAGGGCTTTCTAGTATGACCATGAAAGGAGGACCTGGTTCTGAGGCAGGGGCAAAACTAGGCTTTATGTCACCCAAGTCAAAGACCCAGTTTGGCACACACACCCCATGCACATTTGTGTACACACACAAGCACAGGCTTTGAGTCTCAAAGGCTCCCCTCTGGAGGCTTCAGCCAGGACAAAAAAACCCAGCTAGCAGCGGTGTGCAGTCACTGGACTAAGAGGACTGGGCTTCCCCTCTAGAAGCTCCCCTGAAGCCCCTGAAGCTTCTGCCTGGCTTAGGGAGGAAGGTCCGAGGATCTGGTGGGTCCAGGATCTATCCTGCTGTTAATGGAGACATCTGAGGGCTCCCTTGGACACAAAAACAAGGACCCCAGCCAGGAATACCAGAGCAAAACAGCAGCCAGTAGGCTTGGTCTTGATTGAAGACTGTGGTGACAGGACTACCACCTTCCACAAGGTGGAACAAGATGGAAGCCCAGAACAAAAGAGAACCCAAACTTTTATTAGCCACTAATCCCCATCTTAGGTAAAGGTAAAGGGACCCCTGACCATTAGGTCCAGTTGTGGGCGACTCTGGGGTTGCGATGCTCATCTCGCTTTATTGGCCGAGGGACCCGGCGTACAGCTTCCAGGTCATGTGGCCAGCATGACTAAGCCGCTTCTGGCGAACCAGAGCAGCACATGCAAACGCCGTTTACCTTCCCACCAGAGTGGTACCTATTTATCTACTTGCACTTTGATGTGCTTTCGAACTGCTAGGTTGGCAGGAGCAGGGACCGAGCAATGGGAGCTCACCCCGTCATGGGGATTCGAACCACTGACCTTCCGATCATCACGTCCTAGGCTCTGTGGTTTAACCCACAGCGCCACCCATGTCCCTAATCCCCATGTTACACCCCCCCAAACTACATCACTCATACATCATAGTTACATCATGAAAGAGAAGGTCTGGTGGCAATAATCTGAGCATCCTGGACCCTGCCCCATGGTTCCCCTTGCCCTCCACCAAACACCCATCAAGTGTAACAAAAGAGACATTTACATTTCCTTGTTTCCCAGCCAAGTCAATCACACCCTTTTTTCTTCATCTGGATTTGTTCTTTCTGGAATGGCTACCTGTCTGGCACTCAGGTATCAGGATGCCAGGAATGATCACTCAGGCAGAGGGGCTGCTGAGGAGCTGAGCTCACATGTCTAGATGACTTTCTGACCCAGTGAGCCAGTACATAGAGACATTTATCAGTGAATTCTTACATTTGGTATCATGCAGCAGAGGCCCTGATGATGAACTGTTTTGTGATGAACTGTTTTGTGGGAACAAATCACAAAAGTCACAAAAGTGATTGTGCTGGTTTTGGTAGTGGGCTGCATGTGCGTGATATCTGCTGGATGGGCAAACCCCCCCCCATCTATACTTAAATTCCTGCAACACTGCCATCTTCCCAAAGCCCACCTGTCAGAGCCCTGGTACCTCCTACACAAAGCCCAGGAAGCTTCTGACTGGCTTAGGGAGGGAGGTGCAATGTTCATGTGCATGACATCACGATGTCACACGCATGACATCGTGCTCCCCAATCCCCTTGCAAGCTGGCAGCTCTGGCCCTAACTGTTCCCCTATGAAAAATTTCAATGCACGCCATTGCCAGCAAGACACCCCACCCCCAGCAATGGCTCTTTCTGGGGAATGGCTCCTCCTTTTGACAAGGGAGCATCTCAAAACCACCATCAAACCAGAGGTTCCCTTCATCCCTGAAAAGACATTCTGCGATTTGCAGAATAAAACCTGCAGAGATCCATGAGGGTCTCAGAACTCCAGATGTGCCTGGAGGCACTAGAGGGTGGGTGCCCCACAGTGCCCATGGGCAAAATGATCTCCTCCTCTCTGGGGGTCTCCAACGTGGTGCCTATGGAGACAACAACCTCCCCTTTTCTGGGCGCCATGGAGAAGAGGAGATCATTATGCCCATGGGCGCCATGTTGGTGACCCCAGAGAGGGTGCAGAATGTCCAGGGCCACCTGGGCCACTTCCTGGACAACCCTGAGGCCCATCTTCTTAATCAGTACCATGTGGTGGATGCAAGTGCCATAAAATGTGTATTTGCAGAAGGCCATGAGAGACACCAGCAGGGCAGACCTTTGATGTTTATCTCAAAAAGTGGGTCAGTTCATACGCATGGTTTATGCTTGAACATAAGGACCTTGGATGGGGTGGACGGTTCGCAGGCTAGGAAGGACTTGCTCCCAAATTTATTGCCAGCTGCACAAGTTATTCTAGCTAGGAAGTGGCAAGCAGAGCATAAAATGGAAGGATGGTACAAAGAGGTGTGGGATATAGCTATTAATGATAAGTTAACATGTGCTATTAAGGTAAAACGGGGAATATGCAGGAGAAATGATTTTGCGGATATATGGAAAGTATTTGTAGAATTTGTACTGTTAAAACGGAAAGGGGTCAAGCCATTGCAAGAGGTGTTGAAATTTTGGGAGGTTGGATAGTTGCAGTGGAAGGGTCTCGGGGTGTGTGTGTGCACATTTTAATTTATTTATTATTTATTATTATTACTTTGTCCAAAAAAAGAAAAGAAAAGGGGGGGGGGAGAAATTATGCATGCAGCAGGGGAAAAAATGTAAGCACCAAAGTTCACTGTTTTAAAACTTGCCTCATTACAGGTGCAATTAGGGAATAAAAAATAAAAGGCAATTTTTCTGCCGCAGCCTCTAATTGCAGCTTTAAGTTTAATTAGTGTAAAAAAAATCTGCAGAATAAACCGAACACTTTTTACAAAAACACAACAACAACAACCAAAATCAGAAGAGCATCTGCTGGATCAGGCCGGCACCCTCTTCCCACAGTGGCCAAGCAGGTGCCCAAGGCAGGATCTGACCGCAAGAGCCAGAAGCTCCCCTCCTGTGGTTCCAGCCCCTGAGATTCAGAGGCATGGCTGCCTGTAAACGTGGACCATAGATACCTGTCCTGATATTTCCCGGAACAGGCGTCACCCACCAGGTGATGATCTATCACAGGATCCCCCAGAGCAAGAAGCAAGCAAGAGCCCCCGGGGGCCTCTTTCTGTTGGGGCAGAATCACCGCTCTTCCCCGAATCCACCCAGCACCTCTCCTTGCAAAGCACACTGCCTATTGGCAATTACAGCCAGCAGAGCACAGGGCCTGTGGATGTGGCAGCAACAGTGGCTGGTGGTGAGGCCCGCGAAGGTACAGATGTGCCACCTCCACATTACAGTACCAGCAACGACTTGAAATTCTCCTATTCTGAGATCAACTTCCAGCACCTGAGGTGGTCCTTCCGAAATCTCTATAAATCCATGCTTGAGAAATCCTCCTCATCCCAGCATGATTTCTCTTCCCTCCTGGGTGACATGAAGCCCTCCAACCACAATTACTATACGTACCACCAGCAGCAGGTGTTCTCCGCAGTGGGAGCTGCACCCCCCTCCACACTCCAACCTCAGAAGGCTGTCCATCCCAGGGGGGCTAGCAGCAAGGAGGTGACAGCTATGGCCCCCCACCTGTGATGTCCATTCACCCCTCTTCAATGCAGCATGGAGGATACCACCAGCATCACCACCACCACCCACACTCCCATTCACAGCAGCAGCAGCAGCAACAACAATAACAGCCTCCAAACGTGGAGGCAGAGCAGAGCCATCCTGGATGGAAGCCCTCAATGTCCCTCTCATCCTCCATGAGTTTCAGCCTCCTTGAAGGCCATCCAAGTTGCCTACTCTGACTCCTCCTTGCAATTTCAGGAGCAAGGAGCGAGCCAAATGGAAGTTCCTCCCCCTGCGTCTCCTTTGTTCTCTGACACGCTCAGTCCTCTGAGTTCAGGAGGAGGGAGGGGGTTCCCCTCTACTCTTGATTGATGTATCACCCAGCTGCTCCCTCCCTTCTGGTTGCTTAGCTACTATCTCATAGCTGGGCAGCTCCTCTCTCAACTGTGCAGCATCTGTCTGTCTCCCTGCTTCTGGAGATGCTGGAAGCAAAAGGTGTGTGTCTGAATGTCCCCCCTCCTCTTCTTTTAGGATCTGATCTTCCTGCGATTGCATTGCCCAACCTTCCGATTCAGACCACCTGTGGTGGATTCACCAGTCGCCACATGCGCCTCCTCAAAAGTCATCCTCTGACTGGACAAACTCACCCCTCTATCATGATGCCATGCCAAAGACATGTCAGGAGACCAGGCAAAGTCCTCAGAGAACCTGCCTCCAAGTCTGCTTTCAACAATGGCTGGTTTCCAAAGCTACTAGCTTTTGTGCAATTTTTTTTTAAAAAAAACAAATTTTTATTGGTTTTTCACCTTTTATAAAGACAAATTACACACAAAAAAGACAAAAGACAAAAACATGTATAATTTCAGAAAATCCTACTTTCCTAACCTTGTTCCCTGACTTCCCCCCACCCCCCTTCATGCATCCGAATTCCCAGAATTATGTCAGCAAATTGGTATTTCTCCTCTTAACCATCTTAATATTACCTCTTTCATAAAGAAAAATAAATTTTCCTAAGTTGGACTCAAATTCCCTTCCATCGATTTCCCATTTTGTCTTAAATAAAAGTCATATTAACTAAACCCAAAGATCTTGAGTGTTTTTTAAAATTCTATTCTTCCCTCCCTCCCATCCCCGGTTTTCGTCCCTTCCCCAATACATGTCCAAAATAACAATTCTTAGCCTGGATTCCTCACGTCCGAGGCTTTCAAGTCTCTTTCAGTCCCTCTCCGCCGGTCTTGTTGGTAGTCCTTTATGTCGGTCGTCGGATCTCGAAAAAGTTCTATCACCATCCAACCATATTCTCTTCCCACAAGGGCATTTAAAAACAGCTGCTGGAAAGTTTCCACAAGGCCTGCATCTTCAGAGTCAGAGTCAAAGTGGAGGCCCCAATCATATTTCTTTATTTTAAGTTCCTGTATTCCATAAACTCCCGGGGCCTCCTCCTTCTTCTTTTGCATCTTTCGCAGATTTGTGGTAGATATGATCCAAAAGTCTCCTTGCTTATATTCCACAGATGTCAGCTTCTGGTTGGTGCTTTCCAACTTTGTTTCCTCTTTTTCTTGTTTAGTCTCTTCCACTTCTTTTGATATCATTTCCAATTCAGCTGTGGATTCTTTCTCATTCAGGTCCTCAATACATTCAGCAGAGCTGCTTGTTCCAGAAGTCAAGGCCATAAGTTGTTTATTCATAGCTAGACTCTGCTCTTGTAAGATTCCCACAAAATGAAACATTCTTTCGATTTCCACTAGTAACTTTCCATCCACAGCCATTGTAGTTTCACAGAGTTCCCCCTAGAGGGAATCTGGTTACTTGGTAATCTTTCTCCAACAATCCTCTTACTTATTGTTATTACTTTGTTTCCAACAATTTTAGATCAGTTGTAACTCATTTTAGTCCAGAGGGATCTTAAATAACAAATTTTTCCACTCTAAACTGTCCGTTTGACAGCTTTGACAGCTGTCAAAGTCCGCACCTCTTCCACAAGCTCAAAAACAGGACGCTCCCGGGCCCGGGAGGGGGGGTTGTTTACAACAGAAAGAAAGCTTCCAAAACTCCACTCTCCAGCTCAAAATTTCTTTTTGCCAAATCTTGGAAGTTAAGATCTTTTTTAACTCACCCCACAAAGGGTAGGCTCTCCAGCTTAGTTCTTAAGTCGTTGCTTTAGATCGTCTGCAAAAGGGGGGGTGCGGACTTCCTTTTAGCACACCCCCCGGTCGTCTCAAATTCACGGGATAAAATTCTTAAAATCCAATTCCGTCTTACTCACGGGTTATTCTTTTCAGTCCGAATTTCAAGGAAGAAAGTCAGCGCTCTCCAGTCATGGCTCGCGGCTTCGCTCAACCGAGGTAGCGATCGACTCTCAGCACCACGCCACCCTCTGTACCCTCTCCGCAGCCTTTAAAAAGGCTCTTCGTGAGTCGGGGGGCGCTTAAGGCGCCCACCGAGTCTTCAGTCCGCAGGCTTCAGCGCCTGCGGTTTTTAAGGGTCCCCGCGTCGCCGGCGCGGCAAGACCCGTCCTCAGCTGAGCAGATTCCCTCCGCAGCTCGGAGGGAATCCGCCATTTCCAGATCGCGCCAACCCGGAAGTCCCAGCTATACTACCCTGAACATGCCCGATCTCGTCTGATCTCGGAAGCTAAGCAGGGTCAGGCCTGGTTAGTACTTGGATGGGAGAGCTTTTGTGCAATTAAGAGCTCACAGAATACCGAGCTTTTGTGGAAAATGTTGCCCGGATGCTGTGGCTCTGGCTTTCGTCCTGAACTGAGCAACAGGTAGCCCATCTCTCGCTCTTATCGCTGGCTCTGCTCCTGCCACCTGCCTTACAGCTAGCAGCCTGTTATCTGCAAGATAACTGCACCTGGTAGCTGAGATGCTGCAATATCTCCATTGCAGACGGGAGGCTGGAGCATAGCTGTCAACTTACAGATTTAAAAATAAGGGACCAACAGCCTTGAAAATAAGGGACCTGCAGCCTCACCTGTTCCAGGCACTCCAGTCTTCCTGTCCTCCCGCAGTCTGGTCAAACTCATGCTGGTAGCTTCGAGAACACTGTCCAACCAACTTTGTAACCAGAGGTTCAACTGAATAGAATCTGAATCACGTGCACCACAAGGCCTATGCAGCCTCAACTTAAGATGGCTCCCCGGCCTGGCTTTGCACTGCAAAGTTTGCAGCAGCATGTGCAACAAAATGGCGTCCAGCATTCAAAAACCTCCTCAGCTTGCATTAACTAGCCACACAGGAGGCATTCAAGCTCCACCCTCCAGTCGTTCTTAGACTCCTTATTGGGTGAGCAACACAGTCAAGCAACACAGTTGGAGCCTCCCTCCTCCCTGGCCGGTAGGGAGGGAGGGAGAGGAGCTGCTTCCTTTGAAATTTAAGGGACATCATTTAAGGGACATTTAAGGGACATCGATCAATAAGGGACAGCAGCGGGACATGGCGCTGGAATAAAGGACTGTCCCTTCAAATAAGGGACACTTGATAGCTATGGGCTGCAGGGAAGCCTGAGGAGGAGTATCCCTGTTAGGGAGACAACCACGTGGGCTGCTCCCTAAAGCTCCAGATCACGGTCCACTCTGAGCATTGGGAGGGGGGCCCTGCGCTTCACCAGGGGGTGTTTTGAGCACTTGGGGGAACTGAGTTCCTTCACAATTTAAAATTAGACCTTTTTTTGTCCAGGGCAGGGGGTGGGGGTGGCTGGAACTAATATGCACCCATTGCCTGGTCCCCAAATCCACCTGTATCTGAAATCAATAACGTTGATCCAGATCATTGTCTGCTGGAGTTTATTTAGTGTTGCCTTTTGTCTGGAATTTCCCGAACATATCCTGAATAATGCATTTGGAAGCAGTGTCCGGGCGGAAATCGCAAAAATGTCTGGGGAAATCCTGGCAACCTGTGTCGGCAGTGTCGCTTTTGGTAATGTTCCTTAAAAATAGCTCAACAACTTCTTTGTATGGGGGGGAATTTGCAAAAAAACAACTCCACGGCTGTCCCGATTTTCACTGTTTGAAATGTGGCAATCCTCGTTTATTAATCGCATCTTACATTTAGCCAATGCCGGGAGTGGGGAGGCACTGCGACTGGGCCCACAATAAGTAATTAAGAATGTAAACAAACAAACAAACTTGGTGGTGACTCGTCCCCCCACCTTTTCCCTGAAAAAGCACTGAGTATATCCACTGTGAATTGAGCTGCTCTGGTCCCTTTGGTTTGGGGAGGGCCCGCTCCTCCACATGACAGCCCTCTCTCAGTCTTCTCTTCCCTGGGCTAAGCACCAGACCTGCCCAGGACTCTCATAAGCAGCAGCCCTTGCTATTCTCCAAAGGCAGAATTAAGCCCAGCAGCTCAAATCACTGCACTTCTCTCAGCATGAGCAGAGTCCTGCAGCGGCGGCAGCTGGATCAGGCCCAAGGGGGCTGCCTAGTCAAGCATCCTGGCCTCACAGAGACCTTGTCCCCTGGGAAAAGAGGCACCCTTGCAGGACCTGAGAGCAGGAGCTCTTCTGCAGTGGGGATGCAGTGCTCAATGTTGCATGCTGGAAAAAGCTTCCTGTTCCTCTTCCTCTTCCTCTTTCCCCTTCCTCCTCCTCTTCTTCCTCTTCCCCCTCCCTCCTCCTCTTCTTCCTCTTTTCACAACCGGCCTGCAGCTTCTCTGTGTGAGAAACAGAAGGTTATTCGGGAAGCAGTGATATTCCGTGAAAGGGGGAAATTCCTGGGGCCTCTGGTGTGTTTACGCCAGGGAGTCACATGGCTCCCTTCAAGGCTGCTGCGTGGGTGCAAGTGGCTTCCATCCCTCCAGCATCTTCTGTTCACCTGACCTTCAGCGATGCAATTCAGGAGCGGCACAAGAGGAGCCGCGTGAGCGCACAGAGGCGTCTGCGTTTATCCACAGGACTGGGATGAGCGGGGCTGAGATGACTGGCCCCCTTAAACGCCATCACTCTGCTGTCCTGATAAAAGGGGGGAGCCCCAAGCAGTCTTGAGGTGCCCATCACTGTCATGAGCATGTTCTGGGGGTGGTCAGCAGTGTCCTGCCGTAGTTTATGCCCAAGCGGCCTCATGGGGTGTTGTCAAGACCATGTTGGTGCCCTGTGCCCTCTGCTGCCGCCTCTTCTGGTTGACTGCAATCCTGGCTCAGAGGAAGCCTCTCTTTGGAAAATAGTTAAGACGTGATGCAATTATGCATCTAAAGAACCTCAGGTCTTAACTGGTGAGCTCTTCTACTGCAGTTTGTGAACTGGAATAATAATAATTTTATCTATCTATCATCTAGCTATCTAGCTATCTGTACGTACGTACATTGTTGTTGTTGTTGTTTAGTCGTTTAGTCGTGTCTGACTCTTTATGACCCCCTGGACCAGAGCATGCCAGGCACTCTTGTCTTCTACTGCCTCCTGCAGTTTGGTCAGATTCATGTTGGTAGCTTCGAGAACACTGTCCCACCATCTCGTCCTCTGTCATCCCCTTTTCCTTGTGCCCTCCATCTTTCCCAACATCAGGGTCTTTTCCAGGGAGTCTTCTCTTCTCATGAGGTGGCCAAAGTATTGGAGCCTCAGCTTCAGGATCTGTCCTTCCAGTGAGCACTCAGGGCTGATGTCATTCAGAATGGAGAAGTTGGATCTTCTTGCAGTCCATGGGACTCTCAAGAATTCAATTCAAAAGCATCAATTCTTTGGTGACCAGCCTTCTTCCTGGAGCAGGAACTGGCAAGCCACTCCAGTATCCCTGCCAAGAAAACTCCATGGACAAAAACAACATACATACATACATACATACATACATACATACATGCATGCATGCATACATAGCCTATCCTTCTGGCTGGGTTTCCACAACCATTCTAAACATCAGCCATTGAAAACTTCCCTAAACAGGGCTGCCTTCAGATGTCTTCTAAAAGTCAGATATTTGTTTATCTCTTTGACATCTGGTCGGAGGGCATTCCACAGGGTGGGTGCCACCACCGAGAAGGCCCTCTGCCTGGTACCCGTGTAACGTCACTTCTCGCAGGGAGGGAACCACCAGAACACCCTCGGAGCTGGACCTCAGTGTCCAGGCTGAACAATGGGGGTGGAGACGCTCCTTCAAGTCTACTGGACCTTTGAGGCCATTTACGGCTTTAAAGGTCAGCACCAACACTTTGATTTTTGCTTTAGGACCGGTGTTATATGGTCCCGGATATGAAGAGATCTTCTCTGTGTAAAGCTCCGTTGATCCAAAGATCCCTTCTAGTGTACTATGAATCCAACCACTTCTTCTCAAGGCCTTAATGGTGTTTTTTTTCTAGTACGAGATATATTTGCCTAATCTTGTTGTTTTTACCTTGGAAAGTGCCTAATGGATATCTATCCCTCTGCTCAAGCACTGCAATGTTGTGCTTGAATTTCAAGTATCATAAATAACATTCCATCCCTCTTCTTTGCTCTGACAGTGGTGAGATGGAATTGAGAATTGCCTCTGAGCAGTTGTTTGCCTAGCCAATTTTACACTAGACTGTCTACTGATCCAGTTTACAAGCACAGTCTGAATGCTGTGGCTGATAACTTAATGAATACAACTGTGTTCCTCAAATCTGAAATAAAATTATTTTCTGCTTCAAAAAGAAGCTGCGTCAGATTTTGTATTTTGTGGTTTTAGCTCCCCCTGGTATAGAAATGCAAATGAATAAGGCTGCAAATGTGTGCCTCCCTACCCCCCCTTTCTCGCTGCTCCCCCCCCCCACTCCTCTGTTGCCAATTTTGGGCAGGCTCCTCCCCTAGGCTGGCCTTTGTCACTGCTGCTGCTGCTTACTTTTCATTTCGGATCTTTATTACTTTTCCATTTCTCGAGTTTCACATCTGTCATAAATCACCAAATCTGCCCTCCGCGGATCTCAACGCCCACTTTTCGGGTGTAAGCGCTCCATTCCCACGCCCGTGTTTACACTTTGCAGTAAAACCAAGTATTAGTTTTCGGCATGTTAAAAATAAAATAATCCAAGCACGGCTGTGTTGCAAGCACATTTCCCCCTTTCTCTTAAGAGCCACTTTGGGGTCGGGGAGAGAGTTCAGCCCCTCTCAAGATGCCTTGCAACAGAACCGATGTGGCTCCAGCCCAGATATTTCAGTTTGATTCATTTAGACACCAGTTTAGGGGGGGGGGAAATCTAATAAAATTAAAAAACCCATGAAATCCATGAAATAACACAATGCTTGAAACACAACAAAAGTGATGGACCCTCCCTCAAAGTGTTGGGGCTGACCTTGAAAGCCCTAAACGGCCTCAAAGGCCCAGTAGACCTGAGAGAGCATCTCTATCCCCACAGTTCTGCCCAGACACTGAGGTCCAGCGCCGAGGGCCTTCTGGTGGTTCCCTCACTGCGAGGAGCCAAGATACAGGGAACTAGGCAGAGGGCCTTCTCGGTAGTGGCGCCCACCCTGTGGAACACCCTCCCACCAGATGTCAAAGAGAAAAACAACTACCAGACTTTTAGAAGACATCTGAAGGCAGCCCTGTTTAGGGAAGCTTCTAATGTTTGAGGTTTTATTGTGTTTTTAATATTCTGTTGGAAGCTGCCCAGAGTGGCTGGGGAAACCCAGCCAGATGGGCGGGGCACAAATAAATAAAAATGTTGTTGTTGTTGTTAACGCTTGGTGAGATGGGTGGGAGACTTGGTAGGACATCTTCCCCCAAGTTCTGCATGCTTCCCCAGTGGAGGTGGTCTCCATGGGCTGCCAACCTGCTGCCATAAGCTTGATGGTGTTTCCAGGAAGGTTGGAGGGGGAGGGGGAGAGACTCCTGGCCCCTCTTCCCTCCCACCACCACCATATTTCCTGCCCACCCCCTCGCTGCTCAGCTGCCGCTGTGGCTCTTTGTGTGAGAGTTGGCCTGTTATTCTAACCACTTTCCAGAAGATAAACCACTTCATTTGAGGAGAGGTCCCTGCCTGGCCCTCAACCCCCCCCCCCTGAACACTCCATGTTTGCAGAGCCCTCCAACATCATCATCCCGACAGCGGGGCTCTAACGAGCAGCTGGCCGGCCCACAATTAGGGAGGCCAAGAGGCCACCAGGGCAGAATAACTTATCCATATGCAAGAGGACTCGTCGCGGTGACCTCTCTTGTCGGAGGTGAACCTGACTCAATCCAAGCGATTTTTTCCCTCCCTGCTTAAGGGGCAGGGTGGGGAGATGGCGGCATAATATTCCTGCCATGTTCACTTATCGTCACAGATGAAATCAGCAGCTTTGTTGAAGAGGGTCAATCGCAGCTTAATTTCTCTGCAGGGAGCAGGAGAGAGAATATGAGAGAAAATGAGGGTGGGGGTGAGCTTCATCACCAGCCCTCTCCTCGCTGACCCTCCACGCCACACATGCGCTCCCGCGGCACCTGCTGACAAAGCCTGCAGGCGGCTCCAGAGACAGATTGCAACACTGCCAGGGTGAAGCCCTATAACAAGCGGCAGCCACTTAGTGGCCGAGTGAGGACCCCAAGGGGGAAGGAAGGAGCACTTTCTTGGTCCTGTGGGAATGTTCAGGGATGCAGGAGAGGATCTATTGTTTGATTATAGCCTTTCCAACTTGTGTTAACAAGTTCACAATTTAGCAGAGTAACATTCCCCTTTTTAAAAACTCAGCGGATGCATTTGCTCAGGCTCGCTAAAGCCCCTATAAGAACTGTTCTGGTATTTCCCTCTTATTCCCTCACAAAAGATAAGACGCAACCCAGTCTTCTACAAAAGTATAAAAAGAGTTTACTCACTCACATTCTGTTCACAGTCGGATCCCAGAAGGCAGACTTAGCTTAGAAAGGTAACATACACCTGGAAACTTTTTCATAAGGAGACAGTCCCTTTGTCCTCTCTGGGCTGGAGGTCAAGAGAGCATCTTTGGCTAAGCAGATGTTGCTTCTTCAATGCATGTAGTCAAAAAGAGGAGAGATGGCTGCCCTGCCCTGTGCTTTTGTCGTTACCTGCACAGGTGAGGCCACGCCCACCTCTAGTCACATGCAGAGGAAGTCTGTCCCAGCCCAGAAGGAAACAGGAAGTTGACCTGCTGGCTGGACAAACATTCCTCCCCTTGTGTAAACATGTTCACTCTAGGAATGCTGTACTTGACTGCTCCTGTGTTTCACATCCCACAGGTCCTTCCTTCTTGGTCTCTTTGTGGATGGCGCCTTCTTAGAACCACAAAAACTATAGAGCTGGAAGGGACCCCAAAGGGTCCTCTAATCCAGTGTTTCCCAACCTTTTTTGGGCAAAGGCACACTTGTTTCATGAAAAAAATCTCGAGGCACACCACAGCCCCGTGACACCAGCGCGCAGCGTCACGCCGGGAGGGACGCACGAAAGTGTAAGTTTCAATTTTCCCCCCTCCCCCTTGCCTTCCTTCTGTGCCAACTGCCAAAAAGCCAAGAAAAAAGCCAAGACTTTAGGGCAGCAGGTCGACACGGAAGAAGCTCCTACCTAAGGACAGGTGCGACGGCCGTGTCCTCTTCTGCCACACTTGGCAGCCCTGCCTCATGGTCGTGACTCCCACCCTGATTTCTCCCCGCAGGTCGAGCGGCACACGCAGCCCAATGTGTCCAGCCCAGACACAAGCCCCGCTTCCCCACTCTAGATCCTGAATGCGACCAAGTGCTCTGGACTCCCGAGCAGGGTGGGAAAGAGGACTCGCATCTGGTAACCTCCGGGCTCCTCGCCTGCTCGAGGGATGGCATTGCAGGCAAGCTGCCGGCCGTCGCCATCGCCGCCCCCTCATGCGAGTGGACCTGCCCGGAGTGGTGGGCCGGGGGAGGCTCGCTCTCTGTGGGGATGTGGCCCGCACGCGCGGCCCCGCTTCCTCCTGCCCAGGGCTGAGCTCCTTACCCGCGATCTCGGTCTCGCGCACGCGGATCCCACTTATTCCGAAGCTCGCGCCACTAGCCGGGGCTCTCACACCGTGCCAGGGCGAGGCGGCGCGGCCCACTGACGTCATCGCGGCTCGCCGCCGCCCTCAACTTCCCTGTTCCCTCCCCTCCCTCGGGTCGCCGTGGTTACCGAGGACTGCAAGCTGCTCGGGCAAGCGTGGGGCATTAAGTGGGAGAAGGAAAATTAAAATTAAAACTCACCTGAAGGCCGCCTCTCCGGATATGAAGCTATCTTTCGAATTTTTTAATTTTTCCCGCGGCACACCAGGCAACGTCTCGCGGCACACTAGTGTGCCGCAGAACAGTGGTTGGGAAACACTGCTAATCCACCCCGGCCATTTGGACTCCTGGTTTTATAGGCTGTGAAGCCGGTGGAGGCAGGCAGGCTGCCCAAAAGGTGCTGCGCCATTGCAGGATGTTCTGTGCCGGTGCAATTGCAGGGGCTGTGGATTCATCTTGCTTCTCATAAACAGTGGTGGACCTACACTTTGTTGGGAATGTTGTGGATACTAGGAGAGGATATATCGATTTAGTAGTATGCTTCCTCTCTCAAGCTAGTGAGTCAGCAACAGGGCGACATTCCCCAATATATAGCAGGAAGCTAGTCGGTAGATTCGTTTGAATCTCTTTGCTTAAGTAATCCAGTCTGGCTCTGTCCAGATTGGGTTATTCCTTCTAATTTCCCCTTTTATCCCTCTTAAACAGAATAAAGACACAACAATCTTCTTTATAAGTAATAAGAAGTTTACTCACATCCAGTTCACAGTTGGATCCCTGAAGGCAGGCTTCAGCTTGTAGTTACCGAAAAGAGTTTGAGCCCATGTGCTGCTGGCTGAGAGCCAGCAGACAGCAAAATAATAGCAGGATAGAATAAAAGGAAGAAGAAGGGAAGATGGCTGCATGACCAGCCCTGTTGTGGGGTCTCCCAGGGTCACACCCACCTACCTGGTCACATGCAGGGTGAGGATGCTCCAGACCAGGTGGGGCAGGAAGTCCTCCTGCCTGGAGTAACACCCCCCCCTGCGTGTCCACTCTGGGCAAACGGGAAGTGTTGTACTTGACTGTTTATATTACATCCCACATACTTTTGAGGCCCTGAGGTTTGAGAACAGCCACGGGGGTCCCTTCGTAACCAGCAACGAGTCGGGGTAACTGCGGGGTAGCGGCTGTGATCTTCAGTGGGGCTTTTCCCTGACAGATCTGCTACACTTTTTCTGTGCTACCGACTCTCAAAACTTTGAGATTCTTCAAATAAATCCGATGAAAAATGAATCCATTTGAGTCATACCACTCAAAGGGGGTCTATTAGACCCAAACCTTTTCAGCAATGTGAACTGAAGTTGCTTCTTGGTCCCCTGTGGGATATGGGGCCCTGAAACTTAAGCTTCATTCGTTTCATGGAAGACCCACCCTGTCCTAAAGGCTAAAATAGTCTCATTTCCACAGGTTGTTATGTACTGAGTTGAATAGGATCCAAATTGCAGCAGTCTGATTGGTCCTAGAACAATAGGATTCAGAATGCAGCAGTCTGATTGGTCCTAGAACAATAGGACCCAGAATGCAGCAGTCTGATTGGTCCGCAGGAGCCACCCAATCCAGCTCCAGGTGGAAGTGAATCCGCAACCTGATTGGCCTACAGGAGAATCCCGGAATTAGCCAATCACGTGGGGCCCATTGTGTAAAGAATGTATATAAAGCAGACATTCTGGGGGAACTTCCATTCCTCACCACCACTATGAGCTGAACAAAGAGCATGAAATCCACTCTCGACTCTGAGTAGATTTCACAGGCGGAGGGGCTTTGCCAAGTGCCCACCACACTCTCAGCCTCCAGTGCCCAGGACTCTTCTCTCCCCCCCCCCCGCCATCCTCGAGAGAAAGGTTTGAAACAGGCTTCATCTCTTCAGTCTCTACCCCGGAACTTCATATATTACTCCTGGTCTGCCTGCTGCATTTGTGAAACTTTGGAAAGCTACTTCACTTTGCTCTGCAAGAGACGAACAAGAAGCATTTTCCTCAAGAGGGTGTGCCTGATTTGCTCCATCTGAGCTGTAATTTACTCGGGGGCAGGGGAGAAAACCCCCTTTTGCTCTTTCTAGTTGCTTCTTCTTGCTGAACCTCAGAAAGAAACGCCTTCCTTCTGCGCCCATCGCTGGACGGAACTCCGAAGGGAGAGTCTTGAAAGCTCCTTTTTGGGGCATCATTATCCTGGAAGGGGGCGTGGCTGGAGAGAGAGAGGGAGAGAGGAGCTGGCCTTAACTCCAAGAAGACTCTTTGCAGTTTAATGGATTATCGATTGCAAAGAAGAATAGGGAGATCTCTGAGAGAGGACTGGGGGCTGTTTGAATAGATTGTCTCTTCCAAGGAGGCTTTTCAGGGTGATTTTGTGGGAAGAAAACTCACTGCCCAATAGGCTTTGCTAAACACCACAGCTGCCATGGCAGCAGCCTCTCTGCCCCACGCCTCCTCCTCCTCCTCATTTTCTTCCAAGTCCCATTTACAGTATCAGTTTACTCTGATCCGGTGATGCCTTTGACCTCACGCAGCTGTTCTCAAAGAGCAGGGAGGAGTGGCCACTGCCGGCCCATTTGCCTTGTGCTGGAGGGTAAGCCCACTCAGACCCACCGCCAGGCCCAGAGGGGGGCCAGGGGGCTCCTGGTGTTGTCATGAAGTGCTGGGTCGCCAGAACTGCCTGAGGGTTGGCTCAGCCCTCCCGCCTGACGCTTCTTCTGCCGCCTCCGCTCCCCGTGTCCCCAAATTGTTGTTGTTTTTCTTTAGTCGTTTAGTCGTGTCCGCCTCTTGGTGACCCCCTGGACCAGAGCACGCCAGGCCCTCCTGTCTTCCACTGCCTCCCGCAGTCTGGCCAGACTCATGCTGGTAGCTTGAAGAACACCATCCAACCATCTCATACTCTTTCGTCCCCTTCTCCTTGTGCCCTCCATCTTTCCCAACATCAGGGTCTTTTCCAGGGAGTCTTCTCTTCTCAGGAGGTGGCCAAAGTCTTGGAGCCTCAGCTTCATGATTTGTCCTTCCAGTGAGCACTCAGGGCTGACTTCCTTCAGAATGGAGAGGTTTGATCTTCTTGCAGTCCATGGGATTCGCAAGAGTCTCCTCCAGCACCAGAATTCAAAAGCATCAATTATCGGCGATCAGCCTTCTTTATGGTCCAACTCTCACTTCCATACATCACGACTGGGAAAACCAGAGCTTGAACTATATGGACCTTTGTTGGCAAGGTGATGTCTCTGCTTTTTAAGATGCTGGTCCGTAAATTAGCACCTGCAAATACAGAACTCATTCTGAGGATTGGAGCCCCCCCCCCCCCGCAGAAGCCCCCTCACCTCTCTGCATGACGCCCTCAGCACTTGTGCTTTGGGATGCGAATAGATGCTGGGAGAGGGCATCTTTCTTAGAGATTATCCTCCCTCCCTCCCTCCCTCACTTTGTGAGTTCAGCAGTGTGTCACCATTTGCATCATAAAAGGGAAGCTTAGATAGGCCAGTTTCAGCCTTTCAGTTTAAGACAATCCAGGATGCTTTCTTGGCAGGCTGGATTCTCCTGGTGTTCCCCCCTTTTTCACCCCCTTTATTATTTTAAATCTTGTAAAAAGGTAAAAAATAGCATTTACTCTCTCAGAATATTTGTTGAAGACTAACAGATACAGCAGCTTTCTTCAGGAAGGCTTAAAATGGAATATTCGGTTTCGAAGACATGCTTAAGTCTTGCTTAAAATTGGAGCCTGGAGCTCAGACTGCAGATGTTGTGGCGTTGCTGTCATAGTGGAGAAGAGGAAGAGAATGTGATTGTGAGTCCAGGCAGGTAGGAGGATATACTGTACAGTGGTACCTCGGTTCTCAAACTTAATCTGTTCCAGAAGTCCGTTCTTAAACCGTTCTTAAACCGTTCTCAAACCGGGACACTACTTCTGGTTTTGGGGAGTTTGTGAACTGAATAGTTCATAAACAGGGCTCTTCTTAAACCGAGGTACCACTGTACAGCTACGGCCCTCCCTCTGAGCAGGCACCACTCTGGCCAGACAGTCTGCGGGCAGGGAGGGTCTCATCCTGCGTACCAGATGGAGCTGGCAGACAGCTGCCCTGGACACAGAATTGACCTGTGTCTCCATGGACAGCTGTGAATCCAGAATGACTCCCAGGCTGCGCACCTGGTCCTTCAGGGGCACAGTTACCCCATTCAGGACCTGGGAGTCCCCCACACCCACCCGCCTCCTGTCCCCCCAAAACAGTACTTCTGTCTTGTCAGGATTCAACCTCAGCTAAGCTGAAAACAGGGAGGGAGGGAGCTCTGACCGGAGCGGGGGGGGGGGGGAGATTCAGGTGAGAAGGCCCCTTCCATTCAGCAGCTCCTCCTCTTTCATTTAAACCCATTTGGCTAAGCTGCTGAGTTAGGGATGTGAGCGGCCTTATCTGGCAGCAAGTGCAGTTTCTTCCCGATGAGCTCCAGGCTGATTAGAATCAGGCTCCTGCTAAGCCCCAGGTAAGCCTCTGAAATGAAGACAAGCATGTCTGGGGTGTCTGGGGCTAGGGCAAAGCCGGGAGCGCAAGCTGGATGGCAAAAGAGAAAGGAGGAAGGAGGAGGAGGAAGGTGAGATCTGGAGGGCGGGCACTATAATAATAATAATAATAATAATAATAATAATAATAATAATAATAATAATAAATTTATTATTTATACCCCGCCCATCTGGCTGGGCTTCCCCAGCCACTCTGGGCGGCTTCCAAAAGAATATTAAAATACAATAGTCTATTAAACATTAAAAGCTTCCCGAAACAGGGCTGCCTTCAGATGTCTTCTAAAAGCCTGGTAGTTGTTGTTCTCTTTGACATCTGGTGGGAGGGTGCTCCACAGGGCAGGTGCCACTACTGAGAAGGCCCTCTGCCTGGTTCCCTGTAACTTGGCTTCTCACAGTGAGGGAACCGCCAGAAGGCCCTCGGAGCTGGACCTCAGTGTCCGAGTTGGACGATGAGGGTGGAGACTCTCCTTCAGGTCTACTGGGCCTTTTAAGGTCAGCACCAACGCTTTGACTTGTGCTCGGAAACATACTGGGAGCCAATGTAGATCTTTCAAGACCGGTGTTATGTGGTCCCGGCGGCCGCTCCCAGTCACCAGTCTAGCTGCCGCATTCTGGATTAGTTGTAGTTTCCGGGTCACCTTCAAAGGGAGCCCCACATAGAGCGCATGGCAGTAGTCCAAGCGGGAGATAACCAGAGCATGCACCACTCTGGCGAGGCAGTCCGCTGTTGCTGCTGCCGCCTTCGCTAGGGAGAAGTCAGGGCTGCCCAGGGGCAGATGCCCTCTCATCCCCTAACAGACTCCCCCCCCCAGATAGGTCAATCACCCTCTTCTGAAATATTGGTCCTTACCTGTGTAGCATTAGCTGCGGGGTCCACTGGCATCCCTGCTCTGAGGGAGAGCTGTGGGGCCCCGCAGAGAACCCCAATGCCAGAAGAATCCGCTACAGTCCTAAGACCTTTCGCGGGCCCCCCTCCCAAAACTGCCACTCCAGGGCCCACCTCCTTGTGGAGCCACCTCTGTCCTAACCCCCTCTGCAAAGTGCTGTGTCTCATGGACACCTTGTGTGTCCGTCCCCCCCTTGACCCACTGCCGGATTTACGTATAAGCTAAACAAGCTCTAGCTTAGGGCCCCACTCTCTTGAAGGCCCCCAAAAAAATTTAAGGGGGAAAAACTGGGTGTGCATTTCCAAAATATAAGATAAAACCTACACACAACAACAGTGTTTTGTGTTGTGTAGGCTGTGTTGTGTTGAGAGCCAGTGTGGTGTAGTGGTTAAGAGCGGTGGACTCGTAATCTGGGGATCCGGGTTCGCGTCTCCGCTCCTCCACATGCAGCTGCTGGGTGACCTTGGGCCAGTCACACTTCTCTGAAGTCTCTCAGCCCCACTGTTTGTTGTGGGGGAGGAAGGGAAAGGAGATTGTGAGACATTTTGAGACACCTTCGGGTACTGATAAAGTGGGATATCAAATCCAAATTCCTCCTCCTCTTCCTCTTCTTCTTCCTCTTCTTCACTGATGTAAGTTATGGGTCCCGCCTGCTAGCCTGCTCCCTAAAATATTACTGGTTTGCTCTTATTATTTCATGTTATAGCAAGTTTCTAGAGACCAGATTATGAGACTTTGTAAATTGTGTTTCGAAAGGAACTTTTGTTATTGCCAAATGCCAATGGGTTTGCATTATTAAATTTGTTATGAATAAAAAAATCATTTCAAGTCAGAGCTTAATAATTATTTCACTATTAATATACTTCTTAATTGTATTTCACTATTTATATACTTCTTAATTGTATTTCAGTTCAACAATTACTTTGATAAAATACATATTTTGTTATGTGCAAATGGCTTTAGCTACCTATGAGGTCTATCAATGACCATATAGCATATATTCAACACAAAAAAACAGTGACAATTTGTTGTTGACAAAGGACAGCTGGACAGAGAAAGGGCCCCATTGCCTTCAGGAGCTGAGGGCCGCATCAAACCTCAATCTGGCCCTGCCTTGACCACCCAGACCACATCCTGATCCCATTGAGGAGTCCAGACCTGGTGGTGGTGGAGCAGCAGCCTTCTGTGGTTCCCTTAGGAAGCCTCAGAAGATGCGCCAGTAGCCATGGCTCAGAGAGGATGGAGGTAAGGAGAGAAGGTTGCCTGGAGAACAGCCCCAGGGCTGAAACTCTCAAGGCTGCCTTTGGAAATGGCACGTGCTCAGCAGTTCAGTGTGGCTAATGTGGATCTGAACCAGCCCTTCATCTGTGAAAGGCAGGGGAGAGCCCAGTCCTTTGAGGCCTCCCAGTGGCCCACACTTCCTGTTATGTGCTGAAGTTCTCACCTTGGGCCAGCAGGGGGATACTGTAGATAGTTATGCAAATGAAGGATCGAAAAGTGACGTTCAGTGATTGGATAGTTTGTATGCAAATGAAGGATCGAAAAGTGACGTTCAGTGATTGGATAGTTTTAGAAAATGGCAACAGTTACATTGTTCTGGAGCTCTATATAAGCAGGCTGACTGAGCCCCTCAGTTTAGTTCTGTTCTGACATCTGAATAAAGAAGAGCTTTTTGAAGAATCGCTGTGTCGTCTGCTATGTTCGCCCACAACTTAACACTTCCTCCTTAGTGAAATTGATAGCCTCCTGCTAGAAGCCACCGATAGCCTCTTGGTGGGGAGCAGTGGCTCCTGGAATCCCATTATGGGGTGAGCAGCACATAACACCTGACCTCAGGAAGAAGGTCCTCTTCTTTCCCTTTGCTGACGCGGGTGGCGCTGTCTTCTAAACCACAGAGCCTAGGACTTGCCAATCAGAAGGTCGGCAGTTCGAATCCCCACAACGGAGTGAGCTCCCACTGTTCGGTCCCTGCTCCTGCCAACCTAGCAGTTCGAAAGCATGTCAAAGTGCAAGTAAATAAATAGGTACCGCTCCGGCGGGAAGGTAAACGGCGTTTCCGTGCGCTGCTCTGGTTCGCCAGAAGCGGCTTAGTCATGCTGGCCACATTGTACGCCGGCTCCCTTGGCCAATAAAGCAAGATGAGCGCAGCAACACCAGAGTCGGCCAAGACTGGACCTAATGGTCAGGGGTCCCTTTACCCTTTACCTTAAGGGGACTCTCAATGACCCACCTGGCAAACCACAGAGTGAAAAAAATGTGGGGAGTTTTGTACTGCTGGTTTTCTAAGGCAGTTAAACGACAACAACAGCCACCTGCAAATATCTGCATAAAAAGTTAATCCCTTGTTTTCCAGCCACATCTTAATACTGGGGGACCAGCCCAACTGTCAGGACATGAGAGTGCTGGATGGAGAGAGATCAGGTCCTACCTTCTCTTCATTGCTCTGGTTTTTTATCATTAAGATTAATTAAGGGTCATGTTCCTCTTGTAGGACAGATCTGCGGAAATAATTATGGGGTCTTCTTGAAGCTTCCTTCATCTCCCACTCTGCCTGAGTTTGCCATCCTATTACCTTCCAGGCTCCCCCTCCCCCCCCCGGCTTATTTTGGGCTATTGTTTATTTATTTGTCAGGCCTGGGTAACTCTTTTAAAGAGAAATCTGTTTTCTCCCTCGCTCTGCCATCCTGTCAACTTCAAATATTAAAATTTAACCGAGGTGGTACACGGCTGCCTTTCTTCCGCACGGTGCATGTTTTTTGTTTTGTTTTTTCAATTATTAAAAGAGCTCAAGAGCTTGACATGAATGCAAACGACAGGCGGACGGGCGTGTCGAGAGACGCGGAACCAGGCAGGGAAACAACATGCTCCACTTGCGTAGTTCATGGCCTTTGTGATGTCAGAAGGACTTCCTGATGGGCTCTGTCAAGCCAGGGCATGGTGGGTGAATCGGGGGGGTGGGGTGTCTTCTTTCATCCCATCATGCAGGAGAAATCTGAGTCATGGAGTTGGCTGGTAAAGCAGGGGGGTGCTGGTCTTTCTGCCCCCCCCCTTGGCAGCCACTGAGCATTCTGGGCATCTCACTTTAAAGAGGGTATTGACAAGCCAGAGGAGTGTGCAGAGGAGGGCAACCAAGATGATCTGGAAACCAAGTCTTAGAAGAAGAAGAAGAAGGGTTGAGGCAGCTGAGTCTGTTTAGCCAGGGGGAAAGAAGACTGTGCAGTAGCCAAATATCTCGAGGGCTGTGCCATGGGAGGTGGAGCAGGCTGGGTTTCTGCTGCTCCACAGGGGAGGGGAGGGCCTGACCCAGTGGATTCAAATTGCAAGAAAGGAGATTCTGAGATTCCTTAACATCACTGTTAAGGAAAAATTCTGGGGTGAGAGACTACCCAACAGCCCAGCTCGTCAGGGTGCAAGTCCCCTGAGGGTCTATGCAGTCAGTAAAAGATGGAAGTTGCAGCCAAGTAATTTGGAGCAAAAGAGCAGTCAGTAGACCATGATTTTAATTGTTTTGCAACAGGTCCCCCCAGGAGTAAGAACCCTGAGCATGGAGTGACCTCCTCTTTTAAAACTTCTCTCTTTGCCCCAGAATACACTTCGAACAGCAGCATTGATACATCATCACAACATCACTAGCATGTCACAAAAGGGGAGGCTTACACCAGTTCAACATTAGGTCCCTTTATCACACACCTTTCTCAACACCTCTTAAGTCCCCATCACAGAAAGAGCAATGAAACTCTTGACATCTCCTTTCCCTCAGGACTTGTCTGGTGATGGGCTTTCAGAACACCTGACTTGCTCAACTGTCTAGTGTTGCCCCCTGGTCACTCCCTGGGTGGGGGGCCCTGTCTGTGCTCTCACGCTTGGGGAATAATGGCGGGATGCCCTATTCCTGCTGCCTACAGTGACTTCCTGCTTCTTGGTTCATAGACAGAGGTGGAGCCCAAATTCACCTTTCTTTAAGGACCAAAATGGTGTTGGAATGAGGAGAGTCGGTTAAAGTGTGGATTTTCTACAAATTTATAAAGCTAGGTATCTTCCCTGAGCTGTCAAATTGAAAGGATACATTCAGGCAAAATATTAGTAACATTGTAACAACTTTAAAGCTGTGCCCCCCCTCCCCCGGAATTTCCGTAACATCACAAAGAGCTTTTTGAGTGGTCTCATCTTCCCTGTAGGTTTTAGAGGCTGGATGACCACCTGTCAGAGGTTCTTTAGCTGCAATACCTGCATTTTTGGAGGGTGGGGCCAGGACTGGTCTTGCTTCCAGCTCTGTGGTTCTTTGAATCCATGGTTCTGCCCAAGTGGGGTCCTGCAGCAGGCCTATTCTGGAGGAAATCCCATGCAGGGGGTGGGCTGGGGCCCCCTCCCAGGCCTGCAAAGTCAAGTGTCCAGTGAGCCAGGGGTCACCTGGAAGAGATGCTTTTGAAACCCACCACACCCTTTTCCTGTGGCTTGGGCTACCTGCAAGTATTGACTGAGGAACAAGAGGGATGAAAACAAAGAGCGTCATCGTGGTTTCCTGCAAATCTTCCACAAATATGCCCCCCACCACCTCCACGCTTCAGCCTCCAGACTGTGGGAATGTTAAGGAAGGTAGGAAATGACATTGTTTTGATATTATCCCTCCTCACTCACGCTAGTGAGTAAACAGCAGAGCACGCTCCCTTTGCAACTTATTGGAAGCAAGTTGGTGATTCGTTAGATTGCTTTAATTAAGCTACCCAGTCTGGCTTGTTCAGACTGGATTGTTCCTGGTGAGTTCCCCCTTTTATTTCCCTCTTAAAATAATAATAACACAGCACAGTCTTCTTTCAAAGTAAGAATAAAGTTTTTCTCACATTCAGTTCACAGCAGTAATCTGAAGGGAGGCTTTCCCTTGTGTTTACAGTGAAAAGAAGTGTGAGCTACATCTCAGACTGCTTGTGGGCTCCATCCTGTGTGAGGGTTGAGCCATGCGCTGGCTAAGAGCCCAGAGTCCAAGAGACCAAGAGGGAGGTGGCTGCCTGGCCAGCCCTTTGATCTGGCCAGCTAGGGTCACTCCCATCTACCTGGTCACACACAAGGGGAAGAAGCTCCAGAGCAGGTCTGGTAGCCACATTCCCCAGGGGGTCCATTCTCAGCAACAGAAAAATGTTGTACCTGATTGCGCTAGTAATAATACACCACCACCCCCGCCCGCCCCAGGAAGCAGCCCCAGCCGGAAGGCGTTCCCCTGCACTGAGATAAAATTAAATTCCTCTAACAAATTGCTCAATCAAAAAGCCAGGATTCCTACTGATTAAGCCATTTATTGAAAAGGAAAATTCAGATTGTTTCACGAGAATCTTTGCTGGCTCCCTGATGAACCAATTAATTTTAGAAAACCATCAGATTTCTAAAAAAACTGAGAGCAGGAAGAGTTTGCTTCAGGGCACTGCAAGGGGAGGGGGCTGAGCGCCAGTTTTTCCCACCCTGAACTGGACCCCTTGGCAGAGAGAGAGAAAGATGAGGGCAAGGCCTGCTGGCCAGTATCGGATCTACCAAGGTCTGAGCCTGAGGCCTTGCCTTTCTGCCTGCAATGCTTCCTTGAGTGTGCCACTGAAGGGCAGACTCACTCACACACCCCGCACCCTCACACACGTACCACAACAATACCTGGAGGAGGACTCCCCTGAGTGAGTGCCTGTGGGCCCTGCCTTTGCCACTTACCATCTGGCTTGGGGCGGGGCCTGAAGACTCATAAGGACTGTGTGCTGCTTGCGGCCTGCTGCCCAGGAAGACTCCCTGAGTGAGTGCTTGTGGGCCCTGCCTTTGCCACTTACCATCTGGCCTGGGGCGGGGCCTGAAGACTCATAAGGACTGTGTGCTGCTTGCTGCCTGCTGCCCAGGAGGACTCCCTGAGTGAGTGCTTGTGGGCCCTGCCTTTGCCACTTACCATCTGGCTTGGGGCGGGGCCTGAAGACTCATAAGGACTGTGTGCTGCTTGCGGCCTGCTGCCCAGGAAGACTCCCTGAGTGAGTGCTTGTGGGCCCTGCCTTTGCCACTTACCATCTGGCCTGGGGCGGGGCCTGAAGACTCATAAGGACTGTGTGCTGCTTGCTGCCTGCTGCCCAGGAGGACTCCCTGAGTGAGTGCTTGTGGGCCCTGCCTTTGCCACTTACCATCTGGCTTGGGGCGGGGCCTGAAGACTCATAAGGACTGCGTGCTGCTTGCTGCCTGCTGCCCAGGAGGACTCCCTGAGTGAGTGCTTGTGGGCCCTGCCTTTGCCACTTACCATCTGGCCTGGGGCGGGGCCTGAAGACTCATAAGGACTGTGTGCTGCTTGCTGCCTGCTGCCCAGGAGGACTCCCTGAGTGAGTGCTTGTGGGCCCTGCCTTTGCCACTTACCATCTGGCTTGGGGCGGGGCCTGAAGACTCATAAGGACTGCGTGCTGCTTGCTGCCTGCTGCCCAGGAGGACTCCCTGAGTGAGTGCTTGTGGGCCCTGCCTTTGCCACTTACCATCTGGCTTGGGGCGGGGCCTGAAGACTCATAAGGACTGCGTGCTGCTTGCTGCCTGCTGCCCAGGAGGACTCCCTGAGTGAGTGCCTGAGGGCCCTGCTCCTCCCTGCCACTTACCACCTGGCCCGGGGCGGGGCCTGAAGACTCATAAGGACTGTGTGCTGCTTGCTGCCTGCTGCCCAGGAGGACTCCGTGAGTGAGTGCTTGAGGGCCCTGCTTTTGCCACTTACCATCTGGCCTGGGGCCTCACAAGGACTGCGTGCTGCTTGCTGCCTGCTGCCCAGGAGGAGTCCCCTGAGTGAGTGCCTGAGGGCCCTGCTCCTCCCTGCCACTTACCACCTGGCCCGGGGCGGGGCCTGAAGACTCATAAGGACTGTGTGCTGCTTGCTGCCTGCTGCCCAGGAGGACTCCCTGAGTGAGTGCTTGTGGGCCCTGCCTTTGCCACTTACCATCTGGCTTGGGGCGGGGCCTGAAGACTCATAAGGACTGCGTGCTGCTTGCGGCCTGCTGCCCAGGAGGACTCCCTGAGTGAGTGCTTGTGGGCCCTGCCTTTGCCACTTACCATCTGGCTTGGGGCGGGGCCTGAAGACTCATAAGGACTGCGTGCTGCTTGCTGCCTGCTGCCCAGGAAGACTCCCCTGAGTGAGTGCCTGAGGGCCCTGCTCCTCCCTGCCACTTCCCATCTGGCTTGGGGCGGGGCCTGAAGACTCATAAGGACTGTGTGCTGCTTGCTGCCTGCTGCCCAGGAGGACTCCCTGAGTGAGTGCTTGTGGGCCCTGCCTTTGCCACTTACCATCTGGCTTGGGGCGGGGCCTGAAGACTCATAAGGACTGCGTGCTGCTTGCTGCCTGCTGCCCAGGAGGACTCCCTGAGGGAGTGCTTGTGGGCCCTGCCTTTGCCACTTACCATCTGGCTTGGGGCGGGGCCTGAAGACTCATAAGGACTGCGTGCTGCTTGCTGCCTGCTGCCCAGGAGGAGTCCCTGAGTGAGTGCCTGAGGGCCCTGCTCCTCCCTGCCACTTACCACCTGGCCCGGGGCGGGGCCTGAAGACTCATAAGGACTGTGTGCTGCTTGCTGCCTGCTGCCCAGGAGGACTCCGTGAGTGAGTGCTTGAGGGCCCTGCTTTTGCCACTTACCATCTGGCTTGGGGCGGGGCCTGGGGCCTCACAAGGACTGCGTGCTGCTTGCGGCCTGCTGCCCAGGAAGACTCCCTGAGTGAGTGCCTGAGGGCCCTGCTCTTGCCACTTCCCATCTGGCTTGGGGCGGGGCCTGGGGCCTCATAAGGACTGTGTGCTGCTTGCGGCCTGCTGCCCAGGAAGACTCCCTGAGTGAGTGCTTGGGGGCCCTGCTTTTGCCACTTACCATCTGGCTTGGGGCGGGGCCTGAAGCCTCACAAGGACTGCGTGCTGCTTGCTGCCTGCTGCCCAGGAAGACTCCCTGAGTGAGTGCTTGAGGGCCCTGCTCTTGCCACTTACCACCTGGCCTGGGGCGGGGCCTGAAGACTCATAAGGACTGTGTGCTGCTTGCGGCCTGCTGCCCAGGAAGACTCCCCTGAGTGAGTGCCTGAGGGCCCTGCTCCTCCCTGCCACTTCCCATCTGGCCTGGGGCGGGGCCTGAAGCCTCACAAGGACTGCGTGCTGCTTGCTGCCTGCTGCCCAGGAAGACTCCCTGAGTGAGTGCTTGAGGGCCCTGCTCTTGCCACTTACCATCTGGCTTGGGGCGGGGCCTGAAGCCTCACAAGGACTGCGTGCTGCTTGCGGCCTGCTGCCCAGGAAGACTCCCTGAGTGAGTGCTTGGGGGCCCTGCTTTTGCCACTTACCATCTGGCTTGAGGCGGGGCCTGGGGCCTCACAAGGACTGTGTGCTGCTTGCTGCCTGCTGCCCAGGAGGAGTCCCCTGAGTGAGTGCCTGAGGGCCCTGCTCCTCCCTGCCACTTACCACCTGGCCCGGGGCGGGGCCTGACAGGCCTCACTAGGACAGTTGTTACTGCCGGAGAGGCACAGAGTGTTTTTAAAATGTTTTTAAAAATTTTCTTTGGGTTTTTTGTATGTGGGGGGTGGGGGTGGGATGGATGTTTGGTTGGGCTTGGGGAATTATTTTTTTTTTTATTTTGATGTTTTTGTAATTTTTACATTTTTTGTTTGTATTGTTTTATTGGTTTTGTTTGTTTGTTTAAGGTGTTTGTTTGCTTAAGGTGTTATTTTGTTTTTAGGGGGAGGGTTCAGGGCTGCCGGGGAGTGGGCATGTTCCACAGGGGGGGATGCACTGGGACAACCGATCTCAGTGATCACGGGTAGGAGGAGGAGTTACGCTAAGACCAGACCATGTCATTACAGAGGAGGCAGGTTTAGTCGTTGTCTGAGGACTATCCCTGCCTCCGGGTCTGGTCCTGTCCAGATGGATACTAGAATCAGCAAGGGATACCCACGTGACCTGAAGGTGCTGCTGTGCAATGCCAGGTCAATGATTCGTAAGACCACTGCCATCCATGACTTGATCATGGATGGAGGATTCGACCTGGCATGTGTAACAGAGACTTGGTTGGAGGAAGCAGATGGGCCTGTCCTTGCCGCTGCTTGTCCACCAGGTTTCTCTTACGCACAGCAACCCAGGTCACGTGGGCGGGGAGGGGGGGTTGCAGTGATTTTTAGGAAGTCATTAGTTTGCACCAGGCGTCCTATTGGGAAGACCCAGTTTTCTGAGTGCATGTTCTGGAAGTTGGGCAATAGGGGCAGTACAGGATTCCTTTTGGTGTACCGACCTCCCCGCTGCACCAAGGATTCCCTGCCCGAGCTGCTTCAGGTCGTGGCGGATGTTCTCCTGGAGACACCTAGCCTGGTCGTCCTAGGGGATTTTAACATCCATGCCGACACGACCTTACAAGGGGCCGCTCGGGACTTCGTGGAAAGCATGGCCTCCATGGGGCTGTCCCTGAATAAGTCTGGCCCAACCCATAGCCGTGGACATGCCTTGGACCTGGTGTTTACCTCTATGGATGTTGGTGATCTGACACTAAGTAAAAGCGAAATGAAAGAAGTGCCATGGTCAGATCACTTCCTGGTGCAACTGGACTTCTCTGCGACCCATCCCCTCTGCAGGGAGGTGGGACCAATTCGGATGGTCCGCCCCCGCCACTTAATGGATCCAAATGGTTTCCAGAGAGTGGTAGGGGATGCTTTATCCCATGTTGATGGCCTTTCAGCCGATTCCCTGGTGGCCCGCTGGAATGTGGAGTTAACCAGGGCTATTGACTGTTTGGCTCCGAAGCGCCCTCTCCGATTGCATGGAGCCCGGACAGCCCCGTGGTTTTCCACGGATCTGAGGGCAATGAAACAATCGTTGAGACGGCTAGAGCGCCGGTGGCGGATAACTCATTCCGAATCTGACCGGACACAGGTTAGAGCTCAACGTCGAGCCTACCAAGTGGCGATAGCGACGGCGAAGAAGAATTTCTTCACCGCCTCTATTGCATCTGCAGAAAACAGCAGCAGGAGACTTTTTCAGGTGGTTCACAATTTAGCGGAACCACCTGCAACATCGGGGCCCAGTACAGGCCACATGTTCTCCTGCAATGATTTTGCAAAGTTTTTTGCAGATAAAATCGCCCAGATTCGGGAAGAAGTAGACTCCACCGTGGGAGCAGGGCCGGGGCGGGAGAGTGCTAGAGTTCTGTCTAGTCAAGTTGAGTGGGATCAATTTCAATCTGTTACCTCTGAGGATGTGGACAGGCTGCTTGGACGAGTGAAACCAACCACCTGTCTCCTGGATCCTTGCCCATCCTGGCTTATAAAAGCTAGCCGGGAAGGACTGGGCGATGGGCTTCGTGGGGTGGTGAATGCTTCCCTCCGTGAGGGAGCCTTCCCAGACCCGCTGAAAGAGGCGGATATTAAACCGCTTCTTAAAAAACCATCTTTAGATGCGGCCACGATGGCCAACTATCGCCCAGTCTCAAATCTTCCATTCCTGGGCAAGGTGATTGAGCGAGTGGTTGCTGAACAACTCCAGGCACGCCTGGAAGAAGCGGACCATTTGGATCCCTTCCAGTCGGGATTCAGGCCTCATCATGGGACTGAAACTGCCTTGGTCGCACTGGTTGATGATCTCCGGCGGGCTAGGGACAAAGGTGAGAGCTGTTTCCTAGTTCTGCTGGATCTCTCAGCGGCGTTTGATACCATCGACCATAGCATCCTTCTGGAACGTCTTGAGGGGCTGGGAGCTGGGGGCACTGTTATACAGTGGTTCCGCTCCTTCCTCCTGGGCCGTGTTCAGAAAGTGGTGGTGGGGGATGAGTGTTCAGACCCTTGGGCCCTCACTTGTGGGGTGCCTCAGGGTTCTGTCCTCTCCCCCATGCTTTTTAACATCTATATGAAGCCGCTGGGAGAGATCATCAGGAGGTTTGGGCTGGGTGTTCATCAGTATGCGGATGACACCCAGCTCTACCTCTCCTTTAAATCAGAACCAGTGAAGGCGGTGAAGGTCCTGTGTGAGTGTCTGGAGGCGGTTGGAGGATGGATGGCGGCTAACAGATTGAGGTTGAATCCTGACAAGACAGAAGTACTGTTTTTGGGGGACAGGAGGCGGGCAGGTGTGGAGGATTCCCTGGTCCTGAATGGGGTAACTGTGCCCCTGAAGGACCAGGTGCGCAGCCTGGGAGTCATTTTGGACTCACAGCTGTCCATGGAGGCACAGGTCAAATCCGTGTCCAGGGCAGCTGTTTACCAGCTCCATCTGGTACGTAGGCTGAGACCCTATCTGCCTGCGGACTGTCTCGCCAGAGTGGTGCATGCTCTGGTTATCTCCCGCTTGGACTACTGCAATGCGCTCTACGTGGGGCTACCTTTGAAGGTGACGCGGAAACTACAACTAATCCAGAATGCGGCAGCTAGACTGGTGACTGGGAGCGGCCGCCGAGACCATATAACACCGGTCTTGAAAGACCTGCATTGGCTCCCAGTACGTTTCCGAGCACAATTCAAAGTGTTGGTGCTGACCTTTAAAGCCCTAAACGGCCTCGGTCCAGTATACCTGAAGGAGCGTCTCCACCCCCATCAGTCTGCCCGGACGCTGAGGTCCAGCGCCGAGGGCCTTCTGGCGGTTCCCTCACTGCGAGAAGCAAAGCTACAGGGAACCAGGCAGAGGGCCTTCTCGGTAGTGGCGCCCGCCCTGTGGAACGCCCTTCCAGCAGATGTCAAAGCGATAAACAACTACCTGACATTCAGGAGACATCTTAAGGCAGCCCTGTTCAGGGAAGTTTTTAACGTGTGACATTTTACTGTATTTTTGGTTTTTATGGAAGCCGCCCAGAGTGGCTGGGGAGACCCAGCCAGATGGGCGGGGTATAAATAATAAATTATTATTATTATTATTATTATTATTATTATTATTATTATTATTATTACCTGATCTCTCCCCATCGCCAGGTGAGCTGCCCCAGTTGCGAAGCATTTCTCTTCGGGGTGATGATGTGAAGGTCTGAGCACACATAAAAGCCATTGCTACTTGTGGTTGCTGCTGGGGTGTGTGTGGTGCGATATAAGGGGTTGGACTAGATGACCCTTGGGTTCCCTTCCAACTCCACAGCTCTGTGATCCTCTGGGAAGCAGCCCCAAGAGGCCTCTTCCCCATGCAAAGCCCCTCTTCTTTGTGCCCATTTAGAACTTGAGGTAGAAATTCTGCAAAGCCTGTTATCAGCGCGGCCTGACCGCGAAACTGCAAGATCCGCTTTCAGAGGAACCTGCAACTGACTGTTAGAGTGAAGAGCAACTCTAGAGGAGGCTCAAGGAGGGCTCTGCAAGTACGGCAGATAAAGTTGTGTGGGATGTAACATCACTGAAGCAGTCAAGTACAACACTTCCTGTTTGCCCAGAGTGGACACACAGGGGGATGTTGCTCCAGCCAGGAGGACTTCCTGTCCCACCTGGTCTGGAGCATCCTCCCCCTGCATGTGACCTGGTAGATGGACAGGATCCTGGCAGACCCTATAAAGGGGCTAGTCACCCAGCCATCTTCCCCTTGCTCTCTTACTCCTGCTTCCTCTTACTCTTGCTGCCTTTTGCTGTCTGCTGGCTCTCAGCTAGCAGCACATGGCCTCATCTCTCACAGAGGGTGAACCCACACTTTTCTCTGTAACTGTAACTACAAGATAAAGCCTTCCTTCATGACCATACTGTGAACTGAATGTAAGTAAACCTTATCATTACCTTTCAAAGAAGACTGTTGGGTCATTATTGTTTTTACGAGGGAAATAAAAGGGGAAACTTACGAGGAACAATCCAACCTAGACAAGCCAGACTGGATTGCTTAACTCAAATGGTTCTCACAAATCCATCAACTAGCATCCTGATATGTACAAGGGAATGTGCTCTGCTACTAGATCACTCGTGTGAGTGAGGAAGTATAATATATTTCATCAATATATCCTCTCCTACTATCCACAACATTCCCACAGTTGGGTTGCGTAAGGGCTTTCAAGAATTCTGCTTGGATGAGAGATGGTGAGGTGCAGAGGTGGCAAGAGGTTGGGCAGGAAATAAGCAGCCAAGGGGACGTATTTTCCCAATACAGTGGTACCTCTGGTTGCGAACGGGATCCATTCCGGAGGCCAGTTCGCAACATGAAAGGAACGCAACCCGCATTGGCGCATCGGCGCACATGCGGGTTGCGATTCGCCGCTTCTGCGCATGCGCATGACACCATTTTGCGCGTCTGCGAATGCACAAGTGGCAAAACCCGAAGTAACCCTTTCCACTACTTCCGGGTTGCTGCAGGACGCAACCTGAAAAAAGGTAACATGAAGCAAATGTAATATGAGGTGTGACTGTATAGCAGGGGTGTCTAACTTCCAAGAGACTGTGATCTACCCCCACTGTAAATAAACTGTCAGTGATCTACCCATTGGATTGATTGGCCAAATTTGTTGATGAACCTTTTCCGGAAGGCGGAAGGGTGAGCCAAAGTTGTTGAGTTGGAGATCACAAAATCACAAGCCCGCGCTCAACCACTAGGGTGCGATCGACCTGTTGGGCAGCCATGCTATATAGGGTGTGCTCTGATGGAAAATATCGCAGACTCTTTTGGGAGTCTGACTAGTGGGGACTCCCCTTCTCTCTCCTCTCCTTCTCTCCTGACTTCCATCCCTTCCCTCTCTTTGCTTTCTTCTGCTGCGATTCCTACATTGCAGGGGTTGGACTATATGAGGCGTGGTGACCCTTTCAGTTCTCCATTTCTCCAATGCTATGCTGGAGGCCAGAGCAGACCCCCCAGGCCCTGCTCCCCCCAAGAGCCTCCTCCACCTGTGAGCTGCCTTTGAGACAGATGCTGGTCTGAAGCTTCTCAGAAGAGTTCCACGCAAAGGGCCCCAGCACCGGCGGCATCAGGACCCCCCCCCCTCTGTGCGTGAGTCTCCACAGACCTGCTTCTCATCGAGCCAGATGCTGGGGGAGTCCTTGTTACCAAGCAACACTGACTTGTAAATATTTTTTTGGTGCAAGGACATTTGTTACAAAACTCCATAAAGCCGGCGGGGTGTCTATGTGTTTGAGGAGAGCAGAGCAAGCGAAAGAGAACTCTTGTGTGTCTCTTGCACTCCCCAGTTCTGAACTGGCCATGGATCTCTCGTGCGAGTCAGTGTGTGTTAGAAAATCACAACAGGAAAGGAGGCGGGAGCCCAGCACCCACACAAGGTGGAGACAACGTGGGGGTGCGCCTGACAGCTAGCTGGGCTGCCAGTTGCCAACCCCTGCCTGGTTCCTCCACCCATGAGGGTCCTCCTGGGGTAAAAGCCTGCGGTCTCCTTGGGCTCTGGGGGTCCCTCTGGTGAGCACCTGACCTGCGTCCCTGCAAATGCACATGTAGACAGGCTCTGCCCCACTGCCCCTGTGCAGCCCCACTGGAACTCAAACAGCTCACTAGGCATCCCATGAGTGGAAGCCCAGTTGTGGGACTGCTCAGCAGCTAAAAGAATAATAGAATTGCAGAGTTGGAAGGGACCCCGAGGGTCTTCAGGTCCAACCCCCTGCAATGCAGGGATCTCAGCTAAAGCCTCCATGACAGAGGGCCATCCAACCTCTGCTTAGAAACCTCCAAGGAAGGAGAGTCCACCACTTCTCCACTCTGGAACAGCTCTTACTGTCAGAAAGTTCTTCCTGATGTTTACTGGTAGTTGGAATTTGAAGCCATTGGCTTGAGTCCTACCCTTCAGGAGAAAACAAGCTTGTTCTGTTTTCCATGTGAAAGCCCTTGAGATATTTGAAGGTGGCTCTCATATCTCCTTTCAGTCTCCTCCAGGGGTGCCAACTTGAATAAAATAATGTGGTGGCTCAGGTAAGCCCCACCCCACATAATTGATCACATGATGCACACACACCATTTGAATAGGAATGCCTATCAACTTTGTGGGGACCCAGCCCTCTCAAATATTTTATTGTGGGGCCCGAAGTCCCCACAGCCCCTAGGTCTCCTCCTTTCCAGGCTAAGCATACCCAGCTCCTTCAACTGTTCCTCATAGAATCATAGAATCCTAGAGTTGGAAGAGACCCCAAGGGCCATCGAGTCCAACCCCCTGCCAAGAAGGAAACCAGACTTAGTTTCCTTGGTCATCTTCATTGCCCTCCTTTGCACACGTTCCATCTTGTCAACATCCTTCTTCAATTGTGGTGCCCAGAACAGGACACAGGACTCCAGGTGTGGTCTGATCAAGGCAGAATAGAGTGGGACTATGACTTCCCCTGATCTGGACACTAGACCTCTATTACGGGGGCAAAGAAAGCTCCCTGGATTCCCCCAATTCTGGTATCCTGCCCAACCCAGGGACCAGTGGAGACCACTGGTGACTCATCTGAAGAGCACTTTACTGATAAGCTGCCCATTATGTATTGGATTCCTCACCAATTTCAGATTTCCTGGGTTCTCCTATTGCTGCATTTCACTTTTTGTGGCCTGAGGACACTTGACCCTGCACCCATTCTGAGTTATTCTGGGAGAGGACCTGGCAGGAGAGGCCTTCTATGCCTTTGGGTCAAGGTTGGAGGCAGGAACATTCAGGGCCCACTGAAGACCCTCTTCAAAAATCAGTACTTTTTTATGGGAGTACTAGAGGGTACTCAGTACCAGCACCATTCCCTGTTGGGATACTGCCAGGGAGACAAAGTCCATCATGGCCTCCAAGCCGTCTGCCGGACGATCCATCGATCTCCCGTAGATACAGTATCAGCAATTAGCGACACGAGTTTTCTAGAAATAGCTTGCCACATTCCAGAGCTCATGCACACTCTATCAGCAGATAGTTCACAGCAGAAGTTGCACGCAGGAGAGCATTATTTACAAGTTTTATTCAGCGTTGATCAGAACAAAGAAAAACATGACTGCCTGCATCAGTGTCTCCAGACACACAGAGAGAAAACGAAAGCAATAGGAAAACATAAACATCCTGTGAACAGGAAATGTGCAGACTCTGTGACTCACAAAGCCTGCTCCCTTTTAAGGTGGAACGGAAATATCCTAACATTCCCACCCCCAAAAAATGTTGTTGCTGTTGTTGCTGTCGTAGTAGTAGTAGTAATTTATTTATAGCCCACCCATCTGGCTGGGTTTCCCCAGCCACTCTGGGCGGCTCCCAACAAAATATTAAACAGAATAATTCATCAAACATTAAAAACTTCCCTAAACAGGAATGCCTTCAGCTATCTAAAAGTCAGATAGTTGTTTATTTCCGTGACATTTGATGGGAGAATGTTCCACAGGGCGGGTGCCACTACCAAGAAAGCCCTCTGTCTAGTACCCTCATTTATCGCAGTGAAGGAACTGCCAGAAGGCCCTCAGAGCTAGACCTCAGTGTCCAGGCAGAACGATGGGGGTGGAGACGCTCCTCCAGGTATTCTGGGCCTTAGAGGCCATTGAGGGCTTTCAAGGTCAGCACCAACCCCTTGAATTGTGCTCAGAAACATCCTGGGAGCCAATGTAGGTCTTTCAAGACCGGTGTTATATGGTCTCAGCGGCCGCTCTCAGTCCCTAGTCTGGCTGCCACATTCTGGATTAGTTGTGGTTTCCAGGTCGCCTTCAAAGTGAGCACCACGTGTGGCACTTACTGTGTGGCACCAACTTCATGGTGAGTACCAACACCCTTTTAATAATAATAATAATAATAATAATAATAATAATAATAATTTATTATTTATACCCCGCCCATCTGGCTGGGCTTCCCCAGCCACTCTGGGCGGCGTCCAAAAGAATATTAAAATACTATAATACAACAAACACTAAAAACTTCCCGAAACAGGGCTGCCTTCAGATGTCTTCTAAAAGCCTGGTAGTTGTTGTTCTCTTTGACATCTGGTGGGAGGGTGTTCCACAGGGAAGGCGCCACTACCGAGAAGGCCCTCTGCCTGGTTCCCTGTAACTTGGCTTCTCGCAGTGAGGGAACCGCCAGAAGGCCCTTGGAGCTGGACCTCAGTGTCCAGGTAGAACGATGGGGGTGGAGACGCTCCTTCAGATATACTGGACCAAGGCTGTTTAGGGCTTTAAAGGTCAGCACCAACACTTTGAATTGTGCTCGGAAACGTACTGGGAACCAATGTAGGTCTTTCAAGACCGGTGTTATGTGGTCTCTGCAGCCGCTCCCAGTCACCAGTCTAGCTGCCATGTTCTGGATTAGTTGTAGTTTCCGGGTCACCTTCAAAGGTAGCCCCACGTAGAGCGCATTGCAGTAATCCAAGCGGGAGATAACCAGAGCATGCACCATTCTGGCGAGGCAGTCCGCAGGCAGATAGGGTCTCAGCCTGCATACCAGATGGAGCTGGTAAACAGCTGCCCTGGACACGGATTTGACCTGTGCCTCCATGGACAGCTGTGAGTCCAAAATGACTCCCAGGCTGCGCACCTGGTCCTTCAGGGGCACAGTTACCCCATTCAGGACCAGGGAATCCTCCACACCAGCCCACCCCCTGTCCCCCCAAAACAGTACTTCTGTCTTGTCAGGATTCAACCTCAATCTGTTAGCCGCCATCCAACCTCCAACCGCCTCAAGGCACTCACACAGGACCTTCACTGCCTTCACTGGTTCTGATTTGAAAAAGAGGTAGAGCTGGCTATCATCCGCATACTGATGAACACCAGCCCAAACCCCCTGATGATCTCTCCCACGGCTTCATGTAGATGTTGAAAAGCATGGGGGAGAGGACAGAACCCTGAGGCACCCCACAAGTGAGGGCCCAGGGGTCTGAACACTCATTCCCCCCCCACCACTTTCTGAACACGGTCCAGGAGGAAGGAGCGAAACCACTGTATAACAGTGCCCCCAGCTCCCAGCCCCTCAAGACGGTCCAGAAGGATGTTACGGTTGATAGTGTCAAAAGCCGCTGAGAGATCCAGCAGAACTAGGACGCAGCTCTCACCTTTGTCCCTAGTCCGCCGGAGATCATCAACCAGTGCGACCAAGGCAGTTTCGGTCCCATGATGAGGCCTGAATCCCGACTGGAAGGGATCCAAATGGTCTGCTTCTTCCAAGCGTGCCTGGAGTTGTCCAGCAACCGCTCGCTCAATCACCTTGCCCAAGAATGGAAGATTTGAGACTGGCTGATAGTTGGCCATCGTGGCCGCATCTAAAGATGGTTTTTTAAGAAGCGGTTTAATAACCGCCTCTTTCAGCGGGTCTGGGAAGGCTCCCTCACGGAGGGAAACATTCACCACCCCACGAAGCCCATCGCCCAGCCCTTCCTGGCTAGCTTTTATAAGCCAGGATGGGCAAGGATCAAGGAGACAGGTGGTTGGTTTCACTCGTCCAAGCAGCCTGTCCACATCCTCGGAGGTAACGGATTGGAATTGATCCCACTCAACTTGACTAGACAGAACTCTAGCATTCTCCCGCCCCGGTCCTGCTCCCACGGTGGAGTCTACCTCTTCCCGAATCTGAGCTACTTTATCTGCAAAAAACTTTGCAAAGTCATTGCATTCCTTATACTTAAGGAAATCACTGCTTTTAATTGAGACTGTGTTGGAGTTGATTTTAAGATGCTGAATCCTGCGTTGTTTTCTGCCCTGGTCTCCTTTGGGAGGAAGGCGGGGTATGAATTCAACAAATGGAATAAGCAAGAATGTGATCATTCCTCATAGGAATAAAGTTATCCATATGCTCCTTTGGGGACTTAAAAGGAACTCTTGGTGTGTGTGAATAGAGATGTTGGATTCTTGTCTCATTACATATGCTAAAGCTTTTTGGTCATCTGCATACAGTACTATTCCTTGCTTTTTCCTGTAGGACTAATTGCAATCCTTAAAGCAATGACAAACCTAGGCAGCATCTTAAAAAGTAGAGACATCACCCGTATAGTCAAAGCTCTGGTTTTCCCAGTAGTGATGTATGGAAGTGAGAGCTGGACCATCAAGAAGGCTGATCGCCGAAGAATGGATGCTTTTGAATTCTGGTGCTGGAGGAGACTCTTGAGAGTCCCATGGACTGCAAGGAGATCCAACCTCTCCATTCTGAAGGAAATCAGCCCTGAGTGCTCACTGGAAGGACAGATCCTGAAGCTGAGGCTCCAAGACTTTGGCCACCTCATGAGAAGAGAAGACTCCCTGGAAAAGACTCTGATGTTGGGAAAGATGGAGGGCACAAGGAGAAGGGGACGACAGAGGACGAGATGGTTGGACAGTGTCATAGAAGCTACCAACATGAGCATGACCAAACTGTGGGAGGCCGTGGAAGACAGGAGTGCCTGGCGTGCTCTGGTCCAGGGGGTCACGAAGAGTCAGACACAACTAAACAGCAACAACAGTTGTCAACAGGTTTACCACACCCACTGAGTCAATCACCCATCTCCCACTACCCTTCTGAGTAATACCCCTCCCCACCCTCTCACTATATATAAGGGCCTGGTGACTTCTGTTTCAGTGTATCTGAAGAAGTGTGCATGCACACGAAAGCTCATACCCAGAACAAACTTAGTCGGTCTCTAAGGTGCTACTGGACAATTTTTTAATTTATTTCTTGGTGTGTGTGTGTGTGTGTGTGTGTGTGTGTGTGTGTCCATCTGCATCATCCCTGCAGGCGGGTTTCTCTGCCCAGGCCAGACGGTATCGGAAAGGCAAAGAGAGAAGTTTTTCTGGGCACATATCCAAGCAGCATCAAGCCTGCTCATAAAGGGATCTGGCCCCCTGGGAAATGGAATGGGACTGGGAAGGAGGAAGCTTGTGAAAACGGGCGGGGGGGGGAGAGGAGAGAGAGAGAGACAGAAGCCGCTTTCCTTGAAGGAGAGACTCTCCCAGGCCCCTTTGGGGGGGGCAATGGCTGGTGAATCCGATTTGCAGTGAGTGGCAGAGCTGAAGAGATTACATGGGCTGCGCTTGTAATCTGGCAGCGGCTGTCTGCCGAGTTTACTGCCGAGGAGCAGGATGGACTCTGGGACAACGTGGGTCGCTGTGGTGCAAGGGATCCCTGCCTAACAGCTCTCGGGCGGCGGGTGGTGGCGGTTCTGCCTCTGGGGGGCGGGGGGAGCACATCTCAGCTGACTTTGGGACAATAACTCCACTGTGTAAGCGCAGCCACCGTTAAATTGCTGCAATTAGCCAGTTCATAAAACATCCGCCCCAGTATTGTGGATGTCATGAGAGGAGCGGGTCGCCGCCAGCCAAGGCTCAGGAGCCATTTGCCGGCCAGCTGCTTCCCACAGAGGGGGGGCCTGCTAGATACTGCCACCCCAGCAGGCTGCAGGGAATCCAGCGATTGCCCAGGAGGTCCACTTTCCCTGGAATAAAGGCCGGCAGGCAGAGTCGTGCCTGGAGGTTATATGCGTGTATTCCCACTGCTAACGGAGAAATCTGAGGGATCCCTTGGACAAAAAATAAGGACCCCAGCCAGGAATACCAGAGCAAAACAGCAGCCAGTAGGCTTGGTCTTTACTGAAGACTGTCGCTACAAGACTCCCACCTGCCACCAGGTGGAACAAGATGGAAGCCCTGAACAAAAGAGCCCACAAACTTTTATTAGCTGTTAATTCCCATGTTACACCCCACAAAGTACAGCACTCATACATCATGAAAGGGGAGGTCTGGTGGCAGTAATCTGAGCATCCTGGACCCTGCCCCATGGTTCTCCTTGCCCTCCACCAAACACCCATCAAGTGTAACAAAAGAGACATTGACATTTCCCTGTTTCCCAGCCAAGTTCATCACACCCTTTTGTCTTCATCTGGGTTTGTTCTTTCTGGCATGGCTACCTGTCTGGCCCTCAGGTATCAGGATGCCAGGGATTATCCCTCAGGCAGAGGGGCTGCTGAGGAGCTGAGCTCACAGGTCTAGATGAATTTCTGAAGTTTCCCAGTGAGCCAGTACATAGATAATTTATCAGTGAATTCTTACATTTGGTATCGTGCAGCAAAGGCCCTTTGAATAGATAGGAAGAAACTGTGATGAAGTGTTTTGTGGGGACAAATCACAAAAGTGATTTTGCTGGTTTTGATAGTGGGCTGCATGTGCATGATATCTGCTGGAGGGGCAACGCCCCCCCCACCTATACATAAATTCCTGCAACACCACATAGATACAACTTGAGCAGAGGACAGTGGGGCTCGCAGCATCGACACTCCCAACAGATCCTGCTTCTCGGTCACTCGTAGCTTTGGATCCAGCACAGAGCAGTTGTCTGTGCCTCCAGCTCCAGCTCTGCTGTCTCCCATCAGTCTGGCCAGTGGCTTTTGTTCTCCTACCTTGCAGCCAGCGGGTGGCCAAAAGGTGGAGGAAAGGCCCACCCCTCTTGCAACTTCTTCTGGGATGCTGATGAGGTCACTCGAAGGCCAGCTGAAGTCCCTGTCTTGCAAGAAGCTTGTCTGACCAGTGCAGCAATCTCCTGTCCTCTCACTGGGCCCAAGACCCCCCAAATCGACATAAATATCAGGAGGAAAAGGGAAAGGAGGGTCATTAGGGTGGGGGGGCTGGCCATTTGCAGCTGTCGTGGCTGAAGGAGGTGGTTCCCCCAGAGGAAATGTCCCCCCGCCCTCGAGCCTCTTCTCTCCTCCTCCCTCCTGGCAGATTGGGGAGGGGGCGTTCTGCCTCTCCCACGCCAACACTCCCCCTCCATCAACGCGGGCTTGAAGGCTGAATCTCTTTCTTCCCGGAGCTTATCTCATCAGTGGGTTGTCAAGGGAGGGATCCAGGCCCATCATGCGGTGGGGGAGGGGAGGGAGGGAACTGGGGGGGGGTTGCCGCGAGGAGTGGGGGGGGGGCTTGCAGAATGGCAAGGCTGTCTCCGTTGCTGAGCAGCCTGTGCCTGAGAACTCCGCGTCTCATTGATATGACAAGCTTATCGCCGGATTATATTGGAGGCTACAAGGTCATTCCCTTTGATGTTAAAAAGGCTATAAAAGGGGGGGGGGGTCCCCTGCCCAGCCTGCGCATTAAGTCAGAAATAATGTCTCTCTCCATATTCTGTGGGAAATGCAGGGAGCTCGGCCTCAGACTCGGAATTTGACATTTGCAGGGAAATGCGTGCCCAGACTCGAGATGGAGGTGACTTTCTCAGGAGTCGGCTTGGGGGGGGGGCGCGTTGTCTCTGGGCTCCCCAGCCGATGAGTCCCGGGTCTCTTCGCCAAGTGGCAAAAGGTCGCAGGGCCGGTCCCCAGTGGCAAGGCTGGGAATGCCTCCCATCTGAAGCCCTGCGGAGCCGCGGCTGCCAGCCTGTGTAGACACACGCAGCTATTGGGACCAACTGGAAAAGAAGGGAATTCGCCCTCGCCTCCTGCTTGAGCGGCACAAGAACCGGCCTCCACGTTGACTGGGAACGAAAGCTCTACCTCGATTTGTTCCTTAGTTTTGCTTCCTGGGCATTTGGGAATTCTTGGCTGGGGGGCTCTCTTTGTCCAACCCCCGTCTGCCCCAGAGAGCCCATTCCAAGGGAACAAAGCCCTGCGTCTGCAGGAAGAGATCCTTTTTGCAAGCCAAGGTGGGGGTGGCTGCGTCTTTGGTGAGCGCCCCGCCCGCCCGACGCCTCCATCCTCCGTCCTCACCGGCTGAACTATAAAGCATTCCTTGCCTCGACCAAAGAGGCAGCAGGCAGACAAGACAGGGGAGGGTCCCTGGGGGGCTGGCATGAAAGGAAGGCGACTCCCCCTCTCGGAAAAGACTTTGAGCGAAACCTGAGCCGAGGAGATTCAAAGGAGCTCAAATGCTTTCATGCTTGGGCAAACTAACGAGACACACCGGGAAGGGGCCTGAAGGGCGGGGGCGGGGAGGGATATGTCGAGGCTCCATAGAGTCGAGCCCAGGCTCGGAGGGAGACTCTCCACCGGCTTGGCCAACGGGGTGCCCGCGGGCTCAGTCCCGGCAGGGGTGTGGCTCCACCAGCCCATCGCTGCAGCAGGCTGACCAGTTCCCCAGGGGAGGGTACGGCATGGGGGGGGGCAGCGGCCAATGTTTCCCTGTTGGATCAGGCTGGTGGCCATCCGGTCCGGCAGCCTCCTCTCACAGTGACCAAACGCCCATAAGAACCTAGGAATCCAGATAGACTGCCTCTGTACCTGGAGGCTCCATACGAACATAACAAGAGCCTGCTGGATCAGGCCAGTCGGCAATGGAGTTCTCACAGTGGCTGAGCAGTTGCCCGTGGAAAGCCGAGCCCCAGAGCCCCCTCGCCTCCTGTGGGTGCCAGAAACTGGGAGTCAGGAGCCTGGCCGCCCCCGACTGTGCAGGCAGCAGAGCCTCCTGTCTGGCCAGGAACTTTCCCAAGACACCCCCCAAAAAAAATCCCTTTTCAGGGTGTGGGTGCAGTTAGAGTGACAGAGGAGGCCCTTGGGGGGGGGGAGCAGGGTTCAAATTCCCACACAGCCCCCAGAGGGACTTTGGGCCAGTCAGCCTCGCCGGGTTGTGTGATGACAACTCAAGGAGAACAAGGAGGAGCCCCACGTGCGCCCGTTTTTGGCAGCTGCGACTGCCTGATGTCAAGAGGCAGGGAGTTCCAAGGGTCAGGTGCTGCTGCCACACTGAACCACCGAGTTCTTACAACTGCGCCTGCAACTCTGCCGGTGATGCTGGTCGAAGTGGTTGGGCGGGCGAGGCTACCTCGCAGGTAAACGTCTCGAACTCAGCCCAGTGGCAGATGGGAGACCAGCGTAGACCAGCACGAAGGTGTTAAATGCGGACCTCCTGCCCTGACCGCAGCCCCTGGGCCGGGCGCAAGGGAAGCCCCGCGCAAGGGGCTTAGAAAGGCTCCTTCTCCTCCTGCCTGCCTGCCTGCCACGGCCTCTCTGGCTGAGCAGGGCGCTGGCCGGGCTTCCTCATCCACGCGCGCGCGCGCACGTGGGGCGCTCTGTGGGGAAGGCCAGGTCATCTTGAGCGGCGACCCACCGCCAGCAGCTCCCTTCGTGAATCACAGAATGGTAGAGTCGGAAGGGACCCCCCGAGGCATCTAGTCCAACCCTCCGCGGTGCAGGAAGGACGTTTCTCAGGGCAGCCGGGTGGGAGCGGTCCCCAGTTCGAGTCTTCGCTCCACCGTCTGATCGGATCTGCTCCGTGGAAGAGCAAAGGAGGAAAACAAGCGACACGCGGGCTCTCCTTCCTGGGTCGTTTTTAAGCAGAGCTTGGCTGGCCGCCTGAGTGAGGTTCCTGCATTGCAAGGGGTTGGACTAGATGGCCTTTGGGGGTCCCCTGCCATCTCTACCATTCTATGACTCCATGAAACGAGAGCAGGCTGGTCCCCTTCACTGCCGGGAGTCGGGGGGTTGCTGTGCCGAGATGGGGATCAAAGGAGGAGCGGGCCGGGAAGAGATAAAAATTTGCAGGCGATGCAAAATGATTCGGAGTGGTTGAGTCGGGCGCCGGTGATGAAAGAGCTGCCAAATCATCTCGCGAAAATGGGTGATTGGGCAATAAAATGGCTGATGGGATTCAATTTGGATAAGTGCGAAGGGAGGCGGCTCGTTGGCAGGAAACCACCCCCCACCCCCCACGACTCTGCGGAGGCCGGGCTGGGCTTCGGGTCCGATCCTGCGCTCGGGGAGGACGACGGGGGGCTCCCCGAAACCCAATAGCAACGGGGCAGCTCCGCAGCATGGCAAAAGGGAATTGGGGGGCGCCAAGGAGGGGGAGTCCTGCCTCCCATCGAGAGGAGCCCTCTCCCCCTCGCACCCCTCTCTCCCCCATCCTGTCTATTGAGTGTCGAAAAAGGTGGCTCCAGACGGTGGACTCCCCTTCCCCTCCCTGCTTAGGTCTGCTTAGGAACTCGATTGTTTCTCGTGGGGCGGCGGAGGCTCCCCTTTGGAACTCCCTGCCTATTGATGTTGCCTATTGATGTCAGGCAACAGAAACGGCCTCTTCCGGACAACAAGCCCAGCGCTTGAAGGTTCTCCTGGACCCGATTTCCAGCTCCGGACTAGATGACTCTTGGGGGGGGGGGTCTCTTCCAACTCTACACTTCTATGATTCTAAGGCTCCTCGTGGCCCCCTGGTGATATGGGGGGGGCGGTCCTTTCTTCTTTTTAAAAACCATTTTCATTGAATTCTTGGTGCAACCGTATATACAAAGACAACCTAAAAGAAGAACATGACTTAAAGCAAATTCAAAATCAATAAAATGCAGGATAATGGAAAAATCCGTCAAGGAATTTCTGTGTATATGCAAGACCCCCGCTTCACATTTGAATCGGTTTCTCATTATGGCATCTATTTTGCTATTAATTGTTTCTCTGCTTTCTTTATTACAGGATGGCAATGGATCAAAAAATAATAAGACGAATTTATAGGAGCCAGACCATAATATATGCTGCAGGTGCTGTTCTTCCATGTGCTTCATTATTTGTATGAACAATAAAACCATGCCAAATAGCATGAAAATCGCCATGTTTCTTTCGTCCCCTGGTTACCTTTACCTTTATGAGATAATTTTTTTCTAATAATGGAGTTTGCCCCACTCTGTCACACCACCAGTACACAGTGAGAAAGTTGGGGGGGGGTGTTTCCAGTGGGACCCCTTGCTAGGATCCGGGGGGGGGGCTTCATCCCCACAGCCTAGACAGGACACGCAGTGACCACCCAAGACTGAGAGAAAGCCCCCCCCCTTGTTTGCAAGAGGTATTCTCCAAAGCCATTTAAATCCAGCAGGACCGGAAAGTCTTCGTAAATCCCGATTCCGATTAAAAATGGGCATTTTTTAAGAGGCAGTGTCACATCAATAATGCAGCTGCTGCTGTTTTTATTATATGGGTTAATAAGATATATTTATAAGGGGCTAAGCAAAGGCAGAGGGGGAACTTCCTGCTTCATCCAAGGTGGGGGCTCCACAAGAACAGAGAAGGTGGCCCTGGACTCACGGTTCGGATCCTGCCTGTCCGAACGGGAGCATTCGCTTGGTTTCGTTGTCTGAAAGGGTCCGGCAGGATTCTCTCTGCTTTTTACAAGCTTGTTTTCTTCTGCTCTGAAGGGTAGGACCGGAACCCATGGCTTCAAGTTACCAGAAAGCAGATTCTGACTAAAAGTCAGGAAGAACTTTCTGGTAGTAAGAGCTGTTCAACCATGGAACAGACTGTGGGACTGTTGTGGATACTAGGAGAGGATATATGGATTTAATAGTCTCCTTCCTCACTCACGCTTTGAGTCAGAGGCAGGGCGACATCCCCCAATATATAGCAGGAAGCTAGTTGGTAGATTCGTTTGAATCTCTTTGTTTAAGCAATCCGATCTGGCTTTGTTCAGATTGGAGTGTATTCCTGGTTTTATCCCTCCTAAACAGAATAAAGACACAACAATCTTCTTTAAAAGCAATGAGAAGTTTACTCACATCTAGTTCACAGCTGGATCCCTGAAGGCTTAAACTTGTAGTTACATAAGAGAGTTTTAATTCATCCCATATGGGGATTAAGCCCATGTGCTGCTGGCTGAGAGCCAGCAGACAGCAAAAGGCATCAGTATCAGGAGAGCATGGTATCAAGAGGACGAAGAGGGTGGTGGCTGAGTGACCAGCCCCTTTTATGGGGTCTGCCAGGGTCATGCCTACCTACCTGGTCTCTCACGCAGGGTGAGGATGCCCCAGACCAGGTGTGACAGGAAGTCCTCCTGGCTGGAGCAACACCCCCCAGCATTGCAGGGGGTTGGACTAGATGACCCTCGGAATCCCTTCCAGCTCTACGATTCTATGAAAAAGTGAAGCGAGTGAAAGGGCATTGCAGGGCTTGCCTTGTGGGACAGCACCTTCCCAAGCCCGGCTTTGCTGCTGCTGCTACAGCTGGGCAGAGCCAGTGCTTCACCAGGCTGCTCTTTGCCACCAACCCGCCCCAGATGATGGATGGATGCCCACATGCCTCTTTCCCCTGCCCCTTGCCACCTTCCTCATCCCGCAGCTGCTTCTCCATGGACACGTTTTACGCGCTGAGCCCTCCCTACTCTGCGGGAGGAGGACGTAGTTCAGCGCCTGGCACAGAACAATGAGCAAAAATGGGGTCTTGAATGGTTTTAATCTCTGTTTACTCCATAAAAACAGTCCCAGGTGCCATCCATTACTCGCCGGAGGAGCTGCTTTACAGGCTATAAAAAGAAAAATTGTGTTACATATTAAAGCTCTCCTTGCTTAAGCCTTGCTTGTGGGAGAAAGATTTACAAATAGCTGGATTGAGACCAGGAGCATTAACAAGACGGAATGCCCCGGAGGCCGTTACAAATCTGGGGCTGGCAGGTAATGGGGGCCGTAGCTCAGCGCAGAGCCACCAAGGAACAACAACAGGGTATAAACAACAAGCCACGCATTTGTAGCCACTCTGGGCTGGCGCCTTCAGTGGGAGAGAGGGAGGGGGACGCTTCTGAAAGGGACCCCACTTCTCCCAGCCTCGCCCTCTACTGTGGGGCAGAAGCAGCGTCTCCAGGTGAGCTTCTGCAGCAGAAGGGAAGGTCCCAGCTGTGCCCACAAGAAGGAGCCTAGACATGGTGTCTGGATGGACCTGATCTCCTCCAAGGCCAGCTGCGCACCTGTCCCCAGAGAGACAGGAGGGCCCTTTCCTAAAGTGCTCAACTGTTGCAGGAATTTATGTATAGGTGGGGGGGGGGCGTTGCCCCTCCAGCAGATATCATGCACATGCAGCCCACTACCAAAACCAGCAAAATCATTTTTGTGACTTGTCCCCACAAAACACTTCATCACAGTTTCTTCCTATCTATTCAAAGGGCCTTTGCTGCACAATACCAAATGTAAGAATTCACTGATAAATTATCTATGTACTGGCTCACAGGGGAAACTTCAGAAATTCATCTAGACCTGTGAGCTCAGCTCCTCAGCAGCCCCTCTGCCTGAGGGATAATCCCTGGCATCCTGATACCTGAGTGCCAGACAGGTAGCCATGCCAGAAATAACAAACCCAGATGAAGACAAAAGGGTGTGATAAACCTGGCTGGGAAACAGGGAAATGTCAATGTTTCTTTTCTTACACTTGATAGGTGTTTGGTGGAGGGCAAGGGGAACCAGGGGGCAGGGTCCAGGATGCTCAGATTCCTGCCACCAGACCTCCCCTTTCATGATGTAACCATAATGTATGAGTGATGTAGTTTGGGGGGTGTAACATGGGGACTGGCAGCTAATCAAAGTTTGGTTTCTCTTTTGTTGGGGCTTCCATCTTGTTCCACCTGGTGGCAGGTGGGAGTCCTGTCGCGACAGTCTTCAGTCAAGACCAAGCCTACTGGCTGCTGTTTTGCTCTGGTATTCCTGGCTGGTGTCCTTGTTTTTTTGTCCAAGGCAGCCCTCAGATTTCTCTGCTAACAACAAGAACATCAGAAGAGTCTGGCAGATCAGGCCAATGGCTTCTCTAGTCCAGCATCCAACCAGATGCCTTAAAGGGAATGCCACAAGCAGGATCCAGGCAGGAGGGCAACTCTCTCCTCCTGAGGCTTCCAGCAACTGTCATTCAGAAACAAAACCATGTCTTCTTTCTCCAGCTTTGCTCTGAAGAGGTCCAAGGGACAGAGCTCCACCCATAACGGGAGAGCGGCACAAGGATCTGTGGGATGTGAGCTCATTTCCCTTGAGACAAGAATGGGCAAAACTCAGAAACTCATGGCTGTGAAGCCTGGACGCAGGATTGATCCCCTCATTTCCACCATTGTCTTTGTTTTCATCCGGAAATGGGGGAAGGTGGTGTTAAAGTTCAGGCAGGAAAGATCTCTGAGCAGGACAGGAATGCAGAGAGCGGACGGGGACCCTTATTACGGGACCACAACAAAAGATCTCAGATCCTTAAAACACAGATCAAACAACTGCATATCAGCTAACAAAACACAGAGAAGAATTAATAGGGCAGATATTAAAGCAAATTCAGCCACGGTCATAAAACCAAATCGCAGCCTCTATAAACATTTGCCATCTTTGGCTGCATTCCCAAAGCCAAAGGCCAAAAGGAGGAGATGCGGCAGAACGGCCACGCTCCACGGCAGGCGGAAGCAAAGACTCACTGGCAGAAGGGGGGCTCTTTTGTCACCAAAGTGCCCCCCTCCAGATACACCCAGTGGGCAGGTTCCACCAGCAAAGTTCTGCTGGTTGGGGGGGGGTCAAAACAGGCTTGTTGTGGGATGTCGGTGGAGCCATGGGGGTCCTGGAAGGAGCTCTGCAGCCAGTCTGGTTAATGCCCTCCCATTCCCCACAATGTGTTTGTGGGGGTGGGGGTGTCCAGAAAAGGAAAAGGAAAACCCCCCAGCCCCCTCCATCATGACTGGAGCAAAGGGGAACACATGCTTGTGAGCAAAGGCTGTGGAATCCTCTTGGGCAGAGGGCAAGAATTTCCTCCTCCTCCTCCTGAAGGTCAACTGCTCTTCACTGCAGGGCTGTTTTTCCAGGAAGAAGATGATGAAGATGAAGCTGAAGATGATGAAGAGGAAGAGGAAGAGGAAGAAGAGGAGGAGGTTTGCTGGAGAGGTTAAAAGCAACAAAAAAGGCTTTTATGGGTATGTTCGTAGCAAAAGGAAGAACAAAGAAACAGTGGGGTCACTCAGAGGAGAAGATGGTGAAATGCAAACAGGGGACACAGAAAGGGCTGAACTCCTCAATGCCTTCTTTGCCTCAGTCTTCTCCGATAAAGAAAACAATGCCCGATCTGAAGAATTTGGAGCAAATGATTCAGCAAAGGAAACACAGCCCAGAATAACTAAGGAGATAGTACAAGAATACTTGGCTAGTTTAGATGTATTCAAGTCTCCAGGGCCAGATGAACTGCATCCAAGAGTATTAAAAGAACTGGCAGATGTGATCTCAGAACCACTGGCAGTCATCTTTGAGACAGTGGAATTTGCTGCCAAGGAGTGTGGTGGAGTCTCCTTCTTTGGAGGTCTTTAAGCAGAGGCTTGCCAACCATATGTCAGGAGTGCTCTGATGGTGTTTCCTGCTTGGCAGGGGGTTGGACTCGATGGCCCTTGGGGTCTCTTCCAACTCTATGATTCTATGATTCTAGGAGGAGGAGGAGGAAGAAGACAACAGCTCTGTCTCCCCTGTAGCAGGAAACCCCCCCCCCAATCATTCAGTTTGTACAACCTTCACACACACTCACACACACACACTACATACGCTACACTTCTGTTATAAATTCATAGAAAATGAACCATACATCGGATTTGCACTGTTCCACTTTTATTTTACTCCATGAAGGAAGGACTACAAAATGGGGAAGGTTTGATACAGGGCAGCCATAATCCCTTCAGCATACCAGCACATCCACAGGAGCCCTGCCCAGTTGCTATGTCAACCCTGATGATCCCAGACAGAAGACCATCAAGATCACAAAGAACTTGCATATGGGAGTGGATTCAGCATGGACTGGAACAAAGGACAATGATCAGCTCTTCCCTCTGGGGGCAGGAAACTGGAAACTCCCCTCTGTCACCTGGAAAGTACTCATGGGGAGGGGGAAAGGGGGAACCAGCCAGGTGACAGGACACTCAGGTTACCACCACCACTCCTCCCTCAACCCCTCCTTTCTGTGATGTATGTATGATGTTTCTGGGGGTGGGCTTGATCTGCAGGGTGGCAATTTCAAAAGTCTTTACTGTATAAGACCTTGCACACCATTTTTTCTGTGTCTTTCCTCTCTCCTGCAAGTGAGGGGAGCACCCTGTTGCAACAGTTCAATAAAGGCCAAGCCTACAGGCTGCTGTTTTGCTCCAAGTTATCCTGGTTGGTGTCTTTGTTTTTGTCCAAGGGAGCCCTCGGATTTTCCCGTTAACACCCCTGAGACTAAGTAGCTGAGAGGGGCTCACTTGACGCAACGTATGTTTTCTCCCAGCCGGCTGTTGCAATGGGCACGCGGCTGAAATTAGTTCTTCCCCAAGCGAGATGGCTTCCTTGCAGGGCTCCGACACCGTCATTTGCATTCAGGCAGGGAAGGGACGGGAGGCTTTGCATTCCGCTCATCAGCACCCGGACGCCGGCCAAGGACACAGGCAGCCATCTCCTGGATGGGGCCTGCTGGGGAGACAAGCCACAGCAACAGCGGGCTGGGTGGGTGGGTGGGTGGGCTTTCACCCTCATGATGGAGATCCCTTCAGACCTACAGAGAAAGGGAACCTTGTGGGATGGGGGGCGATCGGTCACCTGCAACCCTTCGAAGCACCTGGCCCCATCCTGTATGTAGGAACATTGGAAGGGCCTGCTGGATGCGGCCAGGATGAGGCATCCTGATCCTGCCGTGGCAAAAGACCCCAGGAATCTTGATAGACCGCCTCGGACCTGGAGGTTCTGTAAGGACACCAGAAGAGCCAGCTGGATTGGGCCAATGGCCCCTTTACACCAGCATCCTGCCCTCACAGGGGTTGAGCAGAACTTGGCCCCACTGCAGAAGAAGAAGAAGAGTTTGGATGTGATATCCTGCCTTTCACTCCCTTTAAGGAGTCTCAAAGCGGCTCACATTCTCCTTTCCCTTCCTCCCCCACAACAAACACTCTGTGAGGTGAGTGGGGCTGAGAGACTTCAGAGAGGTATGACCAGCCTAGGGTCACCCAGCAGCTGCAGGTGGAGGAGCGGAGACGCGAACCCGGTTCCCCAGATTACGAGACTACCGCTCTTAACCACTACACCACACTGGCTCACACTGCAGCACCTTGCTGGGTTGGTGGGTCTCTTCCCAGGTTCTGGCCAGGTTTGAAATGGCAAAGAGGAAACTGAGGAGCTCCAGGCCTGGAGATAAAGCAGCTATGAAGGAAGAAGAGACCTCACTTGCTTGTGCTGAGGAGCAGAAGGGCCATAGCTCAGGGGCAGAGGGTCTGCCTTGGAAGCAGACGGTCCCAGGTTCAGTCCCTGCTCTAGGTAGGGCTGAGAGAGACAGGGAAAGTGGAAGTGGGAGAACAGCTCTACTGTCAGGAGCCTATCTAGGCATTTGTGCCCCATATGAGGAATCATAGAAGTGTAGAGCTGGAAGGGATCCAGAGGGTGATCTAGTCCAACCCCCTGCAGTGCAGGAATCACAGCTCAAGCATCCCTGACAGGTGGACATCCAGGCTCTGCTTAAAAATCTCCTAAAATTGTAGTTCTGTAGGAGGATCTGCAACCAAATCACAGATTGCATGACTGCTAGATAACCACAACTTAATCTGAACTTCTTCCTGTCACTCACACTCTGGGTCTTACCTGCAATGGGGCAGGGTGCCAGTGAGTTCTCCTCCAAAAAGCACACTCCATTTTGAACTGGACTATGGACTTGCAGAGTTTATTGGCTGCCTGATTTTCAGCACTGCAACTGATGAATCCTGGCAAGACTTTTGATGTGAGTAAACCTTATATTTTCTTGTTTTACTTAAAAAGCCTGAGAGTGGTTTCTTCGTTCAGAGGGAAACATAAAGAGGAGAAGATATCCCGGGTCCATTGCGGTTCGTAATATGGAAGCCATGGGATGAGTAAAAACTGACTCCTTGAAATAAAAATTGTCCAGTCCAAAAATATGGTTCAAAAGCTTTACTAACAGAACTTACTTCAAAACAAGCATAAACCAAATAATGTTACATCCAGATTGTTGATATTATGCAACAATCTTAGAAACATAAGATAACTTCATCCAGAGCTGAAATTAAAGCTCTGCCTCGCCAAACAATCTCCATTAGCCTGAGGCTGATCTCCTTAGAGAGAGAGTTTTGCAGACTTTGCTCTTTGGTTGCTTTCAGAGCAAAGGACGAACTCACATACCCAAAATGGAGACTTGCAGCTGAATACCTCATGTGATCTAAGTTAAACACCTCCTGAGAACTAGCAGAGATACGTTCTCAGCTAATCGCTGAACTGTTAGGCTCTCTGAGAACTTCTGTTTAACTCAGTGGAAATTTCCATGTCATACTGTTTTTAGCAGTACACATACAGACCCATACAGAATCATTTTTCCATTTCAATGTACAATTAATTAAACAATAATACTCAGCAAAGTCTGCCTAAGTCTGTTTCGTTCGGCCGCCGAGGAGCAGCCATGGTATTGGTGATTGAGGGACGTGGCCACCTGCTGGGTCATCTGGCTGCCGTTGGGGCTAAGCAAGTCTTGCTGGGGCGCAAACTGAAGTACCTTGCTTTCCTGCGTAAGGGTATGAACACCAACCCGTCCTGTGGTCCTTACCATTTCCGTGCCCCTAGCCAGATCGTCTGGAGGACAGTGCAACGAATGCTCCCACACAAGACCAAACGGGGTCAGGCTGCCTTGGAGAGGCTGAAGGTCTTTGATGGCATCCCTCCTCCTTACGATAAGCACAAGAGGATGGGGGACCCTGCAGCTCTGAAAGTGGTCCACCTCAAGCCCACATGCAAGTTTGCCTATTTGGGTCACCTTGCCCATGAGGTTGGGTGGAAGTACCAAGCCATCACAGCTACCCTGGAGGAGAAGCACAAGGCAAAGGCAAATTACACAAAGAAGAAGCAACTGAAGAAACTCCAAAAGCAGGCAGAGAAAAATGTGGAGGGCAAGATTGCAGAATATACAGACATCTTGAAACATTCTGGCATTCCGGTTTAGATAAAACTATTCACAATTAAAAAAAAAACAAAGTCTGCCTAAAGCATCAATGGATATCATACTTGTTCTAGAAGGTTTTGCAACCTTTTCCCAAAAGCTTCTGGAGTTCAGCTGCATACAGATAGTGACATTGCTCTGCCAAAATAGGCATTTGCATTCTCACAAATGCCAAGAGGAAGGGTCATTCCCAAATAAAATATCCTCTCCTACTCATCTAAATCCCTCCAAGAAGTTAGAAAGGACCCCCTAAGGACAATCTAGTCCAGCGTTACAGGTATCACAAGGTTGTGTGTGAATCTTGGGGGTGAAGGAGGCGGGGGGGGGGGCTTCTGCCTGGTGCGGCAGCAGCAAAGGAGCTCCAGGGAGCCGCTTAGCCAAGGCTGCCTTCTCTCCCTTTTGGCCTCTGTGTTGCGGTTAATGGAGCCGTGTGAGGGACAGGTGGGGGGGGGGCCTGTGCTGAGGAGGCTGGTGGAGAGGCTTTCTAACCTGGGGCAGTGGAAAGGGAAGAACATCTGGGCAGCTGTTCATCAAGTGCCTTGTAAGGGATGATTCAATCCGCCCCTTCCGAAGTGCTGCTGGAGGGGGGTCCTGGTGTTAGGATATAGCTCCGTCCCACCTTAAAAGGAACAGGCATGACTGTTGTGTGTCACATGCCTGTTTACTTCCAGCACAGTCTGCTGGGAACTTCCCTTTTGTATATTGCTTTTGCTACTGCTGTATTGCTTGGACGCGAAGGGAAGCAGACATGTTTTTTTCCTGAACTATGCTGAATAAAAGCCTGTAAATAACACTTACACATGTCTCTGTCCGGGATGCAGGTGGCACTTTGGCTTAAACCACAGAGCCTAGGGCTTGCCGATCAGAAGGTTGGTGGTTTGAATCCCCGCAATGGGGTGAGCTCCCGTTTTTCAGTCCCTGCTCCTGCCAACCTAGCAGTTTGAAAGCACATCAAAGTGCAAGTAGATAAATAGGTACCACTCCGGCGGGAAGGTAAACGGCGTTTCCGTGCGCTGCTCTGGTTCGCCAGAAGTGACTTAGTCATGCTGGCCACATGATCCGGAAGCTGTACGCCAGCTCCCTCGGCCAATAAAGCAAGATGAGCGCCACAACCCCAGAGTCGGCCATGACTGGACCTAATGGTCAGGGGTCCCTTTACCTTTTATGTCTCTGTCCACCACTTCCATTGTGAGAAGTTACTCACTCTGCTGATTAGAGCGTGCCAAGTCTCTAAAGGTCTCTGAGTCTTGTGTCACTGATTGATGCTGTTCCGAGTACCGGAGTTCGCCCGGCTGCAGGCCGGTGACTGGAGCCAGCTGGGGGCCTGCAAAATGCCCCCGTCTCCCCGGACGCATCCCAACACCTGGCCCCTGATTTCAAGGACTGGGCAGAGGAGGAATGGTGGAGACTACCTCTCCATCCTGACCCTTCCAGGGAGGAGCAAGAGGAAGACAGTATAGATTTACAATAGGAGGTTGAGGGAGGTCGCAGCTAAGAGGCAGATGAGGGAGAAAGAGGGGGAATCATGGGAAAGCCAGAACAACACCTGACTGACACGTTATCAACAGAAAGCATCCCGGACCCTCCATCTCCCAGAACCCGGTGAGACTTAAAAGTAGGAGAGCAAAGAGCTCAAAGAGGAGGCGATGACGACGACGGATGAGGAAGCTGTTGGAGAGATGGACAGGTGGAGATTCACTTGGGACAACGCCATTATCCAAGAGGCTGGGTTCTATAGCCTCTCTCTGTAAAGACTGAAATTAAAAAAAAAGGACTGTAAGAAACTTTTCCTCGTCTTTATAATTTCCTGGGCAACCAGCCAGGAGACGCTGACAGCATCCTGACACCCGCTAACTCCCTGTGTTTGTCTGGAAAGCCTCCCAGGAGACGGGGGGGATGGGGGGGCTGCCCGCTCTGATTGCTCTCAATCATCCTGCCACTGAAACATCCCTGATGGATCACATGGCGGTGGGGAGGAGGGCTCCCTCCCTCCGCCTCTTCACATTTTAGCCCATCTTCATAGAACAGAAAGACACACTTGCTGCATGAGCTCTGCATAGACCAGAGGTAGGCAGACTAAGGCCCGGGGGCCGGATCTGGCCCTATCGCCTTCTCAGTCTGGCCGGCAGACAGTCTGGGAATCAGCCTGTTTTTACATGAGTAGAATGTGTCCTTTTACTTAAAATGCATCTCTGGGTTACTTGTGGGGCGTAGGAATTCATTGCTTTTTTTTTTTAATACAGTGCCTCTCCATTCTGAAGGAAATCAGCCCTGAGTGCTCACTGAAGGACAGATCCTGAAGCTGAGGCTCCAAGACTTTGGCCACCTCATGAGAAGAGAAGACTCCCTGGAAAAGACCCTGATGTTGGGAAAGATGGAGGTCACAAGGAGAAGGGGACGACAGAGGACGAGATGGTGGGACAGTGTTCTTGAAGCTACCAGCATGAGGGAGGCAGTGGAAGACAGGAGGGCCTGGCGTGCTCTGGTCCAGGGGGTCACGAAGAGGCGGACACCACTAAACGACTAAACAACAACAAAAAGGATTTATTGGGTGTTTGGCCAGCGTGAGAACTGGGTGCTGGACCAGGTGGGGCCCCGTTGGGCCTGATCCGGCTGCCGGTCTCTCCTTCTGCTCTTCTGTTCCTCTGCTCCCTCTGTGCCTCAGTCTCCCTAAGTACACCAGAAGAGCCTTCTGAATGAAGCCAGTGTCCCCTCTGGTCCAGCATCGTCTTCACACAGGGGGCCGACCAGGTACCCCACCTGAGAAACCCACTCGCTCCTCTTGAGGTTTCCAGCAAGGGGATCATCTCCAGCCGCGGAGACAGAGTGGACCCCCTCAAAAGGTGTTGCAGGAAAACCCCTCCCAATCATTCAGTTTGTACAAACACGACACACACACACTCACACACAACATACGCGATGCTTCTGTTATAAATGCATAGAAAATCAGCCATACATCAGATCTGTACCGTTCCACTTTTATTTTACACCATGAGGGAAAGACTATCAAAGGAGGGAGACTTGACACAAGGCAGCCAACACGTCCGCAGTGAGCCCTACCCAGTTTGCATGCCAACCTTGATGGTCCTGGACAGAAGACCATCACACTCACAAAGGACCTGCATATGGAAGTGGATTCAGTATGGACTGAAACACAGGACAGTGACCAGCCCTTCCCTCTGGGGGAAGGAAACAGTGAACCCCTCTTTGTCCTCAGGAATGTAATCATGGGGAGGGAAAGGAGGAACCGGACAGGTGACAAGACACTCAGGTTACCACCACAACTCCTCCCTCAACCCCTCCTCTTTGTGATGTGTCAATGATGTAGTCATGATGTAGTTCTTGGGGTGTAGCATGGGGGATTAGTAGCTAATAAAAGTTGGGGTCTTCTTTTGTTCGGGGCCTCCATCTTGTTCCACCTGGTGGCAGAATCCTGTGGCGACAGTCTTCAATCAAGACCAAGCCTACTGGCTGCTCTTTTGCTCTGGTATTCCTGGCTGGTGCCCTTGTTTTTTGTCCAAGGGAGCCCTCAGATTTCTCCGTTAACAAGGTGGTGGACTCTCTTTCCTTGGGGTTGGACTAAATGACCCTCGGGGGTCCCTTCCAACTCGACCATTCTAGGACGCTCTGGATCCTGCCATGTGTGTGTGTCCACCGGCAGAGCAGCGCCATGGAGACGAGGCTCTCCCTGGAGGCAAACCTGGCCATGTGAGCAATGCGCTTCCTTGCTGGGGGTCCCGCAACCTTTCCCTCCCAGCCTAGCAAGCGAGGAGAGGGGTCGCTGTGGAGCGCAGGGCCCAATCTGCCGGGCCAGGTCTGGCACACCCCACTTCTGCGACCCCCAGTGGGGCCCAGGGAATAAGCGGCTATTTTTACCCTTTCTCCAGAACCTCCTATGCCGTCTCTGCTGCTCAGAAGGCGGGGAGGAGCAGGGGAAGAGGAGGCCAGCTGTCCTCCCCTAGAAACCCTGATGGGCTTTTTGCCGCATGGAAGACGCTGTCCACAACCCGATGCCAAGATGCCTGCCTTTCAGTTGGCGGAGGAGGAGGAAGATGCTGCCTCGTCTCAAGCGCAGGCTATTCCTTCTTCTCCTCTGACCGACTGCAGACTCCCAAGGTCTCAGCCCTGCCCCCCCCACGCCCCTCCCATTTGCATCTCAGCATTTGGCCTGGTGTGTTTAGCCGCCTCGTTTTTTGCAAAGGGCTTGTAAAAGTGCAGGAGGTGTAAAACCTCTCCATAAAGTGCCCAGATGGAAGGGGGGGAATCTAAAGAAGCAGATGGCGTTTTTATAGCTCAGCGTTTATGGAGCTGTAGGAGTTTTGCACAGAGGGGTCTCCTGCTGGGGGCTGAGGGGGGACTTAAGAACAGACCGCCTGCTTGCGGGGAGGGGGGCTGGGCAGGATGGCTTTGTTTCAAGGCGCTGAGTGTCAGAATGTGCCATCCCAGAGTCTGTGGGGAGGGCCTGAGGCTTCCCAGTCTCCAGAAATCCCTGCCATGAACAGAACTGGGAAAGGACTCCTGGCAGGAGTGAGGAGGGGCACAGTGGCTTCCGGAGAGCAGAGAGAGCGACGCAGCCTGACCAGCCGCCAGAAGAGGCTCTTTTAACTGCTAAAACCAGAAATGGGGGGGGGCAGTTAAACGACTCCCCAAAAATCCCAAGTCCCCATCACAGCCTCGAACTAAAGCCAGGACAATGACCATTGGCATGGGCACCACACATGCACAACAGCAAAGCAGCTCAGAAAAACAGTCTATAAAATTGTAGCAATAACCGGATGCCATGAATCGTACTGCTTCCTCTGACTATAGAAAACTGTAGAAGCTTCACATAAGTGCCAAAATTCAACAGTTTGACCGATTTCCTTGGTTCCAGCGGCTTATGACTCCTCTGGAAGAGGGGAACCCAGGGCTCCCCCTGACTCGATTACCCCTCAAGCATAAGAAAACATACTTCTTCCCCCTCCACAAGGTGGGAACTTAGCCACACAATAGGAGGCAGGAGGCGATCAAGACGGGATGGTGGATTGCATCCTGATGCTGTCAAAGGAGAAGCACAGGCAAGTCTTCCAGCCAGCGAGATGTGTAAATACTTCTACTGCTAATTAGGGAAGAGGATAGTTAAAAGGTGTTGGCACCTGGGGTTATTGACAGGGTTGGGCGATGGGCTCATGTTTCTACATGCCAAACACTCCTACATTGTCAAAATAAAAAAAATCCTTCCAGTAGCACCTTAAAGACCAACTAAGTTAGTTCTTGGTATGAGCTTTCGTGTGCATGCACACTTCTTCAGATACACAGTGTGCATGCACACGAAAGCTCATACCAAGAACTAACTTAGTTGGTCTTTAAGGTGCTACTGGAAGGAATTTATTTTTTTTGACTATGGCAGACCAACACGGCTACCTATCTGTAACTCCTACATTGTGACATATTTGTGATGCATCCATGATGCTGTTGAAAAATGTATTTTTGCCCCATCCAGGCAAAACGCAAAGAGACCGGTTACTTACCTCAATCCAGCCGCCTGGACACGCTTCTGATGATCTTGATCCTGGAAGGAAAAACAGCAAAATAGGCTTGGACAATGGGGTCAGCCTCTTTTCTTTGGCCTTAGGCCCACCCCCTGTGGCCCAAGCAGGTAGGTGGCACCTGCCCAGGTGAGCCCCCTCTCAGTGCCACAAACCCCGTCTACCTGTGGGGAAGGGAGGGTGGAAATTATGGGAAATGGGGAGAGGTCTTAAAGGTTCACGCAACCCTACTCTTTGTGTGTTGCAGCTTGTTGCAGCTGTGACAGGAATTTTATGCTCTTAGATATATGTTAAATGTTCATAAGTGTACCAACCAAGCACATACATAGATCAGCACAGGAAGACCCACCTGGAACCATTTTGATTCCTAAACTGACTAAATCCTTTCTCTGCAAGGTCAAAATGGAAAAGCCTCCCCCTTGTCTTTTCCTTCACAAATCCTATCTTAAGGGTATGTCTGTGTATGAATAGGGCACATGAAAGCTCATACCAAGAACTAACTTAGTTGGTCTTTAAGGTGCTACTGGAAGGAATTTTTTTATTTTGACTATGGCAGACCAACAGGGCTACCTATCTGTAATTTGAATAGGGCGTGAGCCTGTGACCTGGCCCAGGAACTAAGTATTTATCACTACAAAAGAATGGCCAGGCTCCCCAGGCAATCCAATCAAGGAACCTGCCAGACAGGAGATAAACAACAAACAACATTCAAATGTTCTGTTTTAGACCACCTTTTCTGTGATGTAGGTATGATGTATCTGAGGGGTGGTCTTGGGTTACACCCCTTCTGTGATGTATGTATGATGTTTCTGGGGGTGGTCTTGATCTACAGGGTGGCAATTTCAAAAGTCTTTATAAGGCCTTGCACACCATTTTTCTGGGTCCCTCCTCTCTCCTGCAAGTGAGGGGAGCACCCTGTTGCAACAGTTCAACAAAGGCCAAGCCTACAGGCTGCTGTTTTGCTCCAAGTAATCCTGGTTGGTGTCTTTGTTTTTGTCCGAGGGAGCCCTCGGATTTTCCCCTTAACACAGCAAATAAAGATCAGGTCTACTGACCAATGTTTTGCTTCTTTTAACTTGGCTGGAGTCTCCTTCTTCTGCTGACCAGAGGGACCTGCAGGGCGTTGCACCCCAATGAACTGGGCAGTGGAGTAAATCAGTACCCCAGGATTTTTCCTTATCAGGTGAGGAGCTGGACTTCTCACTCACCAAACTGGGAGAGGCAGTGAATGCAGAAGACCAAACAGGATTCGAGAAGACCTCCAAAGATTGGAGAACTGGGCCAAAACCAGGGGTGCCAAATTGAATAAAGTTCTGCACTTCGGCAGAAGAAACCGGCTGCATGGGGGACACCTGGCTTACTAGCAGTACATGTGAAAAGGATCTTGGGGTCCTGGTGCCCCACAAGCTGAACATGAGTCCACAGGGTGAGGCAGCAGCAAAAAAGCCCAAGACTAGAAGTCTAGTGTCCAGATCAAGGGAAGTCATAATCCCACTCTATTCTGCCTTGGTCATACCACACCTGGAACACTGTGTCCAGTTCTGGGTGCCACAATTTAAGAAGGATGTTGACAAGCTGGAAGGTGGGCAGAGGAGGGCGACCAAGATGATCCAGGGTCTGGAAACCAAGCCTGATGAGGAATGGTTGAAGGAGCTTGGATATGTTCAGCCTGGACATGAAAGCCATCTTCAGATACCAAAAGGGCTGCTGTATGGAGCAAGCTTGTTTTCTGCTGCTAAATCCAGGGATTCAGATGACAAGAAAGAAGTTTCTGACTAAATATTAGGATCAGGTTTCTGATGTTTAGCTGTGATTCCTGCATTGCAGGGGGTTGGGCTAGATGACCGTTGGGGTCCCTCCCAGCTCTACAGTTCTATGATCCTATCATTTATTTCCTCCCCCCCCCCATCAGAGCTGGCAGCCACTGATGACCCCCAGAAGCTCCATAGCAGAGGTCTGGATGTAGTCTAGATGAGTGAAGTGGCATTTGGAGGAAAACCCACCTTCCTCCTCTTCCCAGTGATATTTGTCTGCAGCGACAACCCAGATGATCAAGACCTAGCCTGTGTTCTCTTTGAATATCTAGAGAGGAGACAACACTCATTCCTGTTCCGGTTGCTGCATTTGCGGGGTGTTCTGTGGGTCAGATTTCTGAGTTTAGGATTATCACGACCTGACTGGAGGTTTTGGTGGTTGCGAAGAGGTTCAGCTATAGCACAAACCTCTGGGAGCCCCGTGGCTCTTTCATTACCTAATTTTTGTTTTTATAAGAAAGGAGATTGCAGATTCACAAAGTGTAAATTATTAAATTGCAAATTCCCAGATTATGAATTGCAGATTGTGAAACGCAAAACAAGCAAATTAATCAGAGGCAGGGAAGGTGACTGAGATTCTTGAAGGCCATAAATTTGGATTCAAGTATTTGCCAGAGGAAACAAACATGCCTCTTTGATTCATGAATTTGAAAACCCTTGATTATTTCAGCTCAACTTTGGAAAGATGGTTTTTGCTCACAGCTCCTCAGGGGAGTGGAAACCACTTTGCATAAAGCATTCAAGTCCAAGAGTAATGAGCTCAGTGGGTTCTGGAGAGCAGCAACAGGGACACAGCCCCAGTTGCCAGCAGAGCTTATTTGAGGTGGGGAGCAGGACTTCTCATTCACCAAGCTGGGAGGGGCAGCCAGTGCTGAAGAAGACAGAAACGGGGTTCAAAATGACCTAAACAGATTGGAGAACTGGGCCCAAACTAACAGAATGATTCTCAATAGGGACAAATGTCAGGTTCTGCACTTAGGAAGGAAGAACCAGATGCACCAATATAGGACGGGGGACACCTGGCTTACTAGCAGGACATGTGGAAAGGATCTGGGGTCTTGGGGGAACACAAGCTGAACAGGAAACAACAGTGTGATGCAGCAGCAAAAAACATGAATGCTATTTTAGGCTGTGGGATGTGAAACACAAGAGCAGTCAAGTACAACATTCCTAGAGTGAACATGTTTACACGTGGGTAGGAATGTTTGTCCAGCCAGCAGGTAAACTTCCTGTTTCCTTCTGGGCTGGGACAGACTTCCTCTGCATGTGACTAGAGGTGGGCGTGGCCTCACCTGTGCAGGTAACGACAAAAGCACAGGGCAGGGCAGCCATCTCTCTCTCTTTGACTACATGCATCAAAGAAGCAACATCTGCTTAGCCAAAGATGCTCCCTTGGCCTCCTAAGAAAGAACAAAGGGACTGTCTCCTTATGAGATAGTTTCCAGGTGTATGTTACTTTCCTAAGCTAAGTCTGCCTTCTGGGATCCGATTGTGAACAGAATGATGTGTGAGTAAACCTTTTTATACTTTTATAGAAGACTGTGTCGTGTCTTATCTTTTGTGAGGGAATAAGGGGAAAATACCAGAACAGTTATTCTAGAGGCTTTAGTGAGCCTGAGCAAATGCATCTGCTGCAAGTTTAAAAGGGGGAATGTTACTCTGCTAAATTGTGAACTTGTTAACACAAGTTGGAAAGGCTATAATCAGACAATATATCCTCTCCTGCACCCCTGAACATTCCCACATAGGCTGTATCCACAGAGGTCTAGTGTCCCAATCAAGTGAAGTCAGAGTAACACTCTCTTCTGCCTTGGTCAGACCACACCATGTCTGAGTGCCTCCCCCCTCCCGAGCTTTCCCCACAAAACCTGCTTTTTAAAGCTCAATCAGAGCAAACGGTAATCAGTCCACAGGAAATCTACATTGACATTGGCTCTTATTGAGCATTAAAGAGTGTTTTCCACAGGGGAACCTCCAGGGCAAAGAAGCAACGCTTGGACATGGTGCGTTTCAGCTCAGACCAGTGCCTGGAAAGAGCAGGGCAAAAGTGCTGACCTTGAAAGCCCTAAATGGCCTCAAAGGTCCAGTAGACCCAAAGGAGCATCTCCACCACCATCATTCTGCCTGTACACTGATGTCCAGCTCTGAGGGCCTTCTGGCAGTTCCCTCCCTGTAAGATGCAAAGTTCCAGGGAACCAGGCAGAGGGCCTTCTCGGTGGTGGCGCCTGCCCTGTGGAACACCCTTCTATCAGATGTCAAGGAAATCAACAATTATCTGATGTTTAGAAGACATCTGAAGGCAGCCCTGTTTAGGGAAGCTTTCAATGACTGGTGTTCTAATGTATTTTAATCATCTGTTGGAAGCCACCCAGAGTGGCTGGGGTGTAAGTAATAAAGGAGTAGTAGTATTGTGGCTAAGCCCTGAGATGTGATATGTTAGCCTTCTCCCAATATCTGAAGGGCTTTCACATGGAAGACAGAGCAGCCTTTCTTCATGGTCTGCTTCCCTCCCCCTCCTGCACTGAACAGCATCAGGAATATCTCCGGCAGCTGTTCTGCAAATCCAGGAGCAACATCTCCTATCTCTGCTCTGCGTAACTGGAGCAAATAGGCATCGGATCTCTTGGCCCAATGGCGCTCCCATTGCTTGCTCTGGGTTAATTCTTTTTTTTTTTTAAAGATATTTGTCAGGGGTTCAGGAGCAGAGGCAAGGGCAAGGGAGGAAACAGAGAGCGAGGGGGAGGAGGCAGAAGAAAAGATGAGTGATGACGACGACCCGAGATCTCCGAGTCTTTCCAGTGAATCAGAAGATTCACAGAAAGGAGCACCAGTGGTCAGGGCAAGGGGGGAGCCTAGGGGGACACCCCAGGAAGATAGAGCCAGAGGGGACTCCGAGGAGAGCAGTTGGAAATCGGGACCAGCGTCACAGCCAGAGAGCAGGGAAGAGGAAGGGAGCCAGGGATTAAGCGCGGGCAGCTCGCAACAGGGGGGAGGGCACGAGTCAGGAGTGGCCACACCTCCATCGGGGAGCGAAGAAACGGTCAGACGGAAAGTGGAAGGTTGGGCGCGCGCGCCAAGTTCAAATGCACAGGAAAGTGACGCAGTAGGCAGCCAGGAAAGGGAGCCAGGTCCTAAAGCCCGGCGCAAGGAGACAGGGAGTTCCGGGGGGTCGGCGTCAGAAGAATCCCGGAAGGAAGAGACCCCGGGGGGCAGAGGGACCCAGAGGAGAACAGTCAGGCGGAAAAGGTGGAGCAGGGCTAGGATATTAAGTTGGTGCACAAGGGGCGGAGACTCAGACGGAGCTTCGCCGATCTAGCCATTAGACGTAGAGTTGCACGCAGCAGCTTGGGAATGGAAACTGTAACTCAATAAAGACTTTTACTTAATGACCGCTGGCTAGCGTGATCCTCTGTGAGCTAGGATCTTGAAGCAGCTCTGACAGTAAGCTCCGTCTCCAAATTGTGGGCATCTACAGCCTCGAGGAGAGGAGAGAAGCAGGTGCCTACTAGCTAGCTCACGAACGGCAGACAACATGACGGCTGAGCAGCAGATAGAGGAACTCAGAAAAGCAGTGTCACAACTGAATGCTGAGGCTCTCGCATCCAGGAAGAGAGAGGAGGAGGCAGCTGCCGCCTGCAGGGATCTCCAGGTCAGGTTGGACATGCTTACGAAGCACGGGCAACTGACACCCAAACAGGAGGGAATTGGGTTGGCGAGACGAACAGGCGGTCTGGTCTCTCACTTCGATGGGAACCTGCAGCAGTACCCCAACTTTAGAGCAGATGTAATGTGCGCACTGGAACTGCTGAAAAAAGACTTTAGAGATGAGCAAGAGAAAGTGGGGTTCATCATGTCCCATTTGCATGGGGAAGCTAAAGCATGGCTGCGCAATTTGTGGAGGGATAAGGATCCGGCGCTCCAAAATGCGGATGCCTTTATTAAAGCGATGGATGGGTGTTTCTTATCAAGCATTGACGTGGACCTTGCTCGGCAGCAGATACATGGACTGAAACAAGGAAGGGCCAGCGTAAGGCAGTATCATGCCCGCTTTTTCGCTTTGGTCAGTGCTCTGGAATGGGACAGGGATTCGGCTCCTGTAAGAGACCTGTTTTGGGAGGGATTGCACGGCTCTGTTAAAGATGAAATTGCGAGGGGGGAGAGACCCCGGACCACGCAGGAGATCGTTCAGAGGGCGCTAGCCGTGGGGGTGCGGCTGGAAGAACGTCCGTGGAGCAGGGACGAGGGGCGTGGAGGGCGCGAACCAGCCAGGGGCTCCTCCTTCCTTCCCAGAGAAGCAGCGCGTGCGCAATCCACGCATCCACCAGGAGGAGGGACGGAACCTATGGAGGTTGGAAGTGCAAGGGCTCAATCAGCAGCCAGAGCCCTAGCACCGGCAGCAGTGAAAGTGAAGCCTCCTAGAGGGAACAGGAAGTGTTACATCTGCGAGGATCCAGGGCATATGGCGAAAGAGTGTCCCCGGAGGCTCCACAAGCACACTGCAGCCTCAGCAATGGTAACTGCAGCAACGCAACAAGGAGGACCACAGCAGGGAAACGACGATGTCTGGCTGGAGGAAGAGGCACTGGGGCCCAGCCAGACGTGTCAGTGAAGAAGTCCCCGGAGATTTCACAGCCCATGGACCCCCTCCCGCCCAAACCAGTAGTGAGGCTCACCGCATCGCTCCAGCTGCCCAATGGAATCACCATGGACGTGCCGCTCACCATTGACTCGGGAAGCAATGCGGACTTTATAGGGCAAGACTTTGTCGACCGGCACGCTATACAGTTGCTGCCGGCCACGCTGCCCCTGCAGGTGGTCACGGTGGATGGCAGGGAGCTGCTAGGGGGGCAAGTGGTGAAGCAGACGCCACCAATGGTGATGCGCCTTGGGAATCACAAGGAAATCATCAGCTTCAACGTCACTCAACTATCGGACACGCCCATTGTATTGGGCATGAGTTGGCTGGACAAGCACAGCCCAACGCTGGCTTGGTACCAGAGGCAGCTGACCTTCGGCTCTTCCTTTTGTGCTGAACACTGCATCGTTCCCCGGCAGGAAGGAGAGGAAGAGGAGTCACAGCTGCTGCTAGGCACGCTGCAAGCGATTCCCCACAAGTATGCAGAATTTTTGGAGGTTTTCTGCGAGAAGGAGGCAGACAGGCTACCCCCCCACAGACCATATGACTGCAAAATTGACCTGCTGCCGGGGGCGGCGCTGCCTAAAGGGAAGCTGTATTCCATGTCTGAGGACGAACTGCAGGAACTCAAAGAGTTCATAGATCATAATTTGGAGCGCGGTTTCATCCGGGAGTCCAAGGCAGCGGGGGGCAGTCCTGTATTCTTTGTTAAGAAGCGGGACACGCCCCAAAAAAGACTTGTGGTGGACTATCGCATCTTAAACAGTGTGACCAAGCCATCGGACTTCCCCATGCCCCGAATCGACGACCTCCTCGCAAAGGTACGGAAGGGCAGCGTGTTCACCAAGTTAGACCTGCGAGGGGCGTACAACCTCATTCGCATGCGGGAAGGGGATGAGTGGAAGACGGCCATGTTCACGCCGCTGGGCACCTACGAATATAGAGTTATGCCTTTTGGATTGCAAAATGGCTCCCACGTTTTTCAAGCGTTCATGCATCACGTGTTGGCGGGGCTCCTCTACAAGACGTGCGTCTGTTTCTTAGATGACATCCTGATCTTTTCGGAATCGCAGCAGCAGCATGACAGACACGTCAAAGAAGTGCTAAGCAGGCTACAGCAGCATAGGCTCTACGCCAAGCTGGAGAAGTGCCAATTCGACGTGACGGAGGTGGATTTTCTGGGCTACAAGTTGTCTGACAAGGGGCTCGCCATGGACAGCGCCAAGGTTCGAGCGGTGTTGGACTGGAAGAGCCCACGCAACCGGAAGGAGGTCCAACGGTTTGTCGGCTTCGCGAACTTCTATCGCAAGTTTATCAAAGGCTTCGCTATGCAGACAGCGGCCATCACGGACACGCTTAGCTCCAAGAAAAAGAAGTTCATCTGGACAGAGCAGGCGGAGCAGTCCTTTCAGGCACTCAAGCATCTCTTCGCGTCGGAAGAGCAGCTGCTGCATGTCAACCCCAGCAGGCCGATGAGGGTGGAGACAGACGCCTCGGACAGAGCCGTGGGAGCAGTCCTGCTGCAGAAAGACCCGCAGGGGGTTTGGCGGCTGGGAGCGTTTTACTCCAGGAAGCTCAGCAAGTCCGAACAGAACTACACCATCTGGGACAGGGAGTTGCTGGCCATTCATGCAGCATTCAAAGCATGGAGACACTTCCTGATCGGCGCCAAGCACACGGTGCAGGTCTGCACGGACCACAAGAATCTGGAGCACTGGCGCACGGCACAGTTCCTGAACCAAAGGCAGATACGTTGGGCTGAGTTCTTTGCGAACTTTAACTTCCGAATAGAATATGTCCCGGGGGACACCAACATCATGGCTGACGCTCTCTCTCGTAAGCCGCAATATCTGGAGGACGCCAAGCCAGCGGCCGCCATGCACATCTTCGCACCAACAGTGTGGGCGTGCGCTGCGGCAACAGTGGACCTGGAGGCGGTGCGGCGAGCGTTGCAGGATGACTCCTTCGCGCAAGCAAAGATGGCAGAGGTGCAAAGGGGCACGGCAGCGACCGACGAGTTCCAGCTGAGAGATGGATTGCTCATTCGTAAAGGGGCCATCTACGTGCCGGGAGACGACCTTCGCGCCAAGGTACTGCAGCAGCTGCACGACGCGCCCACTGCCGGGCACTTTGGCAAGGAGAAGACGGTGGAATTAGTCGTCAGGGACTTCTGGTGGCCCGGAATGAGAGGGGAGGTCGCGGACTACGTGGCGAGGTGTGACACCTGCCAGAGGGCCAAACCGGTGCACAAACCGCCGGCCGGACTGTTGGAACCGCTGCAAACTCCGGTCGAACCATGGGAGAGAGTGGCCCTGGACTTTGTCACGGATCTGCCCAGCTCGAGGGGCAAGACGGCCGTGCTGGTGGTGGTGGACTTGTTCTCCAAGATGGCACATTTCATTCCGTGTGCCAAGGTGGCCACGGCGGAGCAAACCGCCAAACTGTTCATAGACCACGTGTTCAAGGTTCACGGTCTGCCACGGTCTATTCTGTCCGACCGGGGGCGACAGTTCATCTCGAATTTCTGGCAGAAGCTGATGGGCTTCCTGAACGTCAAGATCAACCTGGCGTCGGCGAGACACCCGCAGACCAACGGGCAGGCGGAGCGGGTCAATGCCATCATGCAGCAGTACCTGAGATGTTATGCGAATCAACAGCCTGCGACGTGGGTGGATTACCTGCCGCTCGCCGAGTTTGCCTACAACAACACGAAGCACGTGTCCACGGGGGTCACGCCGTTCTTCGCTAACAACGGGAGGCACCCCAGAACCTTCCCGGGACTGGAAAGGATGGGGGAGGGGGAGCCGCAGACAGCAGATGCGTTCGCGTCGGAGTTGCAGGAGGTCCACGATCAGCTGCGGCAACACCTGTAGCTGGCCAAACATGCATACAAGGTGCAAGCGGACAAACACAGAAGGGTTGGCGAAGAGATCCATGTGGGAGACTGGGTCTGGTTAGCAGCCCACGCAGTGCCGGCCAGGTCGTTGGCCAAGAAGAAGCTGGGGCATAAGCAACTGGGGCCCTACCAAGTCGAAGAGCAGGTCAACCCGGTGGCTTTCAGGCTGGCGCTTCCGCAGGGTTCCAGAATGCATCCGGTGTTCCACAGATCGGTGCTCACTCCCTACAAGGCACCGCACAGGTTTCAGGAACCCGGAACGGCACCGAGTCCGCTCAGAGAAGGAACCGGGCACGCGGGAGTGGCACAGAAGGAACGCATCAACGAAGTCACGGAGATTTTGGACTCCAGATGGGGGGAAGAAGGGGTAGAATACCTTCTCGCCAAGGAGGGCACCCCGGCCAGTGCGAACAGCTGGGTGCCGGGCTACGCCTTGGACGAACCTCTGCTCAAAGACGAGTTTCATGACCTCTTCCCACATAGACCAATGCCAGCAGACTTTTTCGACGACTGGCTTTTCACGCCAACGCTTTCTGCCAGCACGTTCCGGGGGTTCGACTCGGACGAGGACCCGATACGAGACGCCCGTTCCCCGGAGGGGTCACCCTCGGGATCTGCCTCAGAACCCTCGTATTGGTGGGACGATAGACCAGAGGAGCAGTGGCGCAGGAAGTGGCAGGAAGGTCCAGGACGAGCAACGCCGCCAGGAGGAAGTGAGGGAGAGACGGACATGGACGTTTTCGGGGACGACCCTGGTTTCGAGCACGGCGGCACAGAGATGGAAGCGGAGGTGACCGTCGTCGACGAGAGCAGGGAGGCAGAACCGGGAGACTTCAGATGGAGGCCCGCCACGGGAAGCGAACTGTATCCGACGTTCGTCCCTCTGACACAGCAGCACCCAGTTCCCGCACCGGAAGGAGGGGAGGGGGGAACGGGGGGCTTCGAGGGGGGGATGGATGTCAGGGGTTCAGGAGCAGAGGCAAGGGCAAGGGAGGAAACAGAGAGCGAGGGGGAGGAGGCAGAAGAAAAGATGAGTGATGACGACGACCCGAGATCTCCGAGTCTTTCCAGTGAATCAGAAGATTCACAGAAAGGAGCACCAGTGGTCAGGGCAAGGGGGGAGCCTAGGGGGACACCCCAGGAAGATAGAGCCAGAGGGGACTCCGAGGAGAGCAGTTGGAAATCGGGACCAGCGTCACAGCCAGAGAGCAGGGAAGAGGAAGAGCGCCAGAGATCAAGCGCGGGCAGCTCGCAACAGGGGGGAGGGCACGAGTCAGGAGTGGCCACACCTCCATCGGGGAGCGAAGAAACGGTCAGACGGAAAGTGGAAGGTTGGGCGCGCGCGCCAAGTTCAAATGCACAGGAAAGTGACACAGTAGGCAGCCAGGAAAGGGAGCCAGGTCCTAAAGCCCGGCGCAAGGAGACAGGGAGTTCCGGGGGGTCGGCGTCAGAAGAATCCCGGAAGGAAGAGACCCCGGGGGGCAGAGGGACCCAGGGGAGAGCAGTCAGGCGGAAAAGGTGGAGCAGGGCTAGGATATTAAGTTGGTGCACAAGGGGCGGAGACTCAGACGGAGCTTCGCCGATCTAGCCATTAGACGTAGAGTTGCACGCAGCAGCTTGGGAATGGAAACTGTAACTCAATAAAGACTTTTACTTAATGACCGCTGGCTAGCGTGATCCTCTGTGAGCTAGGATCTTGAAGCAGCTCTGACAATATTTATTAAAAGTTTTTAAGATATAACAAAAAAATAAACATACAAAATAAAAAACAGTTAAAAACACACATAAATTTTCAATAACATAACTTCCATACACTTATTTCCTCGGACCTCCTCATACCTCCCTTCTTTGTATTCCAGTTCAATTTGTTAGTTCAGCAAATCCTTACCATTAATCTTTTACCCATTTGTGAAACCTTCTTTTTTTCATATCTCTTAAAGCATTACAGCTGGAAGCCTCTTAGTTTCTATCCAACATCCTTCTAACATTCATTAATTTTACTCCTATCTCTGCTCTGTGTAACTGGAGCAAATAGGCATCGGATCTCTTGGCCCAATGGCGCTCCCATTGCTTGCTCTGGGTTAATTCTTGTGCCGGCTCCATTTTGGCTTGGCTCTCGCCCTCCCTCGCTGGGTCCCCCTTGTTCTGCCATTCTAGCACTCCATCGTCATCCTTTCTGTTTCTAATAATTTGTGAGGCATTCTGGGAAACCTTGGAGAGCTGAGGAGCGCCATAGAAACTTAGGTATAAATAAAATAAATAACCCAAAGAAGCATTGCCGAGGGAGGATAACGGTTTGCTTTCTGAAGCTACTCTTTAACGTTTTTTGGAATACACTGTGCTGACTCCGTGCCTCCCGCCCCCCGCAACATCTGTAGGAGGGAAACTAGGAAAACGGAAGGTGGGAAAACTGGGCACAGAAAGGCATGATGCTGGGCAGAGCAATCTGTGCCCAACAGGGAAGAGCAGAAGGCCTGGCACTGTGATGATGATGATGATGATGATGATGATGATGATGATGATGATGATAATTTATTTATATCCCCCCCATCTGGCTGGGTTTCCCCAACCACTCTGGGCGGCTTCCAACAAAGTATTAAAACACAGTGGTCTGTTAAACATTAAAAGCTTCCCTGAACAGGGCTGCCTTCAGATGTCTTCTAAAAGTCAGGTAGTTGTTTATCTCCTTGACATCTGCTGGGAGGGCGTTCCACAGGACGGGCGCCAGCACCGAGAAGGCCCTCTGCTTGGTTCCGTGCAACCTGGCTTCTCGCAGTGAGAGAACCGCCAGAAGCTGGACCTCGGAGATGGACCTCAGTGTCCGGGCAGAACGATGGGGGTGGAGACGCTCCTTCAGGTATACCGTATGATGGGTTCATACAGCTTTAGAGTTGGAAGGTGCCCTAGGGTCATCTAGTCCAACCCCCTGTGATGCAGGAATCACAGATCAAGAATCCCTGGCAGATGGCTATCTACCTAAAAACCTCCAAAGAAGGAGAGTCCACCACTACCCAAGGGAGTCCGTTCTACTGTCAAACAGCTCTTACCATCAGAAGGTTCTTCCTGGTGTTTAGTCAGAATCCCCTTTCTTGCAACTTGAAGCCATGGATTCGAGTCCTGCCCTCCGGAGCAGGAGAAAACAAGCTTGCTCCTGCCTGTGGGCTTTCGTGGCCACAATGGTGTTAACAGAGAAATCTGAGGGCTCCCTTGGACAAACAAAAAACAAGGACACCAGCTAGGAATCCCAGAGCAAAACAGCAGCCAGTAGGCTTGGTCTTGATTGAAGACTGTCGCGACAGGACTCCCACCTGCCACCAGGAGAAACAAGATGGAAGCCCAGAACAAGAGAGAACCCCAACTTTTATTACTACTAATTCCCCATGCTACACCCCCAAGACTACATCATGACTACATCCTTGACACATCACAAAGAGCAGGGGTTCAGGGAGGAGTTGTGGTGGTAACCTGAGTGTCTTGTCACCTGTCCGGTTCCTCCTTTCCCCCTCCCCATAAGTACTTTCCAGAGGACAAAGAGGAGTTCACTGTTTCCTGCCCCCAGAGGGAAGGCCTGATCACTGTCCTTTGTTTCAGTCTGTACTGAATCCACTTCCATAGGCAGGTCCTTTGTGAGTGTGATGGTCTTCTGTCTAGGGCCATCAAGGTTGGCATGCCAACTGGGTAGGGCTCGCTGTGGGCTTGGAGGATTATGGCTGCCTTGTGTCAAGTCTTCCCCCCCCCCTTTGATAGTCCTTCCTTCATGGTGTAAAATAAAAGTGGAACGGCACAGATCCGATGTACGGCTGATTTTCTATGAATTTATAACAGAAGCGTCGTGTATGTCGTGTGTGTGTGTCGAGTTTGTACAAACTGAATGATGGGTGGGGGGGGGTTTCCTGCAACAATGGGAAACAGGATCCTGGAACTGACGGCCACCCTTTGGCCTGATCCAGCTGCTGCTTTGGGGCTCTTCTGGGCCTCTTAAAATCATGGAATTGACTCCTTCCAATTCTTCTTTGAGGAAGCCACTCCAGCCATCCAGACAAGGATTCTCTTCCACAGAAACCCACCTGCCCCACCTGGCCAGGCCCCTGTTGGTTGCCTCCAGGTCTTCCCATCACCCCATACATTTGCCCCTCTGCTTCCCACCATCCCTGGAGCCCTTAGTGCCCTCACCCAGCCAGTGCCCCCTCCCATTTCTCCACCACCCCACAGAAAGAAGCAGGCTCAGCACCGGCTCCTGGGGGAGACGGTCAGCCGGTCGCTGGCTCAGGGTGTCCCTCGTGGGCCCCACATGTGGGCAGCTTTGGCTCTTTGGCCTTGAGGGGAACCCCTTTCTGAAGGAGGCTCACATCTTCATGCAGCAGCTGTTGCTTGTTGTCCAAAACAATGTTACCGGATATTTTTTATGAGACCAAGGGAGATGCATTGTCGAAAGAACCAGTCTTTATGCATTCTCACCGGCCTCTCCAACCTCCGGAGGATTCCAGGCACTTTACTCAGCGCTGGTGTTCCCTTTTGGGAACGAGGCTCAGCGGAGACTGTGGTGTCTGAGCCTACGATGGAAGGGGTCACAGCATTAGCACTCTACGAGAGTCTTGCTTCTCCCATGGCCACAGTCTGGGATGCCTGCAGAAATCAGGCACGGCTCTCTGTCCTTCAGCTCCAGCTTGCTGCATTTTACAAATGGACCCTTTTTCTCTGCTCTCTCTCTCTCTCTCTCTCTCTCAGAGTCTCATGGGAGGAGGGGCTCGCACCCATCTGTTGTATCTGCTTTGCTAATCACCCATTACCTTCCTTTTATGCATTACCTTCCTTTTCTTCTTCTTGTAGGCGAGTTTCTGAGCACAGAAAAACTGGTTGGGCCTCTGTTTTGACACTGCTAAATTTAGCAGCTGTCAGCCCATCTTCATACTCCAAGCATTGATTAAACTCCAAAAACCACTAGACCCAGGAATTCAGGGGAGTCAAGGCGCCCACAAACTCATAGCAATATGATCTCAGCAGCTCCAATAGTCATAGAATCGTAGAATTGCAAGGGGCCCTAAGAGTCATCTAGTCCAACCCCCTGAAATGGAGGAATCTCAGCTAAAGCATCCATGACAGATGGCCATCCAACCTCTGCTAGGGAACCACCAAGGAAGGAGAGTCCACCGTTCCATCATGGAACAGTCCTTGCTTTGAGTCCTACTCTCTGGAGCAGGAGAAAGCAAGCTTGCTCCTTCTTCAACATGCAAACCTGATAGATCTTCACTATTGGTTGTTAGCATCACATTTTGGAGAGGTGAGTCATTGCCATGGCTGCCTTGCCAAGACGCTCGTCCAGCTGAATGTTAATGGAGAGGTTTTTGGTTATGGTGGAACCCAGGCAGACAAAATTGCCCACCCCCTCAAGCCTGTGATCACCAATGCTGAAGCGTGGAGTGCTGGCCATGTCCTGGCCCACGATGTCAGGCTGATAGCAAGGTCAAACTCCTTTCAGGCTTGGGCAAAACAGTTGATGAGTCTCTGTAGAGCTTCCTTGCATTGCCATGTCAAGGCTGCGTCATCTGCAAACAGCATCTCTTGGATAAGGACCCGCTGCATTTTAGTCTTGGCATGGAGATGTTCCAGGTGGAACAGCCCCCCGTCGCTGCTTGTATGGAGGTGCACAACATCTTCAGTCAGGCTGAAGGCACATGAGAGGAACAAGGAGAGCTGGGCGAAAAAGACCACAGCCCTGTTTCACACCACTCTTTGGAGGGAAGGCGTCTGAGGTTGAGCCGTCACATGGAGGGTGCTGCACATGTTTTGTGAGAGGACACCACCCTCACGGGCACTTAGGTGGGCATCCTATCTTGTGCTGCAGTGTGAAGAGTCCTTTTCAGCTGACAAAGTCAAAGGCCTTTGTCACATCTAGGAAGGTGATGTCTAGCTGGTTCCTCTGCTCTCGGCATTTCTCCTGCAGCTGGCGCAGAGAGAAAATCATGCCTACTGTCAACATCTGAGCTCTAAAGCCGTATTGTGACTCGGGATAGACCCTGTCAGCAAGGGACTGTAATTTGTTGAGAACTATACAGGCAAAGGCTTTCCCCACGGCAGTGGCAGAGAAAGGCTCCTGGGCACCTGGGGCAGCACGCTCAGGGGCGGGGCAAACCACCCATAGGGGCAGGGGGTGTGGCACCCATGGGGTTGAATGGGGCACATGGCATCCCGTGCTGTCCCTATGAGCGCCACGGCACCCCGTCCCTATGAATGCCACACGCCCTGTGCCATGCCCCTTAGAATTCCTGCTCCATGATTGCAGTCATGGGATTGTTGTCTTTCACATGACCTTAGATGTTTTGACTCCACAGAGTGGGAAGTGATGGAGACAGGATGTTTGTGTTCCTGTGTTGTCCTTTGTTCTCTCTCTTTGCTGTCTGATGCTAGAGAGAGAGGGAGCCACGTTGCAGTGCTCCGTGTGTGTTTATATGTAAATAAAGTAGATTAGCCAAAATGCCGAGCTGCTGAGATCTGTTACGTGAACTGCGAAGACTCTGCTGATCCCTAAGTATGCCAATGTCTGTTGGCATCGGTCGCTGTGATGTTCGGGCTGAAGAAAGCTTTTGAAGCTCCTGAACAATCGACCAGGAGGGAGAGAACATGCCAGTCGGGCAAGTGTCTATGCCAGGGTCCTACTTGAGTGTAGGATGAGCTCCTGACAGTGCCGTCCTGTCCCTATGGACACACGTGCCACGGGGCAAGCGGAGCCCATAGGGACGGCACGGGGTGCATGGTGCCCATATCGGACGAGACGGTGTGCGCAGTGGGGCCTCAGCCTCCCTACAGCTGGGGGGGGAGGCAGCGGGCAGACAGTGTGGAGCCTGTGGGCAACAAAACATGTGGCTCGTGCACACTGCAGGCCCCACGGTGATGAGTGCTGCTCACCATTTTGTCACCCCGCATCAGGGTGACACCCAGGGTGGTCCACACCCCCGCACCCCCCTTCGTACACCCCTGCGCCATGGGACTCAGCAGGGAGATCCTGCAGTAGATGTTTTTGTCGGTTTGCATTTCTTAGTTCAGAAAGTATTGATCTGATGTGTAGAGATCTTTCCTATTCCAATAAATTCAAGAGGGTTCTGGAAGCTTCTCTGTTTGAAAGAAGCAAGCAGAAGGTTCCTGGTGTTTGGGTTATTCCTTCAGAAAAGGTGAGTACAGCTGGCCTAAACTGGTTCTGATATTTCTTCTGTCAAGGTCATGCTGACTATAATAAGAGGCCAGAAGGAGACTGAGTTTCTCTTTCTCTTTCTCTCTCTTTTCCTTCTGGTGTTCTGTACATAGTGTGCTTAGTGTTAAGGTTTAGTCTTATTATAAGTTATGGTAAGTTTAAGTTAAGTCTGCTGCAATTGGACAGGGCAAAACCTGAATGTATTGGATTTGTGACCATTACGCTCCTTTGCCTTCAGTAGCAGTAAAGCTCTGCTGGATGAAATATAATTGCCTCTGGTCTATTTTGGGGGAATCCTGCAACGTGTTTAAGTTTTTACTCCGCTAACTATATGTCAGAGTTCTGCTCTGGATCAATACTGAGTAGAATTTCATGACCGTTTCAGTCATGGCAGTCACCTTTGCTCTTGGAGAGGGTCACAGTGCTGGCTCAGATTCTTGTTCTCAACACCACAAGAGACGGCTTTGGAGGTGCGTCGTGAGGGAGGAATGGAAGCTGGCTTTCAGCACTTCTGTTGGGATTCTGTCCTGTCCTGAGACTTTGCCTGAGAATTGATGGCTCACCAATCTCTTCCCAGACAGGCAGAGTCTGGATGCTGTCAGTTGCTGCGTCAGAGACCATGTTTTCCTTCGAATTCAGTCCTTGATAGTGCTTTGCCCATCACTTCGTCTGCCTGCTGTGGTCTGTGATGGTCTCTCCCGACAAGGTTTCCTGACTGTTGGTCCAAAAGCTTTGTGCATTTTGCCAGGGTCAGCAGCGAGCTGGATGCTCTGACACAGCTTTAGCTAGCAGTCCCTGGCATGGCCCCTGGTAATCCACTGGGCATTGCTCCTTGCCTTCCTCAGTGCAGCAAGTGTCTTTTTGCAGGGCGCACGATTGTAGCTCACAAGAAACTCGTGCTTTGCAAGCAATAACAGGCTCTGGGTCCTTTATGCCAGCCTCAAACTGGTCAGGGATCTGTTGCTCACTTTTGCCAAAGGAGGACCTAGCTGTGCTTAGTTCACCTCTTTGGTGTGGCTCCACCTTGCTTCAATGATATCTCTGGGGCAGTTCAGCATGTGGGATGTGAGACCTAAGTAGCAGTCAAGTACAACATTCCTTGTTTTCCTAGAGTGGACATGCAGGGGAATGTTTGGTCCAGCCAGTCAAAAACTTCCTGTTTCCTCCTGGCTGGGACATACTTCCTTTGCATGTGATTAGAGGTGGGCGTGACCTTACCTGTCCAGGTAACAAAAGGGGCAAGGCATGCAGCACTCTCTCTGTTTTTTACTTCCTCCGTCGTTGGAGCAGCTGTTTAGCTAGGGATGCCTTGTTAGCTTCCAGCCACCAGAGGACACTGGGATTATCCCATTATGGGATAGATCCACATGTATTTACTTTGTAACTAAGTCTGCCTTCAGGGATTCAACTGTGAACTGATGATGTGAGTAAACTTCTTTTATATACTTTACACAAGATTGTAGCTTGTTCATTCTTTTAAGAGGAATATAAGGGAACTTACCAGGAACTTAATAGTGAGAGGCTTAAACGAGCCTGCAACCAGTTATCTGCTGTGTGTTTAAAGGGGGGATGTAAAACTCTGCTAAGTTATATTGCAGGTTAGGAAGAATATTAATAATCAATATATCCTCTCCTGCCTCCCTGAACATTCCCACACAGCAGAGCTTGTTCGACAGAATCAGAGAAGCGTTCACAAAGTTCAGATATGGCTGTTCTGGCAGTGTTGATTCGCGGCTGCACTTTCTGCTCCAGGGGGCAGCTTCAGCTGGCCAGCTAAACCGGGTGAGGGGAAGCAATGGGTCTCAACCCCCACGTGCATTAGGGGCTTCTCCTGCATGCGAAGACGGGCTAAGGTGGATGAAGCAGACAAGATCAGTTGTGGGTCCAGTGGTGAAGTTGGATGTTTTATGATGTTTTATTGTGTTTTTAATATCCTGTCGGAAGCTGCCCAGAGTGCCTGGGGAGGCCCAGCCAGATGGATGTGGTATCAGAACTATATGATGAAGAAGAAGAAGAAGAAGAAGAAGAAGAAGAAGAAGAAGAAGAAGAAAGAAGGCGGCACTTTCTGCACAAGCTGTCGGGGGGATTGAGGGGCAGATGCAGCTTGTCAATCTGGGAAGGTAGATCTAAAAATAAAGACGCAGAAACTAAATAGAAACAGAGCTACAATTGAGAAAATTGCACATAATTTGAGGTTTTGACAGGGACTAAACCCCAAGTGCTTTTTATACAATTTGGCATTCCTTTATGACATATACGTTCTCCAGACAACCCTCATTGCAAACCTGGCAAATCTGGAACCAGACTTGATGAATCAGATAGTGCTGAAACTTTTCACCTGGACTTGGTCGTTTTGTGCAACTGGACACATCCCGTCTCCCTGTTTTATAGTTTGCCTTTCCATCTTTTAATTCTCCTCCTTTTAATTTTTTTAATGCACATAAAACAGAGAATACTGTTTTAGATGAAAACTGAAAGATGAAAAACTAAAACTATAAAACAAGCGCACAGAATGGGTTAAGGAAACAAGGTGCAGATAAGGCCCATCCACGGAATCAGATGAGCAAGTCTCCTTCCAGGTTTGCGATGAGGCCCGTCTCGCAGAACAAGGCTTCTGCTGTGCCAGCCATAAAAGAGCGTCAAATTGTATTTTAAAAAAGAGTCTAGAGGTTCTAGTTCCTGTCGAACTCTCAAATTACACATAATCTTCTCAATTATGACCATCTTTTAATTCTCATCTGTTGTTACAATCACTCCCACTGTTTTATACACAGTACAGAATGAAATTTTAAAAACTTTACAAGAGAGAGAGAGAGCCTTTGACTTCCTCCTGCAACAGCTGAAAGGTTCTTCGCAAGAGCAGGAGATGTTGGCCGTGCCCTCGGAGCCTCTGCTCAAAGCTTCTGACCAGCGCAGAAGAGAGATAAGAGCTTCTCCCTCCGGCTGCTGCTCTTTGGGGTCCCTGGAGGGCAACCTTTTCATGCGTCCTCCTGATGCTCAGAGGTGATGCCCTCGCCTTGCCGTTCTCTGGGCTCCCACAGAGATAAAGCCAGGGGGCAACACCCCCTTGTCCTGACAGGATGTGGGTCTCGGGAGGCTTGAAAGGGTGGGCAGCAGGGTCTCCGAGGAGCAAGCAAGAAGCAACCAGCACCTGTCAATTCCTCTTCTCTCTGGCTTTTCTAGCGGAAAATCCTGCTCTCCACACTTTCAAGTAATTTGTCAGTGTTGCCGTGCTAATGTCCACCGATCGATACATTTTGCCTAACAGACACCTTTTTGCAAAGCCCTTCCCCCTCCTGTCGTGCATCTATTGTGTGCTCTTCTCAGTAATCTGTGCATCCCCCCCCCCATGCATGTTTCACCCTAGGCAGTGCCCCAGAGAGAGAAGCATTGCAAAATTCAGATAAATGCCTGGTGCATGGGGGCGGGGGCTGTATTTGGGTTCATTTGGGGGGATTTGGGAAGCACGGGTTTTGGTAAGTTCATCTTTAAGTACAAACAGAATCAAACAGGGCTTGTCTCAGTCTGTCCCTTCTTGGCCAGTCTCAGGGCTGTGGGAAGGGAGTATTGCAGGCTGCAGAGGGAAGCAGGCCCAGACGGGGGTGGGGTGGGGTTGGAGCCAAGAAAGAACTTAAGACCCCTGGGATGGGGCATTTCCACACCCCCTCAATTGTCCCGATTTGAGCGGGACATCCCAGAATTACAGAAGCCATCCTATCTTCTGACTGGATCCTGGAAAGACCCGTTTTTTGCATTGCAGGGGGTTAGACTGGATGACCCTCGGGGTCCCCAACTCTACAAATCTATGATTCTGGGTAGCCACGATCTCCTTGCCAGGGGCACAAAGGAACCTAAGCACACCTCTGGGTGGCGGCAGGACTGAGACCTTCAGCTTGCAATGGAGAGCTGGAACGAGGTGTCAACTAAACAGGTGGCGTGTAGGAATAACGAAGGGCGATGGGAGGCTGGATGCAGGTGAGCTGCGCAGGAGCAAGCTGTCAAGAATGTGCCAAGCAAGCTGCCGGCTAGCTCTGCCGAGGCTCCTTTTATTAGCAGGTCAACAATTGGAAACAGTAGTGAAACCACCCTGAACTTAGCGTATTTGCATCTAGGCACATTTCCAGCGTTATCCAATAAACGTGTCAGCAGGTGTTTCCCTAAAATGTTCCCCCCGATACTTGATTACATCTTCATCCCCTGTCCTCCTCCAGCCAAGTGTTGTGTCTAGTAAACAAATCTGTGAGAGGACAAACGGCCAGGGGGAAAACTCTGTTTGCTAGCCAAGAGGCCCTACGTTCATGGCGCGTGGGCGCAAGGCTCCTTGGCACACTGTGGCATGCCGGGGGCGAGGTGTCCCTCAGCACAACAGAGTGTTACCTCCAAAGTGGCAAATTTGATGCCAGGCGTCCTTAGGAAGGAAATTGAATACAAAGCAGCCCAGAATCACAAGTCCCTTATATAAATCTATGGTGCAACCACATTTGGAGTAACTTTGTCCAGTTCTGGCTGCCTCCGCCCAAAAAGGATAATATAGAGTTGGAAAGGGTTCAGAAAAGGACTCCACCCCCTTGATCCAAGGGGGCAGAAGAACGGCCGCAGTGTTTTCAGTCTGGAGCAAAAGGCGAGTGAGAAGCAGCACGACGGGGGGTTATAAAATTATACCCGACCTGGAGAAAGGGGACAGAGAAAGTATTTTCTCCCTCTCTCATAACCTGGAGCTCAGTGGGGACCTCCGATGAAGCTGAATGTAGGAAGGGTCAGGGGAGAGTCAAACTGTGGAACTCATTGCCACATGAGGCAGGGATGGCTGCTAGCCTGGACGGCTTCGAAAGAGGCAAATTCATGGAGGAGGAGGAGGAGGAGGAGGCAGAGAGGGCTATGGATGGCTGCTGCCAGAATAGCTGTGCTCTGCCTCTTCAATTTGAAACAGCAGCGGTTCTGAATCCCAGCTGCTGAAAACTACCGGGGGGGGGGGAGTTTCTCCCGTTCTTGACTCCTGTTTGCTGGTTTCCCATCTGGGCATCTAATGAGCCACTGTGTGACCGGGATGCTGGACTAGGTGGGTCCCCTCTGGCCGGATCCAGCAGCCTCTTCCAACCACACAGCTTCTTTCCAGGGTCTGCCCGCTCTGCGTGTTTCGCTGGGCCGAGAGCTTGGCATTCTCGTCAGGGAGCCTCTTCCAGAGACAGGACCGAATTAAGAGATCAGCTCCATTCCGATGCAGGTGCCCGCTGCCTCCACATCCAATATACCTGTGCTGAATTCGAAATGAAAGATGACACCTGGGCTTGTTCCGCGTCTTGCCTTTCCCTTTGTAGAAGGGGAAATCAGGGCAAAGTTATTTTCAGGAGCAGGTCCCAAAGGATTAATTAATTTGTCAGGTAGGTCCCATTTCAAACCCCCTGAGATGTCCTGCCTTGCCAAGGAGGATTCAAAGCAGGCAGAAGACAAGGGGGGCATCCCAGGAAACACCGTCGTGGCCCCTTCCTCAGAGGAGAACACCATGTAACATCAAGCGAGCATCTTCTGGGTCAGCTGCCAAAGGGGCCCCCTCTTGCCCAGCCTCCTGCCCTCCCAGTGGCCAAATGCCCCAAAGAACCCAGGAATCCAGATAGACTGCCTCTGGACCTGGAGGCTCCATAAGAACATAAGAAAAGCCTGGCTGCTGGATCAGGCCAATAGCCCACCTGTTCCAGTGTCCTGTTCTCCCACTGGCCCACAAGCAGACCCCGGGTGCAAGTGTATTCTCCCATTGCAGTGGCTCATTATCTGGTATTCAGAGGTAGACTGTTCCTGGGCCTGGAGGTTCTGCTCTCACAATGGGCCTCCATAAGAAGAGCCTGGCTGCTGGATGAGGCCAACGGGGACCCACCTCATCCAGCACCCTCTTGTCAGAGGAGCCAGACAGGTGCCCCCAGGGCCCTGAGCACACTTCCCCCCCACTTGGGGCCCCCCAGCAGCTGGTCTTCAGAAGCAGAGCAGAGCCACTGATATCGTTCTCTGCCACTTTGTCAAATCCTCCCGCATCTGGCCAGGAACCAAGTTTATCGAGTGGAGCCTGAAGTTTGATTTTTGTTTTCATCACATGCTGCCTGATCAAGATTTATGTGGGAGTCTATTTTGGAAATTTCAGTTTTCCGGCAACCTGCCGTCATTGTAACCTGATTTGGTTGAGAGATTGGGGGGGGGGGGTGGGAGAAGAGAAATTGCTCTTACATTGATTTACTCAGCAGCCTCGTTGCAAAACCTTCGCAGCGATTTGTTAGGAAAGAGCTGCCAGTGACAAAACATGCAGTCAGGGCAGGAAGAAACCTCACGGCTGCTCATTGCTTCTTCCGCAGCATCTCGGGGTCTTCCCTGCTACCTCTGTCACAACTGGAGCATCATGCCAGGAGGACATAAGAGGCAGAGCCTGCTGGATCCGGCCAATGGCTCACCTAGCCAAGAGGCCAGAAACCCCAAGGAACCTGGGGGTTGAGATAAACTGCCTCTTAGCCTGGAGGTTCCATCGGGACAGAAGAAGGGTCTGGATCCTCGATCAGTACAAAGGAGACCCATCCTTTTTTCACAGTGGCCAATAGTATTGGCTCTTTGGTCCTCCTTCTGGGCTTCCCTTCTGGGCATCTGCTCAGTGAGAATACGGGCCAGATCCAGCAGGATCTACTTACCCTCTCATGTTCTTGACCTCTCCCCCCCCCCACTTCCAAGGGGTTTGCATCAGGTGGCAGCAACCTGTTAAAACCAGGAATGGGGAGGACAGTTAAACGACCCCCCCAAAAAAACTCCAAGTCCCCACCACAGCCTTGAACTAAGGCCAGGACAATGACCGTTGCACAACAGCAAAGAGGCTCTGAAAAGCAGCCCATAAAATTGTATCAATAAGCAGATACCATGAATCATACTGTTTCCTCTGATTATCCAATACAGTGGTACCTTGGGTTATAAATGCTTCAGGTTACAGACGCTTCAGGTTACAGACTCCGCTAACCCAGAAATAGTACCTCGGGTTAAGAACTTTGCTTCAGGATGAGAACAGAAATCGCGTAGCGGCAGCGGGAGGCCCCATTAGCAAAAGTGTTACCTGAGGTTAAGAACAGTTTCAGGTTAAGAACGGACCTCCGGAACAAATTAAGTACTTAACCTGAGGTACCACTGGATAGAAAACTGTAGGAACTCCTTGGTTCCAACAGCTAATGACTCCTCTGGAAGAGGAGAATCCAGGGCTCCCCCTGACTCTGCAATCCCTGAGGCATAGGGTGCACCTCGCCCCTCCCCAGGGAGCGGGGAAAAGGTAACAATGGACCAGACAGGTATCCCTTGATGGACTTTGCCAAAGCCAGGCGTTCACAAAGCCCATCTTCAGAATCAATGACGTATCTGGAAATGGATTATGAGAAGGGGGGGGAGGTCTTAAACGTTTACACAACCCCATGCTCGGGGTTCCTACTATTTGTCTGTTTGTACCTTGTTGCAAGGGATGCAGGTGGCGCTGTGGGTTAAACCACAGAGCCTAGGGCTTGCCGATCAGAAGGCCGGCGGTTTGAATCCCCGCGACGGGGTGAGCTCCCGTTGCTCGGTCCCTGCTCCTGCCCACCTAGCAGTTCGAAAGCATGTCAAAGTGCAAGTAGATAAATAGGTACCACTCTGGTGGGAAGGTAAACAGCATTTCCGTGCGCTGCTCTGGTTCTCCAGAAGCGGCTTAGTCATGCTGGCCACATGACCTGGAAGGTGTACTCCGGCTCCCTCGGCCAATAAAGCGAGACGAGTGCCGCAACCCCAGAGTCGGCCATGACTGGACCTAATGGTCAGGGGTACCTTTACCTTGTTGCAACAAATAAAGATCAGGTCTACTGACCACTGTTTTGCTTCTTTAACCTGGCTGGAGACTCCTTCTTTTGCTGACCAGGAGGGACCCTGATGAGCTGGGCAGTGGAGTAAAGCTGCATCCAGAATTTTTCCGTAACAAACCAAACCAGCCTTCAGATGCCTTCATTCAAGAGGGAAGCCTTCTCAGGCCCTGCCAGACGCAGCTCCTGGCCAGCAACAGCTTCCTCTCTCAAGGAGGATGGAGGAGGACTTCTGCAGCCTAGCAACAGAGCAGCCAATGGGAAGAAGCCAGCCAGGTAAGTCTGTGTCCAGGGGGTCCTCTTGGCCCAGAGGTGGCCTGGAGCCCCTTTGAATTGCGTCCCTGGAGCTGCTCTTGGGAAATCCTGGCCACAGTTAGAGGGCTGTGGCAACGTCACCTTGGCAAGGTTGCCCCAGATGTCGACAGGTCCAGCCCCCCTCCCTGCCAGCCCCCTTCCTCTGCAGCGCAGGAGCTCACAAACTGCCCAAGTCTCTCTTTTTTCCTTTTCACTTGGATACCATTGATGAGCTTTCCCTGCAGAGTCCAGGGGACAGTAGGTGGATATACCCCTCCAATACGGATCAATATGCGTCTATTGATTTGTGCACATGGAAAGAGTGGGAGGAAGACACAATAACTTGCCAAGGGGGGGGGGACTGTGTGAGCCCCCCTCACTCCAAAGCTTTCCTGATTAATGTAATCTTGTGAAACTGTTTGGGTGTAATCCTAATTCTCTGTGGATTTATTAACTGGTACAGCTTTTTTCATCTTCTTCCTTTTTAAATTTATTTATTTGGTTTTTCAAATTACAGTTTTACAATCACATATCCAACATGCAACATAAAGACAAGATTCCACGGAATCTCCTAGGCTTCCTTCCTCCCCTATTGTTAATCATTTCCTCCTGCATCGTTTATAATAATCCAGATCTTTTACCTCTCCATTACATCCAAAATTCACCTCATCTTCTAAACCATATTTTAAAAAGAAGTAACATAAAAATTTGGCTTTTCTTTTTAAAAAAGAAGATGAAGAAAGTCCACCGCCGGTTTCTCCAGCTCCACCACCTCACAAAGGGCTTGACACACGATGGGGCACTGAACATAAGAAGATCTCGGCTGGATCCGGCCAGTGCCTCTTCTCCCAGTGGCCAGCTAGAGGCCCATCAGGAGACCCCTACAAGAGGATACAAGTGCAGGGCTCCCCTCCCCTCCCCTCCTGGGGTCTCCAGCAACTGGGGTTCCGCACCATTCCTCCCTCTGATGGGGGAGACAGAGCAGAGGCATCCTGGCGAGGAGCCATTGATGGCCTGATCCTGTGGGCAGCTCCCAACAGAATATTAAAAACATGATAAATACATCAAACATTAAAAGCTTCCCTAAACAGGGCTGCCTTCAGATGTCTTCTAAAAGTCAGGTAGTTGTTGTTCTCTTTGACATCTGCTGGGAGGGCGTTCCACAGGGCAGGAGCCACCACAGAGAAGGCCCTCTGCCTGGTCCCCTGTAACTTTGCTTCTCGCAATGAGGGAACCGCCAGAAGGCCCTCGGAGCTGGACCTCGGTGTCCGAGTTGGACGATGAGGGTGGAGACTCTCCTTCAGGTCTACTGGGCCTTTGAGGCCGTTTAGGGCTTTCAAGGTCAGCACCAACGCTTTGACTTGTGCTTGGAAACATCCTGGGGGCCAATGTAGGTCTTGGTTGGTTGGCATCTGTCTATCTCAAGAGACGATGAAGGGGTGGGCCTTTGGGGGTGAAGCCAAACCTCTGGAGAGTTACAGCACCAGCTGTGGCTGCAGAGACCGATATGGGAGAGACATGTTTTGCTGCAGCCGGGGCAGATGAAGGAGTCCAGTTGTTACTGCAGATGCAGCAGGGTGTTTCTTCTCTTTGTGCTCCTCCCAGCGGTCATTCCTCCTCTGGCCACTGCTGTGGATACATGACATGGATACATCTGCAAGGGAATCCCACACAGTGGGGTTGATGTCGCCAGCCTTAACAACACGTTGGCAGACATTTTTGTGACACAGAGTTGGCCTGCCAATGGTCTTGACACCTGAAGCCCCATGGGGCCTGTCCTAGGGGCTCCTGCCATCTTCCATTCTGTGGACGTGACCAAGAGAGCGTGGACAGGAGTGTGAACAGGCTGGATATCAGGGACTGGGGCAGAGGAGGAATGGTGGAGACTGCTTCCCCAGCCTGACCCTTCCAGAGAAGAAGGAGACAGTTCCGAATTACAACTGGGGTTTGAGAGAGGTCACAGCTCAGAGGCAGATAAGAGAAAAACTGGGCAATAATGGGAGGGGAGGAAGAAGCAGCACCAGAGGGGCGACAGCTGATGGACACAGTGTCTCTAGGAAGCGTTCCAGACCCTCCATCTCCCAGAACCGGTGGGCTTTGAAAGTAGGAGAGCAGAAAGCTCAGAGGCAGAGGACACATCTCAGCACCCGTAGTGATGACACATGAAGGGAGAGAGGGAGCAGGGTGGAGATTCACTTGGGACAACACCATTATTCCGAGAGGCCGTATTCCAAACCTCTCTCTGTGAATATTGATTAAAAGCAGATGGTAAGGACTTTCCCTTGTCTCATCCGTTGGTTCCTCTGCCACCTGACTCTGGGCATGTGACCTTGGGAGAGCACATCTTTGTTTGAGACTCTGTCCTGCCACGTGATGCCCAACACCTTCCTGACGAGCGTATGTGGAAGGCCTTGAGGCCTCGCTCCTGGCAGGTACAAGTTCCCCATGACTCGCTTCCATAAAGCAGCTTCTTCAACACGCAAGCCTGGAAGACCTTCATCCTGGAATTCAACTGGCAAGATTGGCCACCAACCTAGATGACTTTGAAAGAGGCTTGGACAAGATGATGAATTTCTCTTGGCCTCTTTCAAAGTCATCTAGGTTGGCGGCCACCCCTGCCAGTTGAATTTCTGGCCGTGCCATTTTCAGTTCCCTCTGTTTGCAATTTGGCAGCCCGGAACTGTCTTTCCGGCACTTGGAAGGGCAACCAGCGGACTCGTTCCCAGAGCCAGCCGCCTGGGGCCTGGCGAGGCAGCTGGCAGAAAGAGGCTGTTGCAGAAGCTCCCCCTCCCATAACCGACACTCCTCCAGGTGGCACCTGCCCCTTTCCTCCAGCTCTCCTCCATCATCCTCATGGCCACACCTCAGCAGTTCCCGGGAGGTGCCTTTGCCCAGCTGGCCTGCCCAGCGCTTGGCTGCTGGCGCTTGGGGGCTCTGCTGGCTCAGCTTCCGGGCAGGAGGGCTCTGGGAATTCTGCCTCCTTGTTCTGAGAAGGGCTGGAGGGGAGAAGAGGAGGAGCAGGAAACAGCACAGGGCAAGAGCTTGCCTGCCAGGTGAGGCAATGCACCTGTGGCCGGCAGGTGTGCTTAGCAACAGGCCAGGAAGTCCCCTGCACATTGAGAGTCTGCCTTTCCTAGAATTATAGGATTGTAGAGTTGGTTTTTAAAGGATGGTGCCGTTTTTGGTGGGTTTTCATCTATTTGCTTTTTGTATCCAGGGCAGCTGTTTATCAGCTCCATCTGGTATGCAGGATGAGACCCTCCCTGCCCATGGACTGTCTGGCCAGAGTGGTGCATGCTCTGGTTATCCCCTGCTTGGACTACTGCAATGCACTCTACGTGGGGCTCCCTTTGAAGGTGACCCGGAAACTGCAATTAATCCAGAATGCGGCAGCTAGACTGGGGACTGGGAACGGCCGCCGAGACCACATAACACTGGTCTTGAAAGACCTGCATTGGCTCCCAGTACGTTTCCGAGCACAATTCAAAGTGTTGGTGCTGACCTTGAAAGCCCTAAATGGCCTCGGTCCTGTATACCTGAAGGAGCGTCTCCACCCGCATTGTTCTGCCTGGACACTGAGGTCCAGCGCTGAGGGCCTTCTGGTGGTTCCCTCCCTGCGAGAAGCAAAGCTACAGGGAACCAGGCAGGGGGCCTTCTTGGTGATGGTGCCCGCCCTGTGGAATGCCCTCCCATCAGATGTCAAGGAGATAAAGAACTACCTGACATTTAGAAGACACCTGAAGGCAACCCTGTTCAGGGAAGTTTTTAATGTGTGTCATTTTAATGTATTTTTAATCTTTGTTGGAAGCTGCCCAGAGTGGCTGGGGAAACCCAACCAGATGGGCGGGGTACAAATAATAATAATAATAATAATATATTATTATTATTATTATTATTATTATTATTATTATTATTATTATTATTATTATTATTATTATTATTGTAAAGCACACTGCGGCTTGTGCAAAGGAGATCTGCAATACAGTGATGGGTGAGGCGTCTCACGAAGACGAGCAGCCTGAAACCAAGCACACCCGTGGGGTTCAGGACCACCGGCTCCCTTTGAGCTAATGGGCCCCAGAGAAGCCCCCTCCTCCTCCTCCCCTTCCCACCTGTGAGGGGCTCCAAAGGCAGCTGGAGGAGAAGAGGCTCTATCTCAGAGGCTCCCTCTTGGCTCCCGCCATCTTTGCTCCTTTTCCCTCCCCCCAACCTCCTGCTCTGTAATTATGCAATCATTCTCAAGCAAACGAAATAATTAGTGTTTATGCCAAACACAGCGAGTGTACCTGGAATGCCAAGCGTGCGAGAACAGGCGCCCTATCCTCCCTTGTTGGCGGGGTCTGGCTGGCACGGCACCGTTCTGTTGGGCAAGCCAAAGCGGGCAGCGTCTCCCAGCCAGAGGGTGGCCAGTCCCATGAGGACCGGGGGGGGGGCGATGAGCCTGCAAAGCCCACCCCCCCAGCAGACACACCTAGCATGCCAGGAGCCAGGAGCCAGGCCAAGGCGATGCCCCTTGAGGGAATGGGGCTTGGTCTGAGAGCTCCTTCCTGCCAGCCCCTTGCCAACTGTGCCCCCCCATCATTCCCAGCAGGGTCCCACTTTTGTTGTTTTCGGGGGGGGGGGCGATTCAGCTGACAAGGAGAATGGCTGGCCTGATCCTGCTGAGAGCCTCCTTAAGCGCAAATGGCGTTATTAATTCAGAACCAACAAAGGAATGAAAATGCGGAGGGAGCCAAGGCTGCCAACTGGGAGGCCAGAAGACTGGAACGAAGCAGCGGATTTTTCTTGGCATCGGCCCACCTCTTTGTTTTTTCTCCCACTTCTTTCGAGTAGCGGAATATCCAGCTGGGAAAGCAAAGTGGGGGAGCCGGGAGGCCTCGTGTGAACCCAGCTTGCCAGAAAGGGCTGGAAACATAGAATCACAGAACTTAGCCTTGGAAGGGGACCTCAGGGGTTGTCTTGTCCAGGCCACCCGACCTCTCCCAAGGAAGAAACATCAACCACCTTCCGAGGGAGTCCATCCCACTGTCCCACGACTCTCCCACCAGAAAGTTCTTCCTGATGTTTAGTTGGAATCTGATCCTGCGGAATGTGTTGCTAGAGCAGTCAAGTACCACATTCCCTGTTTTCCTAGAATGGACACGAAGGGGGATGTGGACTTCCTGCCCTACCTGTTGGGAGCCACCTTCCTCTGAGTGTGACCAGGTAGATGGGAGTGACCCCGGCTGACCAAGGAAGATGGCTTGCCACCATCTTCCCCTCTCTCTTTCGCAGTTTCTCTTCTGGATCTCTGCTGCTCCTGGCTCTCATCCAGCGCATGACTCATCCCTTGGAGCCCACAAACAGCAAGTCTGAGATTTAGCTCAGACTTCCTTTTCTCTACCAATGAAACTGTAACCACAAGATGAAGCCCGCCTTCAGATTACCACCGTGAACTGAATGTGAGTAAATCTTTGTTCTTATTTTCAAAAAGACAGTGTTGTGTTGTTCTTATTTTAAGAGGGAAATATAATGGTGCCTGTTAGGATATTTCCTTTTTAAAAAAATAAAATTTTTATTAGATTTTCACAATTTATATAAACACACACAATACACAATACAAACATACAAACACAAAAACAAACATGTATAATTTCAAATCCTTTTTTTCTTAAAACTTATTTCACCGACCTCCTCATACCTCCCCTTTCTGCATTCCAATTTCAAAATTTATTTCAGCAAATCCTCCCCCTTAATTTCATCTAGTTGTTTCCTTTTCTTTTCCTCTACTTAAACTTTACAGCTGTAATCCACTTACTTTCTATAACCACAACATTTTAGCACTCATTAATTTTACAATATTTCTTAAGATAAATTTTAAATTTCTTCCAATCTTCTTCCGCCGTCTCTTTCCCCTAGTCTCGGATTCTGCCAGTCATCTCAGCCAAAGCCATATAGTCTATCACCTTCATCTGCCATTCTTCCAGAGTGGGTAAGTCTTGTGTCTTCCAATGCCTGTTAGGATATTTCCGTTCCACCTTAAAAGGGAGCAGGCGTTGAGAGTCACAGAGTCTGTGTATTTCCTGTTCACAGGATATTTATGTTTTCTGTTGCTTTCGTTTTCTCTCTGTGCTGGAGACACTGACGCAGGCAGTCATGTCTTTCTTTGTTCTGATCAACGCTGAATAAAACTTGTAAATAATGCTCTCCTGAGTGCGACTTTTGCTGCGCATTATCTGCTGATAGAGTGTGCATGAGCTCTGGAATGTGGCAAGATATTTTCTAGAAACTCATGTCACTAATTGCTGATACTGCGTGCCTACGGGAGATCGATGGATCGTCCGGCAGACGGCTTGGGGCCATGATGGACTTTGTCTCCCTGGCAGTATCCCAACAGTGCCTTGGTTAAAGAACAGTCTGGTTTAAGAATGATTTGGTTTACAAACTCCGAAAACCGGAAATAGTGTCTCGGTCTGATAACTTTACCTCAGTCTAAGAACGGAATCTGAACACTGGAAGGGCGCTGGAGGCAGGAGGCCTCATAGGGAAAGTGCACCTTGGTTTAAGAATGGTTTTGGTTTGTTAATGGAGAAATCTGAGGGCTTGTTTGTGAAAATTGACCTTCTGGCTCATGATAATTTTTGTCCAAAGTCAAGACCCGGCTTTCACGTGGAGATGGCAGCAAGGAAGAGGAGACTTTCCCTAAGCCCGTTCCAAGTGCCTCCCTCTCACCACAGAGTAAGGTAAAGGTAAAGGGACCCCTGACCGTTAGGTCCAGTCGTGGCTGACTCTGGGATTACGGCGCTCATCTCGCTTTACTGGCCGAGGGAGCCGGCGTACAGCTTCCGGGTCATGTGGCCAGCAGGACTAAGCCACTTCTGGTGAACCAGAGCAGCGCACGGAAATGTCATTTACCTTCCTGCTGGAGTGGTACCTATTTATCTACTTGCACTTTGACGTGCTTTCGAACTGCTAGGTGGGCAGGAGCAGGGACCGAGCAACGGAGCTCACTCCATCGTGGGGATTCAAACTGCTGACCTTCTGATACGCAAGCCCTAGGCTCTGTGGTTTAACCCACACCACAGAGTAGCTGTAGCCCAATCCTGCGGTCTGGCGTGATGAGCTTGGCCTTCTGAAGGTTGCAGCACCTGTCAGCACCCACCTGGACAGGTAACCCCGAGGTGAGTGCCTCCCGCTGCCCTGAGCAGGAAGTGATGTCAGAGGGGATTTCTGGGTGAGCACAGACTGAGCCAAAGCCAGGCTGCCCCCCAGGGTCCAGGAGTCCAGGTGGGGAGGGGGCTGGGGGCAGCAGAGAGACAGGCTCTCCAACCCTGACTTTCCCAGCAATCTGTTTGCATTGCAGCAGGTTGGCGCTCAGGGTCCCTTCCAATTCTGCAACTCTGTGGGCATCTAGGGGTCTTCTTGACTCCCCCCAGATATGCACCTCCAAGGCTGGCCTTGTAATTTCCAGAGCCCCTCACAGCTGTGGCGGCGGCGGCAGCAGCAGCAGCAGCAGCGGAAAGCGTTTCAGGCGCAGACAGCAGTAATTTGAAAGCCTGATAAAAATGTAAATTAGGTCTCTGCCTGCATGGGAAATTAGCGCAACATTTAGAGGCGCCTTTTGCTTCAGGCGCCGCAGAGAAGCCGCTTCAGCAGATTCGGGTGCCGCCGCGCACAGCTATACGCCCGGAGCGTGGCAAAGGATGTCCTCATTTGTCTCCATTATGGCGACAGGAGCTGGAAGAGGAGGAGCGCCTGTGGGGACAGCCCAGCCTCCTGTCCTCACCGGGGCCAAATGCCCCTGAGAAGCCGGGGATGGAGGTAGACTGCCTCTGGACCTGGAGGCTCCATCAGAGGAGCCTGCTGGGTCAGGCCAATGGCTGCCTCTGGTCTAGCGCTCTCTTCTCACAGTGGCCAACATGGTGCCCATTGTGGGAAACCCACAAGCAGGATTTGGCCACCAGAGCGACTCTCAACAGCTGGACTTGCCACCTCCAGATGTGGAGTCAGAGCAAAGCCAGCCTGGCTAGTTGCTCTCCATGAATTTGACTCATCCTCTTCTAAAGCCACTCAACTGGAGCCTGTGGCAGGGAGTTCCACAGTTTAACTGCATGAGCTATGAAGAAGGACTTTCTTTTCTCCATCCTCCTGACCCTTTTCGGTCTGAAACCGGGGGGGACCCACACCCGGTCTCCTGAGCCAGATGGACCTGTGGTGGGACTCTGCCTAAGGCCGTTCTCCCTGTCCCTCACAGCCGCCACTTTCCCTGGCTGACAGGCACAAGAACGGAAGAACGCAAGCAAAGCCTGCTGGGTCCGGCCAAAGGGGGCTTGCCAGCAACTGTCATTCAGAACCATAATTATTATTATTATTTAATGTTTGGCATTTTATTGTGTTTTTATATCTGTCGGGAGCCACCCAGAGCGGCTGGGGCGACCCAGTCAAATGGGCACGGTACAAATGATAAAATTATTATTATTCCGCCTTTGCTGCTTTGCACTGCAGAGTCACAGCGTGGCCACTGCAGCTTCTGGTGGCCAGGCTAAAAATGCCACAGCCTCCCTCCCCGCATTTCTCTTTTCTTCCAAGACCATGGGGGGGGGGGGGGCAAACAGCTGCAGGTCATGTTGGGGGGCTAGGGAGTCATGAACCCTCCCCTCCATGTTGTGGGGGGGCTTTTTGTGGAGGAATCTGCCTGCATTCCTGGCACATCCTTCCTTCTCGGCCCCCTCCCGTTTCCCCCAGCCTTTGCAAACTGCTTGTCTCCTGGCTGCGTGTTCACCTCTCCGCCCATAAAGGCCTTGCAAAATCATTTAGCCCAAGCCAGGGATCATCAGCCCAGTGGGACTCTTGCTGGATCTCGTCGAGGGCTTGAGATTCTCTCTCCCCCTCCCCCCACCCACTCTTTGAAATCTGGAGGTGCAAAGTCATCCCTGGCACTTGGGCGACCTGGGATGCGGTTGCCATGGTGACAAGGTGAGCTTGCTCTCCTCGTCACTGGCTGCACAGGCGAAAAGTGGCAGCAACGCACGCGCGCGCGCACACACACACACCCATTTCTGCCTAGTAACCCTTGGGCTGTACTTTCCATTTCTCCTTCTTTCCCTCTTAATTTGCATGTCGCCTTTCCACATTGCTGCAGGCCAGCTGCTTTGCAAGCTGAGGAGATATATGCATCAAATATGCACTGCAACAGTGCAGAAAAGTCCCAGTGAAAAGGTATGTCTTTAAAACAAACAGGTTATCTCCCATAATGCATTAAAAAACCATGTAAAGGGACTGAATTGAGCAGGGAAGAGTCGCAGAACTTACATTTAAAAGTTATTATTTTTTTAAGCTACAAGAAAGGAGATTCCAGCTTAAACATTAGGAAGAACATTTGAAGGGGAAGGGCTGTTCAACAGCGGAAAGGTCTCCCCAGGGAGATTGTGGACTCTCCTTCCTTTGAGGCTTTTAAACAGAGCGGCCATCAGTCCTGGATGATCTAGCTGAGATTGCTGCAATGCAGGGGGTTGGACTAGATGACCCTCGTGGTCCCTTCCAGCTCTATCATTCTTTGATTCTCAGGGTGGTAAGGTGGGGCTCAGGAGCCCTGAATGGGACCTCGTTCTCCTCACCACCTTCCCACCCAGCAGGAAAGAGGGAGGGAGAGCGCTCTTGATTCAGCAGCCCGGCTCTTCTTATGGAGGCCTATTGTGACAGCAGAACCTCCATGCCCAGGGACAGTCTACCTCTGAATACCAGATAATGGAGAACTACAACTGGAGACTATACTTGCACCCAGGGCTTGCTTGTGGGCTTCCCTCGGGGGGCATCTGGCTGGCCACTGTAAGAACAGGACCCTGGACCAGAGGAGCTCCCTTTGGCCTGACCCAGCAGCCGGGCTCTTCCGATCTTCCTATGGAACCTCCAGGTCCTGTGGCAGTCTACTGGTTTTCCCAGTCGTGATGTATGGAAGTGAGAGCTGGACCATCAAGAAGGCTGATCGCCAAAGAATTGATGCTTTGGAATTATGGTGCTGGAGGAGACTCTTGAGAGTCCCATGGACTGCAAGAAGATCCAACCTCTCCATTCTGAAGGAAATCAGCCCTGAGTGCTCACTGGAAGGACAGATCCTGAAGCGGAGGCTCCAAGACTTTGGCCACCTCCTGAGAAGAGAAGACTCCCTGGAAAAGACCCTGATGTTGGGAAAGATGGAGGGCACAAGGAGAAGGGGACGACAGAGGACGAGATGGTTGGATAGTGTTCTGGAAGCTACCAGCATGAGTTTGACCAAACTGTGGGAGGCAGTGGAAGACAAGAGTGCCTGGCATGCTCTGGTCCAGGGGGTCACGAAGAGGCGGATACGACTAAACAACAACAAAAAGGATTTATTGGGTATTTGGCCAGCGTGAGAACTGGGTGCTGGATCATGTGGGGCCCCATTGGGCCTGATCCAGCAGCCGGTCTCTCCTGCTCTTCCGTTCCTCTGCTCCCTCCGTGCCTTGGACTCCCTCAACCTTCTTCCTGCAATAACGCTGTCAATATCACTCAGGGCTTTTATGGGGCATAATCTTGTTACAATCTCGCAAAGAGGGCTCTTTATCTCCAGCATAAAACGCTCCTGACATTTACAATCTCGAGGTCAGAGGAGGTCCCTCCCCCAACCCTCGCTTTCTCCAGATGATCCGGGCAGAGGAGAGGAGACCTGGCCACCAGCTGTGGCTTGCGCAGGGGGAGGGCCCCCACCCTCCCTAAAAGGGGAGCCCAAGAAGCCCTTCCGCCCAGGGGCCACGTGGCTTGCTTAGTCGCTTGGACTGAAGCCCCCTCTGAAGCCCCCACCCCACCCCTGATCAAGTCATTTCCAATGCTGGGTGGGGCAACGGGAACAAGCAACATAATCTCTTGCCCCTTCTCCCCCAGGAGGCAGGCAGGGGCCAAGCAGGTGAGGCTGAGAGATGCTGACTGGCCAAGATCACCCAGAAAGACTCCTGGCCAACCGTACAGGCTGCCCCTCTTGAGCGCCATCCATATGGGTGTCCGTACGGGATGCCACACATGCGCAGTCTCTACGGGATGCTGTGCATGCGCAGTCCTTTTTTTTAAAAAATAAATTTTTATTGGTTTTACAACATTTTTAAGAAAAACAAACAAACACAAACAATAACAAACATATAAAATAGTTTCAAAGATATTTTCATAAACCTCTTTTCTTGGACTTCCCCATACCCCCCCTCTCCGCATCCCAATGTCCATATTTGAACTAGCAACTCCCAATTGTTACTTTCTAATCTCTGTCATCTTAGTCCTCTTTTATTGTCTAACCTTGTATCCCTGTACCCTATTGCTTCTGGGTGCATGCGCAGTGCAATAGGTGCATGCGCAGTCCATACGCATGTTGCGCATGTGCCACCAGATGGTTTGCCCTGCCCCTCGGCGTCCTGCCCCGGGTACCAGAGAAGGTTTCTCCACCACTACATCTTCATCCAGCAGAGTTAAATCGGTGGAACTCCCCACTGCAGGAGGCAGCAATGGGCACCAAACTAAAGGTAAAGGGACCCCTGACCATTATGTCCAGTTGTGGCTGACTCTGGTGTTGCGGTGCTCATCTCACTTTACTGGCCAAGGGAGCCGGTGTACAGCTTCCGGGTTATGTGGCCAGCATGACTAAGCCGCTTCTGGCGATCCAGAGCAGCGCATGGAAACACTGTTTACCTTCCCGCTGGAGCGCTACCTATTTATCTACTTGCACTTTGACGTGCTTTCGAACTGCTAGGTTGGCAGGAGCAGGGACTGAGCAACAGGAGCTCACCCCGTCACGGGGATTCGAACCGCCAACCTTCTGATCAGGAAGTCCTAGGCTCTGTGGTTTAACCCACAGCGCCACCCGCGTCGCTGGCCACCAACCTATACGGCTTTAAAAGAGAATGAGGAAAATGAGACTATTGATGTCTACCAGCCTCGATGGCTGGACTCTGGCTCTGCAGTCAGAGGCAGCGATGCTTCTGAATATCAGCTGCTGGAAACCACAGGAGGGGGCAGCTGCTCTTGTATTCGAATCCTGCTTGAAGGATTCCCCCAGGCAGCACTTGAGCTACTGTGGGAACAGGACGATGGCCTCTCCTTCCTTGGAGGCTTTGAAGCAGAGGTTGGGTGGCCACCTGCCAGGAACGCTGCAGTCGTGATTCCTGCATTGCAGGGGGTTGGGCTGGATACCCCTTGGGGGTCCCTTCCAACTCTACAGTTCTCTGCTTCTATGACTAGTTGGGCCATGGAAGAAGCTGGGCTCTTCTTCTGTCCTTATGGAACCTCCAGGTCCAGAGGCAGTCTATCCACATTCCAGGGTTCCTGTGTGCATTTGGCCAAAGTCAGGACAAGATTGTGGGATGTGAAACACAAGAGCAGCCAAGGACAACATTCCTAGAGTGAACATGTTTACACAAGGGGAGGAATGTTTGTCCAGCCAGCAGGTCAACTTCTGGGCTGGGACAGACTTCCTCTGCATGTGACTAGAGGTGGGTGTGGCCTCACCTGTGAAGGTAACGACAAAAGCATAGGGCAGGGCAGCCATCTCTCTCTCTCTGACTACATGCATTGAAGAAGCAACATCTGCTTAGCCAAAGATGCTCTCTTGACCTCCAGCCAGGAGAGGACAAAGGGACTGTCTCCTTATGAAAAAGTTTCCAGGTGTATGTTACCTTTCTAAGCTAAGTCTGCCTTCTGGGATCTGATTGTGAACAGAATGTGAGTAAACTCTTTTTATACTTTTATAGAAGACTGTGTTGTGTCTTATCTTTTATGAGGGAATAAGAGGGAAATACCAGAACAGTTATTATGGAGGCTTTAGTGAGCCTGAGCAAACGCATCTGCTGTGAGTTTAAAAAGGGGAATGTTACTCTGCTAAATTGTGAACTTGTTAACACAAGTTGGAAAGGCTATAATCAGGCAATATATCCTCTCCTGCATCCCTGAACATTCCCACAAAAAGGAGGCTGGAAGAGATGGGCCCTGGGCTCTCCTTATGGAACTTCCAGCTCCAGAAGCAGTCTACCTAGAACACCGGCTTCTTAGGGGCGTTTGGCCCTTGTGAGGACAGGAGGCTCGACTAAGCTGTGCCTTTGGCCTGATCCCGCCAGCTCTGTTTAGGCTCACCAACTTCCCTACAGGCCTTTCACAGCTGCTGCCTGAGCTCCTGGGGGGGGGGCTGGGGGGCGTCTTCCCTCAGCATCCTTTGCCAGGCTGAGAGCAATGCCCCTCTGGTGGGCAAGAGGAGTGTGCGAAGCAGCTGCCTGGTGTTGGGCTCGCAGGCACGTGCTCTGGGGGCGCTAATGGGTCCCCCCCCCCCGCAGCAGCAGTTCTTTGCCAAGAGAGTGTCTCTTTGTCTTGATAAGGGCTGCGGATAATGGCAGCGTGTCCCTGAACCGCATTTGCAGCCCAGCCGCCACCTGTGCAACCTGGCGCTTGCGCTGGAGACACACGTGTGTGTGATCTGGGAGCCTGTGAGGTCCAGAGGCCCTTGGCTGACCCCCAATTTGTGCCTGGGATGCACACACACACACACACACACCGGATTTCTCTCTTGCAACCAGAGGGGTGTCCTGTGGGCCTGGACCCATGGCAGGCACCCACCCTCACCTGCCTGAGCCATGCACACAGAAACGCCCCTCTGCCGCCCTCTTGACATGGGTTTGGGCAGTTTGGGGGATCGGCTCACCCCCCCCAATTCCTTTTGCAAGCTGGGAGTCCTGCTCTTAGAGCCAGCCCTATCTTCACAGCCGTGGCTGCCTCTCTCTGGTCACAAAAGGTGCTAGAAGGGTGTCCTATAGCATGGGTAGGCAAACTAAGACCCGGGGGATGGATCTGGCCCAATCGCCTTCTAAATCCAGCCCATGGATGGTCCAGGAATCAGCGTGTTTTTACATGAGTAGACCGTGTCCTTTTATTTCAAATGCACCTCTGGGTTATTTGTGAGGCATAAGAATTTGTTCATTCCCCCCCAAAAAATGTAGTCCGGCCCCCCACAAGGTCTGAGGGACAGTGGACCGGCCCCCAGCTGAAAAAGGTTGCTGACCCCTGTCCTATAGAATCCACGAATTGTAAGGGAGGAAGGGGACCCAAGGATCATTTAGTCCAACCCCCCCTGGGCTCCCTCCCAACCCCACAATTCTATGAGTCATTGGAGGTCTTTAGGCAGGTTGGATGCTGCCTGCCAGGGATTCTTGAGCTAAGATGTCTGCATTGCAGAGGGTTGGACTAGATGACCCCTGGAGGCCCCTCCAGCTCTACAGTTCTGGGATTCTGCGCTGCTCCTGCATTTATCTCTCCGCCAGAGATAAATGACTTTCCGGCGCAGCTCCCCCCCTCCCAAAGGCCGCCTGAGTTTCACTTTTTCTCTTTTGAGATTGAGACTGGCGACTTCCCCATTATCCTCTCCAACCATCTTTCGGCGCTTTTATTCCACTCTCGCCAATCAATTACAGCTGATGCTGTTCAAGATCACAGCTCCCAACACATCAATTCAACCCTGACCTGACTTACAAGCGCTTGGAGGTTTTTCCTCCCCGTGGCCCGAATCCTGCAGCTCCTGCAAGGGACGCACAGCAGATCTGCGCAAACCCAGAACCACTTCAGACGGGTCTGGGGGCTTGTCGGGGCTGAAGTGGGGTCTCTCCTGAGCCCCTGAGCTGAACTGAGGGCCTTCAAAGGGACGCAGGTGTTTGGAAAGGAAAAGAGAGCTGGGCAGGCAGCAGGTCTGCAAAAGCTGGAACATTTCTCCCCAAGAAGAAATGCTTTTGTGACTGGCGGGGAGAGCGTCCAACCAGAAGGTTTGTCGGGGCCATCCAATCACAGTATTTCGGAGGAGGGATGCTGAAGTACCCTATCCCCTTGTCCTCCTGCGATCCTTGATTGCATAGGGACATAAGATGCTGATTTATACAGAGTCAGACCATTGGCTCCATCCAGATCAGTATCGCTTACACTGACTGGCAGCAGGGGCGTTCTATGGTGCCTGGCCGAAGCCCAGTGTGGAGCTGCCAGTAGTGCTTGCTTGGGCAGCGCTGAGCATTCAAGCCCTTCTGAAATCTTGAGAAATCACAGAATCACAGACTTGGAAGGGGCCCCCAAAGGTCATCTGGCTGAACCCCGTGCAATGCAGGAACCCAGAACAAGAGCGGTTCTTTACTGCAGTGGCTGGAAGTGCCTTTGGCCAGCTGTAACTAGTTCAGCAGCTGCAGGCTTTCCTGGAGCAGGCAAGCCTTGCCACAGCGGTTCATGCGCTGGGGACTTCAGTGCTGGATTCCTGCAATGCACTCTTAGTGGGGCTTCCCTTGCACTTGATCTGGAGGCCGCAGTTGGCGCAGAATGCTGCAGCACGATTGCTGACAAGAGTGAGGCCTTGAGGGGAAAAACACCTCAGTGCTCAGAGCTCTGCACTGGCTGCCCATTTGCTGTGGGAATGTTCAGGGAGGCAGGAGAGGATAGATTGTTTATTAATATCCTTCCTTACTTGCGCTAGCAAGTTCCTTAATTTAGCAGAGTTTTACATTCCCCTTTTAAACGCACAGCAGATAGCTGGTTGCAGGCTTGTGTAAGCCTCTCACTATTACGTCCCTGGCAGGTTCCCTTATATCCCTCTTAAAAGAATAAACACACGGCAGTCTTGTGTAAAGTATATAAAAGAAGTTTACTCACATCATCAGTTCACAGTTGGATCCCTGAAGGCAGACTTAGTTACAAAGGATATACATGTGGATCTATCCCATATGGAGTTAATCCCAATGTACTTTGTTGGCTGGAAGCCAACAGAGCATCTCTAGCTAAAAAGCTGCTCCAATGAGGGAGGAAGTCAAAGAGAGAGTGTGCTGTGTGCCTTGTCCTTTTGTTACCTGGACAGGTAAGGTCACGGCCGCCTCTAGTATGTCCCAGCCAGGAGGAAACAGGAAGCTTTCAACTGGCTGGTCTAAACATCTCCTTACACATCCACTCTAGGAAAACAAGGAATGTTGTACTCAGCTGCTACTTACATATCACCATCCCACATTTGCTACCAGGCTGAGTTCAAGGTGCTACTATTAGCATATGAAGCCCTTAAAAACTTGGGTGCATACTCCATATATATCCACATGACCACTTTGATCAGCAGAACTGCTGCTGTTGCAGGAACCATATAATCCTTTTTTATAATAATTTTTATTAATTTTCTAATTTACATTATTCATTTAAACGATCTTAAATCAATGACTTCCCTTCCTCTCATTCCATGGTTCAGTTTGCACGCCATACATCCCTGCATATTTTACATAATCCAAACCATTCAGAATTCCAACATTGCATCCATCAAACCTGCCTACGCTGCTGAATTTATCCCAGTGCTGCCAGTGTTTTCATATCCCGTCTAAGTCCAATGGCACAGCTGACATCATTGCATTATGACAACTGTGTTGTGACATCACTTTCTCCTTGTGTCTTTGATCTTAGCTGACAATGACTTGGAAGGAAGGCCCCCAGACTCTGGCAGGCTCATGACACGACCCTTCCATCCTCCCTCCCTCCCTCCCTCCCTCCCTCCCTCCTTCCTTCCTTCCCTCCCTCCCTCCTTCCTCCCTCCTTCCTCCCTCCCTCCCTCCCTCCCTCCCTCCTTCCCTCCTTCCTTCCTTCCTTCCTTCCTTCCTTCCCTCCTTCCTCCCTCCTTCCTCCCTTCCTTCCCTCCTTCCTTCCTTCCTTCCTTCCTTCCTTCCTTCCCTCCTTCCTTCCTCCCCTCCTTCCCTGGGGGGGTGGGCTGGAGAGGAAGGTGCTCAATTGCTCTCCCTGAAAGCCTCTGATATCCCTATGTGCAAAACGACTTCTATGCCCATTTCTAATTTCCAGAGAAATTATTCATGCTTTTAAAACAAAATTATGGCAATTCCCTATTCTTTTCTCTGTGGGATATAATGAGTACTTTCTCAATCGGCTTAGCGGCTAATTCTCTTGCTTTTATTACTCAGAGAAGTCATAGGGAAACTGGAGGTCTCTCTCTCACACGCTTGCTCCCTGCCTGCCTTCTGAGCCAGAGGCCTCTCTCTTTGGAATGGATCTCCTGCCCCCTGCCCCACAAAGGGGCAGCCCCTCTGCAGCCAAGTGGTTGGTCTGCATCAGGGCTGTGGGAGAGGGGAGCAGTGGGGGTCTGGCGCCCAAGGGAGCCACGCTGAGCTTCCACAGAGGGAAGCCTCTGGAGAGACACTCTGCGTGTCGGCCAGAGTAGTGCCTGCCAAATGCCTGGCTTACACCACGCAGGGCTCTCAGCTCAAGCGTCCATGACAGAGGCCTCTGCTCAAAAACCTCCAAGGAAGGAGAGTCCATGGCTTCCCAAGGGAGTCTAAACAGGGAGCTCCGCTGCTGAACTGCTCTTCCCGTCAGAAAGCTCCTCCTGATGTTTAGTCAGAAGCTCCTTCCTTGCAACTGGAAAATGTAAGATTGGATTAACAACAGATAAATTAATAGGATATGAATTTGCTGAATTAATTTCTAAAAGGGGATACAAGAATGGGAGACGTGAGGAAGTTGGGAAAATAAGTTAATTGAAGATGAGAAATTAAGAAAGAGGGAATTTTTGTTTTTTGTTAATATATGTGTTTTTATCTCTTTTTTCTTCTTCTTTTGATGTGTTTAATGTTTGTATTTTGTATTGTATTTTTTGTGTGTGTGTGATTTTGTATTTTCTTTGTCTTTGTATGCTTTTTTATTGTGAAAACTTAATAAAAAAATTATTGAATAACTACAAAAAAAAGAACCTCCTTCCTTGCAACTGGAATCCATTGAATCGTCATGCAATCTTAGAATTGTCGATTTTGAAGGGTCACCTGGTCAACTCCCTGCAATGGGTCACTTGGTGAACTCCCTGCAATGGGTTCGAGTCCTACCCTCCAGAGCAGGAGAAAAGAAGCTGGCTCCACCTTCCATGGGACAGCCCTGGAGATATTGGAAGATGGTGGCAATATCTCCTTTTCAGTCCCCTCTTCTCCAGGCTCAACAGACCAAACTCCAGACCCTTGATCATCTGGATAAGCTGGAGAATTTCTCCCTCCATCCTTGAACATCCTTTCCCCACCAGTACAGGGCAGGTGGGGGTGTATATCAAGGGGTGAATCTCTCTCTCTCTCTCTCTCTCTCTCTCTCTCTCTCTCTCTCTCTCTCTCTCTCTCTCTACAAGTGGTTATAATTCTACTGCTTAATGGCACCATTAATTAGTGCTGTAAAAGCCCCAAGAAATATCTACAGTTTGCTTGTTTGAGTCCCAATAAATACCCACCTCAGGAGACTATTTCTGAAAGCGCAGACAAATCTTCCCGGGCTGTGAGGAGAGGAGATGATAGACTTTAATGGGCTCTAGAGGCTCTGTGTGTGTGCGTTTGTGTGTTTCCCAGGCGCCTTTGCGGTGGGTGAGGTGGTGCCATGGGGTGGAAAGCAAGGAGGAAATCATAAAAGAGCATTTAAAACATTTTTGAGCTTGCCTTAATCCTCATATATTGCCAGCTGTTCTTTATTTAGTGCAATGAATGGGGGCTTCCTGGAGAAACCACCATCAGGGGGCTGCTTTATGGGCTGGTTTTAATTCCTATGATTGTAAAGGGATCCCTGAGGGTCATCCAGCTCAAAGCACTGCAATTCAGGAATCACAGCTGAGAAATCTATGACAGACAGCCAACTTCTGCTTAAAAACCTCCAGCGAAGGAGGGTCCGCCACCTTCTGAAGAAGAAGAAGAGTCTGGATTTGATATCCCACTTTATCACTCCCCTTCAGGAGTCTCAAAGCGGCTAACAATCTCCTTTCCCTTCCTCCCCCACAACAAACACTCTGTGGGGTGAGTGGGGCTGAGAGACTTCAGAGAAGTGTGACTGGCCCAAGGTCACCCAGCAGCTGCAGGTGGAGGAGCGGAGACGCGAACCCGGTTCACCAGATTACAAGACTACTGCTCTCAACCACTACACCACACTGGTGTGGTCCTTTGTTTCAACCTGCCATAGTTCTTAGGAAAGTAAGAGAAGATCTCTGCTCTCAAAGCCCATGTAAAGCAGAAATGTTTTGCCCAACATGAGACTCGAACTCATGATCCCAAGATGAAATCTTACGCTCTACTGACTGAGCTATCCCAGGTTTGGCTTTTGTTTTATTACGCATGCCCTTTGAACTTTGGATATACAAATTCAATAACTATTATTATTATTATTATTATTATTATTATTATTATTAATATTATTATTAATTGTAAGCTGCCCATCATCATCACCCCATCATTGCTATTATTTATCTGTCCTGAATCTTCCAACCTTCATATATCCACAAGTTCTAGCGTTATGGGAGAGAGAGGGGGAAAACATTTCTCCATCGACTTTCTCCTGTTATAAACGTCCATCATGTCGCCTCTTCCTCGCCTTTCGCCTCAATTCTCAAACGCTGCAACTTCCTTCAGAGGGGAGCCTTGCACTGCTGTCGCGGTTCTTAAATGACAGCGAGTGGCAGCAGGGGTGACTCTCACGCCAGGCCATTTGACTTGGCCCCCGAGCCTTGGAGGGAGAGCTGCCTGCCCCCCCTGCCCCCCTGTTGCCTCTGTTGGTCCCCAGGCAGCCCCTTGACCACGGGTGACCTGCCTTGCTCTCCTGCTTCTCCCCTGTGGAAAGGAAAATCAATTTCTGGCCAGGCCAGCTGCCAGGGTGTCAGTCAGCTAATGAAAAGATCCATTTTCACTTAATCTGCCCTGACTGGAGCTGCAGACCTCCCGAAGCAGCTACCTTCCTCCTCCCTCTGCCCGATCGATTGCTCCCAGACATGCAGGTACCCATCCATCTCAGGAGATCACTTGGTGGATAACAAGCGGGGGCTTGTTGGGGTCGGGGGCTGGCAGAAGAAGGTCTCCTGGTGACGGTCATTGAATTGTGGAGAGGGAAGGGACCCTGTGCAATGCAGGAATCACAGCCAAATAATCCCTGGTGGGTGGCCCCCCAGCCTCTGTGGAACAAAGGAGAGTCTCCCCACCAGAGTAGAAATCGTATATCGAACAGAAGGAAAGCTCTTCAATCTGAGCAGGCTGACAGCAAAGAGTAAGGTTACTGTAACTTCCATCAGAGAGCTTCAGTATGCTGATGACAACATAGTGTGCGCACACTCAGATGATGACCTCCAAACCATCCTGAATATCTTCCCAGAAGCTTATGAAAAGCTTGGCATATCACTTAATGTAATAGGTATGAGTTACTCGTGCGTAAGCTGGTGCCTTTCTCGGTTAATTTGCCTTGTTAAACCTTTCTGACTGCACAGCCCCTTCTCATGGTGGCTGCCTCAGTCACTGGCAGAATCCGTCAGTGGGCGTTTCTTGAACCTCTTCCAGCATAAAAGTTGTTTGACACCCAGTCTCCTCCTCCTCTCACTGAGCGGGAGTCTTCTGCGCAGGGAAGGCGTGGGTAGCGGAGGACCTGGGCTCTCCTCACTGATGTCCAGTGAAGAGTCCTGGAGCCCTCTCTCCACTTCCACCGTCTGCCCCCCTTTATCCCCGGTGTTGCGCTGATTGGCTTCCCCCTCCACTGAGCTGTTTCTCCCCCTGCTGCTGGGTCCTTCGCCCGCATCATCTGGGAGGTTCCCCTTCACCTCTCGCTCCGATGTCAGTTCCCTGACACTCAACATCCAAAAAACCAAAGTGCTGCACCAACAAGTACAAAACAACCCCTCTGCAGCGCCACAAATCCAACTCAATGCTGCGACGTTGGGAAATGTTGATCACTTCTCCCACCTGTGCAGTAGGAGGGCCGACACTGATGCCAAAATCCAGCATTGCCTGAGCTCTGCGAGTTTGGCTTTCTCCTGATTGAAGTGCAGAGTCTTTGAGGACTGGGACATTCACAGGGAAACCAAAATGCTTGTTTACAAAGCTATTGCACTACCAACCTTACTATACGCTTGTGAAACATGGACCACTTATAAACGCCTTCCCCAACTCCTCAAAAGATTCCATCACTGGTGTCTCTCTTCTCCAGGCAAAACATGCCCAACTCCCTTAACCTCATAAATAAGGCTCGGTTTGCAGGCCCTTCGCCATCTTGGTCGCCCTCCTCTGCGCACCTGCCAGCTTGTCAGTCTCCTCCTTGAACCAAGGTGCCCAGAACCGGACACAGACTTTCCAAACCAGCAGTTCCAACTAATTAACCAGTTTGCTTTTTTAAAATCACCTTAAGAGATTCCTGCCTTCGACTGGACGGATCCCAGCCAACTTGACAGTTATTTGATTCTACTATTGCTGATATTTTAAGGTGTTTTTTTCCTCCAAAGAAAAGCATTCTGAGCTGGAACGGAAAGTGTGAGCATAATTTCTTGCACTCTTTGGAAGGTGAGTGGCCGATGGCGTTAGCCTCGCTTGCGGCAGGCCAGCGACTCCAGGCTCTGGCTGAGTTCCAGACCTCATGCAGCCCCTGTGACCCCAGCCCCCCAGATCCTGCGATTTACAGCCCCTCGAATGACCTTCTCTAGGAACCAGCTTCCTTCCCAGCCACTGCTCAGAAAAAGCCACATGTCATTTCTCAGACACAAACTGAACGCGGCTGTTAATTAGTTGGAACTGTTGATTTGCAAAGCCTGGCGTTTTGGAGGGGGCAAAAAGCACTTGCCACCATGTCCTCTTTTGATTAGAAGAATGACACGATGGCCGCAGCATCCGCCTGGCACAATTGATCCCCTCCCACAGGCAGCCGTCCTTATTGGTCGATGGCGAGGATGGGCACCTCCGGGCAGACCCCTCCCCCGACGAGTGGCACCCGCGTGGGCAGAAGCAGGGCGACGTGGGAGCCCACCCACCTCCTGCCCCTCTGCTCCCTCCTCCCTGCCAGGGCAGCGTGGCAGGACTCCCAATTACGGAGATTGCCAGCTTTGCTTTGGGAAACCGAGGCTGGACTTAATTGGAAAAAGGAAGTGTCTTGTCTCGTGTTGCCTTTGGGCAAATTGCACGCTGCGGCTTAATAGAAAGTGTCTAGAGTTGCTTTCCAAGTAATTAAGCAATAATGTATGGCTCTGCCGCGCGGGTCCCTCTCGGGCGCAAAGGTGATGGAGCTGGCACGAAAGGCAGGCAGGCAGGCTGGAGTGGGCCACGCAGGGGAGCAGCCTCTCTCCCCCAGGATGGGGGCCGCTGTGGGGCCAGAGAGCTCTGCAGGGAGCTGCCCTGGCTCTGTGGTGGGACACCTGCTGGGCATGCAGAAGGACCCGGGCTCATTCCCCCTGCTGCTGCCCCTTCAGGTGCTGGATCTCACGAAGCCAGGGAGCCTGGAAGGGGAGTCGCTGCTGCTGCCGGCCTGAGCCAATGCAAGGCCACTTGACTGGGCAAGCAGAATTATGCCTCACAATTGCCACCTTCAGTCTGAGGATAGGAAGAGCCATCTAGTGCCGCCTCCTGCTCTCGCAGTGCCTGTGGGAAGCCAGAAGGAAGGATCTGACCACAGGAACAACACACACACACCCCTCCTGGGGTTTCCAGAATAATCTGGGATTCAGAAGCCCCGCCGCCTCCCACTGAGGAGGGCAACTGAGGAGCCATCTTGGTCAGGAGCCATTGGTAGCCCTCTCCTCCTCCAATCCTCTTTTAAATCCATTTAGCGCTGGATCTAGATACATCAAATAAGCATTTCGGTTAATTGCGTTGCAAACTTTGTGTGAGAAATCGGGTGAGCAAAAATGGGACTCCCCAGCGCCATCTGGCGTCACAGTGCCAGAATGCATAAACAATGCATATAAAGGGATTTTTCTTTGCCAGTGCAGCTGAGTCCTAGGCTGGTGGCCATCGCTGTGTCCTGTGGCAGGGAGTTCCGTAGTTCAACTTTGCATTGCTTGAAGAAGGACTTTCTTTTCTCTATCCTGAATCCTCCAACAGTCAGCTTCATTGGACGTCCCCAACTTCTAGTGTCATGAGAGGAGGAAAGCCTTACTTCGTAAGAGAGTTCCTCCATCCTGTTGATCATTTTGGATGTCCTGGGGGGTCAGAACAAGTCTCCCAGGGGCCAGATTTCCTTAGCAAACCTCAGAAGACAAAAGGGCTGTTTCAGGACATTCTCAGAACCAAGACTGAGGGGATGGAGTGAGAGCACCTGGCCATATTTTCTCCTCTTCTCTCCTCGTTTTTTTATGTGACTTGAATTTTCCCAGACAGCTCCCTTGTGAGTTGCTCGCTGAGTAAAGGGGCAGGTCTGGGCCAAGTCCTGAGTAAGTCTGGCCTTGTTAGGGACTGACCTGGCCTTCAGCAGCAGCAGCAGAGTCAGACCGGAGGCTCAAGGGATACGCTTCTGTCCTTCCTTGCTCACGGGGTGACCTGCAGGATTCCTGCCTGCGGAGCTGGGGCCCTGCCGCTGCGCTTCAGGCTTCCAGGGTGCCCCTGCGAGGGGAAAGGGGGGCTCGCCATATTAATGTAAACAAAATCTGCTCCTTATGGGGTACCCAAGAGCCCGTACAGAGTCCTTAAGTGGGTTCCCTATCATAGGAGAAAATAACAGAGGCCAACCAGAGAATATTGAGAAGCAAAGCAGCTTGTAAGCCTGATCTTTATTGATCTCTTGCAACAGGGTCCCCCACTCCCCACACGCAGGAGGAGGAGGAACCCAGAACAATGGTGTGCAAGCCCTTATATAGACTTTTGGAATTGCCCACCCTGTAGCTCAAGACCACCCCCCAAAACATCATACATACATGACAGAAGGAGGCGGTCTGCAGCAGGAAACCTGTCTGCCAGGATACCTGACAATGGTCACTGATGGCTTTTACCTGGGCATCCTGGCCATTCTTTTGTGATGGTAAATACACAGTTCCTGAATCCAGATCACAGGCTCACCCTATTCATACACAGATAGGCCCTTAAGACAGGATTTCTGAGCAAAGAGACAATGAGGAGGCTTTCCCATTTCCTTCCTCCTTGCAGAGAAACATTTGAGGTCCATTTGGGAGTCAAAATGGTTTCAGGACTATTTTCCTGTACTATTACAGACACGTGGTTTATATAGTTACGTATGTGTTTGCCTTGTAAATTTATGAACATTTATTTTATATATATGAGATCCTAGAATTCCTATCACACTTGCACACAGGGTGACCTGCAGGCTTCCTGCCTATGGAGCTGGTGCGCTGCCGCTGGGCTTCAGACTTCCAGGGTGCCCCTGCGAGGGGAAAGGGTGAGTCTCTTCGAGACGAATTCTTTGTAGGAAGCAATAAATCAATGGCAAGGGCTGTGGCTCAGTGGCGGAGGGTCTGCCTTGCAAGCAGAAGGTCGCAGGATCAATACCTGATGGTGTCTCCTTCAGGTACAGTCCAGAGAGACTCCTGCCTGAAATCCTGGACAGTCGCTGCTGCCAGTCAGTGCAGGCCACACTGAGCCAAGTGAAGCAAAGGTCTGGCAATATCAGAGGCAGATTTCTGTGGTTTCTATAACAACAGCAGCAGGATGCCTTGTGCCTGAAAGCAAACAGGCTTTGAAGGGATGATTCCCCCCCCCCTTCTCCGCAAAGATGAGGGGGTGGAGCGTGCTTGTGAAAAGCAGGAGGGGGGCAGTGGTGTGGGGGGACAAGGAGGGACCCCCGCAGAGGCTGCCTGCTGAGATGCTGGTGGGTCTTGAAAGGCTTCATTGCAGGACAAACCCAAAAGGCTCCAAATTGATCATTATCATCCCCCAGAAGGAAAGAAAGGCTCTCTGGCTGTTCTTGCGATTGGCAAGACTTGGGTGGCGAGAGAGGAGCCACGCGGAGCTGGCAAGCGAGGGAGTCTGGATGACGCCCAGAGGGCGGACCCCCGGCTGCCAAGCCCTGTGCCACCCTGGGGGGGAGGCACATCCGTCCGCCAAGCCTCGGGTTGTGGCTTGGCTGGCATTGGGGGCCTGGCCTCGCCAGCAGGGCACAGACCCAGGCCTGGCATCTGCGCTGGCCCTGCAAGGGAGCGGCAGCCACAGCCTCACATGGGAGGGGGGAGGCGTGGATTAGGAGCCAGCAGTCAAGCAGGAGGGCAAAGCAAGATCACCCCCCCACCCCCGGCCAGGCTGCTTTAGGAGCTTCTAAGAACTCCTGCTGCTGCCTGGAGATGGATCCTGGCCACCTGCCCAGAGGAATGGGCCAAGGACAGGCATTTTCCCAGCACCCGGAGCAGGAGGAGGAGGGGGGGAGCAGCTGGGTTGAAGGCTGCCAAGGCTGCCTGGGAGTCTGCTTCTGCTGTTTCTTCTTCGGCGATCACTCGTAGCATCACTTGTAGCCAAGTAAGATTGTCTTCCATAAACACGGTTTTAACAATGAGTCGGTAAGTGACTGTGGAGGCCAATTCTGGATCCACACATCCTTCCAGTGGGGACATTGGTTTCCGGGCAGGAGTTGATCCTGGTGTGGATTTGCCAAGCATGGCTTCCTCTCCGCACGTTTCTCCCTTGCGTCCTGAGTTCGAGTGTCTTCAAAGCCCAGGACACCTATGACGAAGGCTGTTCTCCAACTGGAGCGCTCGCAGGCCAGTGTTTCCCAATTGTTGGTGTTTATACTACATTTTTAAAGATTTGCCTTGAGAGAGTCTTTAAACCTCTTTCCTTGATCACCAGCATTATGCTTTCCATTTTTAAGTTTGGAATAGAGGAGTTGCTTTGGAAGACGGTCATCAGGCATCTGCACAACATGACCAGTCCAACAAAGTTGATGTTGAAGAATCGTTGCTTCAACCCTGCTTCATAAATATGTTGGAACCAGGTCACCTTGATACAGTGGCGTAGCGTGGGGGGTGCAGGGGGGGCGGCCACACCGGGCGCAACATCTGGGGGTTAGGGGGCGCAAATCCACGGATTAGGGGGCGCAAATTACTTGCCTTGCCCCGGGTGCTGACAACCCACGCTACGCCACTGCCTTGATATGACCCTCTCTTCTGACTTCCTTCCTTCCTTCCTTCCTTCCTTCCTTCCTTCCTTCCTTCCTTCCTTCCTTCCTTCCTCCTCCAATGCCAAATGTAGATGACTGGAGCAGGGAAATGGGGGGGGCCTCCGAAGCACCTAAGCAGAGGCTGCAGAATCAGGCCAAGAGCCCATCTAGCCCCTCATCCTCTTCTCAGAGTGGCCGACCAGATGACCATTATCAGGATCTGAGCACAGAAGCAACTCTCCCCTGCTGTAATTTGCAGCCCCTGGCTACTTTTTGCAAGAGGAATTCCACCCACCCCGTGGGAGAAGCAGGAAGAAGCCCAGAACAAAGGGGTGCTCCTTCTTTTATAAGTTTCCCCTTTTCCCCATAAACGCCTCTGGTGAAGCATCATGCAGACATCATGGATACATCACACATATGTCACAAAGGAGGGAGGTCTCTGGCAGAAACCGGTTCCTCAGGTTCTGCCAGCCTCCTCCTCACACCCACCGAGATCCTGCGCCACCGGAAGCAGCACCAGGCGCCCCCCTGAGAACTGCGGCCCTGGCGGGGGCCTCTCGAGGTCAGGTGAGCCTGGCATGGGGGTCAAATTCCTCCTCCCCCTGGTGCTTTCCCTCAGCCTCATGAACTGACCCCCTGCCCCTCTCCTTCCTTCTTGAGCTGCCCTGAGCCTGGACTTGGGGGGGGGGGCTCTTTACACCTGGAAGAGCATAAATAAAAAGGTGTGGCTTTGATTAAAGAGCTGGGCTCTGCCTTGTGGCTTCTAGTGGGGCGTCACGCAAAGGGCCCCTCGATTTCCCCAAATCCAAGAGTCCTTCTGGGTTCAGGAGCAACACTCTTCACCAGTGGAGAGACACTTGGGTCTTTCTTAAGAGTAGCCTCCTGGATCTGGCCTGCGGCCCATTGTGAACACCTTTGGTGACGCATCATGTGTACGTCACAGACACATCACACATATGTCACAAAGAGGGAGGGGTTTTCAGGCAGGTTTGCCCCCAACTCTCCCTTGCCCACCCCCAGACACCCCAGACATCAAGTGATGCAGAAGAAACATCTACAAGTCCCTGTTTTCCTGGTCAGGGTAACCACACTCCTTTGTCCTGACGGAGGACCTAATCCATCCTGGAGGCTCTGCCATTGTCTGTGGGATAGACCAGTAAGAAGTAAGCAGCACACAAAACACTACCAATCCATTCTACGTTCTAAATCTTATATTAATAAGATGTGCTGGTGTGCTTTCGAACTGCTAGGTTGGCAGGAGCTGGGACTGAGCAACGGGAGCTCACCCCGTCATGGGGATTCGAACCACTGACCTTCTGATCGGCAAGTCCTAGACTCTGTGGTTCAACCCACAGTGCCACCCACATCCCTGCCCCCTCCCAACCTTTACATAAATTCTGGTAACGCCCCAAACCTTTCCCAGCCCTGCAATATCCCTCATGAGGTAAGGCAACCAGAACCGCACATGATATTCTTCCGAATGCAGATGCACCATAGATTCCTGTAGCGACTTGAGGTGCCAGCGCTCTGATCTCACCCAGCAGCCGGTGTGGCAGGAGAATAAGGAAGGTCATCTCTGGCAAGGTGACTCTGCTTATCAGCTCCCCTTAGCAGAGGAAGCCGCTCTCTCGCCCTGACACTTGATATATGGCCTCAGCAGCGTGGATCCGGCCCCCCACTGCGCATGAGTGATGCCTCAGCAGTTCCACTGCAATAACCCTCCCGGGCACTTTGCAAGTTGCCTGCGAAGAAGTCGCTCCAGGCTCCAGGCTGGCACATTTTCCTTGACTAGAAAACTCTGCTAGCGAGAAACCTCTCCAGCTCCCTGCCTGCCCCTTCGCTGCAGAATCATAGAAATGTACAGTTGGAAGCGGCCCCAAGGGCAGGGCCGGCCTTTCTCATTTCACCGCCTGAGGCAAGACAGGACGGTGCTGCCCTGAGCCGCCGCTGAAACCTCGCTTGCTGGGGGGAGGGGGCAGCGGCAGCGGCAGCTGCTTCCGGGATCCAGCAAGAGCCTTGTGAGATCTCATGGGGTTTTCCAAGGCTCCCACGAGATCTTGCTGGAGCCTGGAAGTCCATGGCAGTGCCCCATGGATTCTGCCGCCTGAGGCATGGACCTGCTCCTTAGTATCACAGAACTGTTGAGCTGCAAGGGACCCAAGGGTCATCTAGTCTGACCCCGTGCAATGCAGGAATCTCAGCTAAAGCCTCCATGACAGATGGCCATCCCACCTCTGCTAAGAAACCTCCAAGGAAGGTGCCACCTTCCAATCCACTGTCAAACAGCTCCTGCCCTCAGAAAGTTTTTCCTGACGTTCAGCTGGAATCTCCTTGTCACTTGGAGTCATGGGTTCGAGTCCTGCCCTCCGGAGCAGGAGAAAACCAGTCTGTTCCCTCTTCCAGCCCTTGAGATGTTTGAAGATGGCTATCACATCTCAAGTCTCCTCCAGGCTAAACCTGCCCAGCTCCTTTGAGCATCGATTCCGGACCCCCGGCCTTGGTTCGGTGGAGTGTGGGCTCCCCCCCACATCAAGGGCTGGCGGTGTGTGTGTGTGTGGTTCCTCATTGCGAGGAGGAGAGGCCCAGTTGTCGATTGCTGCAAAGCGATGCCATTAAGTGGGTCAGGCTTGTGCGATGGAGGAGGGAGGGGGCAGCGAATGCCGCACGAGCAAAGCTTTGCAGGGATGGTAATGAGCTATTTACAAAGCAAGGCCATCTCTGCAGTGAGCAGCGCAGCTCTGAGCCGGTCCACCTCCCAAGGGCTCCTGGTCTCGGCTTGGCTGGTGGTTTCCCACAAGGGGCATCCGGTTGGCCTCAGGGGGAACGCGGTGCTCCAAAAACCAGATTCTTCTTGTGTTCTGAAGGAGCCTCCAGGATTGACCTGTATTTCAATGTGAAATCCTACATCCTGTATTGATACAGTTTTATCCTGTATTTCAGGTCCCCCCTCTCTCTCTCTCTCTCTCTCTCTCTCTCTCTCTCTCTCTCTCTCTCCTAAGATAGGGATCAATTCCAAATGCATGTGTTTGAAAGCATATGTGGAAATTCATTGTTATGGAAAAATCTAGGTGTGAGGCTGCTCAGTCCCCCAGCTCCTTGGGCAGAGTCCGCAGGTCCCTGCAGAAGAAAGAAGGAGTCCAGCCAACCGGAGCAAATAGCTGTAGACCAAAGTTTATTGCGCAACAGGTTCAAAGGGGAATTTTGAACCCTGAGGATGGGGTGACCAGGACTTCTAAACGTTTCTATCTTATCTCAGTATACAGTTCATTAAGCATCATCACTACATCATTGCTACATCAGAAAAGGGGAAGGTTATACATGATGGTGTCAGCAGATACATGATGTATACAGCAGATGGTGACAGCAGTCACGAAATTAAAAAACGCCTGCTCCTTGGGAGAAAGGCAATGGCAAACCTAGACAGCATCTTAAAAAGCAGAGACATCACCTTGCCAACAAAGGTCCGTATAGTTCAAGCTCTGGTTTTCCCAGTAATGATGTATGGAAGTGAGAGCTGGACCATCAAGAAGGCTGCCATCGCCGAAGAATGGATGCTTTTGAATTCTGGTGCTGGAGGAGACTCTTCAGAGTCCCATGGACTGCAAGAAGGTCAAACACATCCATTCTGAAGGAAATCAGCCCTGAGTGCTCACTGGAAGGACAGATCCTGAAGCTGAGGCTCCAAGACTTTGGCCACCTCAGGAGAAGAGAAGACTCCCTGGAAAAGACCCTGATGTTGGGAAAGATGGAGGGCACAAGGAGAAGGGGACGATGGAGAATGAGATGGTTGGACGGTGATCTCAAAGCTACAAACATGAGTCTGACCAAACTGTGGGAGGCAGTGGAAGACAGGAGGGCCTGGCGTGCTCTGGTCCAGGGGGCCACGAAGAGTCGGACACCACTAAACGACTAAACAACAACAACAACATAATACATGATTAACATAGGAGGGATGTGTTGGGGCAGCAGGCAGATACAGGATATGTGTTGGGAAGTACATTCTAAGCACCTACTACAAAGGGACAATAGAACTTTGGTTTGCATAGTCTGTCACCTGGGCAAGTCCAGAGGAGTGCCTTTGCCCAGCGATTGACATCTATGAGTACTTTCCTGTGAGCAGGTGACCTCCCGCTTGAGGGATTGTGGCAGGGACCGAGTGGCTTCCAGTTCCTTGGCCAATGAAGCAAATTGGCGGTGGAATGAAGGAAAGTGGCAAAGGAGTTGATTTTATATGATTTTTAAAGCTAGGTAACTTCCCTGAGCTGTCAAGTCGAAAGGATCATAGAATCATAGAATCATAGAATCCTAGAGTTGGAAGAGACCACAAGGGCCATCGAGTCCAACCCCCTGCCAAGCAGGAAACACCATCAGAGCACTCCTGACATATGGTTGTCAAGCCTCTGCTTAAAGACCTCCAAAGTAGGAGACTCCACCACACTCCTTGGCAGCAAATTCCACTGTCGAACAGCTCTTACTGTCAGGAAGTTCTTCCTAATATTTAGGTGGAATCTTCTTTCTTGTAGTTTGGATCCATTGCTCCGTGTCCGCTTCTCTGGAGCAGCAGAAAACAACCTTTCTCCCTCCTCTATGTGACATCCTTTTATATATTTGAACATGGCTATCATATCACCCCTTAGCCTCCTCTTCTCCAGGCTAAACATGCCCAGCTCCCTTAGCCGTTCCTCATAAGGCATCGTTTCCAGGCCTTTGACCATTTTGGTTGCCCTCCTCTGGACACGTTCCAGTTTGTCAGTGTCCTTCTTGAATTGTGGTGCCCAGAACTGGACACAGTACTCCAGGTGAGGTCTGACCAGAGCAGAATACAGTGGCACTATTACTTCCCTTGATCTAGATGCTATACTCCTATTGATGCAGCCCAGAATTGCATTGGCTTTTTTAGCTGCCGCGTCACACTGTTGGCTCATGTCAAGTTTGTGGTCAACCAAGACTCCTAGATCCTTTTCACATGTACTGCTCTCAAGCCAGGTGTCCCCCATCTTGTATTTGTGCCTCTCATTTTTTTTGCCCAAGTGCAATACTTTACATTTCTCCCTGTTAAAATTCATCTTGTTTGTTTTTGCCCAGTTCTCTAATCTGTCAAGGTCGTTTTGAAGTGTGATCCTGTCCTCTGGGGTGTTAGCCACCCCTCCCAGTTTGGTGTCATCTGCAAATTTGATCAGGATGCCCTTGAGTCCATCATCCAAGTCCTTGATAAAGATGTTGAATAAGACCGGGCCCAAGACAGAACCCTGTGGCACCCCACTAGTCACTCTTCTCCAGGATGAAGAGGAACCATTGATGAGCACTCTTTGGGTTCGGTCAGTCATCCAGTTACAAATCCACTGAGTGGTAGCATAGTCAAGACCGCATTTTACCAGTTTCTTTACAAGAATATCACGGGGCACCTTGTCAAATGCCTTGCTGAAATCAAGGTAGGCTACATCCACTGCGTTCCCTTCATCTACCAGGGTTGTAATTCTGTCAAAAAACGAGATCAGGTTAGTCTGACATGACTTATTTTTCAGAAATCCATGCTGACTATTGGTGATCACAGCATTCCTTTCTAGGTGCTCACAGACTGTTTGCTTAATGATCTGCTCCAGAATCTTCCCTGGTATTGATGTCAGACTGACTGGGCGGTAATTATTTGGGTCCTCTCTTTTCCCCTTTTTGAAAATAGGGACAACATTTGCCCTCCTCCAGTCTGCCGGGACTTCGCCAGTTCTCCAGGAATTCTCAAAGATGACTGCCAGTGGTTCTGAGATCACATCTGCCAGTTCTTTTAATACTCTTGGATGCAGTTCATCTGGCCCTGGAGACTTGAATACATCTAAACTAGCCAAGTATTCTTGTACTATCTCCTTAGTTATACTGGGCTGTGTTTCCTTTGCTGAATCATTTGCTCCAAATTCTTCAGGTCGGGCATTGTTTTCTTTATCGGAGAAGACTGAGGCAAAGAAGGCATTGAGGAGTTCAGCCCTTTCTGTGTCCCCTGTTTGCATTTCACCATCTTCTCCTCTGAGTGACCCCACTGTTTCTTTGTTCTTCCTTTTGCTACGAACATACCCATAAAAGCCTTTTTTGTTGCTTTTAACCTCTCTAGCAAGCCTGAGTTCATTCTGTGCTTTAGCTTTTCTGACTTTGTGTCTACACGTGCTGGCTATTTGTTTGAATTCCTCTTTGGTGGTTTCCCCCCTTTTCCATTTTTTGTACACATCCTTTTTTAATCTTAACTCAGTTAAAAGTTCTTTAGATAGCCACCCTGGCTTCTTTAGGCACCTTCCATGTTTCCGTCTCAATGGTATTGCCTGACGTTGTGCTTTTACTATCTCCCTCTTAACAAACTCCCAGCCATCATGAACTCCCTTTCCTTTTAGTATTACTGTCCATGGGATCTCACCCAGCACTTCCCTAAGTTTTATGAAGGATACATTTATGCATAATATTTGTAACATTTAACAACTTTAAAGATGTGCCCCCCCTGTAATTTTTGTAACATCATGCATTTAAGTTCTGGGTAGCCCAGCACAGTCAGATTTGCAAATTTGTGTGTGTGTCTGTGTGTGACAAATTCCAGAGGGGCTGTCCTGTGAGGCTGAAATAGATTGCAATGGATTGCTTGGAAGCCACTTCCGCACCCGATGGAGAGAAAAAATCAACCCCCCAACTGCCTCGCCCAGCCCTGCCCTGTATTCCTGTATTTTGCCAGAACAAAGGCGGCAACCGTCCTCCAGGCCCAGGAGCAGTCTACCTGGACTTCTAGGTCCAAGGGGGCATTTGGCCAGTGTGAGACCAGGAGGCTGGACCAGAAGGGCTCTCCAAGGCTGACCCAGCAGGCCTGGCTCTTCTGATATAATAATAATAATAATAATAATAATAATAATAATAATAATAATAATAATAATAATAATAATAATAATAATAATAATAATAAATTTATACCCCGCCCATCTGGCTGGGTTTCCCCAGCCACTCTGGGTGGCTTCCAACAGAACAGTAAAATACAATAACCTATTAAACATTAAAAGCTTCCCTAAACAGGGCTGCCTTCAGATGTCTTCTAAGAGTTTGGTAGTTATTTTTCTCTTTGACATTTGGTGGGAGGGCGTTCCACAGGGCGGGTGCCACCACCGAGAAGGCCCTCTGCCTGGTTCCCTGCAACTTGGCTTTTCGCAGGGAGGGAACCACCAGAAGGCCCTTAGAGCGGGACCTGAGCGTCCAGGCTGAACGATGGGGGTGGAGACGCTCCTGAGGGTCTGGCATTGTGTCCCGAGAGAGTCTGAGAGAGGCACTTTCCCCCTGATACGGAAGGGGGGGGGCATGTCTTCTTCACCTCCTTCTTCGCTACAATATATCCATTTATTTCCAATTGTCAATGTCAAAAGGGACTAAAATCTATAAAATCCATAGAAAATCAACGTGCCAATTTGCTCAATTTCTCTAGGACCCCATGACACCCCCCCCCTCCATAATCCCTCAAGCAAGGTGTCAAGACCCTAATCCGGTCAAATCGCTCTGCCAAGCCTTTCCTCCGGGCAATGCCAGGTGGCAGACCATGCATACATGGACCGTTGTCTTCTCAGGATGTGCTTATCTGCGCATATCTCCAGCTCTCTGCATATTCCCCCCTCCCTCCTCCATATGTTAATCTGGTGTAACCCAACCTCTTCTTAATGTATTCATGATGTAATCTGTGTAACCCAACCTCTTCTTAATGTATTCATGATGTAACTGGGATGTATTTTGCACTGTATTCTGGGACATGGAGGGAAGTTACAAAAGTTCATGTCGCCCCATTCTCGGGGTTCAATCTCGCCTTGAACCTGTTGCGCAATAAACTTGGATCTTCTGCAGTTTGCTCCTGTCTCCGGCTGAGCTCATTTTCCTCCGCAGGGACCCGCGGACTTAGTCCGACCAGCTGGGTGGCAGAGTAGCCCCGCACCCAGATTTTACCCCAGAGGGCCAGGCGCAAGTGGTCAGCCCTGCAGCCAAGGCAGGGGGGGGGCTGGAGTGTTTGTGCCGCTGATATTTCCCAAAGTTAAGAGCTCATTAATTCCAGGCCTCGAACGTAAGCACAAACACCAAGCCGGTACATATTTAATGTTTTATTCCGGCCCTGTAATTAAATTAAATGAAAGCAATTTCCCATCAACTCAGGTTACCCAAAGAGAGGGGGTTGGAATTAAAATGCAGGTCTGCATTCTCAGCTGCATCAGCAGAGCAATTACAGGGAGAAATTAAAACCCCTTTAGTGAAATAATGAAATGTTGCTTTGTATCAAAAGTGTCCAAGATTTCATTTTGAGCTCTGACAGGTTATTACAGATTCGAGGGCCGGACGGAAAGCATATTTTAATTGCAGGCTCATTTGCATTTGAAGCAGCACCTGATCTCAGCTGCGCCAGGGTCTTCCCCGCCTCCTCCCACCCTTTCTGAGCAGCCCTGGGGGGCAGTGCTGGGACTGGGGGGGCAGGACAAGGGGGCAGGCGCAGGGAGGGGCTTTCACCAGCCCGGAAGGGAGGGGCGGTTTTTCCTCCTTGCAGGAAGGATTCGTCAGGGTTGGAGCTTTGATATCCCCCAGGTATCAGATCCCTTGGGAATGGTCACGGGAGCAGGGTGGCATTTATTGTGGCACACCGTATGTTGGCATGTGATATCCATGCAGAGCAAAACGTGGCGCGAAAACTCAGTCAAATCCTGCTCCCACCAGCTCCACGTGATTCACAAGGATGTCAGAAGAGCCTGCAGCCCACCTGCGCCAGACTCCTGTCCCCCCAGGGGCCCCCCAGGGACCTCAAAGGGGAACCGCAGCCAGGATCCAAGCCCCTCTGGTGGCTTCCAGGAACTGCAGCTTAGAAGCATCTCTGCCTCCAGCCATCCTGGTGTTATAAGAATTCGAAGGTCCCAAATATAAAATAACATTCATAAATGTAAAAGGCAAACACATAAGTATATAAACCACGTGTCTGAAGTAGTACAGGAGAGCAATCCTGAAGCCGTTTTGACTCTCCCAAATGGACCTCAATATATTTCTCTGCAAGGAGGGAGGCAAATGGGGAAAGCCTTCCCTCTGTCTTTTGCTCACAAATCCCGCCTTAAGGAGTATCTGTGTATGAACAGGATACCGTGCCAAGGCCTAAAACCGCCAAAGTTGTGACGAAATGCTACGGGGAAGGCGAAACCTGCCAATGCAGGAGAAATTCCTTCCTGGTTCTGAATACACCAACCATCTTACAACCGCAGCAGCGCCAGCTGAACTGGAATGCAAAATAATAGCCTGTAACGAAAAGAATCATTAATTTGAAGACCACTGACCTAAGATGTCTTGAGAGTCCCATGGACTGCAAGAAGATCCAACCTCTCCATTCTGAAGGAAATCAGCCCTGAGTGCTCACTGGAAGGGCAGATCCTGAAGCTGAGGCTCCAAGACTTTGGCCACCTCAGGAGAAGAGAAGACTCCCTGGAAAAGACCCTGATGTTGGGGAAGATGGAGGGCACAAGGAGAAGGGGACGACAGAGGACAAGATGGTTGGACAATGTTTTCAAAGCTACAAACATGAGTCTGACCAAACTGCAGGAGGCAGTGGAAGACAGGAGTGCCTGGCGTGCTCTGGTCCAGGGGGTCACAAAGAGGCGGACACGACTAAACGACTAAACAACAACAACAACCTAGGATGAAATTATGGATGCAAGAAATTATTCATTTGAGGGAGGGTGGGTGGATGATCCTGGGAGGAAGAACAGGAAAGAGGCTTGAGCAACAGAGTCATCCTCTGTCCATTGTCCTCCCTGGCCAAGGGCGGGTCAAAGGCCGGCCCAAGCAGGTGGGTGGCACCTGCCCAGGTGGGTGCCGCAAACCTCGCCCACCTGTGGGGAAGGGAGGGCAGATATTGTGTATGAATAGGGTGAGCCTGTGCCCTGGACTCAGGAAATAAACTATTAACCATCACCAAAGAATGGCCAAGCTGCCCAGGAACACAATCAGTGACCATTATCAGGTATCATGGCAAACAGGATTTCTGCTGTGGACCGCCCCTTCAGTGATGTATGTATGATGTTTTTCGGGGTGGTCTTGAGCTACGGGGGGGGGAGGGGGAGTTCAAATGTCTATATAAGAGCTTGCACACCAATGTTCTGGGTTCCTCCTCCCTCCTGCGTGTGGGGAGTGAGGACCCTGTTGCAACAACTTTAATAAAGATCAGGCTTACGAGCTGCTTTGCTTCTCAATATTCTCTGGTTGGCCTCTGTTATTTCTTTCAACTCTGCACACTTTCTTCCACCTGTCCTGAGAACCTCCCCGCATTCAGCCTCCTTTTCGCCCCTGAGTTCTGCTGAGAGGGAGGGAAACTTTTCTCAAGGCCAGGCACCATCTAGTTCTAAGAAACTAATTTTATGCAGCCCAGCTTCCTGAGACTCCTCTCTCAGCTGGATTCCAAAAACCAAGAGCTCGTTTTTCTCTCTTCCTCCTTGAGCTCCAGCCAGGGAGGGGGAAGGAAGACTTGCCCCCTCTGGGCTCACCCTTTGCAGAATAAGTCCCTTCTGCTGCATGGAGTCCCTTCAGAAGAGACTCTGGATATTGAGGTCCTTGTTGCCCCAAGATCACATTACAAAGGAGATGCTTAAGAGACCGGGGGGGGGGGGCTATTGACTTAACAAAATAAAATGCTTTCACTGGACCCAAGCTAACAAAATGAATTTCCATAGGGACAAACGTAAGGCTCTGCACTTAGGCAGGAAGAACCAGATGCACAAATATAGGGTGGGGGCACCTGGCTTCCTGGTTTTCCCAGTAGTGATGTATGGAAGTGAGAGCTGGACCATCAAGAAGTCTGATCGCCGAAGAAGTGATGCTTTTGAATTCTGGTGCTGGAGGAGACTCTTGAGAGTCCCATGGACTGCAAGAAGGTCAAACGCATCCATTCTTAAAGAAATCAGCCCTGAGTGCTCACTGGAAGGACAGATCCTGAAGCTGAGGCTCCAATACTTTGGCCACCTCATGAGAAGAGAAGACTCCCTGGAAAAGACCCTGATGTTGGGAAAGATGGAGGGCACAAGAAGAAGGGGACGACAGAGGACGAGATGGTTGGACAGTGTTCTCGAAGCTATGAACATGAGTTTGACCAAACTGCGGGAGGCAGTGAAAGACAGAAGTGTCTGGCGTGCTCTGGTCCAGGGGCCACGAAGAGTCGGACACGACTAAACAACCACAGCCTGGCTTCCTAGCAGTGCATGTGTTATAAGAATTTTAAGGTCATATTAAAAATATGTTCATATCTTTATATATAAACCATATGTCTGAAACCCCACAGAAAAGGTCCTGAACAAACTGACCTCAAATATTTCTCTGCAAGGTCAAAGTGGGAAACCTCCCCGTTGTCTCTTTCCTCACAAATCCTGTCTTAAGGGCTCATTCAAGATATGAATAGGGTGTGAGCCTGTAACCTGGCTCAGGAACTAAGAATTTATCATTACAAAAAACTGGCCAGGCTCCCCAGGCAATCCAATCAAGTAAGCATTAACAGGTAACCTGCCAGACAGGAGATAAACAATGCACTCAGATTTCTGTTGTAGACCGCCCTTTCTGTGATGTAGGTATGATGTATCTGGGGGGTGGTCTTGGGTTACACCCCTTCTGTGATGTATGTATGATGTATGGAGGGGTGGTCTTGAGCTCCAGTGCAGACAATTTAAGATGTCTATATAAGGGAAGGCACACCTTTGTTCGGGGTCCTCCTCCTTTCCTGCGTGTGGGGAGTGAGGACCCTGTTGCAACAGTTCAATAAAGATCAGGCTTACAAGCTGCTTTGCTTCTCAATACTCTCTGGTTGGCCTCTGTTATTTTTCTCCGACCGATGGAGAACCTCAAAGGACTCTACAAGGGCACTTGTGTCCCCCATAAGGGAATAAGGGCAGATTTCCATTTATTACAGAATCAAATAGACTGCCTCTGGAGCTGGAGGCTCCCTCTTCCATCCATCGCTCCCACCGACCCCCATTGCATGGGGTTGGTCTAGATGTTTCTTGGGGGGGAGATCTCTCCCAACCTGAATGTTCTGTGATTCTGCAGCTCCCTGTCTCTTCCATGGCCCTGTAATGCTAAAATTAACACGTTTCTGATTCGCAGTTTCCTGCAGAAAAGGTCCCTTGTGGGGAAGAAGGGAAGGCTTCATTTAAAGTAGCTAAGCTGCTTTTTATTTGGGGTGGGGGTGGAGAGGACGCATTTTCCAGCCCCCGCCCCCCACTTCCTGTGCCGCCACCTCCTGCCTTGCCAGTAGCTCTTTGGCAAGTTGCCTCAGACGGGACCAAAAACGTGCTGAGTAAAAGCTCAAGAGGAACAAATAAGTAAATGGTGTGCTATATTTTTGTTTTATTGATCCGGCTCCTGAGGAGACGCTGGAGGCCCAATAAGCAGCGGGAGAAGATCAAGGAGGTGGGGAGGAAGCCGGGAGGCTCTGGAGATGTGCCAGAAGGAGAACCTACGGGAGGGGTCCTAAACGGCCCAGTGGGACCCCAAATACCGAGTTGGAAGAGTGGTTTTTTAAAAAGGAAGATGGGAACCTCTGGGAGCCAGAGACACCAGCCGGGAGGATTCATAGGAACACCAGAAGCGCCCGGCTGCTGGATCCGGCCAGAGGGGGCCCTTCTAGCTCAGCATCCTGTTCCCAGTGGCCAGGTACCCCAAAGAACCCAGGAACCCAGATAGACTGCCTCTGGACCTGGAGGTTCCACCAGAACATAAAGAGGCCTGTTGCCCAGTGGGGAAGCAGTCAGGACGATAAGGGAGGGCCACCCGTGTCACCAGCCCAGCCCCTTCCCTACCACTCCGTGGGGCACCTGCTCTTTGGGGTGGGGGCAGCGGCTTCCCACCCCCAGGGGCAGCCATTCCCCTCCCCCTGGAGAGCCTCACGAGCCCCAGGCACAGGCTGGCGCTGGGTGCAAAAGCGTGTTTGTTGGGGAAACCGTCCTGCTCTTCCTTCTGGGAAGCTCAGCTCAGCGGACGACAACCTCCAAAGAGCATTCAGGCATTTAGGACAACGGTGGCGAAAAAATTAGGATGGCAGAAGCAGGAGAGAAACACAGTTGCAGGAATTTATGTATAGGTGGGGGGGTGTTGCCCCTCCAGCAGATGTCATGCACATGCAGCCCACTACCAAAATCAGCACAGTCGCTTTTGTGACTTGTCCCCACAAAACACTTCATCGCAGTTTCTTCCTATCTATTCAAAGGGCCTTTGCTGCATGATACCAAATGTAAGAATTCACTGATAAATTATCTATGTACTGGCTCACTGGAAACCTTCAGAAATTCATCTAGACCTGTGAGCTCAGCTCCTCAGCAGCCCCTCTGCCTGAGGGATAATCCCTGGCCTCCTGATACCTGAGTGCCAGACAGGTAGCCATTCCAGAAATAACAGACCCAGGGTGGGATTGACTTGGCTGGGAAACAAGGAAATGTAAAGATCTCTTTTCTTACACTTGATGGGTGTTTGGTGGAGGGCAAGGGGAACCATGGGGCAGGGTCCAGGATGCTCATATTCCTGCCACCAGACTTCCCCTTTCATGATGTAACCGTGATGTATTAGTGACATAGTTTGGGGGGGTGTAACGTGGGGATTGGCAGCTAATAAAAGTTTGGTGGCTCTTTTGTTCGGGGCTTCCATCTTGTTCCACCTGGTGGCAGGTGGGAGTCCTGTCGCCACAGTCTTCAATCAAGACCAAGCCTACGGGCTGCTGTTTTGCTCTGGTATTCCTGGCTGGGGTCCTTGTTTTTTGTCCAAGGGAGCCCTCAGATTTCTCCTTTAACACCGCTTGGGGCGACCTCTGAGCCCCCCCTCCAGCCCCCTCCTTTCCTGAATCTGCACCCCAAGGCAGATAGAAGAGTTTGCTAATAAGCAGCTAATCCAGGTCAGATGCTGATGGTGCTGATTTCTATCCCCGCAAAGGAGCCTGGATGGGGCTGGTGAGCCAAGCAGGGTCTCCCGAGGACCAGGATTGAGACCGGGCCTCCTAATTTGTTTGTTAATGACACGGAGGGCTGAGCAGTGAGGTGGCCAAGTTTGCTGAGGAATGCAGAAAAGAGGAAGGTGGGAGCTCCAGAAAGACATTTCCCACCAGGGGGGAAGGGGCAGGGAAATGGCAAATGGAACTCAACGCAAGAGAGCGGAAAGCAATGCAGACCAGAGAGAGAGGAAGGAAGAGTCTGGATTTAACACACATGCCTTTGGGGGTCTGGACTGGCTGGGAGCAAGGCCTGCAGGTCATAGCAGAGAGTTCATGGGCCCCGTTTGCAACATCTGTGGAAAAGCCCAGCTCCATGCTAGGGCGGGAATTGAAAATAAAACTGCTGATGTCCTAATGCCCTATTATGTAACTCGATTTGGAATAAACGTGTCCAGTTCTGGTTGCCTCCCCTCCAAAAGGATATTGCAGAGCTGGGAAAGGTCCAGAAAAGGGCAGTGGGGTGTCAGGGACAGGCTGAAGGAAGAGGAGCCAGCCGGGGAACCCCCCCCCCAACGGAATCCCAAATGGAGGAAGGCTCAGAGCCAGGGGGTTGGTGGTGGGACACTGAGGAAAGGTCAGAGGGAGAAGACTGGGAGGAGGGACCGGATGCTGAAGGGGCAACAGGGCTTAGTGAGCAGGAGGAGTCTGTGACAGGGAGCGGTTCAGACTCCGAGGCTGAAGCAGAGGAGGGGGATCAAGAGAATGCTGAAGAATCCAGGGGGGTCTCCCTCTCCGTCTGCAACAAGCACCACCCCCTCTGGTCTCCAAGAACGTGCAGGATAATGAGGAGAGCAGAACAGAGGCCAGAGGTGCGCAGGTGCAGTTTGAGGCTGCTTGGGAAACATCCGGAAGGGGAGGGGCCTTGAATAGTCAACTTCACCCAACGGCATCAAAGATTTGCTTCCTTTCTTGCTGACCTGCATCTGACTCAGGCGTGGAGAGTCCTCCCTCCCTTTGGTAACTTCACAGATAAGAATTAATGAGCAGTTGATATATTTATAGTCCTTTTATTACAGAATCATGCTGCAAGCATAAATGCACAGCTCTTCGCAAGGAGGGCAGTTGGCTACTCTAAACCCTCCTTCTGACTTCCGCAGCATTTTAGGCGCCAACGGGAAGTTCCTCCCTCCCTCTGAATCCTTTGCTCTCTGATACGTTGGGACCTCCGAGTCCGTGGTGAAGGGGGGGTCCCCCCACACTCTCTCCTTGGTGCCCCCTCCCTTCCGGCTCCCTTGTCATTATCTCGTAACTGGGCAACTCCTCCCTAATCTGTTCAGCTTCTGTCTCTCTGCTTCTGAACACGCTGTGGGCGGGGGGGGAGGCAACTCTTCTCCATCAGAGAGAAGCTGGTCTGCCCCAGAAGGCGCCCCCCACTCCTCATCTTCAGACCATCCCCTGACACTCCAGCCCTGTCAAGGCACGGCTCCCTTAGGAAGAATGGTTGCAGCCTTTGGGACTTCTTAGTTTAGCAGAAAGGTTAGGAAGAGGCAGCATGAAGAAAGAGAGAGAGAAAAGGTTTTCTCCCTCTCGCATAACGCTCTGCTCCTTTTGCGAAGAGCCTGATCCGTGAAAAGCAGCTGACGGGACTCCCCAAGTGTGGAGACTGCAGCTGTTGGCTGTGGTGGCGCTAGGGGCTCCAGCACCCAGAGCGGCACACATGCTGTGCGCCCGGAGGAGGGCTGACCTGCCCATGGGGGTGGGCATGATCCGCCCAAGGGGCCGATCACAATGGCTGCAAGATCCTCCCCAGGAGCCGATCTTGGCATGGGTGGGGTGCCGAATGTCCCCCCCCTTCAGGCTGAAGGGGGGACATTCAGCATGCCCCCGTGACTCCCAAGCCTACAGTGAGCTGGGGTAAGGGGGAGAGCTGCAGCAGCTGCTTCGCTGTTTGCCGCTTGGCCCCTCGCTGGGCTTGGGGGACGTGGATGGGGTGGGCCACGCCGAATGTCACCCCCCTTCAGGATGACACCCGGTGTGAGCCGCACTCCCGTTGCTACGCCCCTGGCTCTTGGGTTTGCAGGCTTCCCAATGGGGGAATCCGGTTCAGTGGCGGAGCAAGCCAACTGGGAGCCTGGGGCGGTGTGCGTGCCCAGCTCCCCGAGGCGGGGCCAGCTCCCCACTGGGGTGGGGCGAGCCAGGGCAGGACGCTCCGTGGGGCCTCTGGAGTCTGCCTGCCTCCTCCCACTCAGCTGCCCTACAGATGAGGGGGAGGTGGTGGGGGCACCGTCTGGGCAGTGCGGAGCTTGCAGACGCCCAGGCCACCACGTCTGTGCCAGGAGAGATGCGTGGCTCGGGCGCTATGCAGGCCCCACGGCAGTGGCGTAGCGTGGGTTCTCAGCACCCGGGGCAAGGCAAGTAATTTGCGCCCCCTAACCCGTGGATTTTAGCACTCGAGTCTCTTCCGCGCGCCCCCCAGATGTTGCGCCAGGTGCACCCCCCACGCTACGCCACTGCTCCCACCACAAGTCTTCAGGACAGCCATCCGAAGGCTGACGTGAGGAGAAGGTCTCTCCGCCCCACCGCCAGGCTTCGGAGCAGCCTTCCGAAGCCTGGCGGCGGGAGGAGGTCTCCCCGCCCCACCGCCAGGCTTCGGAGGAGGTCCAAGGACAGTGGGGAAGACGCGCTGCGCTTCCCCGCTGTCCCGGAGATTTCCCTATGGACTTTCGTCTTGCGAAGGGCCGGCCAAACGCGCGCCCCCCCCCAATGTTGCGCCCGGTGCGGCCGGCACCCCTGGCACCCCCCACGCTACGCCACTGCCCCACGGTGAGTGCAGCCCAGCATTTTGCCCCACCCCCACCACGCACCCCTCCCTCCCCCCTGATCTGGTCAGGCCTCTGACATCAGCATGCTGGACTGGACAGGCCAGATCCAGCTTCAGGGATCTCCTTACTGTCCGTCCCCCCCCCCCTTTGCTGTTGTTGCATTCAGGGCTGCTTCCGTTCCGTCTCTGCCAGCGCTGAGAAGCCGGCACTTCCTCCAAAGACCTCCATCCAGCCTTTCCGTTTAAAAATATCCACAGCAGCTTAACCGTGAGAAGACAACATCCAAACAAAGCAAAGCAGCGGAGGCTGGAACACACAAAATCCATCAGCAGAGGAAGCAGCAGCGTGAAAAGGCGCACCCCCCCCCAATTTAGATGCCCCCAGAGGGCAGGGAGCTGAAGGAGCTGAAGGCTGCTCATTTGGGGCGGAAAGAGTGACCTGGATTAGCCCTTTGCCATCTGCGACGCAGCAAGGAAACAGGAGAGGGGCTCTTGGGCTGGGGGCTGGGGGCCGCCCAGAGGTCTTGGGGCTTCAGGCTCCCTTCAGGCCCAGGCGGGGGGGGGGGGCAATGGCCAGGGAGGAAGATGGGAGCTGGGATCCAGCCACCTCTGAAGGACCAGAGGGGTTCCCCATCTCCAGTCTAAGAAACTGAAGCACTGGGCTGTTGGCCATCATCTCTGTGATGCTCAGGATTAGGGATGTGCCCCCATGACCTGAGGGCAGGAGGGCAGTTCTCCTGCACAGCAGCCAGCAGGGACAGGCCTGGGAGGACTTTGCACAGCAAACCTCCCCTCAGTGCTCTCTCCTTCCTTGGAGGCTTCTTAGCAAAGGTTGGAGGGCCACCTGCCATGGCTGCTTTAGCTGAGATTCCTGCACGTGTGGATTAAATGAAGACTAGGACCTGGGAGAGAGCCGGGTTCAAATCCTTACTTGGCCCTGAAGCTGCCACACCTGGAATACTCTGTCCAGTTCTGGGCACCACAATTTAAGGAGGATGTTGACAAGCTGAAAGGTGAGCAGAGGAGGGCGACTGAGATGATCAAGGGTCTCACAACCGGAGTGAGTCTGCCTGGTCAATAGAGGCCCAATATGTTCCCTCTCAAGGGTCAGGATGGAGCCCAGCCCCCCCCCCCTGCTGCCCTAGGGAGGCCAGAGGGATGCTCGGTCGGAGCGCAATCTTCCTCTTCCACCTGGAGAATTGATCCCATCCTTCACACCAGAGGAGGAAGGAGGCCCCCGGTCTGGCGGCAGCGGCGGCGGCAATTTGGCTAAAGTGGGCAGATCCATCACGGAAAGTGGCAGCAACCAGCCAGCCATCAGGAGAAGAAATCAATGAGGAAATGGAGATTAAACACACACCAGCCTCCTCTGCCCAGCACAGACCCATTCATAAAGGCAGAGCTGAGTAGCAATCATCACCGCAGGAGTTGCTGGAGAAGGGGGAGGGTTGGTTTTTTTGCTGTGACTGAAGGCCATGGCTTTGGGGGCTCCCAGTAGACCTCTTTGCCCGCCCGCCCCCTTTGCCCCTCCCCAGCCTCTTCCTCCAGCCCCCCTCCCTCGCCAAGCCTACCTTTCAGGACCAGCTCATCATCAGCACCTTTCCCTCTCCACCTGCCCTAAGAACCTAAGAGGACCATCCAGTCTGTCGTTGTTGTTTAGTCATTTAGTCATGTCCAACTCTTCGTAACCCCCTGGACTAGAGCACGCCTGTCTTCCACCGCCTCCCTCATGCTGGTAGCTTTGAGAACACTGTCCCACCATCTCGTCCTCTGTCGTCCCCTTCTCCTTGTGCCCTCCATCTTTCCCAGCATCAGGGTCTTTTCCAGGAAGTCTTCTCTTCTCCTGAGGAGGCCAAAGTCTTGGAGCCTCAGCTTCAGGATCTGTCCTTCCAGTGAGCACTCAGGGCTGATTTCCTTCAGAATGGAGAGGTTGGATCTTCTTGCAGTCCATGGGACTCTCAAGAGTCTCCTCCAGCACCATAAAATGCCACTGGCAACCTAGGAATCCAGGTACAGTGGTCCCTTGGTTCTCAAACGCCTTGGTTCTCAAACAACTTAGAAACCAAACACTGCAAACCCAAAAGTAAGTCTTCCAGTTTGCGAACTTTTCCCCGAATGTGCTCTGTTTTGAGTGTTATGCTTCTGATTTGAGTGTTACGCTCAGGTCTGTCTGTTTTTGCTATTCATTTTGAATATTTTGCGTTTTCGCAGCTCTTTTGTTGTTGTTTTGTTTTTGTGACTGTGTGGAACCCAGTTCAGCTGCTGACTGATTGATTGATTGTGTGACTGCAGTACATTGTTTGTTGCTTTCGTTTTATGGATCAATGGTCTCATTTGATAGTAAAATTCATGTTAAATTGCTGTTTCAGGGGTTGCTTTTAAAAGTATGGAATGGATTGATCCGTTTTGCATTACTCTCCCTGGAAAAGCGGGCCTTGGTTTCGGAACACTTTGGCTTTAGAATGGACTTCTGGAATAGATTACGATTGAGAACCAAGGTACCACTGTAGACTGTCTCTGGGCCTGGAGGTTCCAGAAGATGCCGCTGCAACAGGCCAGAGGGGGACCCTGAAACCCGGGCTCCTCTTCTCAATAGTGCCAACCAGATGCCCGTCAGGGGAAACCCTCAGGGCCAAATCCGACCACAAGCGCCTCCTGTGGTTTCCAGAAGCTGGTATTCGGAAGGATCTCTGATTGTGGAGAGTTCTGAGAGATCCTTTACAGCCCTGTGATTCCCAGTATGTTTCCCAGCACAATTCAAAGTGTTGGTGCTGACCTTTAAAGCCCTAAACGGCCTCGGTCCAGTATACCTGAAGGAGCATCTCCACCCCCATCATCCAGTCCGGATGCTGAGGTCCAGCTCCGAGGGCCTTCTGGCGGTTCCCTCCCTGCGAGAGGCCAAGATACAGGGAACCAGGCAGAGGGCCTTCTCGGTGGTGGCGCCCGCCCTGTGGAACGCCCTCCCACCAGATGTCAAAGCGATAAACAACTACCTGACATTCAGAAGACATCTGAAGGCAGCCCTCTTCAGGGACATTTTAGTGTATTTTTCATCTTTGTTGGAAGCCGCCCAGAGTGGCTGGGGAAACCCAACCAGGTGGGAGGGGTACAAATAATAAATTATTATTATTATTATTATTATTATTATTATTATTATTTATTTTTATTATTATATTGATTCAGGGGCCCTGGAGAAAAGGAGGACCTGCTGAAAAATGGTGAGAGCATTTTCTTTTGTTAAGTCAATAGCCCCCCGCCCCCCCCCCGTCTCTGAAGCATCTCCTTTGCAAATGTGATCTTGGGGCAAGGAGGACCTCGATATCCAGAGTCTCTTCTGAAGGGGCTCCATGCAGCAGAAGGGACTTATTCTGCAAAGGGTGAGCCCAGAGGGGGCAAGTCTTCCTTCCCCCTCCCTGGCTGGAGCTCAAGGAGGAATCTGCAGGAGGAAGAGAGAGAAACAAGCTCTTGGTTTTTGGAATCCAGCTGAGAGAGGAGTCTCAGGAAGCTGGGCTGCATAAAATTAGTTTCTTAGAACTAGATGGTGCCTGGCCTTGAGAAAAGTTTCCCTCCCTCTCAGCGGAACTCAGGGGCGAAAAGGAGGCTGAATGCGGGGAGGTTCTCAGGACAGATGGAAGAAAGTGTGCAGAGTTGAACTATGGAACTCCCTGCCACAAGGTCCTCTGGGATCAGCTGGGCTGCAGCCAGGACTGGAATGAGATTTGATGTGGCCCTCAGCTCCTGAAGGTAATGGGGCCCTTTATATGTCCAGCTGTCCTTGGTCAACAACAAATGGTCAGTGTTTTTCTGTTGAATATATGCTATATGGTAATTTATGGACCTAATAATAATTTAATAATAGGTATCTAAAGCAAACCAGTGATATTTTGGGGGCAGACAGGCAGGCGGGGCCCATGACTTGCATCATAGGAGCCGACACAACACAAAACACGGCTGCTGGATGTAGGTTTTATTTTATTTGTTTTTTACCTTATATTTTGGAAATGTACATCCAGGTTTTTTCCCTCCCTTTAAATTTTTTGGGGGGCCCCAAGAGAGTGGGGCCCTAAGCTAGAGCTTGTTTAGCTTATACGTAAATCCGGCGCTGGCTGCAGCTCATTTGTCTTAGAATCATAGAATTTTGGTGCTGGAATCGGAGCCCGGGGTCATCTAGTCCAACCCCCTGAAATGCAGAAATCGCTCTTCCCCCCCCCCCAACATAGAGCACAAACCCATGAGATTAAGAGTCTCACGCTCTACCCACTGAGCTTTCCCATCTCTCTGCTGGATCTTGCCCTGCCTGGAGCTGCTCCATCCTCAGCCTTTGAGCCCAGAGAAGCCAATATAGATCTGCAGATAGCGGGATTGCCTTCTTGTCAGGAAGCAGAGCCCCCCCTCCCTGGAGGAGTGGGCCTGGGGAAGCCAAGCCCCCCTCCTGCCTTGGACCTTTCAGCCGAAGTGCAGCTACCCAGAGGAATCTTGTAAGTGTTCCCAGAAACCAGCCATGGGGGGGGGAGGAGGAGGAAGGGAGAGGCCAGGAGTCCATTTCTGCTGCGGTTTTGCTCCCGAGGGCAGAAGCTACTGGTCAAAACAATGATTGTAGAGTTGGAAGGTGCTGCCCAGGGGCATCTAGTCTAACCCCCTGCAATGAACATAAGCAGAAATAAAGCAGCAACAAGAGGAAACTTTTGACACGTCAAGAACACATGGCAGGAAACCAGTTGGGGGGGTGTATTAAATTTGTCTTACTTTGTGGTGAAATTTGGAAAATCAATATATATTTATGCAGAGGCTGCTGGATGGAGCCAAAGGGACACTATCTAGTCCAGCCTCCTGTCCTGGAAGTGGCCAGATGCCTTTAAGACCCTAGGAACCAAGATAGACTGCCTCTGGACCTGGAAGTTCCATCAGGACATCAGAAGAGCCCAGATGCTGGACTGAGCCACTGGCCGACTGGGTCCAGCCTCCAGTTCTCACAGGCTGACCAGGTGCCTCTTTTGGGAGGCAGGATCCGACCACCAGACAACTCGCTCCTCTTGCAGCTTCCAGCAGCTGGCTCCCCAAAGCGCTTACTGCCTCTGACTATGGCGCCAGGGCAGAGCCGTCCTCCCTAGTAGCCCCCTATAGTCCTCTCCTCCTCCTCCGTAAATAGGTCTGATCCTCTTTCTAGGGCCACCTGTTGTAAACAAACATCTGCCCTTTTCCCTTATGGGGTACCCAAGAGCCCATATAGAGTCCTTTTGTAGGTTCTCTATCGGTCGGAGAAAATAACAGAGGCCAAGCAGAGAATACTGAGAAGCAAAGCAGCTAGTAAGCCTGATCTTTATTGATCTGTTGCAACAGGGTCCTCACTCCCCACACGCAGGAGGGAGGAGGAACCCAGAACAATGGTGTGCAAGCCCTTATATAGACTTTTGAAATTGCCACCCTGTAGATCAAGACCACCCCCAGAAACATCATACCTACATAACAGAAAGGGCGGTCTACAGCAGAAATCTGAGTGCTTTGTTTACCTCCTGTCTGCCAGGTTACCTGTTTAATGGTCACTTGATTGGATTGCCTGGGGAGCTTGGCCAGTCTTTTGTAATGATAAATGCTTAGTAAATGATAAATTTTCTGAAGGAAATCAGCCCTGAGTGCCCACTGGAAGGACAGATCCTGAAGCGGAGGCTCCAAGACTTTGGCCACCTCATGAGAAGAGAAGACTCCCTGGAAAAGACCCTGATGTTGGGAAAGATTGAGGGCACAAGGAGAAGGGGACGCCAGAGGACGAGATGGTGGGACAGTGTTTTCGAAGCTACAAACATGAGTCTGGCCAGACTGCGGGAGGCAGTGGAAGACAGGAGGGCCTGGCCTGCTCTGGTCCAGGGGGTCACGAAGAGTCGGACACGACTAAACGACTAAACAACAACAACATCAAATGATAAATACTTAGTTCCTGGGCCAGGCCACAGGCTCACACCCTATTCATACACAGACAAACCCTTAAGACAGGATTTGTGAAGGAAAAGACAAGGGGGAGGCTTTTCCAGTTTGACCTTGCAGAGAAAACATTTGCTCAGTTTAGGAATCAAAATGGTTCCAGGTAGGCCTTCCTGTGCTGATCTATGTACATGCTTGGTACATTTATTATATATCTAAGACCTTAAAATTCTTATCAGAATGGTGCATGCTCTGGTTATCTCCCGCTTGGACTACTGCAATGCGCTCTACGTGGGGCTCCCTTTGAAGGTGACCTGGAAACTACAACTAATCCAGAATGCGGCAGCTAGACTTGTGACTGGGAGCGGCCGCCGGGACCACATAACAGCGGTCCTGAGAGATCTGCATTAGCCCCCAATACGTTTCTGAGCACAATTCAAAGTGTTGGTGCTGACCTTGAAAGCCCTAAACGGCCTCGGTCCAGTATACCTGAAGGAGCGTCTCCACCCTCATCGTTCAGCCCAGACACTGAGGTCCAGCGCCGAGGGCCTTCTGGCGGTTCCCTCATTGCGAGAAGCAAAGCTACAGGGAACCAGGCAGAGGGCCTTCTCGGTAGTGGCGCCCGCCCTGTGGAACGCCCTCCCATCAGATGTCAAAGAGATAAACAACTACCTGACATTCAGGAGACATCTTAAGGCAGCCCTGTTCAGGGAAGTTTTTAACGTGTGATATTTTATTGTATTTTTGGTTTTTATGGAAGCCGCCCAGAGTGGCTGGGGAGGCCCAGCCAGATGGGCGGGGTATAAATAATAAATTATTATTATTATTATTATTATTATTATTATCACACACCCAAGTTGGTGGAACATCACCTGGGACTTCTGAGCCCAAGGCCTCCCATTGGTTGAGGCTGGAGACCCCAGACATTCCCCCTCCAGCCGGCAAGAGGCTGTCCTTTAAGACCCCCCCGGCTGCCCAGGATGGTTGGGTCTGGCTTGGAGGGGGCAGTCCCTGATGGCTCTGCTTCCCCCCCCCCATTCTGAGGTGGTTTCTCATCTGCCCAGGCCCCCCTCCTCTCCCGCCCCAAAGGGGCTTGTCCCCCCCCCACCTGCGGCAAAGGAGAGCCAGAGCATGTTGTGCTCGCAGGCAAATTGGTAGAATAATGAGAAAACAATTAAGTTTAATGAAACTGAACAAGCGCTTCCCCCCCCCCCACAGGAAAGCCCTGGGCATGAAATATGCAGCAGCCAGAGCAAATGCAGGGGCGGCCCAGAGTCACAGAATTGTAGAGTTGAACTGGGGGGGGTCCCCAAGAGTCATCTAGTCCAACCCCCTGGGGTGCAGGGATCACAACTAAAGCAAAGCTCTGCTTCCAAACCTCCAGGCCTTCCAGTCTTCTTGGTTTTGGGGGGAGGGCAGAGCCAAGGATGTGCCAAGGCCATGCCAATCATCATCATCATCATCATCATCATAAATAATAATAATAAATTTTATTTATACCCCGCCCTCCCCAGCCAAGACCGGGCTCATAAAAACAATATATATAATAAAAACAAATTGATTGAAATGCAACTTTAAAAACAAGATTAAAATACAACTTTAAAACATTAAAATGCCCCCCTCTGCCATATTGGGGGGGGGGCGTTTTCTTTATTCCAAGAGGTGGGGAGACGGTATCACTTGCAGCCACTCCCTCCCTCTTCTCCTTTTGAGAACAGAAGATGGAGAAATGACTGAAGGGAGAGAGGGAGAGACAATCACAAGGCACTCCACCTCCCCCCCATCTGGGGGAAAAAACACCCCACCCATCCTAGGTGAAGAGCACAGCAAGAGTGGGATGTGACTCAGATCGCCATGGCAACAGGGACCAAAGCACCAACAAGGTTGGAGGAGCCTTTCAGCATCTCCTCATCCCATGAAATTCATTTTCTCTGGTCAAGGCCAGATTCCAGCAGCTGGAAATGTCAGTGCTAAGTGGGAGGTTGTTGGTGGGGGGGGGAGAGAGACGCCCAGGAAGAAGACCCCCCCTGGGAACCCCCTGGCCAGCCCTCCCTGCAGAGTCCCCTTTGGCCAAGGCGAGAGGGTTGGCTTTCTTCACATGCTTGTGGGGTTGGCAGCTGCAACGCACCCCTTCTCAGGACCCCCACCCCAAAGAAGGATGCCGGGGGGGGGGGCAGGAGCTGAGCAGCTGCAGCCATAACCCAGTTGCTACCCAAGAATTCATCTCATCTGCTTTTAAAGCCGCCCTGTGGGAGGGAGTTCCACAGTTTAACTCTGCGGAGCACGAAGAGCGCTTGGACCTCTGACCAGCAACAAGAGGACACCATCACCTGTGAGCAAATGGAACAGCTGCCAAGAGGACACCTGGGCTTCAGGGTCAAGGACCACCTGCACCAATATAGGATGGGGAACACCTGGCTTACTGGCAGTACATTTTAAAAGGATCTTGGGGTCTTGGTGGGCCACAAGATGAACATGAGTCCACAGGGTGAGGCAGCAGCAAAAAAAGCTAATGCTATTCTAGGCTGCATCCACAGAAGTCTAGTGTCCAGATCAAGGGAAGTCATAAAGGTAAAGGGACCCCTGACTGTTCGGTCCAGCCGTGACCAACTCTGGGGTTGCGGCGCTCATCTCGCTTTATTGGCCGAGGGAACCGGCGTACAGCTTCAGGGTCATGTGGCCAGCATGACTAAGCCGCTTCTGGCAAACCAGAGCAGCGCACGGAAACACCGTTTACCTTCCCGCCAGAGCGGTACCTATTTATCTACTTGCACTTTGAGGTGCTTTTGAACTGCTAGGTTGGCAGGAGCAGGGACCAAGCAACGGGAGCTCACCCCGTCGCGGGGATTCAAACTGCCGACCTTCTGATTGGCAAGTCCTAGGCTCTGTGGTTTAGACCACAGTGCCACCCACATCTGTGGGAATGTTGTGGATAGTAGGAGAGGACATATTGATTAAATATTATCCTTCCTCACTCACGCTTGTGAGTCAGCAACAGGGCAACATTCCCCTGTATATTGCAGGGAGCTGGTTGGTAGATTCGTTTGAATCTCTTTAGTAAAGCAATCCAGTCTGGCTTGTCCAGATTGGAATATTCCTGGTAATTTCCCCTTTAATCCCTCTTTAAAATAATAAAGACACAACAGTCTTCTATTAAGAATAGCAAGAAGTTTACTTACATTCAGTACACAGTAGGTTCCTTAAAGGCAGGCTTTAGCCTGGAGTTACAGAAGGGAGAGTTTATCCCGTATGGGAAGGAGCCCATGGGCTGCTGGCTGAGAGCCAGCAGACAGCAAAGCATCAAGATGGTATAAAGTGAAGAAGAAGGGGAGATGGCTGCATGACCGGCCCTTTTATGGGGTCTCCCAGGTTCACACCCACCTACCTGGTCAAACACAGGGGGAGGATGCGCCAAACAGGTGTGACAGGAAGTTCTCCTGGCTGGAGTAACAACCCCTGGCGTGTCCACTCTGGGCAAACAGGAAATGTTGCACTTGACTGCTTATGTTACATCCCACACACCCAAGTTGGTGGCCATCATTGCCTACTGGTGGAGGGAGTTTCCCAGTTTAACTCTTCGCTGTGTGAAGAAGGACTTTTAACCGCCTTCAACCTTCTGACATTCAGTTTCATTCTCTGTTTCATAGTTGCAGTGATATGAGAGAGGGAGGAAAACTTTTCTCACTCCGCTTCCTCCAGGCCAGACATCATTTCACAAACTCCGATCGCGTTGCCTCTTCCTCGCCTTTTCTCCAAACTAAAACCCCAAATGCTGCAAACTTTCTTTATCTCCCCCCCCCCTTGATAATTCTGGTGGCCCTTTCCCAACCCCACAATATCACTTTGAGGCGGTCACTCCAAAGTCCTAGGAGAGGCAAGAGGGGAAAATGGTCCCAGCATGCTTTTGTGTAGTGTGGTGCAGTGGTTAAGAGCGGTAGTCTCGTAATCTGGGGAACCGGGTTTAAGTCTCCGCTCCTCCACCTGCAGCTGCTGGGTGACCTTGGGCCAGTCACACTTCTCTGAAGTCTCTCAGCCCCACTCACCTCACAGAGTGTTTGTTGTGGGGGAGGAAGGGAAAGGAGAATGTTAGCTGCTTTGAGACTCCTTTGGGTAGTGATAAAGCAGGATATCAAATCCAAACTCTTCTTCTTCAACACCGTCCACCACCCGGCCACCTGCAGCTTCTCTCTCTGGCACACCTGGCCAATGGAGGCTGGCACTTCCTGGGACAAGGAGATCAGGGCCCCCTCCCTCACAGGGGGTTGGACTGTATGACCCCTAGGGCCCCCCCCTTCCAACTCTGGATTCTATGACACAGAAGGAGGAAGCGAAACGGGAGCCTGGGAGGTTGCAAAAGCATCCCGGAACTTTTTAAAGCTTATTTCTCGGGACCTTGAAAGAGAGCAGAGGAGAGTCTGCAAAAGCAGCAGCAGAACAGCCAAGCCAAAGCTAAACCTTTCTGGCAGGCATTATTAGATCAATAAAGAGTTTGTGCGTGTGTGTGTATAGATATATATATGTATAGGAGGTCTTCCTGCTCTCTCTCTCATGGAGGTTGAATCTCCACAATTTACTGGAGCTTTGGTCAGGGGTGGGGTGGGGGTGGCAGGGTGAGGAGGGCAGTGGCGTAGCGTGGGTTGTCAGCACCCGGGGCAAGGCAAGTAATTTGCGCCCCCTAACCCGTGGATTTGCGCCCCCTAACCCTAACCCCCAGATGTTGCGCCCGGTGCGGCCGGCCCCCCCTGCACCCCCCACGCTACGCCACTGGACGAGGGCCCTGCTTGAGACATGGGCTGGATCCTGACTCTCCTCCTTTTCCTCCTGGACAGCTGGCTTCTCCCTCCTCCTCCTCCTCCTGCTCCTTGGGGTGGGGAAAAGGGAAAGTGGGGCAGCCTAACTCATCTGCAGTGAGGCTTCTTGCCCTGGGGGATCCCAACAGTTGCAGGAAACCCCCTCAATCATTCAGTTTATACAAACATGACACACACACACACACACGAATGAGCCATACATCAGATCTGTACCATTCCACTTTTATTTTACACCATGAGGGAAGGACTATCAAAGGGGGGAGACTTGACACAAGGCAGCCAACACGTCCGCAGTGAGCCTTACCCAGTTGGCATGCCAACCTTGATGGTCCTGGACAGAAGACCATCACACTCACAAAGGACCTGCATATGGAAGTGGATTCAGTATGGACTGAAACACAGGACAGTGACCAGCCCTTCCCTCTGGGGGCAGGAAACAGTGAACTCCCCTTTGTCCTCAGGAATGTAATCGTGGGGAGGGGAAAGGAGGAACTGGCCAGGTGACAAGACACTCAGGTTACCACCACAACTCCTCCCTCAACCCCTCCTCTTTGTGATGTGTCAATGATGTAGTTGTGATGCAGTCTTGGGGGTGTAACATGGGGGCTTAGCAGCTAATAAAAGTTGGGGTTCTCTCTTGTTCTGGGCTTCCATCTTGTTTCTCCTGGTGGCAGGTGGGAGTCCTGTCGCGACAGTCTTCAATCAAGACCAAGCCTACTGGCTGCTGTTTTGCTCCGGCATTCCTGGCTGGGGTCCTTGTTTTTTGTCCAAGGGAGCCCTCAGATTTCTCCGTTAACAGAACCCATGGCTCCAAAGAAGGGAGGTTCCAAATAGACATCAGGAAGAACTTTCTGACAGCAGGAGCTGCTTAACTGCAGAACAGTCTCCCTCCTTCCTTGGAGGTTGGATTATGGCCACATTCCCTGGATGCTTCCTCTCTCTCTCTATGGGTCCAGGAGCCTCCAGGAATTGCTCTAGGGCAGGGGTAGGCAACCTAAGGCCCAGGGGCCGGATGCGGCCCAATCGCCTTCTCAATCCGGCCCCCGGACGGTCCGGTAATCAACGTGTTTTTACATCAGTAGAATGTGTCTTTTTTATTTAAAATGCATCTCTGTGTTATTTGTGGGGCATAGGAATTTGTTCATTATTTTTCCAAACTATAGTCCGGCCCCCACAAGGTCTGATGGACAGTGGACCGGCCCCCTGCTGAAAAAGGTTGCTGACCCCTAATCTAGGGGATAATGGCCATAAAGGAGACCCCCCCCCTCCACCTTCCACAACCAACCCCCTTCTCAGCCCACCCCCATGATAAGGTGGAAGAGCCAATCTGGCCCTGACGCAGAAGGTGGGAAGAATATTTTCTGTTTTGCAAGTTGATTGGTAACGATGAAGGGATCCCAATCCCACATACATATCAGGCAAGCTTTGCTGTTTCAAAGTTTTGACCCTGCTTAGGAAATGACAGCAAAATAAACATGCTAAATTAGATCTCTTTTTCCTCCCCAGCAGATGAGATTATTATTTTCCTGATGCTAATTACCCTTGTTTGATATTGGAAGAGTTTCCAATAATTCAGAATATCCCAGGAAGCCTCCATTGATACGTGCTAGATCAGCCAAGAGGCATCGTTCTGGTCTGGCTCCTTGTTCTTTCCCTTCTGACTAACCCTGTGGACTCTGTCGTGGGAGCTGAGATCCCTGCATTGCAGGGGCTGGACTAGATGCCCTCAGGGTCCTCCCAACTCTGTAGTTCTATGATTCTAACTCCCACGCCTCCAAAAAAAAAAAAAAGGGTATGTAAGCAGGAACAGGAAGGCCACAGCTCGCCCTGAACCTTTCTGGCCCCCACATCTCCTTGCCCCCCCTTCTGTCCTGGGCAGGAGGGAGGTAACGGAGAACTCTGAGGGCTCCCTTGGACCAAAAACAAGGACCCCAGCCAGGAAGACCAGAGCAAAACAGCAGCCAGTCGGCTTGGTCTTGACTGAAGACTGTCTCGACAGGACTCCCAGCTGCCACAAGGTGGAATACAATGGAAGCCATGTACAAAAGAGCCCCCAAACGCCAGCTCCCATGGCCAGTAAAGCGAGATGAGCGCCGCAACCCCAGAGCCGGCCACGACTGGACCTAAGGGTCAGGGGTCCCTTTACCTTTACTGTCCACAACATTCCCACAGGGTGGCTTCAAAAGAGGCAAAGACAAATTTGTGGAGGGGCAGAAGGCCATTGCAGGCTGCTAGCCAGTTCAGGGGCAGAAATGTTTCTGAATGTCTTTTGCTGGAAACCTCAGGAGTTCGGTCTTTCTCTTGCGCTTGCGGCTTCCCCTTTGAGGCCCCCGAGTGGCCCCTGGGGGAAGAAGATGCTAGATGGGCCATGGGCAAGATCTAGCATGTTACTTACTACCTACGTTCAGAAAGTAAAATACCCGGATGTGCCTCTCTGGTAACGGCAGAGCCGACAGGATGGTGGCCGCCAAGAAGACGAAAAGGTCCCTTCGAGTCCATAAAGACTTCAGCTGGTTATGAAAAGTGGTAAATATGTATTGGGATACAAGCAGACTCTGAAAATGATCCGACAGGGCAAAGCCAAGTTGGTCATCCTAGCCAACAACTGCCCAGTTCTAAGGAAATCAGAAACAGAATACTATGGTATGTTGGCCAAAACTGGTGTGCACCACTGCACTACAGAATTGGGTACAGCTTGTGGAAAGTACTAGAGAGTGTGTACACTTGCCATCATCGACCCAGGTGATTCTGGCATCATTAGAAGCAGGCCAGAGCAAACCAGTGAGAAGCAGATATTGCTAAACTTTACATTTTGTGTAATAAAACTGGTTACAAATCTAAAAAAGAAAAAAGAAAAAGAAAGGGAGCAAAAGACCCCCTGAGCAGCTGGGAAATGTTCCAGGCTTATTTTTACTCCCACAAAATCCAAGTGAGAAGTCAGGTTGCGCTTGGGGTCTCCTCCCTCTGAGACGCACCTGGAGAACAACACCCCACAAACTGCCGCCTTTTAGCCGGAGGGCACCGCCAGTTGCCACCCTCCCACCAGCGCCCACCGGGCCCCTCGGGTGACCTTCGTCGAGCCACCAGGTGCGGGCAGGGAAGGCGCACCCAGAGGCCCCCCCCAGCAGCGGGGAGGGGGGGTTCAGGAGCTGGTACATCTTCCAAGTCAATAAATAAAGATAATCCTTAAATGCCCATTTAGCTCCACTTCCCGGCAGAACCTCAACTGAATTTAAAGTAAGCCTCCGGCGAGCAAATGCGCCGCTTGACAAGGACCTTCAGGGAGGCTCCGAGAGTCGCCTAACCCCGCTGGCAAATGCGCCCAGATTTGCAAATCGTGCAGAAAGCGAGCCTTTTATCCAGCGCCATCTGCTCAGAGCGGCATCGCGGAAGACACAGCCTGCCTCGTGGAGATAGGAGGGGGGAGCGGGAAACATGGGGAAGGGGCTTCGGAGATTCTTCTCCACCTCCCCACACCCTCCCAGCTCCTCCTCCTCCTCCTCCTCTGGGCACGCGGAGAGGAGAATGCCATACTCCAAAGGAGGGAAGAACAGGAGCAGAACCGAAGGAGGCCCGTCTAGTCCATCTAGTCCATCCTCCTCTTCTCATGGTGAACCAAGCAGAAGAGAAACCCACAAGCAGGATGGCGGCCAACAGGTTGAGGCTGAATCCTGACAAGAAAGAAGGACTGTTTGGGGGGGACAGGGGGCAGGTGGGTGTGGAGGACTCCCTGGTCCTGAATGGGGCAACTGTGCCCCTGAAGGACCAGGTGCGCAGCCTGGGAGTCATTCTGGACTCTAGCTGTTGATGGAGGCATAGGTCAATTCTGTGTCCAGGGCAGCTGTCTCCCAGCTCCATCTGGAACGCAGGATGAGACCCTCCCTGCCCGCGGACTGTCTGGCCAGAATGGTGCATGCTCTGGTTATCTCCCGCTTGGACTACTGCCATGCGCTCTATGTGCGGCTCCCTTTGAAGGTGACCCGGAAACTACAGCTAATCCAGAATGCAGTAGCTAGACTGGTGACTGGGGGCAGCCACCGAGACCACATAACACCGGTCTTGAAAGACCTACATTGGCTCCCAATATGTTTCTGAGCACAATTCAAAGTGTTGGTGCTGACCTTTAAAGCCCTAAACCGCCTCAGTCCAGTATACCTGAAGGAGCGTCTCCACCCCTATCATTCAGCCCAGATACTGAGGTCCAGCACTGAGGGCCTTCTGGCAGTTCCCTCACTGCGAGAAGCAAAGCTACAGGGAACCAGGTAGAGGGCCTTCTCAGTGGTGGCGCCCACCCTGAGGAACGCCTTCCTGTCAGATGTCGAAGAGAAAAACTACCAGACTTTTAGAAGACATCTGAAGGCAGCCCTGTTTAGGGAAGCTTTTAATGTTTAATAGACTATTGTATTTTAATATTCTGTTGGAAGCTGCCCAGAGTGGCTGGGGAGACCCAGCCAGATGGACAGGGTATAAATAAATTATTATTATTATTATTATTATTATTATTATTATTATTATTATTATTATTATTTGAACACAAGAGCATCATTCTCCCCTCCTTTGGCTTCCAGCAACTGGGGTTCAGAAGCCTTCATAACCTAAGACTAGCCTGCTGGAGCTGGCCCAGCATTCTGTTCAGAGAGTGGGAAAACACCCCTAAAAGCCAGAAGAGTCCAGATAGGCTTCCTCTGGACCTGGAGGTTCCATCAGGTGTTCCCAAGCAGGGCTTAGCAGGGCCGATTCCCATGTTGAATTCAAAATCCTCCCTAAGGGCAGTCATCTCCCCTTTCAGACGTGCCAGCAGGGGGGCGGGCGAGCCAGGCCTCCTGCCTGTCCCCTGTGATGCCCAGAGGGGGGTGAGGCAGACCCTCAGAGGCAGGACATGGGCTTTGCCCAGTTCCCATCTCCTCCAAGGGGGAACAGGTGACGTGCAGAAGAAGGAAAGAGGAGGGGAGTCCTGGTCCTGCCTTGCAGGTCTTTTCCCACCTGGCCTGAGAGGGCAGGGTCCGGACTGACTCCAACTACAAAAAAACCCCTGAGGCTGCTGAACAGACTCTTGGGCTGGGGGCGGTACTGTTTGGAGAGGGGGGCATTGTTGCTGCTGCTGCTGCTTTTGGCTTTCTGTGGTTTTGTTTTTCATTTTGTTGTACAGTAATTTATGTGGCAATTGTTCAGTTTGGTTTTGTATCCTTTAAAGCTTTATTTATTCTTTATGAATGACAACCTAAGTTATGTTGCAGATACACTTTCTTTTCATGCTGTAAGGCAGCCTCAACACAGTTTGAACCGTGGAAATGCAGCATGCGAAGAAGGAGGGAGGGAGGGAGGGAGGGAGGGAGGGAGGGAAGGAAGGAAAGGAAGGAAGGAAGGAAGGAAGGAAGGAAGGAAGGAAGGAAGGAAGGAAGGAAGGAGGAAGGGGAGGGGAGGGGAGGGAAGGAAGGAAGGGTGTTTCTCTCCTGCACTCCTGCAGTGTCTCCCAAGACAGAATGGGGGTAGGACTCGAACCCATGGCTTCAAGTCACAAGAAAGGAGATTCCGACTAAACATCAGGAGGAACTTTCTGACAGTCAGAGCTGTTTGACTGTGGGATGGAAGGCGGTGGCCTCTCCTTCCTTGGAGGGTTCTAAGCAGAGGCTGGATGGTCCTCTGTCATGGATGCTTTAGCTGTGCTTCCTGCTTTGCTGGGGGGTTAGACTAGATGACCATTGGTGTCCCTTCAGGCTCTGCAGTTCTATGATTATACCTTTCTACCATGTTTTCTTCAGAGTCGCCTCCTGATTTCAGAACTGGTCCTGTCACAGGCGCCACAGAACACCTGCTCCGCCTTCGAAGTGGTGGCACCTGCACTCTGGAACTCCCTGCCACTTGATACCAGGCCTTCCCTGTGCTCTTTTCCACACCTGCTAAGAACATTTTTGCCTACCCAGACACGGACGGTGCCAGTGTACGTTTTAATCTCTTTTCATTTCATTGCTGACTTTATTTCTGAGTGTTTTAAAGAGCTGTGTTTACCGATCACTTCATTGTTTCCTTCTCCTTGCGGACTGCTGCGCAGCTGTTGTGTTTTACAATCGAGCCGTGTCTAAATTTCACGGAATAAAACCCAAATAAAGCCCAGAGTCTCCTGCTGCACTTTCCGAGTTCGCCAGAGGACGGTTTCTCCAGACATCTCTTTTTCAGAGCGTCATCTGAAGAGATGGCGAAGAGACTGGCCATCACTGCCTTGCCCGACATTTGCCTTTGCTGCAGTCAGCCTCCTCTGGAGTAAAGCCATGGCAGCCAGCTGCCTGCCAGCTGCCCCTTCCCCTCTGAGCTGCAGTTAAGCCAGGCTCCTCCAGGACAAGGCCAGCGCCAGATTGTCACTTAACTCTGCTTTGCATTCATCTACTTAAGCCTAGATGGTTTCTGTCTTGCTGTGCTTTGTAATATAGAATTTATTCCATGTTTGCCTTTGCTGTCATTTGAGTTTACCGACATGCTCCGTGTTTTGTCTCTTTGAATTTCCAAGGCTCTGTGTTTCGATGTTTTGAACGTTTGCTGGAATCAGCTAAGGGTGGATCTCCTGCTCAGAAAGCAGCATCTAAGTAATCTCAGTCCGTCCGTCCGTCAATCAATCAATCAATCAATCAATCAATCATCTTTGCTGATGCCCCAGAGGTATGCAGGGAGGGGGGAATGGAGGGGGTGTCCCTTCCCTTCCCTTCCCTTCCCCTTTTATGAAGATGACCCGCTCTGAGACCCCACAGCTAATTCTCCCCAGCCTCCTCACTGGCCCAGGTAGCACCAATTCAGCCAGCTAGCCCTGGGGATTATCTAACTGATTTTTTTTATTTTTATTGTTATTCATATTTTTATACTGTATTGTCTGCTGCTTTTATAATTAAGTGTTTTAAATTATCTGCCCTGAGCCCGGTTTTTGAACTGGGAAGGGTGGGGTATAAATAAAAATAAAATTGAGTGGCTGGGGAAACCCAGCCAGATGGACAGGGTATAAATAATAAGTTGTTGTTGTTGTTGTTGTTGTTGTTGTTGTTGTTGTTGTTGTTGTTGTTGTTGTTGTTGTTGTTGTTCAGAGGCACAAAAGGCCCCCAGGTGGCCAGGAGGACGGGCTGGGATCAGGGAGGATGACAGAGCAAAGGGTTTCCGTGGGGTGGGGAGGAGAAGGGGAAATTCTGGTTGAGGAGCTGAGAAGGTGATGGAAGAAGGGGAGTCATTCTTGGTGCTGCTCCTGCAGTGTTGCTGAGCGATAAGAGGAAAACTAAGGGGCCCCGCTTTGATGTGTGTGCCTATGGAGCCAAGAATCCAAAAACACTCATTATTCCAGGTTGACACCAAAACAGGTGCAGGGGCAGATTGAAGCACCCTTTGAGTGCTGGATGGTGCCTTGCAGGGCTGGAGGAAAGGCAGCAGGGCCCCCCATTCGATCCAGCGCAGGATGCGGCCTCAAAAGGTGTCAGCTGCCTCTTCAGCTTCAGGCCAGAAGCTGTTCAGGGCACAGCGCAGCTCCTGCAAAACCCTGCTGCAAGAGGCTGGGAAGTGGCTCTGCTCCACGACCGAGGGTTGCCATATTTCGAAGAACGAAAAAGAGAACACACCTGCCAACTTTTAACTAGCGATCACTGTGATGATTCTCGTTTTACATACCCATGGAAAAGAGGACGTGTCCTGGGAAAAGAGGACATATGGCAACCCAGGCACCACCATAACTTCTCCCAGCACTAGGCACAAGAAAATAAGCAGAGCCTGGCTGCTGGATCAGGCCCACCTAGTCCAGAATCCTGTCTTCACAGTGGCCAACCGGACGCCTCAATGGTGTTACAGAAAAATCTAGGTGTGAGGCTGCTCAGTCCCCCAGCTGGTCAGGCAGAGCCCGCAGGTCCCTGCGGAATAAAGGAAGGAGTCCAGCCCCCAACCGGAGCAAGACCCAAGTTTATTGCCCAACAGGTTCAAAAGGAGATTGAACCCAGAGGATGGGGTGACAAGGACTTTTAAAACTTTCCCACCATATCCCAGAATACAGTTCATATAGCATCATTGCTACATCACTGACATGTCACAGAAGGGGAGGGTTACACGTGATTAGCATAGACAGATGGGTCAGGCAACACACAAGTATAAGATGAGCATAGAGAAATATGTCTTAAGTACCCACCACCCAAAAGTACAATAGAAGTTCCTTTGCATGTCTGGAGCCTGAGGCGAGTCAGGTGATGAGATTTGGCTTCCTTTGGCTGACAAGGAGCCCAGCAATTGTCACCTCTGGGAACTTCCTGGAGTCCTTTTTCAAGGGTAAAATAGCTTTGGAATGGAGGAAACTGGGAAAGGAGATGATTTTATATTATTTTTAAAGCTAGGTGACTTCCCTGAGCTGTCAAGTTGGAAGGATATATTCAGGCATAATATTTGTAATATTTAACTTTAAAGATGTGCCCCCCCCCCCCGTAATTTCCGTAACAATGGGAAGTGTGCAAGCAGGATTTGAACACAGCAGCAGCTCTCCCCTCCTCTGGCTTCCAGCAACTGGGAATCAGAAACATCTCTGCCTCTGACCACAGAGGGAGCCTCTGGCCATCGAGCTGAGTAGCCATCAGTGGCCTTAATTTCCTCTATGAATGTGTCTAATTCTCTTTTGAAGCCATCTAGCTTGGTGGCTTTCTTGGGAGAAAGGCAATGACAAACCTAGACAGCATCTTAAAAAGCAGAGACATCACCTTGCCGACAAAGGTCCGTATGGTAAAAGCTATGGTTTTCCCAGTAGTGATGTATGGAAGTGAGAGCTGGACCATAAAGAAGGCTGATCGCCGAAGAATGGATGCTTTTGAATTCTGGTGCTGGAGGAGACTCTTGAGAGTCCCCTGGACTGCAAGAAGATCAAACCTCTCCATTCTGAAGGAAATCAGCCCTGAGTGCTCACTGGAAGGACAGATCCTGAAGCTGAGGCTCCAAGACTTTGGCCACCTCATGAGAAGAGAAGACTCCCTGGAAAAGACCCTGGTGTTGGGAAAGATGGAGGGCACAAGGAGAAGGGGATGACAGAGGACGAGATGGTGGGACAGTGTTCTCGAAGCCACAAACATGAGTCTGACCAAACTGCGGGAGGCAGTGGAAGACAGGAGGGCCTGGCGTGCTCTGGTCCAGGCGGTCACAAAGAGGCGGACACGACTAAACGACTAAACAACAACAACAGCTTAGTGGCCATTGCTGCCTGCTGTGGTAGCCCCATGTAGGGGCATGACAAGATCCAGTCCTGGGGGGCACTGAAGAATCTGGGGCAAGATCCCTCTCCTTCAGAAAGGTGTGCCACCTGCACAGAGGGTGGGCATTCAGCTGCAATGTGAGAAGTGGGTCTGGAAGGGGGCAGCCCCAAAGCAAGCATCTCCCAGAGCCCACCAGTGCCGGCTGGGCCTGAAAAGCGGAAGGGATGGGGGGGACATTTTACCACATGTGGTGGGATTGTAATGAAATTAAGAAATTTTGGGAAATGATATACAATGAATTGAAGAAAACGTTCCATCTAACATTTGTCAAAAAACCTGAAGCATTTCTGTTAGGGATTGTAGGAAAAGATCTGCCAAAGAAGTTGAAAATATATCTTCATGTCTGTGACAACAGCGCGAGAGTCTTAATAGCACAAGGATGGAAGAATGAGGAAATCCCGACTAAAGAATTATGGCAAGAGAAATTGAGGGACTATGCAGAACTGGCAAAATTGACACATAAACTACGGGACAAGGATAACTGTGACTCCAAAGATGAATGGGAACCCTTTACAAAATACCTGAAGATGCAACCAAGTGAATTGGACTCCTTGGCAGGCTTTGAATAAACACTCACAAACTTTTTATTGATAATTATCAGTTAGATAAATTAAGGACTTATACAATTCTGTAACATGCAGAGAATAGCATTTATAGAGAAACCAGAGATTGGAACTGGGGGAAGTGGGGGGGGGAGGGAGGGGGTTGTTTTATGGGAGGGAGGGGGAAATGGGGGGGGGATTAAGGATGATATGTTTTAAGATAATATGTTTTGTTGAATTACCTAATAAAAAAGAAAGAAAAGAAAAGTGGGAGGGAGGTCAGCCTGGCCTTGGCAGCGCCTCTCAGGCCCCTGGCATCTCGCAGACAAACAAGCCCGGTTCCTCGTTTGCATGGCTTGGCAGGCGCGGCGGGGTAAGGAAGAGCCGTCCGTGCTCTCGGCAAACACCTCCCTGCGCGCTGCCAGCGTGGAAACTCATTAGATGAAGCTTTAATATCAGATCCATCCATGCACGCCAAGGCCTGATTGGCAGGAGGGCTTTGCGAGACGTGCCAGGCAAGGTTCTCCCCCAGAACAAGGCAGACTGATCCGCCCTCATTGGGATGCAGAGGCAGCTGCCGGCTGTCAGGCGGAGGAGGGAAATCGGGGGGGGGGAGGGACCTGCGGAGAGAGGCGGCCAGAGGCAGGCGGGCAGAGAGGCCCCTTCCAAAGGGAGGACCGGCCCCTCCAGCCAAAGCCCAGCCTGCCGTCCAGATGATCTCCATCACAAAAATGGGGGGAATCTGCAAAATCCATCCCTTGAATTGTGGCATAAAAATGTACGCAACACAGCAGTCGCTGAGAAAATAACTCATAATCTCCACATCCTAAAAGGAAAAGAACCCAGGGAATGTTTTTACACAATGTGGCAGGACTTGAACGTTTTGCGTCTCAACTAGCAAACTGCAGGACTCCGGTGAAGGAAAGAAGAGAGACAATCAGACTTCCTGAGGAGGAGAGCGCTTTAAACGTCTAGATGGGAATAGGGGGAAATAAGGTAAAGGACCCCCGGATGGTGAAGTCCAGTGAAAGGCGACTCTGGGGTTGCGGCGCTCATCTCGCTTTCAGGCTGAGGGAGCCGGCGTTTGTCCACAGACAGCTTTCCGGGTCATGTGGCCAGCAGGACTAAACCACTTCTGGTGCAACAGGACACTGTGATGAAAGCCAGAGCACATGGAAACGCTGTTTACCTTCCCGCCAGAGCGGTATCTATTTATCTACTTGCACTAGTGTGCTTTCGAACTGCTAGGTTGGCAGGAGCTGGGACTGAGCAACGGGAGCTCACTCTGTTGTGCAGATTCAAACCACCGACCTTCTGATTGGCAAGCCCAAGAGCCTCGGTGGTTTAGGCCACAGCGTCACCCACGTCCCTATACTTCCCTGTACAACATAGACATCTCAATATTGACTTTCTAGGCTTGCATATTAGTTTTGCTGTTGTTGTTTGTAAAATATAACGAGCGTTCTTCATTTTATAAAACTAATAATATTAATAATAATAGAGTCATAGAGTTGGAATGCACCCAAGGGTTATCTAGTCCAGCCCCCTGCAATGCAGGGATCACAGCTGAAGCCTCCAGGACAGATCACCCAATCTCCGCTTAAAAGCCTCCAAGGAAGAAGAGCCCACCCCCTCCTGAGGGAGACGGTTCCACAGCTCTGACTGTCAGAAAGTTCTTCCTGCTGTTTAGTCGGAATCTCCTTCCTTGCAACTTGAAGCCATGGGTTCGAGTCCTGCCCTCCACAGCAGGAGAAAAGAAGTTTGTTCCCTCTCCCATGTGAACAATAAACAAACCTGTCACTCACATAATCATAGAACCGCAGTATTGTAGTGTTGGAAGGGACCCCCAAGGGCAATCTAGTCCAACCCTCTGCTATTTTGGTTCTGGAGCATCCCTCGGTAACATCCAGCAGAGATTTGCAAGCTGCCGGGTCCGGCTAACACTCCCCTGTTCTGCTCACAAATAAAACAGCAGCAGCGTTTCCTGCATTTTGTGTATCCCAGTTGCAGACCAAGGAGCACAGCTACTTTCAGATCACTGCAGACGTGCCAAGCCAAGTTGAGCTGAATGAATTCTAGAAGAATTGGCAGGTTGCCGTGCAATTCCTACATAGGGACGGCGTAAGCACCTCAGTTTAAGGAGGAGATTGGCAAGCCTGAAGGTGGGCAGAAGAGGGTGGCTGAGAGGGTCAGGATTCTGGAAACCAAGCCTTGTGAGAAACGGCTGGGGGAATTAGGCATGTTTAGCCTGGAGAAGTGGGACGCGGGTGGCGCTGTGGGTTAAACCACTGAGCCTCTTGGGCTTGCCGATCAGAAGGTCGGTGGTTCGAATCCCCACGACGGGGTGAGCTCCCGTTGCTCGGTCCCTGCTCGTGCCAACCTAGCAGTTCGAAAGCACATCAAAGTGCAAGTAGATAAGTAGGTACCGCTCCGGTGGGAAGGTAAATGGCATTTGCGTGCGCTGCTCTGGTTCGCCAGAAGCGGCTTAGTCATGCCGGCCACATGACCCGGAAGCTGTACGCCGTCTCCCTCGGCCAATAAAGCGAGATGAGCGCCGCAACCCCAGAGTCGTCCGTGACTGGACCTAAGGGTCAGGGGTCCCTTTACCTTTACCTTTCAGCCTGGCGAAGAGAACTCTGAGAGAAGACATGAGAGCCATCTTCAAATATCTGAAGGGCTGCCCCATGGAAGATGGAACCAGCTGGCTTTCTCCTGCTCTGGAGGGTACGACCCAAACCAATGGATTTGAGCAACAAGGAGGGCGATTCCGACTAAATACTGGGAAGACCTTTCTGAAGGTAAGAGCTGTTCAGCAGTGGAACAGGCTCCCTGGAAAGGGGGTGGACTCTCCTTCACTGGATGTTTTTAAGTAGAGATTGGAGGGCCACCTGCCAGGGATTATTGAGTTGTGATTCCTGCATGGCAGGGGGTTGGACTAGATGACCCCTGGGGTCCCTTCCAGGTCTACCATTCTATGCTTCTAAGCTAGTGGAACAGAAGGGTGCTCGTTGCCAGTGTGGAGCAATGGGGCTTTCCAACCAACTTTGGCAGAACTGACGAACCAATGCCAGCCGTCCGGGTTGTGTTGTTGCCAAGCGCTTCCTTTAGTTTTCTCACATGGTTGCGATATTCAAGGTCACCTTCCCGGGGGCAGGGAACTGTGCTACTCTGCAGGAGATTCTGGACTTGTCATCCGGAGGCTCGAAGCTCCAACTGAGCTTTCAGTTCAGCTTGAGAAGTCAAATGGGGTTCAGTCAAAGAACAAGGTCCTTCAATAAGGGATGGCCATCGTCATGCTGTTCTCCACACTGAGCTTCCTGGCCATTTCCAAGATTGTCACCTCCAGTGTGTCTCTCAGTAAAGATTTTGGTGATTTTGGTGGTAAAGGTAAAGGGACCCCTGACCGTTAGGTCCAGTCATGGCCGACTCTGGGGTTGCGGCGCTCATCTCACTTTATTGGCCGAGGGAGCCGGCGTTTGTCCGCAGACAGCTTCCGGGTCATATGGCCAGCATGACTAAGCTGCTTCTGGTGAACCAGAGCAGTGCACGAAAACGCCCTTTACCTTCCCGCCAGAGCGGTACCTATTCATCTACTTGCACTTTGACATGCTTTTGAACTGCTAGGTTGGCAGGAGCAGGGACAGAGCAACAGGAGATCACCCTGTCGCGGGGATTCGAACCGCCGACCTTCTGATCAGCAAGTCCTAGGCTCTGTGATTTAACCCACAGCGCCACCCACGTCCCACGGCTTTGGTGGTACTGGAAGCTATTACTATGTTCAACGGGTCTTAGAGCAGATGGCGAATTCAGATATTGTACAGTACGGTGAGATTTCGTCTCAAGGCTTAGCTTGGAAATCGCCATCTGGGACAAGAGCTTCTGCCTCTCGCCAGACCAGCAGTATAGCAAACCCCATTCTGCAAGATCCGTCTTTCAGCCAAGCTGTCAGTGGAGTTACAAATATGTGGAGCCCGTGGTTTGTCTTGTCTCCTGCCTTAATTTGGAAATAAAGTTCAAGAGCCTTTTGCACAAGCAAAACTTGGTTTCTGAGATTTAAGAAAATACGAGGCCTGTTGGCTGAGACTAAGACCCCTGATCTCACAGTGGCCAGACTCAAGTCAGACCCCGGCCCAGGAGCCTTCTCCCCTCCTATGGTTTCCATAGGAGTTCAGAAGAATTGCTATCTCCACTGTTAAAGGCTGGGAACTGTTCCTTTTCCCTTATGGGGTACCCAAGAGCCCGTACAGAGTCCTTAAGTGGGTTCCCCATTGGTAGGAGAAAATAACAGAGGCCAAGCAGAGAATATTGAGAAGCAAAGCAGCCAGTAAGCCTGATCTTTATTGATCTGTTGCAACAGGGTCCTCACTCCCCACACGCAGGAGGAACCCAGAACAATGGTGCGCAAGCCCTTATATAGACTTTTGAAATTGCCCACCCTGTAACCCAAAATATCATACATACATCACAGAAGGAGGCGGTCTACAGCAGAAATCCTGCCTGCCAGGATACCTGATAATGGTCACTGACTGCATTACGTGGGCAGCCTGGCCATTCTTTTGTGATGGTCAATATTTTAGTTTCCTGAGTCCAGGTCAGGGGCTCACCCCATTCATGCACATATACGCCCTTAAGACAGGATTTGCAAGCAAAAAGACAATTGGGAGGCTTTCCCCATTTGCCACCCTTACTGCAGAGGAATATTTGAGGTCATTGGGAGAGTCAAAATGGCTTCAGGATTGCTCTCAGACACACATACTTAGTTAGATATGTGTGCATTTATGGATATTTATTCTATATTTGAGACCTTAACATTCTTGTAACACCGTGGAGGGAGAGCGTAGCTGTCATGGCTCATAGCCAATGATAGCCGTCTCCTCCTCCATGACTTTCTCTCTTACTCTCATGCAGGCTGTGGCATCAGTCGCAGCTGGTAGCCAGCATTTCTGGGCCTCCCGTGGCAGAGGCAGCTCCAGACAGTGGCGTAGCGTGGGGGGTGCAGGGGGGGCCGGCCGCACCGGCCGCATCATCTGGGGGTTAGGGTTAGGGGGGCGCAAACCCACGGGTTAGGGGGCGCAAATTACTTGCCTTGCCCCGGGTGCTGACAACCCACGCTACGCCACTGGCTCCAGAAGCACCCAAACGGTGTTCCTGCCCTTTCACGGAGAATGCAAACCCATCCAGGCGAGGGGAGCAACCCGTTTTCCACACGTGAGATTTGTTCACTCCCATGGCCTCTGTCTTGCCAGATTCAAGCGCAGCTCATTCCCCCTCATCCAGCCCAGACCCCACACAGCCCCTCTGCATTCAGGGGCCACATGGAGAACCACGGCCAAGTCTCACCAGCCTCCTTCGCCCCCAAACTCATGAGTTTCCCCTGAGGCTTCGAGTGTCAGTGGGGGCGGAGAGGTTCCCTAACTAAGCATCAAGGCAAGAGAGGTTTAAAGAGAGTGTCACGGAATCAAGCTCATCCATTTCGTTGAATTAAATAAACTAAATAGGTTTAATTGGGTTTTGAATAAATGTGCAATTAGCTGCTACTGTTTTGAATTTTATTGCGTTATTATATTCCTGAGCTGGTTGTGCAAATCGCTATTCCGAATAACGCTTTTATGGGGGGGGGACTGGGGATGAATTTAGGGAGCCAGTGGGGTGAGGCCCAAAAAAAGTTCGGGAACCGTTGATGTAGATGTGAAATGGCATTGGGAATAGACTAGTGCCCAGTGGCACCCCATAGCATAAGTGCCAGGGGGTCCAAAAGCAGGGGCGGAGGGGGAGCTTGGGATGGGGTCGCTGAGGGGCCTAGGAGGTGGGATGAGGCTCTGCTATGGGTTTCGCTGTGGGTGCTGGAAGGTGTGGGTCCACAAGGACCTTCCTGTGGACAGAATGAATGACAGGCACCACAGGACAAACATCTGTTGAACATAAGAGGAGCCTGCAGTCAGGCCAATCTTCTTCTTCTTCTTTGGTGATCCTTCATAGCTGAGTAAGATGGTCTTCCACGAACACGGCCTTAACAATGAGTCCATAAGTGACTGTGGAGGCCAATTCTGGATCCACACGTCCTTCCACAGTGGGGACATTGGTTTCCGGGGGGGGGGGAGTTGATCCCGGTGTGGATTTGCCAAGCATGCCTTCTGCTTAGCACGTTTCTCCCTTGCGTCCTGAGTTCAAGTGTCTTCAAAGCCCAGGACACCTTTGGTAAAGGCTGTTCTCCAACTGGAGCGCTCGCAGGCCAGTGTTTCCCAATTGTTGGTGTTTATACTACATTTTAAAAAATTTGCCTTGGGAGAATCTTTTAACCTCTTTTGCTGACCACCAGCATCACACTTTCCATTAGTAAGTCCGGAATAGAGGAGTTGCTTTGGAAGACGATCATCAGGCATCCGCACAACATGTCCAGTCCAACGAAGTTGATGTTGAAGAATCATTGCTTCCACACTGGTGATCTGTGCTTCTTCCAGTACACTGGCATTAGTCCGCCTTTCTTCCCAAGTGATGTATAAAAAATTTTGGAGACACCGTTGATGAAATCTTTTGAGGAGTTGGGGATGGCGTTTATAAGTGGTCCATGTTTCACAAGCATACAGTAAAATTGGTAGTACAATAGCTTTGTAAACGAGCATTTTGGTTTCCCTGTGAATGTCTGGTCCTCAAACACTTCAAACGGGAGAAAGCCAAACTCACAGAGCTCAGGTGATGCTGGATTTCGGCATCAGTGTCGGCCCTTGTGGAAAGACAACTGCCCAGGTAGGAGAAGTGATTGACATTTTCCAACGTTACACCCTTGAGTTGGATTTGTGGCGCTGCGGGGGGTCATTTTGGGGGCCCCCTGGTCCAGCCCCCTCTGCTCACGGGGGCCAACCAGCTATGGAAGGCAGAGCGGAGCCACCCTGCCTCGGAGCCCCCAATGGCTCTCTCCTCCTCCACCGCCTTCCACCTGCTGGACTTCCGTCTTGGTCTCCAGTGGGGCGCGATCCCAAAGGGGGCAAAGCTCAAGGCGCCAGGCGCTATCTTTCCCAGCGCTGGTGCCTCCGTTGCTCCCTCCTCCCAGCAAACTGCTCTCCAGATCAAAGCGAGGAGGGAAAGTTAAATTGGCGATTGATCTTCAATTTCGAGAAGATTGCAGATTTATCTTCTGAAGGCACCGCAGCCCAAGGAGCTGGAGGGGGAGGCGAGGCGCCACCAGGAGAGGCCATAAATTATCCCGCCGCCCAGATGACAACGCCGTATTTCAAACGAGGGCGAGGCGGTGTTAACGGCCTAAGAGGAGCGATTCTCGTTTGAGATACAAGTTGGCAAACAGGATGAGTGATGGCTGCACATGGCAGGCGGCCGATGAATTAATTACGGTTTCAAAGGCATGGTCAGAGGCAGCGGGGGCAGGGGGGGCAGGTTTCTCTCTTTAAAAATACTACTCAAGTTTCACTTTGTCCTTTATACTCGTTTGAGCTCCGCAGCCCTGACAGATGTGCTGCGTCTCAGCAGCAGGGCCTGCCGTGACAGAAGCATGCTTTCCTGACATGGAGCCAATTAACCCCTCCAGAGTTAAACACGCATTTTGCAGTTGTTGGAGCCCAAGGCTTAACTCCTGCTCCACCCCCCACCCCCACCTGCTTCCTCTGAAAGGGTCTCAATCTCACTGGAGATGGGAAAGAGTCTTCCCTGACTGAGAGAGCCCTGGAGGGCGGCTGTCAGTTACGGCTACATACCAGGCAGGTTCAGATGTCCAGAGAGTCAGGCAGAACTGCTCCCTCCTCACAGCAGCGGTGGATCCCAACAGAGAGGGGCGATTAAGGGCCTGGGAATTGTGGGAATGTTCAGGGGTGCAGGAGATGATATATTGTCTGATTATAGCCTTTCCGACTTGTGTTAACAAGTTCACAATTTAGCAGAGTAACATTCCCCTTTTTAAACTCACAGCGGATGCGTTTGCTCAGGCTCACTAAAGCCTCTATAGTAACTGTTCTGGTACTTCCCCCTTATTCCCTCATAAAAAATAAGGCACGACAGAGTCTTCTGGTATAAAAAGGTTTACTCACACATCATTCTGTTCACAATCAGATCCCAGAAGGCAGACTTAGCTTAGAAAAGTAACACACACCTGGAAACTATCTCATAAGGAGACAGTCCCTTTGTCCTCTCCTGGCTGGAGCCAAGAGAGCATCTTTGGCTAAGCAGATGTTGCTTCTTTGATGCATGTGGTCAAAGAGAGAGAGATGGCTGCCCTGCCCTGTGCTTTTGTCGTTACCTGCACAGGTGAGGCCACGCCCACCTCTAGTCACATGCAAAGAAAGTCTGTCCCAGCCCAGAAGGAAACAGGAAGTTGACCTGCTGGCTGGACAAACGTTCCTCCCCATGTGTAAACATGTTCACTCTAGGAATGTTGTACTTGACTGCTCCTGTGTTTCACATCCCACAGAAATCAGTCCTCATGAGGAAGGGTTGAGAGAGCCGGGGATGCTTAGCCTGGAAAAGAGGAGAGGTAACATGAGAGCCATCCTCAAATATATGAAGGGTTGTCACATAGAACCGTAGAAGAGTTGGAAGGGGACACCGGGGGTCATCCAGTCCACCCCCCTCTTGCAATGCAGGAATCTCAGTTCAAGCGCCCACAACAGATGGTCATCCAACATCTGCTTAGAAACCTCCAGGGAAGGAGAGTCCACCACCTTCCGAGGGTGGCCATCAGACAGGGATTCTTTAGCAGTCAAAATGCATGAGGACTAGTTAGTGCATGAAGGAATTAAGGCCACAGAGTTGGATTCCTAGACTCAGCTTGGTCATGGCTCTTATATTCCAGCAAAGGAGGAAGTAAGCCTTCTCTTCCTATTCTCTCTCCGTGCCGTGCTACTCATGAAAGAAGCCATGCCCAAGCAAACTCCAAGCTCACAGCATGTGTTTGGAGCTATCTTTCTGTATTTCTTACCCAAGAGTATTCTGCCTGTGTTTTCCTTCCTGCTGTTTGGATTCATGCATGAATCTGACCTTTGTAACATTTTGTAAGTAAAACATTTTAAACTTACTTAACAGTGCATGGTCTGTTCATTGCAAGAAAGGCAGAAAAAGAGGAGGTGTTTGCAAGCTAACTAAATGGGATAAAAAGGCTTAACAGCCTACATTCCTAATGCTTCACTGTGCTGCGTGACTTTTATGAGTTTCAACTCTGCTACGAGGGGTTCTCTCCTGCTGGAGTGCGTGCGCTGCAAAGACGCACGTTTTGGAACCAGGCACCAAGCTGGTTCTTTTTAAAATTCCCCCCACAAACGTGGGTTACAGGGTTTCACATTCTCCCTCCCACAGAGACCTGCATGACTGGGGGTTGGACTAGATGGCCTTTGGGGATCCCTTCCAACTCTACAGTTTTATGAAATGTTCAGAAGAGCCACCCAGAGTGGCTGGGGCAACCCAGTCAGATGGGCGGGAATAATAATAATAATAATAATAATAATAATAATAATAATAATATATTATTTATACCCCACCCATCTGGCTGAGTTTCCCCAGCCACTCTGGGCGGCTCCCAATCGAGTGTTAAAAACAATACAAACAACAACAACAACAACCACAACATCGTCATCATCATCATCATTATTATTGACAGCAATGCTTTTGGACTGTCTGAATGACTGATGCACAGCAGGGGGTGGGGGTGAGGGTCTTAAGCCCCCTGCCAAGGCCAGGCTCCTGAGACTGCCTCCAGGGGGTGCCAAACTGTTAGCGGAGAAATCTGAGGGCTCCCTTGGACAAAAAACAAGGACACCAGCCAGGAATACCAGAGCAAAACAGCAGCCAGTAGGCTTGGTCTGTATTGAAGACTGTGGCCACAGGACTCCCACCTGCCACAAGGTGGAACAAGATGGAAGCCCCGAACAAAAGAGCCCCCAAACTTTTATTAGCTGCTAATCCCCACGTTACACCCCCACAAACTACATCACTCATACATCATGGTTACATCATGACAGGGGAGGTCTGGTGGCAGTAATCTGAGCATCCTGGACCCTGCCCCATGGTTCCCCTTGCCCTCCACCAAACACCCATCAAGTGGAACAAAAGAGATATTTGCATTTCCCTGTTTCCCAGCCAAGTTCATCACACCCTTTTGTCTTCATCTGGGTTTGTTCTTTCTGGCATGACTACCTGTCTGGCACTCAGGTATCAGGATGCCAGGGATTATCACTCAGGCAGAGGGGCTGCTGAGGAGCTGAGCTCACATGTCTATAGGAATTTCTGAAGTTTCCCCTGTGAGCCAGTACAGAGATAATTTATCAGTGGATTCTTACATTTGGTATTGTGCAGCAGAGGCCCTTTGAATGGATAGGAAGAAACTGCGATGAAGTGTTTTGTGGGGACAAATCACAAAAGTCACAAGAGTGATTGTGCTGATTTTGGTAGTGGGCAGCATGTGCATGACATCTGCTGGAGGGGCAAGCCCCCCCCCACCTGTACATAAATTCCTGCAACAGTCCCAAAGAAGCCCTCCCCGCGAAGCCCAGGTAAGCGCAGAGCACCTTGGGGGAAAGCCGTGTCAGTCCCCCTCCCAGGGCGGAGGAGGAGGAGCCCCCCCTCTCTGCCCAGGGATGTGAGCTGCAGCGCGTGACTAATGACTCCTGCAAGGGAAGGCTGGATAAACAGGGGAGGAGAGAGAGAGAGAGAGAGAGAGAGAGAGAGAGAGAGAGAGAGAGAGAGAGAGAGAGAGACGCCAGGAAAGGAGAGCAATGCCGCCGCAGCAGCGCATTCCCCCCCCCCCTCTGGGAGACGCTGCTCGGAGGGAGGGAGACAGCGCCGCTTGTGCTGATGCGAGGAGACAAGGCTCTTCCGTGTCAGCTGCAGGCGCTCGCAGGAGAAGCACCGGCCCCACTCTGGCTGCTCAGACTCAGTTTCCACACACACACACACGGTTCTTCCAGGGCTGGGGCTTCGGCAGCCCTGAGGCACAGCTCCCCCTGCTTCTCCTTGCAACGTGGCAGGTGTGGTGCTGTGGGGGGGGGGGTCGGTCGGGCTGGGACCTGGGAGAGACCGGGGTTCAAGTCCGCCCACTCCATGACGGAGTGTGTGACCTTGGGCCAGTTAAACAAGCTAAATCTTAGGGCCCTATTCTCCTGGGGGCCTCTGTTAACGGAGAAATCCAAGGGCTCCCTTGGGTAAAAATCAAAGACACCAACCAGGACAACTGGAGCAAAACAGCAGCCAGTAGGCTTGGTCTTTATTGAAGACTGTCGCGACAGGACTCCCACCCACTGCAAGATGAAGTAAGATGGAAGCCCAGAACAAAAGAAGACCCCAACTTTTATTAGTTACTAATCCCCCAAACTACACCCCTAAAACTACATCACAACTACATCAATGATACATCACAGAAAGGAGGGGTTGAGGGAGGAGTTGTGGTGGTAACCTGAGTGTCCTGTCACCTGGCTGGTTCCTCCTTTCCCCCTCCCCATGAGTACTTTCCAGAGGACAAAGAGGGGTTCACTGTTTCCTGCCCCCAGAGGGAAGATCTGATCACTGTCCTTTGTTTCAGTCCGTGCTGAATCCACTTCCATATGCAGGTCCTTTGTGAGTGTGATGATCTTCTGTCTAGGGCCATCAAGGTTGGCATGCCAACTGGGCAGGTTTCCTGCAGACGTGTTGGTACACTCGAGAGATTATGGCTGCCCTGTATCAAACCTTCCCCATTTTGTAGTCCTTCCTTTGTGGAGTAAAATAAAAGTGGAACTGTGCAGATCCGATATATGGTTGATTTTCTATGAATTTATAACAGAAACGTCGCATATGTCGTGGGTGAGTGTGTCGGGTTTGTACAAACTAAATGTTGGGGGGCGGTTCCTGCGACACCTCCAAAAAATTTAAAGGAAAAAACCCTGGATGTACATTTCCCAAATATAAGATAAAAAACATATAAAATAAAACCTACCTACAGCAACCGTGTTATGTGTTGTCTAGGCTCCTGCTGCTGCTGCGGCTGCCACCACCCATTCTCTGATTCCCTGGCCAGTGAGACGTTCCGGGGGCAGGAGACAGCACTGGAGATCTAACTCTGCCATCATTTTTGTAGTATTTGCTTTATTCCCAAATACACACCACAGAGAGCATTAAGTGGAGTGAAAGAGGAGACATTCCTGCAAGATCCAGTAGCCCAGAGAAAGGGAGAGGAAGGGAGGCAGTGTTGTGTGGTAGTTAGGGATGCGGGTGGCGCTGTGGCCTAAACCACTGAGCCTCTTGGGCTTGCCAATCAGAAGGTTGCCGGTTTGAATCACTGCAACCGGGTGAGCTCCCGTTGCTCAGTCCCTGCTCCTGCCCACCTAGCAGTTCGAAAGCACACCAGCGCAAGTAGATAAATAGGTACCGGTCCAGCGGGAAGGTAAACGGTGATTCTGTGTGCTCTGGTTTCCATTGCGGTGTCTCGTGCCAGAAGCGGTTTAGTCCTGCTGGCCACATGACCCGGAAAGCTGCCTGTGGACAAACGCCGTCTCCCTTGGCCTGAAAGCGAGATGAGCGCCGCAACCCCATAGTTGCCTTTGACTGGACTTAACTATCCAGGGGTCCTTTACCTTAGAACAGGCACCCCCAAACTCGGCCCTCCAGCTGTTTTGGGACTACAACTCCCATCATTCCCTAGCTAACAGGACCAGTGGTCAGGGATGATGGGAATTGTAGTCCCAAAACACCTGGAGGGCCGAGTTTGGGGGTGGCTGCCTTGGAGTGTCAGACTAGGACCTGGATGGGGGACCCAGACCCAGGCATGCAAGAAGGGCTTCCCTCTCCCATCACACGGCTGAGGGTGACTCTGGGGTTCAAAATCCTGCAGCAGCCCCCTCTTCAGTTGCTGCAAGGGATGGTCTGGCCAGGGCCAGAAAGGCCTGAAGCTGGAAGGGAGCCATAATGGCTACTAGCCCTCAATAGCCCTCTCCTCCTCCTCCTCCTCCTCCTCCTCCTCCTCCTCCTCCTCCTCCTCCTCTGTGAATTTCCCCAGTCCTCTTTCAAAGCCATCCCTGCCTCCTGTGCAATCAAATTCCAGAGTTTGTGCTGTGTGAAGAGAGCTCTGACCTCCCGTTCCAGATGTGAAGGATGGAGGAGCAGGTGGAGGCCAACAGCTGCCTGCCTGCCCAGCTGCCTGCCTGCCTGGCTGCATCACTTCAGAATTTACGCTGGCAGAGCCGCTACTGGGGAACCACCACTTTCCTTGTGCACCTCAGCGCCCAGCAAGCTGATTTATTTATCAGGATGTCTCTTTTGATGCCAGGCTCTGGCGTGGCCGCCTCTCGGCACACTTTGATTTGCAGCCTCTCGAACTGAGCCGAAGCAGCGAGGAGCGGCTCCCTGGTGGCGTCGTTTGCAGGCCCAAGGATGTGCCAGCGGTGCAGCGCATAAATCCCGGGCAAGGCAGGGCTTATTTCATAAACATTTCCGATGAAAGACAAGCTCTGAATGAGCTCCTGTAAATCCATCGTCAGGTTTGGGGTGGGGGGTGTTTGACACATCCCCTTGAAAAGAGGCCACATCGCCTTTGCAGCGGGTTCAGGGGGGGCCACAACTGTGGGGGAAGTTGGTTCATTGGTGGGGGGCAATTTTAATTAAGAGAGACTTAATTAGGGTCTGTCCACACTTGACGAGAAAATCCAGTCTTTTGTTGTTCAGTGTGTCGTCTTTGGGACCGGACTTGAGTGCTTTCCATTTGGAATTCTCTCCGGAAAAATCTGAATTTCTCCACACACTCTTTTCCTGCTCGTATCTGCCTCCAGCTCCTCCCACTTGTCAGGGCCGAGAATTGCCCTTTAATTTTGTGTGTGTGCCAACCAGTGGCGTAGCGTGGGTTCTCAGCACCCGGGGCAAGGCAAGTAATTTGCGCGCCCTAACCCGTGGATTTTAGCACTCGAGTCTCTTCCATGCGCCCCCAGATGTTGCGCCAGGTGCAGCAGGCCCCCCTGCACCCCCCACGCTACGCCACTGCTCCCACCACAAGTCTTCAGGACAGCCATCCGAAGGCTCTCCGCCCCACCGCCAGCCTTCGGAGGAGGTCCGAGGACAGTGGGGTTCCTGCTTCCTCGAGGAGGGCCGGCCAAACGCCCCCCCCCAAATGTTGCGGCCGGTGCGGCCGGCACCCCTGGCACCCCCCACGCTACGCCACTGGTGCCAACAGTATTTTGTGTAAAATCGGGCATCCGGACGTAAGCAGAGAACTCTCTACTGTTTGGGATTCCTCTTTGAAGAAGCGCAAAGCAAAAAAAGGAAAGTTTTTAATAAATAATGATGATGACGATGAAGAAGAAAGGGAAATCAACGCGCACACTGCTCAGAAGTCAAATCCCCAAATGGTGGAATGGCAGAGTTGTACTTGGTGGAAAACAGGAGAGGAGGAGGAGGTGGTGGTTTTCAAGGTCTCCTAGCCAGTATGAAGGCATCATGTTCCTTGCTGGAGACCACGGGGGGGGGGGGGAGAGGATTCTCACACCTGGGTCCTGCCTGGAGGTTTTCACTGGGGAGGACAGGAGGCTGAACTGGATGAGTCCCCCCTGGCCCGACCCGGCAGCCTCTCCTGAGGTTCTTATGGTGCTTTCTAACAATATATAGATATGGTTTTAGAGGACTGATTACATAATTATCTCCATGAGTCCTTTTGTCCCCCTCTCGCTCTGCTTACCATCTCCTCCACCACCACCCCAAACAATTCTGGAGAACAGCTTGATGCACCTGCTGTGGTCCCCTCGTGCTTTGTGCCATGAGGAGCCAAAAGAGTCTCTGCTGCTGTTTTCCTCCTCAAGGAAGACGCCCCAAGCAAGGATTTTGCTCCTGAGGAGATGGGGAATGTGCCTCCGTGACAGAGCACGGCCTGACTTATCTCCCCCTGCAGCTGGAACATCTGCCTACTGGCAGGGCCGGCACTTCAGGGCCTCCCTGGCTTTGCAGAGGGGACGCTGCACGCCATGTCTCAAGTTCAGCAGCGGGCGGCAAGTGGCAAAGGCAGCAGCCAACCAGCCTCTGGTCTGGGTTCTGCTGAAGCTGCCAGTCTTCAGGGCACCCCCTAGCCCCACAAGCTCCCCCTTGCCCAGGACCTGCCCGATACAGCCAAGGGGCGCCCTCCTCTCTGTGAGGCTGGCATTCCTCCTAAGAAGAGACCTGCCAGCCTTTTCCTGGAGGGAGGGGGCTGGCAAAGGCTGCTTCCCCCAGAGGCTACGCCCTGCCCTCCAGTTGGAGGCAGCCCTGCTTCTGAATAGCAGCTGCTGGATGAAGGGAGAGGGCTCTGGGTGCGAATCCTGCTTGCTCCTTTGCCACAGGAACCTGGCCCGCCGCAGTGAGAATCTTCCTATGCAAAGAGGCGAGGGCTCCCCATTCTTTAAAGCCACTATATACACCCTCATTGACTCGTCCCTCCAAGCGGCCCCCAAAACTGGAGGAAACCAGAGCCCCCTCCTTACTCCTCCTCGCGCCCCCCAACTCCAGCGGAGTCTGCAGCAAGAAGACGAAACGCCGGCCTCCATCTCCGCCAAGCCAAACGTTGGATGGAGAGAAAATCTGACAGGCAGAGCTGCGGGGGGTGGGTTTGCTGACACCCCCCCCCGATGTTCTTGACGGTGCAATTACAGCCCCCCAGGGCGCCTGTGGCAGCTCATGCCAGCATCAACCAGCCGCGCAGCGCCTCGAAGCCCTCCCCTGCCGCTCCTTCTGCCTGGGCTTCCCAAGGAGCCTCTGCCCCGAAGAACCTCCTCTGGGCGGAAGCGGACGAGGCTGCTGCTGCTACTTCAGCGCCGCTGCCTAGTTTTGGGGAGGGGGGCGCAGGATCCGTAGGAACAGCATACCAGCTGCGTTATACCGAGTCAGAGCGCAGGTCCATCTATGTCCTCGGTACTGTCTGCACTGGCCGGCAGCAGCGCCTCTCCGGGTTTCGCGCAGAGATGCTCTCCCGGCCTTGCCTGCCAAGCGGCCACTCAGCTGCGCTTCCCCCTAAAAAGAAAGCGGGATCCTGGTCCTGCTTGGGGCGGACAGAGTAGCAAACGGAAGGAACGGGAGAGCTCTAGTTTAGCTGAGCGGGAGGGGCTCGCTCGCTCTCCCCTCCCCTTTCTTTCTTCCTTCGGTTTCCAGGCGCATCTCCGGAGCGTGGGCGGCGGCGGCAACAACAGAGCCCCCCCTGCGAGGCTGGTACAGCTGCCCCCTCTCTGGGGGGCGGCGGGTCAAGAGGCTTGTTTCTCCCCCGCTTCCCCCCACCCCGCACCGTGGGCTCCCCGGCAGCGAATCCAGCGTCGAGGGCCTTCTGGCGGTTCCCTCGCTTCAAGAAGCCAAGATACAGGGAACCAGGCAGAGGGCCTTCTCGGTGGTGGCACCCGTCCTGTGAAACGCCCTCCCACCAGATGTCAAAGAGAAAAACAACTACCAGACTTTTAGAAGACATCTGAAGGCAGCCCTGTTTAGGGAAGCTTTTAATGTTTAATAGGTTATCGTATTTTAGTGTTTTGCTGGAAGCCACCCAGAGTGGCTAGGGAGACCCAGCCAGACGGGCGGGGTATGAATAATAAATTATTGTTATTATTATCATCATCATCATCACCACCACCGGCCGTTCCGTCGGGCGTGTTGAGGCCAGAGCGATGCGCTCCCGTTGCGCGCGACCCCAGAAGCGGAGCCGCAGCTGCCCGCCTCCCTTCCCGAAACGGGGTGGGGGTTCCTGGACCTCGGGAGGTGCTAATGGCTTGCCAAGGCCTCCCTTTTGGGGATGCCGCGCACGCACCCGCCCTCCCTGCCTCCGCCGGCGGACAGCTCCTCTTGGCAGCTGTGACCTTTCCCTGCAAGGCCGCGTCTCTGGGTCGCTGCTGCAGCTGCTGCAAATGTTTCCCTTCGCCTCATCCATCTTGCGGGTCCCGGAGGCCGCGGAGCTTTCCAATTCCTGCTTACTCAGACAGGCGCCGCCGCCGCCGCTGTGCAAGCAGGCAATTAGGATGGCGGTGATTAGCCATTAAACTCAGCGGTGCCAACTTGAATAAAATATTGGGGTGCCCAGGTAGGCTCCGCCCCGCATAATCAATCACATGGCACGGTGCATGCAAACCAATTCAGTGGCAATGGCCATCAACTTGTGGGGGCCCTCCAATATTTTATCGGGGGGCCGAAGACCCCCTAGCCTCCAGGAGTTGGGTCCTATGATGAAATTTAAATGCGGCCCTTCATCCAAATATCACAGGGTGGTTGACAATGTAAAAGCACAGAATGCATAACATGACAAGGAAGAAAAACCAATAACGCCCCCCAAAAACACGCAAAGGGTGGATCTACATACTGGGGGGAGGGGGACGCTATAAATAAGTCATAAATTACATTGTCATAACAAAAGGAAAAAACACCATTTAATATCACATAGAAAAGTTTTGTGCTCGACAGCACCACCTGGTGTTGCGTGCTTAGAACGTGTTCCAAACGCTGTGGTTTTTTTTTACTAATGTAGCTGTCCTTTAAAGTCACATTTTAAAGGCCACCCAACTTATTTATTTATTGCAGTTCTAGACCCCCCCCCTTTTCTCCCAGGACCTCAAGGTGAGTTCATGGTTCTTCCCCTCCTCGCTTCATGCCCTCGCTGCCCTGCCACGTAGGTGAGGCCAGAGGCAGAGCGACTGATACCCAAGGGGAGCTGCCTGGTCTTCCAGCCGCCCTCTTCCTCTGTCCTCCCGCCCCCCCCTCCTCCCATCACCCTGCGGACGCAAAAGGAGCCTGTCTCTGGGGCCAAGCGAGGTCCTCTCCCCTGGTCCTGCCCGCCTCGGGTCCTTCTCCGCAGACTCCTGGCTTCCACAAGATCAGCAGCTTTGGGGCTCCTCCAACCCGCCCCAAAAAATGGTGTGACAAGATTTATTGACTAATTAAAGGGCGAAATCCCCCCCCCCCCGTTTTTATTGCCTCCGATGCTCTGCTTTCATTAGCGTGGCTGCGGCTAAATTAATCCCGCTCCTTTATGGGCAGCCGAGCCTTATTTAATTTTCTGCGATGCAGATGCGCGTCTCTGCCGGTGGGTCCAGAGGAGGAGGACGGGGAGGCGGCGGCCACGAGCCGGGAGCTCCTCGCCGCCGCCGCCGCCTCCGTCCTCCTCGCATCCCGGCCGGGCGCCGCCTCGGATCGCTTTCCCGGCTGCAGCGCCGCGCCCTCGCTTCTCTTTAATGAGGAGCCGTCGAGGAGGGCTCGCCTTTAATCAGCAGCTTAGTGTGACTTCTCCAAACCATCCTTCGGCTGCCTCCGCGAAGGAGAACCCACAGCCCGGATCCTGACACAAACACGCAGCGGCAGCGGGGAGGGGGCGCCAGGAAGCGGCACAGGAAGGGAAATGGGTGCAGGAGGAGTCCCGGACTCCTGGGTTCCTCTCCCAGTTCCGAGACGGAGGGGCTGGCCCTGGGCCCAGTTTGTTGTTTTGGTTGCTGGGAGCAGCTCCGGAGGGCCCGGTCCCCTGCCTGCCTCTGGGGCCTCTGCCGCCCCCCCCCCAAGGGCTGGAGACCCCAGGAGGGGGGAGGCCTCTTGAGCTGGGGTCCACAGAGGCATCTGGTTGGGCCCCGTGAGAAGGTCAGGTGGGCCTCTGGCCTCATCCAGCAGCCAGGCTCTTCTTAGCTTCTTCTCCAGCTGCAGAGGCACTCTCTCCCCATTCCTGGGCTCTCCCCACTGGAGGAAGAGTCCCCTTGGCCTGATCCAGCTGCAGGTTCTTACGAGCAGCGCAAGAGAAGCAAACAATTCACTCTTGGGTTGGAAGAAGGACAGACGAGTAGCAAGTGTCATGTGAGAGGCATCTCTGGAGCAAGCCCCGAGAAGACTCTCTTATTGAATAGGACAACATTGCCACAGGTGCGCTCGTTGCTGATTGGTTGATATGAATACAACGTAAGGGCATTAATCATGAAGGCTGGGAAAGGGAACCCATGGTTACGAATGACTGATATTGCACGACTTGAAAGAACATAACAATCGCAGTCCGTAGATGTGGTCAACAATGCCTTAAGACCAGGTCAAGGTACACTGTTTCATGAACTCAGTGGGAACTGTTCAGAACATTCTCAGACTCATGTGCAGAGGCAAAAACTTCCCAGCAATTCACCAGCCCAACTTCCGGGGGCAAATTATCCTGTCTGATACTGAGCACCCCCTAATCTGTGCTGAGGGACCCACTTCTTTTTTCCCCCAGAGGTCCAGTGGTGGTTTCCTGCTGGGGTCCAATTTGCAGCCGTTGATCCTAGCGCCCCCCCCCGACCCCACTGCTCCCCCCTTGAAAAGGCCAAAGAACTCCCAAGGTGCCCCCTGTCCCGCTGGGCCCCTGGAGGCCCCTGAATGAGGAGGGGCTCTGTCTGGGGGACGATGCCTCCCCCCCACCATCGCAGGAAGCGGCAGCGCCTCCACTGGGAGAGCTGTGTCCCCCCCCCCCGGCTGCCTCCTCTAATGTCCCCCTAGGCAGCACTCGGGATAATTATCCTCCCCTACAAATAAGTTGTAAATGAGATGAACAGAGTAGCTTTTAATTATGTCAATTAAAATGCAGCCCATTACGGTGCCTGAAACGCAAGCCAGGATGGCTTCGCACGGCTGCCGTCAGGAAGGGGGCACCTCAGGAGGGGGCGCCCCCTCTCTGCCCACCAGAGGGGCCCCCAGAGCCCAGCAGGCTGACTGCAAGGGCCCTTGGGGGCTAGGGGAAGGGGTGCCCCCTTGCTTGCAGTGGGACATATTCCCAAGGAAGTGCAGGAATGGCCCCAACCCTCTCTTCTTCCTCCTCTCCCCCCCCCCTCCTGTGGGGCCTCAGTGTCCCTGGTGTGGAGATGATGCTCTGAGCTGCAGCCTGGGGGTCCCTGGCTCTCCTTTAACCATGGATCCCATATTGCAGTGAGTTGCGCTAGATCTCCCCATGGAAGATGGCGCATGTTTGTTTTCTCTTGCTCCGGAGGGCAGGACTCGAACCCATGGCGTCAAGTTACAAGAAAGCAAATTGGGACTCCAGGAAGGACTTTCTGAGGGTAAGAGGCTGTTCAAAAGTGGAACAGTCTCCCACAAAAGGTGGCAGACTCTCCCTCCTCGGAGGTTTTTAAGCGGAGTTTAGATGGCCGTCTGTCATGGACCCTTTAGCTGAGATTCCCGCATTGCAAGAGTGGGTTGGACTAGATGACCATCGGGGCCCCTTCCAATTCCAGTTCTCTGATTCTCTTTTTGACAGACACTTTGGGCTCCAGCCTTCTCACCCCGACCCCACCCCCATCACCTGCCAGGAGATTTTGGGCCTCCCAAGAATTTATTAATATAAAATCAATTGCTCTGAATTATTCACCAGGCATCCATTAAAGATGCGTGATCAACTCCCGCACGGAAACCAATGTCCCCACTGTGGAAGGACGTGTGGATCCAGAATTGGCCTCCACAGTCAATTATGAATTCACTGTTAAGGCCGTGTTCATGGAAGACAATCTTATTCAGCGATGAGGGATCACCCAAGAAGACGGATTTCATGGAGGGAGGGAAGCAGATGAGGCTGAAGGGGGCGCTGAGTGAAGCTGTAATTGAGCCACACTTTGCCGGGAGTGAGGACTCTGAGAAGCACCCAAAGATTTTGCAGCACTCGTGGGCTCCCAACGGAGCAGAACCTTGGAAGGGCCAGGGTGGAAAGAAGAAAGGATTTCTCCCTGCCTTGCAGTGTTAACCTGTGGAACTGCCTCACACAGGAGGCAGCAATGGCCACCAACGGAAATGGCTTTAGGGGAGGATTTCAGAAATCCAGGCTGCAGCAAAAGCACAACACAGCGTCTACTTTTGGTTTGGCCACAAGGCTTCCAGCTGAGCCCCTTCTTTGGCTCTGACTTGTACCTCCACGCAGCAGCAAGATTTAAGTATTTGCATCATCATCATCTGGGTCCCAGGAGAGCCTCTGCTGCACAACCCCCCTGCCCCTGCAGCCTCCTCTGCCCCCCCCCCGGTTGGCATTGCTGGGGCCGGTTGCCCAAGACTCTCCTGAAGGAGAAGATGGAGAGGAAACCCCCCACCCCCCCTGTGTTTCCACAGCTCTCCGCCCGCCCTGCTAGGCCAGGGTGAAGCAGAGGCTGTGACTCCTTCTCCTTCTCCTCCTCCCTGGGCGTCCTTCCTTTGCCCCCCCCCCGGCCTTGGCACCCGGCCCAGCCCTCCCTCCCTCCCTCCCCAGAGGTCTCAAGCATGCAGAAGGCCAGTCCGGCCCATAAACAGCACCAGCCGGGGAAGGCGCATTATGCCACATTTATGGGCCGGCCATAAAGCGTGAGCACTCCCTTCTTATGAGGTGAGCCTTTTGCCTCCACTCTTAATGGCAGGTGAGCTGAGGGGCTTTGACTGCTGTGATTAAGTCTCATGGGGGGGGGAGTGGAAAGGGGGGGACCTCCTTCTGTGGCTCCGATGGCTTCTCTCAAGAGCACCAGCCAGGCAGAGGGGAAGCCAAACGGCAAGAAGCCAGATAGACTTGAGGGGCCACGCCTGGCTCCTTGGGGTGCAGAGGTTCGTTGGGGCTGCCAAGGGGTCTGGGTTCGGTGATCTGCAAGTCCTCCTGTATTTTTATCTTGTGAGCTGCCCTGAGACCTTTGGATGAAGGGTTGGGCTAAATGACCCTCAGGGTCCCTGACTCCTTCTTCTTTGGTGATCCCTCATAGCCAAGAATGTCTTCCACAATCAGGGTCTTAAAAGTGAGTCCGCAAGTGACTGTGGAGGCCACTTCTGCATCCCCACGTCCTTCCACAGTGGGGACATTGGTTTCCGGGCAGGAGTTTGCCAAGCGCGGCTTCCTCTTCGCACGTCTCTCCCTTGCGTCCTGAGTTCGAGTGTCTTCAACGCCCAGGACACCTTTGGTCAAGGCTGTTCTCCAACTGGAGCACTCGCAGGCCAGTGTTTCCCAGGTGTCAGTGTTTATACTACATTTTTTTTAGATTTGCCTTGAGAGAGTCTTTAAGCCTCTTTTGCTGACCACCAGCATTACGCTTTCCATTTTTAAGTTCAGAATAGAGTACACTGGACGCTCAGGTTGCGAATGTGATCCATGCGGGAGGCACATTTGCAACCATCAGCGTTCGCAACCCACAGTGCCGCGTCTGCGCATGCGCTGGTTGCAATTTAGCACTTCTGCGCATGCGCAAAGCGCGATTTAGTGTTTTTTCGCATGCACGAGCTCTGAAACCTGGAAGTAACCCATTCCAGGTTTGGTGAGGTGTGAAAACGTGCAAGCTGAAGCGTATGTAACCCACGGTATGCCTGTAGTTGCTTTGGAAGATGATAATCAGGCATCTGCACAACATGACCAGTCCAACGAAGTTGATGTTGAAGAATCATTGCTTTGACACTGGTGATCTTTGCTTCTTCCAGTACACTGATATTACTTCTCCTGTCTTCCCAAGTGATGTGTAGAATTTTTTTGGAGACACCTCCCTGAATCCACAGCACTCCTCCAGGGCCAATTTCATAGCTCACCTTTGAGCCCGTGATGCTCAAAGTTTGGAGAGAGATTTGGGGGGGGGGGGGGAATTGGTTTGCTTTAGCAGTGCAGCAGCAGCGCCACCTCCAGGACCAAAGTGGATTTGCAGTGCATGTCGGCAATGGAGAAATTCAGCAAAAGTTGCCAGCCACCGAAAATATTTCCTGGTGGGGCTCTGGAAGAAACGCTGAAACGGACGCAGTTTCTTTCCGCTGAACAGGTCAGTGGGGGCGGGGGGAGCGCATTGAAATCTGGCAAACAGAGACGCTCAAGGGGGGGGGGCTCCTTCCCTGCACGCAAGATCACATTCTGACATGCTCTGCTCCGACCAACATCCCAGCCTCCCTTGAGGAACGGCTTCAGTTGTGGCCGCGGGAGAGGCAAAGGCCCCAGAGAAACTCAAAGAAAGGCCATTTCAAAAGGTGTGGAACTCCCTCCCACTAGAGGCAGTGTTGCAGGAATTTATGGATAGGTTGGGGGGGGGGGGGGTTGCCCCTCCAGCAGATGTCATGCACATGCAGCCCACTACCAAAATCAGCACAATCACTTTTGTGACTTTTGTGACTTGTCCCCACAAAACACTTCATCACAGTTTCTTCCTATCCATTCAAAGGGCCTTTGCTGTATGATACCAAATGTAAGAATTCACTGATAAATATATGTACTGGCTCACTGGGAAAACTTCAGAAATTCCTATAGACAGGTGAGCTAAGCTACTCAGCAGCCCCTCTGCCTGAGTGATAATCCCTGGCCTCCTGATACCTGAGTGCCAGACAGGTAGCCATTCCAGAAATAACAAACCCAGATGAAGACAAAAGGGTGGGATTAACTTGGCTGGGAAACAGGGAAATGTAAAGATCTCTTTTGTTCCACTTGATGGGTGTTTGGTGGAGGGCAAGGGGAACCATGGGGCAGGGTCCAGGATGCTCAGATTACGGCCACCAGACCTCCCCTGTCATGATGTAACCATGATGTATGAGTGATGTAGTTTGGGGGGGGGTGTAACATGGGGATTAGCAGCTAATAAAAGTTTGGGGGCTCTTTTGTTCTGGGCTTCCATCTTGTTCCACCTGGTGGCAGGTGGGAGTCCTGTTGCGACAGTCTTCAGTAAAGACCAAGCCGACTGGCTGCTGTTTTGCTCTGGTCTTCCTGGCTGGGGTCCTTGTTTTTTGTCCAAGGGAGCCCTCAGATTTCTCCGTTAACAGCAGAGACGGCCCCAAACCTGGGTGGCTTTGGAAGGGGACTGTAGAAATCCACGCAGGAGGGAATTCATGCTATGGGGGGCTATCGGCCATGATGGCTCGGCTCAGGGGAGACGCAGCAATGCTTCTGAATGCCAGGAGGGGAGAGTGTATCTCTTGCCAGTTTCCCACAGGCAACTGTTCAGCCGCTGTGAGAACAGGATGCCGGGCTACATGGTGTTACGGAATTTATGTAGACATCACACACACACACCCCAAAATCAACACAATCACTCCTGCAAATGTCCCCACAAAATACTTCATCATACAGTTCCCCCCAATCTCTATTCAAAGGGCCTCTGCTGCACATTACCCAATGCAACAATTCACTGACAAATTTATCTCTGTACTGGCTCACTGGGCAAACTTTAGAAAGTCATATAAAATTGCTCCAGTATCGGATTTGCGCCGTTCCAACTTTGTTCTGTTCAGGGAAGGAATGTCTCCCAAGGGGGGAGCCTGGGATGTGGGCAGCCATAGTCCCCCAAGCCTGAGACCAGGTACTCAGCAGTGCCCAACAGGCAGCCATCCCACAGTCAATGGCAGAGCCTCCAGGATGGATTAGGTCTTCGGTCAGGACAAAGGAGTGTGGTTACCCTGACCAGGAAAAACAGGGACTTGTAGATGTTTCTTCTGCATCACTTGATGGGTGTCTGGTGGTGGGCAAGGAAAAGTTGGGGGCAAACCTGCCTGAAAACCCCTCCCTCTTTGTGACCTATGTGTGATGTGTCTGTGACGTACGCATGATGCGTCACCAAAGGTCTTCACAATGGACCACAGGCCAGATCCAGGAGGCTACTCTTAAGAAAGCCCCAACTGTCGGGGAGGGGGTTGTGAAATCCCCAAAAAGGATGTTACTTTTTTTCTGTATGCCACAACAGCTGCGAGATATTACTAGCGAAGAATTGGAAGAAACAAGATTTGCCAACTATCGAAGAATGGCAGATGAAGATGAAGGACTATATGGAATTTGCCGAACTGACCGGGAGACTCTGAGACCAGAGAGAAGAGATGGTGGAAGAAGATTGGAAGAAGTTTAAGGAATATTTGAAAAAAAAATATGTTAATATTTAAATCTTAGAATAGCTTTGGAAGTGGATACAGGCTGTAGGGTTAGAAGTAGAAGATAGTGTATTTTAAAATAGTATTATTTGTAAAGGATAAAATGTGAAGATTATTATGGTAAAAGTAAGGGTGATTAAAAAATGGTTAAAAATATGATATATGTAAACTGCTAAAGGTGAGGAAAATGAAAATCAGATAGGGGGGACTTGGGGAAGCTCACCTAACAATGTTTGGAAAAAATAAGGACAAGACAAGAATTTGTTTGTATTGTTTGTTTTTCCGTTTGTGTTGTTTAATTGTGTTATAAAATGAATTTTAAAAATTGAAAAAATAGTAATAAGAAAGACCCTAGTGTCTCTCCACTGGTGAAGAGTATTTTTCTTCAGTATTGCTCTTGATCCCGGACGGACTCTTGGATGTGGGGAAATCGAGGGGCCCTTTGCTCCAGGGTGGCACCCCCTAGAAGCCACAAGGCAGAGCCCAGCTCTTTAATCAGAGCCACACCTTTTTATTTACACTCTTCCAGGATTACCCCCCCCCCAAAAAAAATGTCCAGGCTCAGGGCAGCTCAAGTAGGAAGGAGAGGGGCAGGGGGTCAGTCCGTGAGGCTGAGGGAAAGCGCCAGGGGGAGGAAGAAGGCGACCCCCATGCCAGGCCCCCGCCAGTGGCGCTGTTGTCAGGGGGGCGCCTGGTGCTGCTTCCAGTGGCGCAGGATCTCAGTGGGCGTGAGGAGGAGGCTCTGCTGGCAGGCGGGGCAGTGGTACGGGCGCTGCAGGGCAGAGGTGCCTGATGGGGTCTCCGTTTCCTCTTCTGGGGAGGAGCAAGAAACTTGTGAAAACTCACACAAAACACAGCGCCCCAAAATGTGCAGCGGGGGGCTCCCCTTGCTCCGGGTCTGGAGGCTGCAGTGTGATTGCTGACGGGTGTGAGGCCTTGCCAGCACTTCAGGGATCTGTGCTGGCTGCCCCTTTGCCACCCGGCCCGGGTTCAAGGTGTCGCCGTTGGTATATAAAGCCCTTCACAACCTGGGACCAGTTTGCCTGCAAGGTCGCCTCCCAGCAGATATTTACCCCCCCTCCACCGCTTCGATCCAGCGACTGCTGCCTGGTGATCTCTGCTCTGCATTTGTAAAAGCGCCATGACTGAGCGTGGCAGCGCCTGCACTGCGGAACTCCCTGCCTCTTGAAATCAGGGAGGCCTTTTCACAGCACTGCCCCAAAACCTCCTTGCTTAGACGAGGCTCCGCAGGCGTGTCAAGTGCGGCTGCGAATCCTGGTCTGCTTTTGGTTTATTCTTGATTTTGAATGTTTCCAAGAGTCGTCTCTGGCGGTCCTTTCACCCTCTCTGCAAACCGCGCTGTGGAAAACCTCGCGGGACGAAGAACCGGAGCTCTTCTCTCGCAGAGAACCTGACCTTTTATTTCCCTTCCCTTCCCTCACCCGCTCTGAGACCCCAGAAGCCAGACCAGCAAGAGGGATTGCTGCGCAGTGAAAGCAGCTACAGTGGTGCCTCGCAAGACGAAATTAATCCGTTCTGCGAGTCTCTTCGTCTAGCCGTTTTTTCGTCTTGCGAAGCAACCCTATTAGCGGCTTAGCGGATTAGCGCTATTAGCGGTTTAGCGGCTATTAAAGGCTTAGCGGCTATTAAAGGCTTAGCGGATTAGAAAAGGGGGGGAAGGGGGGAAAAATTGCAAAACTCGCAAGACTTTTTCATTTTGCAAAGCAAGCCCATAGGGAAATTCGTCTTGCGAAGCGCATCGAAAAACGGAAAACCCTTTCGTCTTGCGAGGCATTCGTCTTGCGGAGCACCACTGTATCCTTCTTGCTGTTCTGGCTTCTGGGATAGCTGCGCAGCCTGCATTCGCTCCAAAAGACGCACACACATTTCCCCTTACTTTTTAGGAGGGAAAAAGTGAGTCTTATAGAGCAAAAAATACGGTAAGTGTTTTAAATTTGTTGTTAGCTGCCCTGAGCCCGGTTTTTGAACCGAGAAGGGCGGGGTATAAATAAAAATTATTATTATTATTATTATTATTATTATTAGAGAACAAGGTCCCTCCCAGCCCCCCAGAAAGTAAGACCCCCCTGCAAGCCCCCAAACTGCAACCCCTTTGGGGAAATGCCCCAGCGACCTCCCCCTGCTCCCCCCGCGGGGCTCACCTTCCTGGCTGGGCTGCTCCCCTTCTTGGCCTGGGGCCTGGCAGGCCTCCTCGTGAGCCAGGCGCTCCATGGGGGTGAAGGGCATGTAGAGGCCGCAGCGAGGGCAGGTCCAGAAGCTGCGCAGGCAGTCGCTGTACAGGTCGCCCTCTGTGCCCTGCGGGAGACGGAGGGACCAAGAGGGGTTGGCGCCACCCCACCCCCAGGCAAGGGAGGGGCAGGCTCCGCGCCCCACAGCCAGGCCCCGGCCTGCCCCCTCGCCTGCCCCCCCTCCGCCCCCAGAGGACAAAGAGCGCTCCTGCGCCGCAGAAGGTTGGGCTACGTGGCCTCTGGGTGCCCCCTCCCCACTCCCCTGAACTCACCGCCAGGCAGTTGAACGTCAAGAAGCTGCCCACTCTGCAGCCGCCCTTCTCCTTGTCGGGGGCCACCTCCACCCCCTGGAAGAGGCCGGGGGGCACATCCCCTCCCCCAGAAGCCCCCTGAGGACCCACGTAGAGGTTCTGCTGCTCCAGCGGCATCAGGCGCCGCAGGCTGTGGGGCACCTGGGGGGGGGCAGCAGAGGAATCATTATTATTAGTTAGTTAGTTAGTTAGTTAGTTAGTTAGTTAGTTGATTTCCCACCCATCCGGCTGGGTTTCCCCAGCCACTCTGGGTGGCTCCCAACAAAATATTAAAAATACAATTAAGCATCAAAGGATGGCAGGGTTAAATTTCCAGTGCTGTCTCCTCCAAAGCAGACCGAATCCACGCTCCATCGCCCTGACCCTGGAACGTCTCACTGGCCAGGGAATCAGAGAATGGGTGACATCATCATCATCATCATCATCATCATCATCATCATTTCATTATTTCATTATTTCTACCCTTCCCCAGCCACTCTGGGCAGCTCCCAACAGAATATTAAAAATACAATAAAGCATCAAACATTAAAAACTTCCTTAAACGGGGCTGCCTTCAGATGTCTTCTAAAAGTCAGATTTATTTCCTTGGCATCTGGTGGGAGGACGTTCCACAGGGCGGGCGCCACCACCAAGAAGGCCCTCCGCTTCTGGATCTGGAGGCTCAGTGAGAACAGCCCCGCTGCTGCACCTGGGGTCTCTAGGGAGATGCCCGGAAGCAGGATCCAACCTCCCCTCCTGCAGTCTCCAGCCACTTGGGGCCTCCTGCATGGAAGCCAGAAACCACAGACATGCCCCCCCCCGGCCCAGCCGCCCCCCACCCGCTTCTGCCCGCCCCGCAGGGCCCGCAAGCACACCTCGGCCTTCAGGAAGTCCAGCAGCTCCTGGGTGAGTTGGCGCACCTGCCGGGCGCTGGGCCGCCCCTCCTGGGCCTCCTCCCCCCGGGCCCCTCGGCTCTCCAGCTGCCGGTCCAGGACCTTCTCCCAGGAAGCCCGGAGGCGGAGGGCCGCACGCAGCAGGCGGAGGGCCGCTTCCGGGGAGGGAACCCGCAGCTCCAGCCAGGAGTCGGCCACCAGGCGGGTGCAGTCGCCGTTCGTGTCCAGGGAGCGGGCCAAGAGCAGCAGCGCCTGTGAGGCAGGGGGAGAGAGGCAGGATTGCAGGGGACACCCAGGGGTCATCCAGCCCCACCCCCTGCGAGGCAGGAGTCACAGCTGTGGCATCCTCAGCAGACAGCCGCCAGAGCTCTGCCAAAGAGCTGCCCGGGTGTTTGAGGGGAGGGGAGAGGGCCAGGACGCCTGGGGCCCCTCACTCGGGGGGGGACGATCACCTGAAGAGCCGGCAGGCGGAGGCAGTTGACCAGGTAGGGCTTGTTTGTCTCCAGCAGCGAGACGAAGGCCAGGATCTGGTGGCGGCTGCTCAGGCCGTCCTTGGCATCTGGAAAGAGGGAAGGAGAGGTTCACAGGCTGCCCCACCCTCGGCCCCAGCAAGCTCCTGTCACCTTCTCATGGAGCTTCCATGTCCAGAGGCAGTCTATCTCACTTCCTAGGTTCTTGTGGGTATTTTTGACCACATGGTGAGAACGGGGTGCTGGACTAGATGGGCTGGAAGACCCCATAACAGGGCTGGTCACGCAGCCACCTTCCCTTCTTCTTCGCTTTAGTCCACCTTGATGTCTTTTGCTGTCTGCTGGCTCTCAGCAGCATCACACGGGCTCAGTCCCCACGTGGGATGAACTCTCTTCTGTAACTACAAGCTGAAGTCTTCCTCCAGGGAACCAACTGTGAGCTGAATGTGAGTAAACTTATTATCATTACTTTTAAAGAAGATTGTTGTGTCTTTATTCTTGTTAGGAGGGAGGAAAAGGAAATTTAACAGGAACAAAACCCAATCTGGACAAAGCCAGACTGGAATGCTTAACTCCAGGCATAGGCAAACTCGTCCCTCCAGATGTTTTGGGACTACACCTCCCATCATCCCTGACCACTGGTCCTGTTAGCTAGGGATGATGGGAGTTGTAGTCCCAAAACAGCTGGAGGGCGGAGTTTGCCTATGCCTGGCGTAACTCAAGAGATTCAAACGAATCTACCAACTGGCTTCCTGCTATATACTGGGGGATGTGCTCTGCTAATGACAAACCAGCGTGAGTGAAGAAGGATAATATTTAATCAATATATCCTCTCCTACTATCCACAACATTCCCCCAGACTGGAGGCTGAGCTGGATGGGTCCGCAGAGCAGGCGCTCAGACCAGCATCGCCGTGGGGCTGGAAGGGACCCCAAGGGGGCATCCAGCTCAACCCCCTGCTTTGCATTCATGGCAGGTGGGGCCCCGGCCTCTGCCTAAAAACTGCAGAGAGACCTCCTTAAAAACCTCCAGGAATCGGCCACCCACTTCAATTCCCGCTTCAATCAAACTCGCACTCGCAGCCCTGGCTCCAACTTTCCCCCACGGCTGAGTTTGCTCATTCCCACCCAGTACAGGATCGTGCCCCGCCCCACTCTGCCCCCCCGGCCCAGGATGCAGGAGCCCCCGATGCCTGGAGGGGGGGCGGCAGGGGGACCCCTCTTACCTCTCTGCCCCCCACGTTCCAGACCCCTTTCCTGTGCTGGTTGCAGCAGCTCTGGGGAGGCAGAAAAGACGCTGGTGGGGTGGAGAACGACCCCCACCTTCTCCCTGGTGTGGAAGATCTGGGGAGCAAAAAGGAGGGGGGCTCAGCGTGGGGGCAGGGGGCAAGGCGCCCACACGCAGACTGAGGGTGGGGGGCTGCTTCCCGAGACCCCTCCTCACCCAGAGACCCCTCCCAGCTCCCCCCACCCACAGGGGCCCTGGCACTCGCCTGGTCAGAGTCCTTGCGGGTCTGGTTGAAGGGGTCCGGCACGGCCAGCTGCGGGTAGAGGCCGCGCCCCAAGACCAGCTGCAGGAGGGCCAGCCGGCCGGGCGACAGGGCCTGCCCCGCAGAAGAGGCCGCACGCAGCTCGGCCATGTCGTGGCGCAGCTGGAACTTGACGTCCTGTTGGGGGGGGGAAGCAGGAGGATCAGGGGGGCCGAGGTGCGGGAAGAGATCCCCACGGACCTAGGGACCGAGGTAGGCTGCCTCTGGACTGGGATGTAGTGATCAGATGGGATTACTATCAGGAATTATACCATATTTTTTGCTCCATAAGATGCACTTTTTTCTTCCTAAAAAGTAAGGGGAAATGTCTGTGCGTCTTATGGAGCGAATGCCTGTTCCCTGGAGCCAAATTGCCCAGGGGTGAAAAGCAGATCATACTTTTTATTTTTAAAGAGGGAAGGGGGTGTTGAAACAAAGCCGCTGATTGTTTGCCGATCGGGAGAGAGATAAGGGACGCTAGAGATAAAGGAGGCTGCCTGGGAGGGGGAAGGTAAAGACAGCAAACTTGCAAAGGGGGGAAACAGGAAGACTAAAGCAATAAGGAGAGAAATTGGAAGAAAAGGAGGAGCAAAAAACTTCTCCAGCTAAGGAAAAGACACTAAGGCAAACAAGAGGGAAGGGGGTGTTGAAACAAAGCCGCTGAGCAGCTGATCGGCAAGGGATCGGGAGGGAGATAAGGGACTCTAGAGATAAAGGAGGCTGCCTGGGAGGGGGGAGGTAAATGCCCATGGATCCTCAGGATTTTTGCATTGGGTCGCCCCAAATTCACCATCAGATCACATAGCATGTCCATGGCTACAGCCTGCACCCAAAAAACCACACCCCCACTGTTTTGTGGGGCCGCAATGGTGCAAAAACGTGGTTACAAAGCACGGATCCACATGGATCCTCAGGATTTTTGCATTGGGCTACCCCAAACTCACCATCAAATCACATGTCTGTGGCCACAGCATGAACCACAAAAATCATACATCCACTGTTTCGTTCAGAATATTTTTTTTCTTGTTTTCTTGTTTTTCTTGTTTTCCTCCTCTAAAACGTCTTATGGAGCGTCTTATGGAGCGAAAAATACGGTGAGCTATGCCTCTAGCCGTTGTTTCGGCGATGAAAGCATGGCATTGACTGGGTTTGATTCATTGGCAATAATTTCTGATCAAGCCCCACAAGCCTCTCCATCTCTGCCATTTCCCTCTCCTGCCCATTTCTCTATGTCTGACAAGCACAGATAAGCATTCTGGGACACAGACCGGTTGCCGGTTGCTGCCCCAGGCACCCCAGGCCATAACGTGAATAGGTTACTTTGATGTAGTTTGTTAATCTTGAGGGAGATCTTAGGGCCAGGAAGAGAGTTCACAAAGAGATGGTCAATTCTACCCATCCTTCCTCTCCTGTTTATTGCTGTTTAAGACCTCCGGGTTTGCTGAATGCATTCCTCCTCTAGTCCTGTTTTATTTACTCTCGGATATGTCTGCATGCTCAGAGTAGTCTTTGTAGTTAACAGGATTTCTCCTGATCTGACTTTGTCCTACGTGGGGGCTTTGAAATGCTCAGATTGGTTCTTACGGACACTGTGTCAAAAGTTCTTTTGTGAATAAAACGACCTGGGCTGAGGGGTGGAGAGAATTATTATTATTATTGGCACCCCTCCCAGAGTCTTGCTGGTCAAGCCTGGTGTGTATTCTATGAATCAGAGTCCAATCCCTCCTTGCTTTGGGACCCCACACTGGGAGGCTCCATGGGAGCAGAGGAAGAGCCCGGCTGCCGGGCCCCCGAGGGGAAGGGACCCCTCCGGACCCCTCACCTGGATGTCGACGCCGCGCTGGGGGTCCCCTTCCCCTCCCGAGGAAGAGCTGCCCCCCTCCTCCTCCAGACGCAGCACCTTCCTCCGCCGCCCCTCCCCCCGATCGTGCTCCCTCTTGATCCGCTGCAGCTCACGGCGCTTGCGGTGGCGGCTCTGGCGGGCGTGGGTGTCGCTGGGGCGGGCGGGGGGCTCCAGCAACCGGTGGTCCCGCAGCAGATCCTGGCAGAGAATAACAATTACTACTACTACTACTACTACTACTATTATTATTATTAATATTATTATTATTATTATTATTATTTAGGGGCTTCTAAAAGTCAGATTTGGGGACACGGGTGGCGCTGTGGGTTAAACCACTGAGCCTCTTGGGCTTGCCGATCAGAAGGTCAGCGGTTCGAATCTCCGCGACAGGGTGAGCTCCCGTTGCTCGGCCCCTGCTCCTGCCCACCTAGCAGTTCAAAAGCACGTCAAAGTGCAAGTAGATGAATAGGTACCGCTCCAGCGGGAAGGTAAATGGCATTTCCGTGCGCTGCTCTGGTTCTCCAGAAGCGGCTTAGTCATGCTGGCCACCTGACCCGGAAGCTGTACGCCGGCTCCCTCGGCCAAGAAAGCGAGATGAATGCCGCAACTCCAGAGTCGTCTGCAACTGAACCCAACGGTCAGGGGTCCCTTTACCTTTACTAAAAGTCAGATTTATTTCCTTGACATCTGATGGGAGGGCATTCCACAGGGCAGGAGCCACCACTGAGAAGGCCCTCCGCCTGATTCCCTGTAACTTGGCTTCTCGCAGTGAGGGAACCACCAGAAGGTCTTCAGAGCTGGACCTCAGTGTCCAGGCGGAACAATGGGGGTGGAGACGCTCCTTCAGGTATACTGCGCCGAGGCCATTTAGTGCCATGGACCCCTGCCACCTGCCCACTCGGTCGCAGAGCAGAGCGGGGACACTGGCCAGTGCACACCTCCTCTGCACCGGAAATAGCGTTTGCGCATGCATGCGCACACTCCAGCCCACCGCAGCATATGTGGGACCGTGAACCGGCCGAAGCCACAAAAACTTTGCCGACTCCTGGTGCAGAGCATGCACCACTCTGGCGAGACAGTCTGCAGGCAGGGAGGGTCTCATCCTGCGCACCAGATGAAGTTGGCGGACAGCTTCACTGGACACAGAGGGATTGTGCGCTGGGAAGGGGCACCCCAGGGGCCACGTAGACCAACCCCTTGTCCTCCCCTCTCCCAGATTCACACCCACCTGGAACTGGCGCCGCAAGTTGGCGGCTTCGTAGAGCCGGTGCTCCTCCAGGCCCCGCCGGCGGCACCAACGGCGGGATCCGCTCCGATTCTCCGATTTCTCCTGCCGGACAAGAAGGAGATTCGACTCCGTCAGGACGGACCAAGACAGACGAAAGCGGGGACAAAGGCCAGAAGAGAGAAACTCAGGAAGAGCCCCGGTCCTTTTCGTCGGGGATAATTCAGACTGAAATTCCCAGGTGTCAAAAAAGGTTATTTATGTATGCCGCTACTGCGGTCCATGTTTCGTTAGCCGAAAAAATGGAAAACGAGCAAGGTCCCGACTAAAGAGGATTGGTAACTTAAGTGGACAGAATATGCAGATCTGACATATAGAATAAGGAAGCAAGAAGAACATATGTTTAAAGAAGATTGGAAAATGTTTGTTGAATATATGGGGGGGAATTCATAGAATCATAGAATCATAGAGTTGGAAGAGACCACAAGGGCCATCGAGTCCAACCCCCTGCCAAGCAGGAAACACCCTCAGAGCACTCCTGACATATGGTTGTCAAGCCTCTGCTTAAAGACCTCCAAAGTAGGAGACTCCACCACACTCCTTGGCAGCAAATTCCACTGTCGAGCAGCTCTTACTGTCAGGAAGTTCTTCCTAATGTTTAGGTGGAATCTTCTTTCTTGTAGTTTGGATCCATTGCTCCGTGTCCGCTTCTCTGGAGCAGCAGAAAACAACCTTTCTCCCTCCTCTATGTGACATCCTTTTATATATTTGAACATGGCTATCATATCACCCCTTAACCTCCTCTTCTCCAGGCTAAACATGCCCAGCTCCCTTAGCCGTTCCTCATAAGGCATCGTTTCCAGGCCTTTGACCATTTTGGTTGCCCTCCTCTGGACACGTTCCAGTTTGTCAGTGTCCTTCTTGAATTGTGGTGCCCAGAACTGGACACAGTACTCCAGGTGAGGTCTGACCAGAGCAGAATACAGTGGCACTATTACTTCCCTTGATCTAGATGCTATACTCCTATTGATGCAGCCCAGAATTGCATTGGCTTTTTTAGCTGCCGCGTCACACTGTTGGCTCATGTCAAGTTTGTGGTCAACCAAGACTCCTAGATCCTTTTCACATGTACTGCTCTCAGGCCAGGTGTCACCCATCTTGTATTTGTGCCTCTCATTCCCCCCCCCCCCCAGTGCAATACTTTACATTTCTCCCTGTTAAAGTTCATCTTGTTTGTTTTGGCCCAGTTCTCTAATCTGTCAAGGTCATTTTGAAGTGTGATCCTGTCCTCTGGGGTGTTAGCCACCCCTCCCAGTTTGGTGTCATCTGCAAATTTGATCAGGATGCCCTTGAGTCCATCATCCAAGTCGTTGATAAAGATGTTGAATAAGACTGGGCCCAAGACAGAACCCTGTGGCACCCCACTAGTCACTCTTCTCCATTGATGAGCACCCTTTGGGTTCTCATTATTATGTATGTTTGCAAACGTGGGCAGCATTAAGATAAATTCAGCAGCATAAATAAGTTTTGATGGATGCAATAATGGAACACTGAATGGTTTTAGCTTATGTAAAATATGCAGGGATTTATGATATGCCAAATGAACCATGGAAAGTGAAGAAGGGAAGTCATTGATATTTTAAGGTTACTTAATCGAATATTCTGAAATGCAAAATAGAAAATTTAGTAAAAATTACACAAAACAAAAACCCAAGAAGAGACCCTTTGGATCAGGCCAAAGAGGCCCATCCAGCCCAGAATCCTCTTCTCCCCTTGGCCAAATGCCCCCCCCCCAAACCCAGGATGCCAGATAGACTGCCCCTGGAGCTGGAGGCTCCACCAGAAGAAAAGCTCTTCCCAGATCAGGCCGAGACAGAGCGTTCCTCACCCACCTGCACCCAGGCATCAAAGACGTTGAGCAGCGTCAGGGGGTCTCCCAGGGGGCTCTCCAGGGGCCGGCGGGCCGTGGCGCAGTCCGGGTCGCTGCGCCCGCTGCTGCTGCGCAGGAAGGGGGAGGGCACGCTCAGCGCAGCCGCGACCGAGAGGGTGGGGGCCGCCAGGCCAAAGAGGGTCCCCAGAACCAGCATCTTCCCTGCAGACAAACGGGAGCAGCCTCAGCCAGAGAGCAAGAGCCCCTTCGCCCCCCCCCCCAGGAAGCGCCTCCTCCAACATTCCTCATTTAATCCCCACAAGAACAGCCCTGCAAGGAAAGCCAGGCTGAGAGGCAGTAAGAAACTCATGGCCAATAATTAGGGAAATGTGTAAAATTAGGGAAATGTATAAACTTGAAAAGTATAATAATATAATAGAACATAATATAATACAGTGGTGCCCCGCAAGACGAATGCCTCGCATGACGGAAAACCCGCTAGACGAAAGGGTTTTCCGTTTTTGAGCTGCTTCGCAAGACGATTTTCCCTATGGGCTTGCTTTGCAAGACGAAAACGTCTTGCGAGTGTTCCGATTTTTTTTTGCTTCCCCCCCCCTTTTTCTAAGCCGCTAAGCCGCTAATAGCCTTTTAGCCGCTAATCCGCTAAGCCTTTAATAGCCGCTAAGCCTTTAATAGCCGCTAAACCGCTAATAGCGCTAATCCGCTAAGCCGCTAAGCGGGTTGCTTCGCAAGACGAAAAAACTGCTAGACGAAGAGACTCACAGAACGGATTAATTTCGTCTTGCGAGGCACCACTGTATAATATTTAAGGAATATCTTAAAAATCATACGGATAAGGCAAATCTCCCGACAGATATAGAATGAATCTAGAAAATAGAGAAAATGCATAGCAAAGTCTGGTTAGGGGGGAAAAAAGATTTGGAATAGAAGAAGAATTAAAATGAAATGCATATAAGTGGTAAAATAGCACATTGCGAAGAGTGGGAAGTCAAATGTGTAAGGTGTGTCTACGTTAGGTATATATTAAGGTAATGCATGTAATATATGTTTTGTATATATTGTATTGTTTGAGTGTATTTTAAATGTTATATAATAAATCAAATCAAATCAAATCAAATAAGAAGTTCATGGCTGAGTGGGAGGAATCGAACTCTGGTCTCCCCTGATCTCCGCCTAACCCTCTAACCACACCACCGGCTCTCACCCAGAATAAGATTCCTGGCATGGGGAGGGGGAGAGATGCCCCCGCTTTCAGCCCCCCCCCCCGGGCAGTCTCCCCAAGGCACTCTGTACATGCTCACTCCGAAACGCCACAGCACATAAACCCAAAGCAAAATCAAAAGAGCTGGGCATCCTGCAGAGGCTCCCATGGGTGACTGGCACAGACGCCCCCCCCCCAGTCCATGCGGCCCCCCCTTCCCGGACTCACCAATCACCACGTCGACCGGCAGCTGGGCCAGCAGGCTCCCGATGGGCGTGAGGTTCTCCTCTGGGTCCAGGGCCCCCTGCTGCTTCAGGTAGCGGATGGCCGTCTCCAGGCTGGCTGGTGGGGGGGCCTCCAGGAAGGGGAAGGCGCGGGGGTCGCCCAGCCCCATGCTCTTCATCTGGGGAGGGAACAGAGCCGAGGAGGGAGGCTTCTTCCACCGTCCCCCAATGCCAAATCCCCCCCCAGCAGCAGGACGCAGCCCCTCCTTTCCGACAAAGAATTGCAGAATTGTTGAGCTGGGGGGCCCCCGAGGGTCATCCAGCCCAACCCGCTGCAATCTGCCACCTGACGGGAGACTCGAACCCACGACCCTGAGATGAAGTCTCACGCTCTACCAGCTATGGGGAATGTCGCCTGCCTTCCCACTCGCTATGGGTCAGGCCCACGGCCGGATTTAGGCATCAGCTCAACAAGCTCTAGCTTAGGGCCTCACTCTCTTGGGGGCCCCAAAAAAAAATTAAGGGGAAAAAACTGGATGTACTTTTCCAAAATATAAGATAATATGCTATTTTGGTTTTAAAATCCAAATGCGATTTTGGTTTTAAACGCAGTGTAAGGTAGTCTCTGGGACGTGGGTGGTGCTGTGGGTTAAACCACTGAGCCTAGGACTTGCCGATCGGAAGGTCGGCGGTTCGAATCCCCACAACGGGGTGAGCTCCCGTTGCTCGGTCCCTGCTCCTGCCAACCTAGCAGTTCGAAAACATGTCAAAGTGCAAGTAGATATATAGGTATCACTCTGGCGGGAAGGTAAATGGCATTTGGCGGGAATGGTAAATGGTTCGCCAGAAGCGGCTTAGTCATGCTGGCCACATGACCCAGAAGCTGTCAGTCTGACATCAATACCAGGGAAGATTCTGGAGGAGAATCCTAATTGATGCTGTTAATTTAAATCTGTAACGTGAAATTTAATTTAAAAAAAGATTTTAACAGAAGGTGGGTCCCAGCCCCCCGGAGCGAAGGGGTTGGTGCCCCCTGCCTCTGCCCACCTGGAGGACGAGGGCGTCGAGCGCCACCCGCTGGATCTCTGGCACGGGGTAGGGGGCGAAGGCGTCGTAGTCGGACTCGGCGTAGAGGCGGAAGCAGACGCCCGGCCCCGTCCGGCCCGCCCGGCCCTTGCGCTGCTCGGCGCTGGCGCGGCTGATCCAGAACTCCTGCAGCCGCTGCAGCTTGGCTTTGGGGTCGTAGCTCAGCTCCTTCACCTTCCCTGACAGAGAGAGACCAGGAAGAGGGGGCCCCTTGCCCCATAAGTCACATTAACCTGGGGGCAGCTGACATGCCAGCCTATTTAATAACTGTTAATGGAGAAATCTGAGGGCTCCCTTGGACAAAAAAACAAGGACCCCAGCCAGGAAGACCAGAGCAAAACAGCAGCCAGTCGGCTTGGTCTTGATTGAAGACTGTGGCCACAGGACTCCCACCTGCCACCAGGTGGAACAAGATGGAAGCCCGGAACAAAAGAGAACCCAAACTTTTACTAGTTTCTAATCCCCATGTTGACAGGACGCGGGTGGCGCTGTGGGTTAAACCACAGAGCCTAGGACTTGCTGATTGGAAAGTCGGTGGTTCGAATCCCCGTGACGGGGTGAGCCCCCATTGTTCAGTCCCTGCTCCTGCCCACCTAGCAGTTCGAAAGCACGTCAAAGTGCAAGTAGATAAATAGGTCCCGCTCCAGCGGGAAGGTAAACGTTGACTCCGTGCGCTGCTCTGGTTCGCCAGAAGCGGCTTAGTCCTGCTGGCCACATGACCCGGAAGCTGTACGCCGGCTCCCTCGGCCAGTAAAGCGAGATGAGCGCTGCAACCCCAGAGTTGGCCACGACTGGACCTAATGGTCAGGGGTCCCTTTACCTTTACCTGTTTGACTATTGATTCAAAACCCCAAAATATACTTTATATAATTGACTTTTTGTTTCCATTCTTTGTATACTGTATTGTTGCATTATTGCTGATGCCAATAAAGATTCGTTCATTCATTCAAACCGGCTGCCCCCCAGAGCCCGGGGCAGAAGCGGCCGCCCCTTACCCGAGTCCACGACGAACCGGACGCCGTCGATGGTCACTGAGGTCTCGGCGATGTTGGTGGAAACGATGCACTTCCGGACTCCTGGGGGGGGCAAGTCGAATACCTGCAAGGCAAGAGAGCGTTCCGTATCTCCAGGGCCCACGGGGAACGACCCATGTGTGCCAAGGGAGCCTCTTTCTGGGAGGCTGGGAGGGGCAGACCCCCAAAAGAAGCCCCACCCACCTTGTCCTGCTCGGCCACGGACAGGGTGCTGTGGAGAGGGAGAACCACCCAGCGCTGGGTGTGGGTGGCGTAGGTCTGCGCCGCCTCCACGACAGCCCCGATCTCGGCCACCCCACTGAGGAAGACCAGCAGGTCGCCCCTCTCCTCGGGGGGGTACTTGTGGTCGATGGACTGCAGCACCCGCAGGAAGGGGCGGGGGTCCAGCCTCTCCTTGCGCCCGCTAGCGCCCTCCTCGGGGCGGGGGGGCTCGTACAGGACCTGTGCAAGGGGGCAAGGAGAGAGGAGGCAAGCCGTGAGATGCTGCCGGCCTGGGATGGCCCTGCCTGGCCCTTCCCCAGCCAGGCAGCTGTTCCTTCCCTTCATAGCCCATCTCCAAGGAGCTCAAGGGGGGGCATGCTCCCCTCCTCGTGGAATCCCCAGCACAATAACAACTCTGCAGAGGCAGCATGCCCAAATGGGTGGATCTGAGCCCAGGCCTCCGGCGCTCTTAACCACGACACAACCACTGCCGCACACCGCAAGTTTCTAGCCCTCAACGTTACAGAAGTGGAGCTGGGGAAACACAGGGGCGGTTTCCGGAGATAGGGCACAAATTAGGAAGTTGTGGAAGGGGCAGTCAAAGGGCGAGGGTTCGAGGAAAGAGAGCAAAAACTCACACCCACACCCACACACATGAATAACTGAGAATTGTGCAACTGGAAGGGAACCAAAAGTCATCTAGCCCTGGGAATGCATGGGCCTTATAAGAAACTGGAGTGAAAATACGCCCCAGCATTCTCCGGGCACGGCCTTTTCCTGCCTTCCTTTGCTGTCCCATCACTCTCTGAATTCCAGGGTCTCCTGCAAGAGAACCCCCCCCCAAAAAAAGAGGGGGGGCAGGGCCTGTTCAGAGCACCTGGTCCCCAGGCATCATCATCATCATCATCATCATCATCATCATCATCATACAGTGGACGCTTGGGTTGTGAACGTGATCCATGTGGGAGGCACGTTCGCAACCTGCAGCACAGCGTCTGCGTACACGCGGGTCGCGATTCGGTGCTTCTGCACATGCACAAAGCGCATTTTAGTTCTTCTGTGCATACGCGAGCGCCGGAACCCAAAGTAACCTGTTCCAGTACTTCCGGGTTCAGCGCGGTGTGCAACCCAAAATCGCGCAACCTGAAGCGTCTGTAACCCGAGGCATGACTGTAATAATAATAATATTTATACCCCAGCCACTCTGGGCGGCTCCCAATAAAATATTAAGAACACAATAAATACATCAAACTTTAAAACTTCCCTAAACAGGACTGCCTTCAGATGTCTTCTAAAAGTCAGATAGTTGCTTATTTCCTTGACATCTGATGGGAGGGTGCCACCACCGAGAAGGCCCTCGGAGCTGGACCCCGGTGCCCGGGGTGGAGACACTCCTTCAGGGATACTGAGGCAAATGAGCCACAGATCCGCCCCCCCACCCCCCACTCCCATCCGGGCTCCCCCTCACCGTGATGGGGAAGAGCCGGCCGGGGACCTGCACCACGGGGGCCCCCCCAAAGTAGTCCGCGAAGAGGCGGATGTTGATGGTGGCCGACATGAGCACCAGCTTGAGGTCGGGGCGGGCGGGCAGGATCCTGCGCAGGACGCCCAGGAGGAAGTCGCTGTGCAGGTGGCGCTCGTGGACCTCGTCCGCAATCAGCACCCGGTAGCCGGGCAGGGAGGGGTCGCGCTGGGCCTGCCGCAGGAGGAGCCCCTCCGTCAGGAAGACGATCCGCGTGGCCGGCGAGCGAGTGCTCTCAAAGCGGATCTGGTAGCCAACCTGCAGGGGGGGGGGAGAGGGGGTCAGCACCCAGGAAGGCCAGAAGGAGGGAGGGAGGGAGGGAGGGGCTTGTCTAGGGGGGGCACACAAGACCCCCAGGGACTCACCAGCTCCACAGGCAAAGCACTTTCAACAACCTCGTCGGCCCATGAGCAGGGCTGGATCAGGCCAATGCCCATCTCACCCAGCCCCCTGTCCTCACCAGTCTGGAAGCATTGGTGCCTCTGACAGCAGGCACTCTGCCCATGCTCATGGGTCCTCATGCTCCCCAGCTCCAACCCTCTTCCTTTTTTTTATAAATCATTTTTATTAACTTTTCCATTTTAACAATCCAATCAAATCACATTAAATATTCCAAATTCTACATATGCATATGAAATAATCCAAATATTCTGCCGAATGATCATTTTTTTATTGGGACTTCCCATGCTTCAAGTTCGGGGGGAGGGCTGATCATCTCATATCTCTACTGCTTTTGAGAGTCCTTTCTAATAGTTCCTATAAATCTTCCTGTTAACCTCCATCCCTCTTCCAAAAGCCCACCTGAAACCCCCTGGACGTGATGCAGTAGAGGAAAGGGCGCTCTGCCTATGCTCAGGATAAGGTAAACTTTATTCGCATTAGCCAACGGCCACAGCAACATAAAACAAGCAATATATACAAATAAAATATATACAAATAAAATAGACAGCAATGGGTAAAAAGGGCAAACCAATGGCCAAGATTATTGTTCAGATAGCGGCCCTTAATCTCACTGCACCCTCGATCAACCTAGCAACCTTTGCTGATGTCTGATCATTTTGATCTGATAACAGAAAGAACAACGTGGCCTCAGATGGGCGGCCTGGGAGGGTGAGCAGGAGTGGGGTGATGATCTCCTTCCTCAGATCTTTATTGTTAGGGGGCAGGACAGGAGAACATGAGCCACTGTTTCCAGGCTGCCATCTCCACAGGGTCAGAGTCGTTTCTCAGTTGGACTCTTTTGGGATCTGCCCCCAAGTACGGCAGAGGGCATCGCATCCAGTCTGGCCAGTGCGAAGGCATGTCTGTATTTTGGGATAGTTAATTTATACAAATAAGGTGCCAGGGAATCAAGCTGAGAAGGGGGGGAAAGGCATACGAAGGACAGAGTTTCTTTATAATGGCCAGATTGATCTGTTGCTCCTAAGTCCTTCAGGCGCTGTCCAATTAGCCTTTTTGCTTTAATAAAGGCCGTCATGAGAAGCTGATGTGGGTGGAGTCACGTTTCTAGATCAGAACCTGATAAATTGTATTTTTAGAGAAAGAAATCTATTCAAAAATGAAAGGATAGAGCTACTAATTTTGGGAAACAGAGCAGCGATAGCTCCCCTCGTGGGCCCCAGGGGTGACAGGAGGCTAGGAAGGGAGGATCAAAAAGGAAAAAACCCTAAACAACAAAACAGATCCCAAATGAGCCAGCCGGACCATCACAAACAAGATCCATCCATTTTAAAAATGAAAGATACCTCCTAGGCTCACCTGATCTCCGTACTGCTGGAGGCTCTCGTAGGCCACCCTCTGAGCCAGCGCCACGCAGGCCAGGCGCCGGGGCTGGGTGCAGGCCACGTGGCTGTAGCCGGCGGCCAGCAGGTACTGGGGCACCTGGGTGGACTTGCCGCAGCCCGTGTCCCCGGCCACCACCACCACCTGCCCGCTCGCCACGGCCGCCAGCAGCCGCTCCCGGTAGCGCGCAATGGGCAGGGCGGCGCGCTCCCGCTGCAGCCGCGCCAGGCGGGAGAAGCTCTGCTTCTGGCCAAAGTCCCAGAAGTGCGCCAGGGCCGCGCGGAACTCCCGCAGGCGCTCGGGGGCCACGCCAGACACCTCCCGATGCGGCGCCCGCAGGTTGGCGCGCAGCCGGGGGTCGTAGGGCCGCGGGGGGCCCGTCGTCGCCGCCCCGGGGCCGGTCTCAGCCAAGGGGGCTCCTTCCCGAGGCTCCTTCGCACCGGGGAAGCGCCGCCGTCGAAGCCGCTCAAAGAAGGTCCAGAACTGGGCGCGCTCATTGGCGTTCACGTGGGGCAGGTATAGCTCCTCCAGGCGGGCGCGGAGGGCCGGGCAGCCCCAGGGCCCCTCGGGGGGCTCTGACGACATCCTGGATCTCTTCTCGCAGGTGCCCGGGAGGATGAACCTGGAATAATAATAAGAATGATAAAATTTAATAATAATAATAATAATAATAATAATAATAATAATAATAATAATATATTTATACCCTGGCCATCTGGCTGAGTTTCCCCAGCCACTCTGGGCGGCTCCCAATCGAGTGTTAAAACAATACAGCATTAAGTATTAAAAACTTCCCTAAACAGGGCTGCCTTCAGATGTCTTTTAAAGATAGGATAGCTGCTTGTTTCCTTCACATCTGGTGGGAGGGTGTTCCACAGGGCGGGCACCACCACCAAGAAGGCCCTCTGTCTGGTTCCCTGTAACCTCACTTCTCGCAGGGAGGGAACCGCCAGCAGGCCCTCGGAGTTGGACCTCAGTGTCCGGGCTGAAGGATGGGGGTGGAGACGCTCCTTCAAGTCTACTGGACCTTTGAGGCCATTTAGGGCTTTCTAGGTCAGCACCAGCACTTTGAATTGTGCTTGGAAACATCCTGGGAGCCAATGCAGGTCTTTCAAGACCGCTGTTATGTGGTCTTGCTCCCAGTCACCAGTCTAGCTGCCGCATTCTGGATTAATTGCAGTTTCCAGGTCACCTTCCAAGGTAGCCCCACGTAGAGCGCATTGCAGTAGTCCAAGCGGGAGATAACCAGAGCATGCACCACTCTGGCCAGACAGTCCGCGGGCAGGGAGGGTCTCATCCTGCGTACCAGATGGAGCTGGGAGACAGCTGCCCTGGACACCAAATTGACCTGTGCCTCCACGGACAGCTGTGAGTCCAAAATGACTCCCAGGCTGCGCACCTGGTCTTTCAGGGGCACAGTTACCCCATTCAGGACCAGGGAGTCCTCCACACCTGCCCGCCTCCTGTCCCCCCAAAACAGTCCTTCTGTCTTGTCAGGATTCAGCCTCAACCTGTTAGCCGCCATCCATCCTCCATCCGCCTCCAGGCACTCACAAAGGACCTTCACTGCCTTCACTGGTTCTGATTTGAAAAAGAGGTAGACCTACTCAGGTCAGGAAGGTAGCCATGTTGGTCTTACGCAGTCGAAATATATTTAATTTTTTAAAAAAAATGTCCAGGAGCTCCTTAGAGGCCAACAAACTTTTAGTTTCATATTTTTATATATATTATTATTTATGGGTTTCCCCAGCCACTCTGGGCGGCTTCCAACAAAATATTAAAATACAATAATTCACCAGAGATTAAAAGTTTCCCTAAACAGGGCTGCCTGGAAGGGGCGGGAAGCGGCAGGCTCGTGAGAACCGACGGACACGCATCCGGGAAAACTCCCGACTCCTCCCTCTCCCCTCCCCTCTGGCCACCCACCGGCTGGAGACCCTTCCCCGGACGCTTCCCCCCCCGTCCTGCCCGCACCCCCGCATTCCCACGTTCTCTTTACACGCGTCTCCCTTGCCTCGGCGAGTCGAGGAGGGCAGGCTGGCGGCTGAGCATGCGCAGTCGCTCGTGGCGGACGAGCATGCGCAGGACGGGCCGCCGACGCTCCCGGCGCGCGTCATGCCCGCTTCCCGTAGCCTATAGATCTAGAAGCCGGGTAGAGGAGCGCGCCCACGGGCAACTGCCGGGCTCCTCGGGAGACTTCGTGGATGCTTCGCTGGCGGGCTCTGCTCGGTGCAGACGGGCGCTGTGCACGTGAAGCCCCAGGGCTAGACTGGGGCTGGGGGCGCGTGCAGGGGGGGGGGCTTGATCAGAGAGGCTTCTGCCCAAGGGAGCCCCCTTTGACCGCGCCTGAGGCTCAAACCAAAGAGACGGGGCGGAGAGATGCGACGGGGCGGGCAAGGAGCCTGGCAGGCAGCCCGGACAACCGAAGCCTGTTTTCGGGTGCCCCAAAGGCCAACTGGGGAGAATCGCCTGCATTTTGGGGAATCCGCGGACCGCCCTGCTGCAGGAGTGTCCGCAGATGGCAGTGACAAACCTAGACAGCATCTTCAAAAGCAGAGACATCACCTTACCAACAAAGGTCCTTATAGTTCAAGCTCTGGTTTTCCCAGTCGTGATGTATGGAAGTGAGAGCTGGACCATAAAGAAGGCTGATCGCCAAAGAATTGATGCTTTGGAATTCTGGTGCTGGAGGAGACTCTGGAGAGTCCCATGGACTGCAAGAAGATCCAACCTCTCCATTCTGAAGGAAATCAGCCCTGAGTGCTCCCTGCAAGGACAGATCGTGAAGCTGAGGCTCCAAGACTTTGGCCACCTCATGAGAAGAGAAGACTCCCTGGAAAAGACCCTGGTGCTGGGAAAGATGGAGGGCGCAAGGAAAAGGGGGCGACAGAGGATGAGATGGTGGGACAGTGTTCTCAAAGCTACCAGCATGAGTCTGACCAATCTGCGGGAGGCAGTGGAAGACAGGAGGGCCTGGCGTGCTCTGGTCCAGGGGGTCACGACTAAACGACCAAACAACAAGATGGCAATAGGAGCAACGCCCTGCCCCCTTGCAGGGCTGTTGTGGGCATATTTACATATCAGCTCCAGCTTAGGGCCCCACTCTCTTGGGGCCCCCAGAAAATTAAAGAAAACAAAACTGGATGTACATTTCCAAAATCTAAGATGAAAAACAAATAAAATAAAACCTACATACAGCAACAGTGCTTTGTGTTGTGTGGACTCCTATGATGTACATATTTTGTGATGTGCAAATGGTTTTAGATACCTATGAGGTCCATAAATTACCATATAGCATACAGTGGTACTTCAGGTTACAGACGCTTCAGCTTACAGACACTTCAGGTTACAGACTCCACTAACCCAGAAATATTACCTCGGGTTAAGAACTTTGGTTTAGGATGCTTCAGGCGGCGGCAGCAGGAGGCCCCATTAGCTAAAGTGGTGTCTCAGGTTAAGAACAGTTTCAGGTTAAGAACAGACCTCTGGAACAAACTAAGTTCTTAACCCGAGGTACCACTGTATATTCATCACAAAAAAACCGCAACCATTTGTTGCTGACAAAGGACAGATGGACATATAAAGGGAACCATTACCTTCAGGAGCTGAGGGCCGCATCAAACCTGAATGCGGCCCTGGTTGTGGGAATGTTGTGGCTAGTAGGAGAGGATATATTGATTTAATAGTATCCTTCCTCACTCTTGCTGGTGAGTCAGCACAGAATACAACACAGAATTAGAGATCTGGAGCTCTTCTTGGAAGCAACAGAGCACACCGTCTCCACCAAGAAGGAGACAGGGGACTCCCCTGAGAAGGAGGCTAGTTCACCAACACAGGAGCCAGATATATGGAGAAACGTGACTCAAAGAAGTAGGAGGCCCAGGGTTCACTCTGATTGTTTAGAAATACACAATCGCTTTGAGGTCCTCTCCCCTAGCATGGAAGACGAAGAGCAGACTCCATTTGAGGATCTCTCCCTCATTACAGTCGATCAGGTATATGAAGACGAGCAGCAAAGTCAGTCCTCAGGGAATGTGCAGGCAACCTTGGAACGGACAGCTCACGGAAGAACCCCGACCAAACCTAAGAGGAGGCGTGTAGTGGTGATAGGGGATTCCCTACTGAGGGGAACAGAAGCAGTGATCTGTGGGCCTGACAAGATGTCTCGGGAAGTGTGCTGTCTCCCCGGTGCTAAGATCCAAGATGTAACTGAACGACTGCAAGGAATCATAAAACCCACTGACAAATACCCCTTCCTCTTGGTTCATGTGGGAACCAATGGCACTGCAAGCAATAGCCTCCAGAAGATCAAAAGAGACTACGAGGCTCTGGGCAGGAAATTGAAGCAACTAAATGCACAAATTGTCATCTCATCTGTCCTCCCAGTTGAACGACGTGGCCCAGGGAGAGAGGGAAAAATTGTGGAAGTGAACAGCTGGCTTCGCAAATGGTGTAAACAGGAACGGTTTGGATTCTTAGATCACGGACTGCAGTTTCTTGAAGATGGACTTCTGGCAAGCGATGGGCTGCACCTCACAACGGTTGGGAGAAATGTTTTTGCCAAAAATCTCAGAAACCTCATCAGGAGGGCTTTAAACTGACTAATGTGGGGAAGGGAGACAGTGCTCCTGAAGGTAGGAGTCTATCAATTGATGAAGATGATCATCCAAATGTCACAGACCAAATGGAGCAAACAGCACGCAGACCTAGTGGTGGGAGGAAAAAATCCTTAAATTAGAAAACTAGCATCTAGATCAAGGGAAGTAATAGTGCCACTGTATTCTGCTCTGGTCAGACCTCACCTGGAGTACTGTGTCCAGTTCTGGGCACCACAATTCAAGAAGGACACTGACAAACTGGAACGTGTCCAGAGGAGGGCAACCAAAATGGTCAAAGGCCTGGAAACGATGCCTTATGAGGAACGGCTAAGGGAGCTGGGCATGTTTAGCCTGGAGAAGAGGAGGTTAAGGGGTGATATGATAGCCATGTTCAAATATATAAAAGGATGTCACATAGAGGAGGGAGAAAGGTTGTTTTCTGCTGCTCCAGAGAAGCGGACACGGAGCAATGGAGCCAAACTACAAGAAAGAAGATTCCACCTAAACATTAGGAAGAACTTCCTGACAGTAAGAGCTGTTCGACAGTGGAATTTGCTGCCAAGGAGTGTGGTGGAGTCTTTAAGCAGAGGCTTGACAACCATATGTCAGGAGTGCTCTGATGGTGTTTCCTGCTTGGCAGGGGGTTGGACTCGATGGCCCTTGTGGTCTCTTCCAACTCTATGATTCTATGATTCTATGATTCAACCCCCAGTGTATAGCAGGAAGCTAGGTGGTAGATTCATTTGAATCTCTTTGCTTAAGCAATCCAGTCTGGCTTTGTCCAGATTGGGTTATTCCTAGTAATTTCCCCTGTTATTCCTCCTAAACAGAATAAAGACACAACGATCTTCTTTATAAATAATAGGAGGTTTACTCACATCCAGTTCACAGTTGGATCCCTGAAGGCTTAAACTTGTAGTTACAGAAGAGAGTTTATCCCATATGAGGACTGAGCCCATGTGTTGCTGGCTGAGAGCCAGCAGACAGCAAAAGACATCTGTACTGTACAGTGGTACCTCTGGTTGTGAACGGGATCCGTTCTGGAGCCCCATTCACAACATGAAAAGAGCGCAACCCGCAACGGCGCATCTGCGCACACGCGTGTTGTGATCTGTGCATGCACGTGATGTCATTTTGTGCTTCTGTGCATGTGCAAGCAGCGAAACCCGGAAGTAACCCTTTCCAGTACTTCTGGGTCGCCACGGGACTTATCCTGAAAGAACATAACATGAAGCGGAGATAAATTGAGGTATAACTGTATCAGAATGAACCTGTTGCAGGAACCCCCCCCCCCAATCATTCAGTTTGTACAAACTCCACACACACACACACATGACATACGCTACACTTCTGTTATAAATTCATAGAAAATCAACCATACATCGGATTTGCACTGTTCCACTTTTATTTTACTCCATGAAGGAAGGACTACAAAATGGGGAAGGTTTGATACAGGGCAGCCATAATCCCTTCAGCATCCCAGCACATCCACAGGAGCCCTGCCCAGTTGCTATGCCAACCCTGATGGTCCCAGACAGAAGACCATCAAGATCACAAAGAACTTGCATATGGGGGTGGATTCAACATGGACTAGAACAGAGTACAATAATCAGATCTTCCCTCTGGGGGCAGGAAACTGGAAACTCCCCTTTGTCTCCTGGAAGTGACTCATGGGCAGGGGGAAAGGAGGAACCAGCCAGGTGACAGGACACTCAGGTTACCACCACAACTCCTCCCTCAACCCCTCCTTTCTGTGATGTGTCAATGATGTAGACATGATGTAGTTATGATGTAATCTTAGGGGTGTAGCATGGGGGATTAGTAGCTAATAAAAGTTGGGGTCTTCTTTTGTTCTGGGCTTCCATCTTGTTCCACCTGGTGGCAGGTGGGAGTCCTGTCACGACAGTCTTCAGTAAATACCAAGCCGACTGGCTGCTGTTTTGCTCTGGTATTTCTGGCTGGGGTCCTTGTTTTTTTGTCCAAGGGAGCCCTCGGATTTCTCTGCTAACAAAACGAAGAAGAAGAACAAGAAGGGCAACAAGGGAAGATGGCTGTGTGACCCAGAGACAGAAATGGCTGCTCCAGCACCCGGAGGCGGCACACATGCTGTGCCCCTCACTAGCGTGAGGAAAGATCATCTTTAATCAGTATATCCTCTCCTCCTATCCGCAACATTCCCAGGGAAAGGGTGGCCCCTGGCTCTTTCTGACCAAGGGGACGCCAGAGCCAGTTCCCCAGGTGCCTCACCTTTCTCAGGTGTGCACCTGCAGCCCCTTTTTCGCATGTGAAGAGGACGGCTGGACCCTCTCCACCGGGGGGGGGGGGTGCCTGACAGGCTTCCTAAGAACTGCTGCTGCTGCTGCCCAGCAAGGACTGGGATACTGGGGGGGGGAGTTGTGTCGGGGGGGGGGGTTGCTTTTATTGATATTAATTTTTGTATCTTTATTTTTATGTGGAAATTGTTCAGGTTGGTTTTGTAGTCTTTGATGTGTTTTATTCATTTTTATGACTACAGTCATACCTCATGTTACGTTTGCTTCATGTAACGTTCTTTCAGGATACATCCCACGGCGACTCAGAAGTACCGGAAAGGGTTACTTCCGGGTTTTGCTGCTTGCCCATGCACAGACGCGCAAAATGACGTCACGTGCATGCGCAGAAGCAGCAAATCGCAACCCGCACATGTGCAGATGCGCCGCTGCGGGTTGTGCTCTTTTCATATTGCGAACGGGCCTCCGGAACGGATTCTGTTCGCAACCAGAGGTACCACTGTACTTTGCTATGTTTGTAAATATGTAAATCTTTTCAGATTGTAAGCCGCCTTGAGCGTTGTTTAAACTATGGAAAGGCAGCATACAGGTCAAATGGTGGTGGTGGTGGTGGTGGTGATGGTGATGGCATCTGGACTAGGGGGGCTGGGGGGGGGGAGACCAGGGCTTTTCTCCCCCTGGGAAGGCAGTTTGGGTGACTTCATGTGCGTGGATAGAGTGAAGCCTCCATTTCCTGCCACAACAGCAAAAGAAGAAAATAGATTCTCCTGCCTCATCAAAACAGGCCTCTGAAAAAGAGGAAATATTCTGTGGTGACGTGACTCTCGGCTGAACTTCTCCACAGCAGAAACGACACCACACACCCAGAGTGGCACCCAGAGCGACCACACCAGTTGCACTCCCCTATCCAGGGCCGCCGTCTCCAAGCTTCATCTGGTACTCAGGATGAGACCCTCCCTGCCTGTAGACTGTCTTATCAGAGTGGCGCATGCTCTAGTTATCTCCTGCTTGGACTACTGCCATGTGCTCCCTTGGAAGAACTACAACTAATCCAGAATGTGGCAGCTAGACGGGTGACTGGGAGCAGCCGCTGAGACCACATAACACCAGTCCTGAAAGACCTACATTGGCTCCCAGGACATTTCCAAGCACAATTCAGAGTGTTGGTGCTGACCCTGAAAGCCCTAAATGGCCCAGTAGACCTGAAGGAGCATCTCCACCCCCATCGTTCTATCCAGACACTGAGGTCCAGCTCCAAGGGCCTTCTGGCGGTTTCCTCCCTGTGAGAAGTGAGGTTACAGGGAACCAGGCAGACGGCCTTCTTGGTGGTGGCACCCGCCCTGTGGAACGCCCTCCCATCAAACGTCAAGGAAATAAGCAACTATCTCACTTTTAGAAGACACCTGAAGGCAGCCCTGTTTAGGGAAGTTTTTTAATGTCTGGCATTTTAATGTAGTTTTGATCTTTGTCGGAAGCCGCCCAGAGTGGCTGAGGAAGCCCAGTCAGATGGGCAGGGTACAAATAAATTATTATTATTATTATTATTATTATTATTATTATTATTATTATTACTACTACTACTACTAAGTCCACCTCTGATCAGAGGAAACAGTGCTTCTGAGCCCCAGTTGCTGTTGAAACCACAGGAGGGGTTGGATCCTGCTTGCAGCTTTCCCTCGAGGGGCCTCTGTTCAGCCACTATGAGACCAGGAGGTGGACTAGAGGGTCGCAGCTCTTTTCCTGTTCTTCTGCAGAACGAGGGGTGTGAGGAACCTGCCTTTGTCACGGGAACCTTGGTGCATCTCAGGGGATGTGGGCCCCACGAGGCCCCCAGAGACATCTTGCCTGCCCCACTCTGACCCTCTTGCTACCCAGCATGACCCCAGGCATCCTGGCTTGGACTGGAGGAGAAGAAGAGTGAGGCGGAAATGCCTGGCCAACTCTGGGGTAAGAGGCTCAAAGAGAGGCAGCGGTGGTGCAGTGGTTAGAGGGTGGGACTGGGATCTGGGAGAGACGAGGGTTCAAACCCTTGGATGATGGACTCAAGGGCATCCTGATCAAATTTGCAGATGACCCCAAACTGGGAGGGGTGGCTAACACCCCAGAGGACAGGATCACACTTCAAAACGACCTTGACAGATTAGAGAACTGGGCCAAAACAAACAAGATGAACTTCAACAGGGAGAAATGTAAAGTATTGCACTTGGGCAAAAGAAATGAGAGGCACAAATACAAGATGGGGGACACCTGGCTTGAGAGCAGTACATGTGAAAAGGATCTAGGAGTCTTGGTTGACCACAAACTTGACATGAGCCAACAGTGTGACGCGGCAGCTAAAAAAGCCAATGCAATTCTGGGCTGCATCAATAGGAGTATAGCATCTAGATCAAGGGAAGTAATAGTGCCACTGTATTCTGCTCTGGTCAGACCTCACCTGGAGTACTGTGTCCAGTTCTGGGCACCACAATTCAAGAAGGATGCTAACAAACTGGAACGTGTCCAGAGGAGGGCAACCAAAATGGTCCAAGGCCTGGAAAGGATGCCTTATGAGGAACGGCTAAGGGAGCTGGGCATGTTTAGCCTGGAGAAGAGGAGGTTAAGGGGTGATATGATAGCCATGTTCAAATATATAAAAGGATGTCACATAGAGGAGGGAGAAAGGTTGTTTTCTGCTGCTCCAGAGAAGCGGACACGGAGCAATGGATCCAAACTACAAGAAAGAAGATTCCACCTAAACATTCGGAAGAACTTCCTGACAGTAAGAGCTGTTTGACAGTGGAATTTGCTGCCCAGGAGTGTGGTGGAGTCTCCTACTTTGGAGGTCTTTAAGCAGAGGCTTGACAACCATATGTCAGGAGTGCTCTGATGGTGTTTCCTGCTTGGCAGGGGGTTGGACTCGATGGCCCTTGTGGTCTATTCCAACTCTATGATTCTATGATTCTGTGAAACCCACCAACTCGGCCCTGAAGCTCCCACCGGCTGACCTGGGGGCCAGTCCATGTCTTCTCCTTGCAAGGTTGTTGTGGGGATTAAACAAGGAGAGGGCGGAACCTTGAGCTCATGAACAGAAATAAACAAGAAGAGCTCTCACCTGAGCCTCGTGAGCAAAGCTCATCATCTGTCAGGAGGTAAATTTCTCCCAATTATATATCCGCAGGGATAGTCAGTGGGCAAGGGATGCACACACAGGCACGGGGTGGGGGGGAGAGAAGGGACACACAGTAGAAAAAACTGTGGGATGAACATTAACAGTCAAGTACAACACTTCCTGTTTGCCCAGAGTGGACATGCAAGGGGATGTTACTCCAGCCAGGAGGACTTCCTGTCCCACCTGGTCTTGAATATCATCCCCCTGCGTGTGACCCTGGCAGACCCCATAACAGGGCCAGTCATGCAGCCACCTTCCCTTCTTCTTCGCTTTATTCCATCTTGATGTCTTTTGCTGTCTGCTGGCTCTCAGCCAGCAGCACATGGGCTCAATCCCCATGTGGGATGAACTCTCTTCTGTAACTACGAGCTGAAGTCTTCCTTCAGGGAACCAACTGTGAACTGAATGTGAGTAAACCTCTTATCATTACTTTTAAAGAAGACTGTTGTGACTTATTCCTTTTAAGAGGGAACAAAGGGGACTTACCAGGAACAAACCCAGTCTGCACAAGCCAGATTAGATTGCTTAAGTAAAGAGATTCAAGTGATTCTACCAACTAGCTCCCTGCAATATACAGGGGAATATACTCTACTACTGACTCACTAGCGTGAGAGAGGAAGCATACTACTAAATCAATATATCCTCTCCTACTATCCACAACATTCCCACAAAAATAAAGTTTCCTCTGGGCATCACTAGGCAAACTGGGGAGGCATCAAAGGGGTTGCCCCTCCCATCCCTTGGAGTCACCTGGTCTGAATACACACACACACACACACACACACACACACACACACTTGTCTTGAAAGGTTTTCCTGTATCCCTTATTATGGCTCCTTTGGTTCCCTCTTTTTGTAATTTTGTCTGTCTCTTCACACATAGTTGAGCAAGGTTTGAACTGTGGAAAGAGAGCGCACAAAAAAAGGAGGAGGATGGCTTAGTAAATCTATTGCAGTTATTTTATTTCATAATGTGCATGCATGGCTTGATTGTTTTTTTAAAAAAACGCCTCAAAGCAGCTGACAAAAAGATAAGAAAACTGAGAAAAATGTACAACAGTACTTTAAAACATACAAAAGTTTAAATACTCCAACAGGTTAAAATCCACCTCGACTCTCTACGCTTCTGGGTCGGCTTGTCTGAGCAGAATGTTTTTCGCAGGCGCTGAAAGGAGCACAGGAAAGGCCGCCTGCTTGATGTCTACGGGCAGGGAGTTCCCCAGTGAGGGGGGCGGTGCAAATGGTCTCAGGGGTCGAGGAGCCTGCGGAGACTGCTGGGGTGGGGCTGGCCCCCTCCCAGAGCTAAGCAAGGAAGAGGAGGGGCGTTGCGCAGACAGAGCGCCCCAGCAGGGTCTCCTTTGTGGTGGCCCCTCCTCACACGACGGTGCTGGCGCTGCGGTCGCTGGGGTCGCTGCGGTCCTCCGTGGCGGCGGCGCACGTGTCTTGCGTCCCCGCGTGGCCGTCGGCGAGGGAGTGTCCGAGCGCGGACTCCTCGCTGAAGACGTTGCGCAGGAGCGCCTTGACGGAGCGGCGCATCTTGCTCTGGAAGTCGTGGCCGGCGAGGACGTAGATGACCGGGTTGATGCAGCTGTTGACGTAGGCCAAGCACACGATCAGGGGGTCCGCCTGGTTCACTGAGTCGCTGAGCCAGCTTTTGGGGGGCTGGGAGGCCTGGATGAGGCCGGCCACGTGGTAGGGCCCCCAGCAGACGAAGAAGCCCACCACCACCACCAGGACCACCTTGAGGGTCTTCTGCGAGCGCTGCCCGAAGCGGGAGCTGCGCACCCGGCGCAGGAGCAGCCCGTAGCAGGCGCAGATGACCACCAGCGGGAGCGCGAAGGCCAGCGCGAAGCGCGTGGAAGCCACGGAGACCTCGGCCACGCGGGGACCTCCGGGGAAAGCGGCGTAGTTGGTGCTGCACAGGCTCTTATTGAACTGCGTGACGAGGCGGCGGGAGAAGAAGGTGGGCGCCGTGAGCGCCAGCGCCAGCAGCCAGGCCAGGGCGCAAGACCCCCAGGCCAGGCGCACCGAGCGGTGGTTCTGGCACCAGACGGGCCTCAGCACCAGGCAGCAGCGGTCGAGGCTGATGAGGACCAGCAGGTTGACGCTGGCGAACATGTTGAGGATGATGAGCGACGGGAAGAGCTTGCAGGCGAAGTCGCCCAGCGCCCAGCGGTGGTCGGCGGCCAGCGGCGCGGCCAGGAAGGGCAGCGCCAGGCAGCAGAGCAGGTCGGCCACGGCCAGGTTGAGGAACCAGGTGGCGTTGACGGTGCGCCGCATCTGGAAGCCCACCACCCAGACCACCGCGCCGTTGCCCAGCACGCCCACCACGAAGACCAGCACGTAGACGGTCAGCGCCACCCACAGGAGGGGGCTCAGGCCGGGCTCCTCCAGCACCAGGGGGCCCGCGTCGGAGGGGTCCGGGTCGGAATCATTGTACTCCGAGTAGAAGTCGCTGAAGTCGTCCATCACTGAGCCCATGGAGTCCTGCGGGGGGCAGACAGGAGGGAGAGAGGAGTCAGGGCCGGAGGCGGGAGTCGGCTCTAGCCCAGGCAAGGCCCGGCCTCTTGGAAATCATGGAACTGTAGAACTGAAAGGGACCCCCAGCGGCCATCCAGTCCAACCCCCTACACTGCAGGAATCGCAGCTGAAGAACCACAGAATCCTAGATTGGGGGCTCCCAGTGTCATCTGGTGCCCCCCCGCCCGCCCCCCCGCAGTGCACCAGCCTGGTCCCCAAAAGCTTACCTTTGCGCACACGAACATCTACAGAGCGAGAGAACATTTGCCCAAAGCTCTGATTATGCAAGTGGCCCTAAAATTTGTGTGTGTGTGTGTGTGTGTGTGTGTGTGTGTGTGTGTGTGTGTTTTCCCCAGGCCGGGACTCAAGGCGGTTCACACAAGTAAAATCAAACACAGATTAATAGACCAGCGTTTGGGAACAGCTCCCGGTTGCAGCCGCCAAGGAGTTTAAACAAAAATCAATTTGTATTAGTTGTCATTGCAGTTAATTGCACAACACATTTGTTCTTTATGATGAAGATCGTGGCGTCATTGTTAAGGTCCTGTTCTGTACAGCGCTGGACTATTTTAGGTGCTGGGTAAGAAACTTACATTTATTTATTTTTTGCAATAAAAGCAAAGAGAGCCATTCTACCCCTAAACAGAAGGGGGCGAAATCTTGCAAATTTTACTCGTGAAGCTTCGGGACGCAATGATAAAATACAACATAAGCTGAAGAGACTATAAGGCAGCCGAGGTCAGATGACCATCTCTTGGGGCTTCTGCGAGTCCGTCTCTGGGCAGAGGGTCGGACAACATGACCCTTTGGGAGCGGGGAACGGATGGACAAAAACGAGACCCTGGAGAAGCCCGAACCCGTTTGGACTCCGCGGTCTTATTCTCTGGCAAATTCTGATATGAAGTCGATTGAAGCTGCTTCGGGGGCACCGCATCTAAGGCTGGTTTCTTCCGGGACCGCTGGGCTCCTATAACTCAAGGATTGCTTCCCGTCTGTCTGTCCGGGTGTGAACAGCAAAAGAGACCCCAACCGCGTTGCCTTTTTGCCCGCAAACCAGACATGCCGCCCGCAAATTAAGCCTTGTTCTCTTCCCCGCCAAGGCAACGCCCGGAGCTGCCTCCTTCCTCCCAGTCCAAGCCCCCCATCCTCGCCCTCCAGCCCCGCTTCGCCCCGAATCTCCCAGAGCCAGGAAAACCCTCGCGCGCAGGAAAGAAGGACGGAAGAGCGATTTTGCTCCTGTCTGGAGGCGCCTCCTCAGAAACGTCAAGTGCAGCGGGAAGGAGGGAGGGGATTTCACAGACACCGTCCCCGGCTAGAGAAGCGCAGGCACCTGAGAGAATCCTCGCGGCTGCACAGAAAAATGGGCAGCCCAAATTCCTGGAAAGCTGTGAGCGGAGCTGCTGGAGACCAGGAGAGGTCGCCCAGAAGGGGGGGGGGCGGAGAGGGCGGGGGTCCCGCGTGTGCCAATGATGCCAAGCGCAGGCTGGGGAGGTGCAAGTCTGCCCTCGAATCCCTCTGGCATTTTCTCCTCAAGGAGCTCCAGGGGGCAGCGCGTTAATCCCCCCGACAACCCCGCGAGGCCGGCCAGGCTGAGAATCAGAGACCCAGGGTGTAGATTTTTTTGATTTAAAAAATATTCCAATATTAGTCGTATTGCACCTTTGGCTAGAAGGTACCAGGCTTGATTTTGGGTGGCTGCATTCTCTGCCTCCTTCCGCAGAAGCCAGATGGGAACCTTTGGCAGGTGCCAATAAGCTGCGCTACGAGGCATTGAGCCTCAGTGTCACAACATCCACCCTTCCTCCGCCCTTTCTCTCTCTTCCCGGCTTCTTCCCCTTTTGCCCCCTCCCTCCCTCCCTCTCTCCTATGCCAGCCCCCAACCCAGCCGGGCTCTCCTGGGCTCCCCCTGTTCCCCTGCACCCTAGATCCTGCGAGACGCTCCCATTACCGGAGAGCAGGTGGGGAGGGGGCAGAGAATCGGGGCGCGGGGCGAAGTCGCCTTTGCCGAGGGTGCATTGCCCAATCTGGTCTTGCAGCAGAAGCAGAATCGTGTGACCCGGAGGCAGGCGGGCAGAGAAGAAGAGAGAAAGGTCTTCTGGGGGCTTTGGCAGCCTACTAGATTTGGGGGGGGCAACCTGGGACCCTGCAATTGTGGCACGCCGGCAGCTCCTTTCATCTTCATCCCCTGCAGGACCCCATTCCTCCCAAGAAACGCCCAAAGGCATCAGACATAAAGGGGGTGAGAAGCACCCAAACCCAGCTGGGGAGGGGGGGAGGGAGGAGCAGCGGCTCCCCCCCCCCCCGCATTGCGATACAACCAGTTTTGGGGGGTTCACTAGGGTCAGGGGGCAGCAGTTCCTGGCCTGACAAGGGAGCGCGTCGCGAACTATCCGGAGCCAAATCACTCCCAATAGGTCATTTTTTGGGGGGGGGAATAGCACCAGGTGCAAAGATAGATGGGGTGCAGCAGCGGGAGCCCCTCCGCTAAACACGCCTCTCCCAGCCTCCCCCCCCCACGGCAGACTGCCACCTCTGCCCTCTGCTTGCGCGCAGGAGCCCTTGGCCAGCACCGCTCCGATCCGAGGCAGCTCTGCCCGCTTCCCTTTGGGGTGGCCGGGTTTGGGGGGGGGGCGATCTCCCACCCACTCACCCTGCGGAGCAAGAACCAGGCAGCCGCTCCCTCTCTCCTGCTTCTGGGGCGGCTGTTGGCCGGCTCCCTCCCCGTTTATACCGCCCGAAAGAGGAAGTCGGGGTCTGGTTTAGGAAATTTGCTAAATTTCGCTCGCTGCCTCAGTTTCTCTCCCCGACGAGCCTTCAGACGACGCCCGGGCGCTACGCCTCCATCTGCTGTCCCGGCGCCAGTCCTCGCTCCGGATCTTTATAGGGACTTCCAGGGCGGGGCGGGGGGGGGCAGACAGCGGTTCCCTGGGGGGGCGGCGGTGGAATTACCTGGGGGGGGGGTAAGAGGAGCGCAGGAAGAGGCAGCGATTCTCCGAAAAGAGCGTCTTCGAAAAGCTGCTCTCACAAGCTTATCTCTTCCGTTCCGCGATTTCCATCAGCGTTTCAATTGATGGCGAAGGGTCTGCAAGCCGAGCCTCAAGAGGAAAGGCTGAGGCAGTTGGGGATGTTTAGAAACGAGGAGAAATGCTAGCCTTCCTCAAATATCCCAAGGGCTGGAAGAGGGAGCAAGCTCGTTTTCTCCTGCTCGGGAGGGCAGGACTCGAACCCGTGGCTTCAAGTCACAAGGAAGGAGATTCTGCCTCAACATCAGGAAGAACTTTCTGGTGGGACAGCGGCGGCCTCTCCTTCCTTGGAGGCGTCTAAGCAGAGGCTGGGGGGCCAGTCTCTCTGGGGTGCTTTAGCTGAGATTCCTGCAAGAGAGGGTGGGTCTAGATGGCCCTTGGGGTCCCTTCCGACTCTACGGTTCTGTGAATTAATTGTTGCCCTTAGCCTTCGACTGTGCTATTATCTCCCTTAGTGGGTCAGGAGAGGGGGGGCTGGGGGGTTGCCCACCTGCAGCAAGAACCTCCATGCTCAGATCCACTCTACCACGGGGGGGGGGGGGCAAGGGCAAGTTGCCTCCAGACCCAGCAGCTGGGTGGGCTTCCTCCAGGCACCTTCCAGCCCCTCTCAAGGGGGAAATAGGGGGCTGGACCTTGCAGAGTGGCCAGCAAGCCCATAGCCATACTTGGGGAGATTCTCACCCTAAATTTTCCTGCCCAAGAGATACAGCCCCAACTATTTAAAACGAGGGCACGCTGAATCCAGCCCAAGGCATCCGGCGACACCCCCACCCCCTGGAGAGGAAGACCCCTCCTCCTGAGAAACCCCCCCCCCATTCACTCTAGCAAGGGAGGACAAGGCAGAAAGTCGCGGGAAAGGCTTTATTGACAGGAAACCCTTTCGCTTGCACATGATATGGGGCAGCCCCACAGACAGCCCTCACCCCAGCAGAGGGGGCAGCCCCTCCCAACACAAGGAGCTGCTGCTGCTGCCGCCGCTCCCCCCACCAGACTGGGGGCCTTGCTCTCCCCACCCTCAGAGCCCCCAATCCTGGAAACGGCATAAAAGAGCGATGCACAGAAGGGGGACGATGACGACAGGGACTGCAAGGGGCACAAAGCAAAGTCTCTCCCCCCCCCCTTGAAAAATGTGCCTCATCTGGCAGGGGTCTGCAAGAGCCTCACATGCAGCTGGGGGGGCACTTTCCCCACCTGCCAGGTGACTTGCGTGAACAGCAGCAAAAGGCATTGGGGCAGGGCGGGGCGGGGGCTGGCGTTCCCCCACTCATTGTATTGGAGGCTGTGCAAAGGAGTGGTCCAAGCAGGCAGATTACGAGGGGGGGGTGCAGATCCCACCCCCTCCATGGAGGAAGCTGCTCTGGCTCCGAACTCTCAGGACTTGCCCCACAACCCGGGGTGAACAGAGCGACAGGGAATGTCCTCCTGGACCTCAGGCCTCCTCCGTCTGCTCCTGGGGGGGCGGGAGGGAAAGAGAGTCAGTCACAAGCGGGGGGGGGAGGACAGGTCCCACCTGGGACCCCCCCCCAACATGCACACACACACACACCTGGACGCAGGTGAGCCAGGCAGAGAAGTGGAGAGGAAGCGACCCATTAAAAAAAAAACACCAGCCCCCCCCCCCCGTTTGGTGTTTCTTGACTCTTGCCTTGAAATTCAACACACATTTTAGTCTCGCTGGGAGTTTGGGCTTTGTTTTGATCTAAGGCGGGCCCAAAATAAGCAAGCCCATTCCAAAAGTGAATAATGAAATACCGTATTTTTCGCTCTATAGGACACACTTTTTCCCCTTCAAAAATGAAGGGGCGAAGACGCCATAGCCCCGCGCGCGCTAAAGCAGCCCCCCGCGACCCTCTCCCAGCTGGAGAGGTGACGCGCGACTATGGCAGCAGCCTCTCAGCTGCACCTTTCTGCTGCTCCCTGAGCTGCTCTTTGGGGCTGGTGGTGGGCTCCCCCCCCCCCGCCAGCCCCAAAGAGCAGGTCGAAAGGAACCTGAAGCCTGGAGAGCGAGAGGGGTCAGTGCACACCCCTCTCGCTCTCCAGGCTTCCAAGGTAGCCGCCTGAAGGCGTCTGAACGCACCTTAAATGGCACCTTGTTTTAGAGGGGGAAAACAAGAGGGGGAAAGTTCTCCCCCTCTCTGTGCAGCGCCTCCTGCCGCTTCACTGAAGGGGCGCTGGGCAGAGAGGGGGAGAATTATTTTTTCTTGTTCTCCCCCCTCTAAAACAAAGTGCGTCCTATTGTCCGGTGCGTCCTATGGTGCGAAAAATACGGTAATCATGCTACGAGAGCCTTCTTCAAATGTCTGAAAGGCTGAAAATGGAGAGAGCTGCTCCAGATGGGAGAACGCGAACCCGTGGCTTCCAAGGGCAAGGAGGGAGATTCCAACTAAATATCAGGAAGGGAACATTCTGAGAGACGGGGCATCCGAGAGGAGAAGGGGCTCCCTGGGAAGGCGGAGGGCTCTCCTTCGATGGAGGTTTTTAGGCAGAGTTCAGACACCAACCTGCCAGGGATTATTTCGCTGCGACTGGCGTTGGGCAAGATGGACTTGGGCGCCTTCCAAGGCCGCAATTCTACGAACCAGGGGCAAAAACTCCCAAAGAATGATCAAGAGCCATTGAAGGCTCTCCATTCCCTGTGGGAGGGGAAGGTTTTGCGGGAAATGTTCTGAAGAGCGAGCCCTGCCCTCTGCTCTTGCCAAGGCCAAATACCGTATTTTTCGCTCTATAGGACACACTTTTCCCCCTCCAAAAATTAAGGGGAAGTGTGTGTGCGTCCTATAGAGCGAATGCAGGCTGCACGGCTAAGCCGAAAGCCAGAACAGGGAGACGGAGTGCTGCGGAGGGCTCCGTCTTGCTGTTCTAGCTTGGGGGTGGCTGCGCGCAAAGCCTCTGCAGGGCAGTGGGGTGCAGCAGGGTGCCTTCACCCCACTGTCCTGCAGAAGCTAGCAAGGCTGTTCCCAAGCCAGAACAGCGAGACGGAGGGCTCCATCTCGCTGCTCTAGCTTGGGGACGGCTGCGCGCAAAGCCACTCCAGGGCAGCAGGGCGCTGCGCTCCAAAGGCTTCAGGGATCTTTGAGGCTGCTTCCCCCCACCGCCAGCCCCACACACACGGGTGAATGCACCTTGAACACACCTTGTTTTAGAGGGGGAGAACAAGGGAAAAAATTATTTTCCCCTGTTCTCCCATCCTATGGTCCGGTGCGTCCTATAGAGCGAAAAATACGGTACTCTTGAAATTCAGGTACAAGGAAGGTGTGGGAGGGAGAGACAAGGGCCACTTCCTCTTCCCAGGTAAAAAAGTATTATCATTAATTCTGTTGGGAGCCACCCAGAGTGGCTGGGGAAACCCAGTCAGATGGGTGGGGTATAAATAATAAATTTATTATTCTTATTAGCATTATCCTCCTGCAGGCTAATAAAGATGATATGAATGGGCTTGTCTTGCAGTGCCCTGCTTTCCCAGCAGAGGGCAGCATCCCCCTTTCAACTGCACAGCTGAAGAAACACGGAATTGCAGGGCTAGGTGGGACACCGGGGGGTCATCCAGCCCAACCCCCACAATGCCGGAACTGCAGCTGAGGAGAGCCCAAGGCCACTGCCTGCCCCTTCCCAAACATCCCTTTGCTCTCTCTCCCCCCCTCCCCGCAAAGAAACTCCTACTGGAGGGGGTCTCCTCTCTGCCACAGCCCATGAATCAAGCCAGCTGGCAATTCCTGGGGGGGGGGGGTCACCCCAAGGCGGTGGGGGCTGCATGCACAGAAGAGGAGAAAAGCCCAAAGAGAAGCGTCAGAGAGAAAGAGAAAAGGTTTAATGCGGCAAACGGAAGCAGAGAAACAGACACGGACTTTCCCCAACCGGCAGCTGTACGTAGCTCCTGCCCTGAAGCACAGCCTGCAGGATCAGGCCCTTGGCCCAGCTGGCAGCCCTGACAGTGGCTAATTCCCCATAGAGATAGACTGCCCCTGGAGCTGGAGGCTCCACTAGCACATCAGAAGAGTCCGGCCAGCCTCCTGTTCAATCAGATGCCCCAATGGGAAACCTGCGGGCAGGATCCGACCACGAGAGCAGCACTTGCCCTTCCTGCGGCTCCCAGCAACGGGTCTTCGGAAGCATCGCTCAGGGTGGATTTGATTTAAATCAAATCGATTTAAATCACGATTTAAATCACTAGTCAGTAAGACACAATTTAAATCATTTTTTTTAACAGAAAGCCTCATTCCTGCTGGTATAATCTTAATATTTAAAACCAGGTTTGACTTTTGAAATAATAAATTTTCACAGTGGTTTTTACAGTTATATCAAAAATTACTGATTTGGTTCTACTATTAGAAATACCTTGACAGATAATTATGAGATTATGGTGAGGTGTCATAAGTTAACTGTTGATATTTGGACAACTTTTCTGCTGTACTTGATTGGAAGGAGAAAAAATAATCATTTCCTTAATAACAATTTATTTAACTAAAACAATAACATTATAGCATGTATATCCATGTTTGTTAACCGATGTAGCTAATTTTTATTTTTATTTTAAAAAACAACAGCTTAGACTGAGTTTTAGCACCCATGAAAAATTTAAAACAAATCCTTATTTCCTGATGAATCTTTGGACTCGAATGTAACTTAAATAGAAAACTACCTTTAGAAAGATTTTCCCTCCCAAAGCAGTTTATTTTAAAAATCCAATTTAAATTTTAAAAAATCCGATTTTTTTAAAAAAAATATTCTTTAAAAGAAATCATTGATTTCCACCCACCCTGGCCTTGCTCCTTCTGACTGTGGGGAGCAGAGCGTAAGAGCCACGGGGGCCGGCAGCCAACCATACCCGTCTCCCCCCGGTTCCCGCGATGCCAAGGCCGCCATGCTTCCATGCCAACACTAAAAGGTTGGCGGAGACCTGGATTTGGCAGCGGGTTGGGCTAGATGACCCCTGGGTATCCCTGCCAACTCTGCAATTCTGATTCTATGAAGCTGCTCAGAGCCTTTGGGACACACCAAGCCCCCCCCCAAAAAAAACAGGCTTCTGGCCAGCCCCCCCCCCGTTCCAAGTGTCAGGGTAGGATCCGGAAAACCAAAATTCAAATTCCGCCCCCCCCCAAGCCAGGAAGCTCATGGGGTGTGACTTTGGTCCAGTTACTGCCTCTGGCCCAACCCACTTCGCAGGGTCGTTGGGGGGGGATTAAATGGGGGGGGGAGAGAACCCACCTCCAGCTCCTTGGAGAAAAAGGCAAGGAATAAGTTAATAGAAATAAATGTGATTCCTGAATGTGGGTTCCTATTAGTGTGTCTGAAGAATCTACTCTCCGCCCCCCCCCCTACTTTGAATAATTGCACAATATTTCCATGGAGGGAAGTGGCCAGGATTCCACCAGGGAAGGGCTGGGGGAATTCCTGCAGAGACTCTCCAGCCTCCTTCCCTTCCGCCCTGCAGCCTCTCCTCGCTTTGGACCCCAACTCACTCCCACCAGCTCTGGCCACCCTCTTCGCACCTGTGGGCTCGGGGGGGGGGGAGAATAAATATAATAATATTTATACCCTGCCCATCTGGTTTCCCCAGCCACTCTGGGCTGCTTCCAACAAAATGTTAAAATACAGTAATTCATCAAACATTAAAAACTTCCCTAAACTGGGCTGCCTTCAGATGTCTCCTGAAGGGGAAAACTCTCCTCTCTCTTGGGACATGGGGGGGGGTCCTGCCCCGATCCCTGCATTCCTGGCCCAGCAGAAATGCAGCTGCGCCCATTTCCCAGGCCAGTTGAATGTTGCCACAGAGGAGAAGGGTCAAAATCCTCCTCGTTTGGAGGGGAAATGCTTACAATAATATTTTATTCTCTTGTTCATTATGCCGTTTTAAATGTGCATTTTATATCTGACTTCACTTAGCAATGTTTTTTTTAAAAAAAAGTTTCAGTTTGTTTTTTCGTTAACTTTGTTTGCGTCAAATATGTATTCTGCAGCTGACCTCCTTTACAATGTTTTATTTTGATTTTAGATAATATTTTAGTTTTCTGTTAGTTATGTTGCTTTGACTGTATATTCTACAGTGGTACCTCGGGTTAAGTACTTAATTTGTTCCGGAGGTCCGTTCTTAACCTGAAACTGTTCTTAAACTGAAGCACCATTTTAGCTAATGGGACCTCCTGCTGCTGCCGCGCCGCGGCTGCACAATTTCTGTTCTCATCCTGAAGCAAAGTTCTTAACCTGAAGCACTATTTCTGGGTTAGCGGAATCTGTAACCTGAAGCGCATGTAACCCAAGGTACCACTGTATATTTGACCTTTTTTTGGAAATGTTTGATTCAGGATTGTTTTTATTGATGTTTCAATATGCTGCAAACCACTTTGAGATTTTTCTTAAAAACATAAAGCGGTATAGAAATGAAATAAATACTGGACAACAAAAGCCCCTTCGGGAACGCCTCCCCCCATAGCTGCTCAGCTGTGCCAATGGGGGGCCCTGCCCTGGGGGGCCCAGAGAGGAGGCTGATGCAGACCCCTATAACAACAACCCACGGGGCTCCCCCTTTTTGTGAAGATTCCCCGCTCTGGGATCCCACAGCTAATTCTCTCCTGGTCTCCTCGCTGGCCCAAGTGGGACTAATTTAACCAGCCAGCCCTGGGGATCATCGAATGTTTATTGGATGGATTTCCCCCCTAAACTGATTTTTTATTTTATAGTTATTTACGCTTTATACTGTATTTTATGCTGTTTCTTTTTTTTTTGCAGCATCAATTAAGTGTTTTAAATTTGTTGTTAGCCGCCCTGAGCCCGGTTTCCTGAACCAGGAAGGGCAGGGTATAAATAAAAATTTATTATTATCATCATTATCATCATTTGGAGCAGAGCTGCTTCCCCGCAGGCAGAAAGTCTGTAGTTTGACCCTCAACCACGGCATTTCCGGGTGGGGCTGGGAGAGACCACCCCCCGGCCTGAAACCCCAGAGAGCCCCTGCTGCCAGGAAGTGGGGCGGAGGGGTCCGGCCAGCCATGCAGAGAGGAGGACAGGCGCATGCAAGGGGCGAGAAGAGGGAGCAGCCAGGAGGTGGTGCCGCAGAGCCAGTGCAGGGAGACAGAGAGGTCCTCGCGCCCCATGCCAGGGCCGCCCCGCAGGGAGGGCGCCCGCTAGAGCCCGCTGGGGGGCAGCTTACAGAAACGCACCCGCTGGAAACCGGTGATCTCCACCGCGCCGGACGCAGCCGCCGGGTCCTGCTCCATGGCAGCGCCTGGGGGGGGAGAAGAAAGAGGGCTTCAGTCCCTGAGGGAGAGCCAGGTCTGGCAGAGAGGGGGGCCTGGGGGGGTCCTCCCTTGCCCCCCCCCAGCACCTGGCCCTCCAGGCTCCTGGGCAGCCACGACTTCCGGGTCCCCCTCTTCCTTCTCCTCTCTCGCCACAGCCGGGGGGGCCGCTATGGGGCCAGGAGGGGCCGCCCCTTCCGCTGGAGGGGAGCCCTGCTCAGCTGGAGGGTCTGGGGGCTTCGTTCCTGCAGAAAGAGAAGGAAGATGATATAGCAGCAGAAGATGGGGGGGGGAGAGAGAGAGGATTTCCCACCCCCCTCAGTTACTTTATGCGCTGGGAGGACCCAAGCCGAGTTCTGACCAGGGTGGATAAAAATCAGTGATTTATAAGCAAAACAAAAAAAAATCTGACTTTTAAAATTTAATTTTGATTTTTTTAAAATTTAAATTGGATTTTTAAAATAAAATGCTTCTGGAGGAAAAAAATCTTTCTAAAGATAGTTTTCTATTTAAGTTCCATTTACGTCCAAAGGCTATTCAATAGGATATAAGGATTTGTTTAAAGTTTTTCATGTGTGCTAAAACTCGGCCAAAGTTTTTTTGTTTGTTTTGTTAAACCACATCAGTTAACATTTAAATCAAGTCTTACTGACTAGTGATTCAAATTGTGATTTACCGTATTTTTTGCTGTATAAGACTCACTTTTTCCCTCCTAAAAAGTAAGGGGAAATGTGTGTGCGTCTTATGGGGTGAATGCAGGCTGCACAGCTATCCCAGACGCCAGAACAGCAAGAGGGATCGCTGCTTTCACTGCACAGCGATCCCTCTTGCTCTTCTGGCTTCTGAGATTCAGATCCCCCCCCCCTTATTTTCCTCCTCCAAAAACTAGGTGCATCTTGTGGTCTGGTGCGTCTTATAGAGCGAAAAATACGGTAAATGGTTGAAATCAAATCCACCCTGGTTCTGACCCATGGGAACAGCAGCGCTTGGGAGCCAGGGCCCCTGAGCCGGACCCCCACCCCACTCCGCTTGGCCCCTCACCTGCCGTGGGGGGCGGCCCCTCCCCAGGGGCGGCCAGGGGGTTCTTGGGGGGGGTTGCCCGGGGCGAGCTGAGCTCCATCTCCTCTCCCCAGTCGGAGACGGGGCAGTAGCCCTCGGCCGGCGAGAAGGGGGTGAGCGGCTTCCCCTCTGCGCTGGGGGTCTCTGCCTGGGGGGCAGGCATGGTCAGAGAGAGCTGTCCGTTTCGCCCCGGGGGCCGGGGGGGCAAACCAGGCCCTTCCTCCTCCTCCTCTGGCTGGCTGCCGCTGCCTTCGGCCTCCTCCTCCTCCTCTCCCTCGCTGACGTCCTCCCACTGGTCTTCCTCCTCCTCCTCTTCCTCCTTCTCCCCGGCGCTGGGGGAGGCGGGGGCCCCCGCCTGCGGAAGAAGACGGACCAGGCCAGGGGTCAACGGGCGAAGGCCAAACACTCCAAAGAACCAACAAGAGAGGCACGGAAGGCAGGACCCGAACCCGTGGCTTCACATTTGTAAAGCACAGAACTGTAGAGCTGCAAAGGGACCCCCAGAGGTCATCCATTCCAACCCCTTCCAATGCAGGAAGCTTCACTAAAGCATTCAGGGCAGAAATGGCAAGATTCTGGTTCAAGATTAGAAAGAACTTTCTGAGGGTAACAGCTGATGGTGGTGGAAGGGGAAACCCAGCCAGATGCACAGGTACAAATAGTAAATTATTGTTGTAATTATTGGACTCTTTCCCTCCTCAGAGGCATTTAGGTGGCGCTTGGACGGCCATCAGCCACGGATGCTTGAGCTGCGATTCCTGCCTTGCAGGGGGTGGACTAGATGATACCTTGGGGTCCCTCCCAGCCCCTACAGCCCTATCATTCCCTGATCCTGTACTGCTTAGGGGCAGCGACTATAATCAGGAGATGTCCTTCTCGCTTTAGGACAGTGGTTCTCCAAGTACGCGGCAGGAAGAGTCAAGGTCAAGCAGAGAAACATTTAAGCGTTTCAGTGCAGTGTAGTCTACAGTCCTACCTCAGAAGTCAAACAGAATCCATTCCGGAAGTCCATTCAACTTCCAAAACGTTCAGAAACCAAAGCGTGGCTTCTGATTGGCTGCAGGAAGCTCCTGCAGAAGGCCAATCAGACGTTTGGCTTCCAAAAAGAGTTTGCAAACCGGAAGAGTCACTTCTGGGTTTTTGCGGCGCTCGGGAGCCAAAACGTTCGGGAACTAAGCTGATCAGAAACCAAGGTATGACTATATACTATAAAAACAATTTTTTGTATTTGCAAGACGTGGATAGCCATTTTTTCAAAATGCATCAAGTGATATTATTATTATTATTATTATTATTATTATTATTATTATTATTATTATTAATCGGAGGACAATTCTAGTTGTCTTTCCTGATGTATTTCTTATTAAAAGGTTGGTGTGGCACAATCGTGGAACACTGCGTTCAGCGCCAACCTTGTGGATATGAGCACTGCAAGTGTATCGTGGGGGATCAGACTGTTAGTATTCCTGCTCCGTGATTGCAGTCATGGGATTGTTGTCCTTCACATGACGGTGTATGTTTTGACTCCACAGAGTGGGAAGTGACGGAGACAGGATGTTTGTGTTCCTGTGTCCCGCAAAGTGGGACTATTGTCCTTTGTTCTCTCTCTTTGATGCTAGAGAGAGAGGGAGCCATGTTGCAGTGCTCCGTGTGTGTTTAGATGTAAATAAAGTAGATTAGCCAAAATGCTGAGTTGCTGAGAGTCTGTCATGCATGCTGCGCAAACTCTGCGGATACTTAAGTGTGCCGGTGTCGGTTGGCATCGGTCGCTGTGATGTTCGGGCTGAAGAAAGCTTGTGAAGCTCCTGAACGATCAAACAGGAGGGAGAGAAGATGCCAGTTGGGCATGCCAGGGTCCTACTCGCGTGTAGGCTGAGCTCCTGACACAGACTAGATGGCACTTGGAACCCCAAATCTAGAATTCTATGGTTCTTCAGCTGTGATTCTTGCCTGGGGGGGGCTGGGCTGGATGACGCCCTGGGTGTCCCTCCCAACTCTTAAGATGCCATCGGATTCTTATTCTGAAAGGGGGGCCCAGAGAAAAGAGTTTGAGACCCACTCTTTAGGGGAAGCCGGTGGAAGACCAAGACCCCACCCCCAAAAAACCCCTCCGCTCCCATCTGACCTGCTGGGCAGCAGCCCTGCCTGGCTCCTCCTGCTCTGGGGCTCGATCCGCCGCTGGTGCCGGCTGCTCCTCCTGCTCCTCCCAGCGATCGTCATGCATGCTGGCAGGAGAGAGACCCGCAGTTAAGACTTGCCCCGACAGAGGTGCCACCCCCCAGGGGGAGAATCAGGGGGTTGGGGGCCTGCCCCACTGATCTCCGCAGAGGCCAGCCTCACCTGTAGGGCTTGGGGGGTCCCGCTCCCCCTCCTCCTCGCCTGCCTCCTCCTCCGCGGCCGCGGCCCTTCCTGCGTCGCTCCGGCTGCGGCTCGGCCAGGAACTGCCCGAAAGTGGGGGGCTTGGGGGGCCGCCTGGGCTCATCTGTGGGGAAGAGGAAGGGAGGAAGGAATCAGGTGGGCAGGAGGGCAGAGAGCAGCCAAGGAGGGCTGCCTCTGAAAAGCTGGTGACTTTTTTCTCCTGCCAGCAAATGGTTAAGGAACGGCAGCCTCTGATTGGCCGTGGTTCCAGGAGGGAGGGCTTAAAAGGAGAGGCTTTGGAAGGAGAGAGTCAGTTGAGTGGCGGTGGGTGAGGAGTCAGGCTGAAATATAGAGTGTGTTTAGAGGAGACCCGTTACCATAAATCAGGGGTTAGCAAGGCTTACTGAGCAGGGGCTGGATCACTCCTGCCGAGATTCACCATGGGCCACACCAGCGGAGCACAGGAAATTGCATCTGCGCATGCCCAGATGCCAAAAATCGCGCCTTTTCAGCATCTGGGTATGCACAGAAGCGATTTGCGGCACCGCAAACATGCAGAGACGTGATTTCCAGCAGCTGGCCATGTGCAGAAGCAATTTTCGGCATCTGGGCATGCGCAGGTGAGATTTCCAGCGCTGTGGACCTGCACAGATGTGATTTCTGGTGTCTGGGCATGCGCAGAAGCGATTTCTGGTGAAGCGGAAGGGAGTCCCCACACGGCGCTGGTTGAGTGCAGCGCGCAGGGACTCGCCGAACAGATGGCTCAGTTCGGGGCCGGCCCATGGGCCCAAGGTTGCCGACCTCTGCCATAAATAAAGAGGTCTTAAAAGGATTAAGGGACACGGGAGTGGAGGCTTCCTTCATACACTCCAAGCTGGTACAAAAAGAGCACATTTTACCTGACAAATCCTACCAGTTGAAAGGCATATATAGGCCCGAGTTTGGAGGGAGAAAGTTAGTTGAGTTGTGATTGTGGAGGGAGTTGGAATTGAGGTTGGGAGTTAGGTTAGGAGACAGGTGGAAACAGACAGAGCGCTGAGGAGAGAGCGCTGGATCTGGAGAAAACATCCACCCGGAGGGTACAGTGAGGACTGAGTGCAGTGTCCCTGCAGGAGTAATAGGACCGGATCCTGCTGGGAGACTGAGAGACAGGAGGAGGAGGAGCTGGAAAAGATCAGGAAGAGACTTCCAAAATCCAGTGAAGGAAGGGGGGGTGAGCCCTTAAGACAAGGGGTCGGCAATGGGCAGACTGTGGGCCGGATGTGGCCCGTCAAGACCATTTTACCGGCCCACAAGCCACCCCCGAACTGAGCCGCCCACTCAGCAATTCCCCCATGCGCTGTGCTAAACGGGTGCAGCGCGGTGCAGGGACTTGCCGAGCGGCACCGGAAATCACATCTGGGCATGTCCAGACGCCGAAAATCGCTTCTGTGCAGGTGTGATTTTCGGCATCTGGGCATGCACAGAAGCGATTTCCGGTGCTGCGGACATGCGCAGATGTGATATCCAGCATTGCGCTGCACCAGCCCAGCCCAAGGACAATCTCCGTGGGAGTGATCCAGCCCGTGGCCGGTAAACCTTGCCGACCCCTGCTTAAGACTATTCCTGAAAATACCTCAGGAGTTGGATTTGTTAAAGGGGTGGGTAACCGAAGGAAAGTGCCACCTCAGAAAAGAACCAAACTGAAAAGCCAAAACCTCTGTGAAACAAATTACAGTCATACCTCAGGTTGAAGTCACTTCAGGTTAAGCCGCTTCAGGTTGCGCACTGCGGCGACCCGGAAGTAACAGAGAGTGTTACTTCCAGGTTTCACCACTCACGTATGCACAGACGCTCAAAATGACATCACACACTTGCACGGAAGCGGTGAATCACAACCTGCGCACGCGCAGACGCACAAAGCGTTTGCTTCAGGATGCGAACGGGGCTCCAGAACGGATCCCGTTCACATCCAGATATACCACTATAAAATAAACTAGTGTAGCAATTTTGAAGTAACTGGTGTTTTCTCCACTTTTATTTTACTACATTGTTTTAAAAATAAACCATTATTGTTTATTTGAAGAACACCCACTTGAAACTCCAACTTATTGGTTATCCCCCACACAAAGATCCCCCCTAGGATACTCTGGGATAGTTATAATTTGTTTTAAGGGTATGTTCAGGAAGGTGGGGGCAATATATGCAAGAGAGCGGGCAAGTCAGGAACTGCCCGAAAATGGGGGGCTTGGGGGGCGGCTGCCTGGGCTAATCTGTGGGAGGAGAGGAAGGAAGGAAGCAGGAGGGCTGCCCACCCAGAGGGTCTCCCCAAAGCCCCTTCAAAATTCCTCCTTACCATGCCTTCCGCCGCTTGGACCGCTGGGCTTGGCACCCTCTTTAAACCTGGGAAAGGGGGAAAGGGAAAGGACAGTGAGGAGGATCAGGCCTGGTTGCTGCAATGCCAGGGGTTGGGCTGGATGACCTTGGGGGGTCCCTTCCAGTTCTATGAGGGGGAAGCAAACCCCCAGGAAACCTCTTTGCCTTCTCCAATGTTTCAGGAGTTTATAGTAATAATATTAATAATAGTAATTTATTATTAATACCCCAAACATCCAGCTGGGTTTCCCCAGCCACTCTGGGTGGCTTCCAAGAGAATATTAAAAACATGATAAAACATTAAATATTAAAAACTTCCCTAAACAGGGCTGCCTTCAGATGTCTTCTAAATGTCAGATGGTTGCTTATTTCCTCGACATCTGCTGGGAGGGCGTTCCACAGGGCAGGTGCCACCACCAAGAAGGCCCTCTGCCTGGTTCCCTGTAACTTGGCTTCTCACAGCAAGGGAACCGCCAGAAGGCCCTCGGAGCTGGACCTCAGTGTCCGGGCAGAATGATGGGTGTGGAGATGCTCCTTCAGGTCTACTGGGCCTTTGAGGCCATTTAGGGCTTTAAATGTCAGCACCAACACTTTGAATTGTGCTCAGAAACGTACTGGGAGCCAATGCAGGTCTTTCAAGACCAGTGTTATGTGGTCTCGGCATTCCCTCCCAGTCACCAGTCTGGCTGCCGCATTCTGGATTAGTTGTAGTTTCCGGGTCACCTTCAAAGGGAGCCCCACGTAGAGCGCATGGCAGTAGTCCAAGCGGGAGATAACCGGAGCATGCACCACTCTGGCCGGACAGTTTAAAATTACCATTGCTGATTTTTTTTCTTATGGGTGATTTTACTGCTTTGTAAACTGCTTTGAAGTTTTGTTTTTTAAATATAATTTTCTGAAACAAGTAAATAAAGGGGGCCCCTCCCCCTGCATTCCCTGCTCTGCAAGTGAGTGGGCCCAGGGTCACTCAGTCCCATCCCCCCACTGAAAGCATGAGTCCAATCTCCCCCCCCCCGGAAAGCCCCAAGGCCCCCCTGCCTCCTCCTCCCTCGCCCCCTGCCCCCCTGACTCACGCGGCCTCCATCTTCTGGGCGTCCCACTCGCGGCGCCACTCCCCCGTGGGCTGGCGGTGCCTGGCCAGGCGCTCCTGGTCAATCTGCTCCCGCTCCTGCTTCCACCGGACGTACTCTGCGCGCTCCCGGCCCGTCATGGAGAGCGTCATGTCCAAGGGGGATGCAACCGGAACCCCCCGGCGCCGGGCGCCACCGCGACCCTGCCAGGGAGAGCCAGTTCTCAAGCCGAGGTCGGACCCCTGCGCTGCCCGGGGGTGGGCTGGATGACCCTTGGGGGCCCCACTCTAAAGATCTATGAGGGAGGTCAGCGACCCAGGGCAAAGAGGAGCAGACAGGGGAGGGACCCCTTGCTGCAAGGATGCGGCCCCCAAAACCAGGAGAGCTGCAAAGGGGGGTCTGGGGCACCGAGGCCAATGAAGGGAGGGGGCCCCCAGAGGGCCAGGGGGCCACACGGCACCCACATCCCTGGGGCAGAAACACATCTTCTCCACCAGCCGGCAACTCCTTTCCTTCTGGGATGGTGTTCCGTATAGTGGAACCTTGGTTCTCAAAATTAATCCGTTCCAGGAGTCCATTCGCCTCCCAAAACCGTTCGAAAACCAAGGCGCAGCTTCCAATTGGCTGCAAGAGCTTCCTGCACTCCTGCAAAAGCCGCACCGGACGTTCGACCTCTGAAAAACGTTCAAAAACCGGAACACTTTCCGTATTTTTCCGTATATAACACACCTCCATGTATAAGACGACCCCCTATTTTGGGGGACTCCAAATTGAGAAAATGGTGGGAGACTGTATCTGTGTATAAGGCGACCCACAATTTTGAACGTATTTTTTCAATAAAAGTCTTATACACAGAAAAGTACGGTACGTCCAGGTGTTCGGCATTTGGGAGCCAAAGCATACAAGTACCAAAGCAATTGAGAACCAAGTTACAACTGTACACAGCATGCTTAGCGTTAAGACTTACTACATATAAGTTATGGTAAGTTAAATTAAGCCTGCGGCAAGTGGTTTTCTGATGGAGAGGGCCAATCCTGCAAAGCTCTGCTGGATGAAACGCAATGGCCTCTGGTCTATTTGGGGGGAATCCTGCAACGTGTTTAAGTTGTTACTCTGCGGCAGAATTGGGCCACATACCGGGGGCGACCACTGCTTGCCCTGCTCCATGCCCGTCTTGACCTTCTCAAAGTCGGCGCCCCCCCAGTTGCGGACGTGGCGCCGGCTGCCCTCCCGCCGGTCGGTCTCGGCAAAGGCGCCACTGCGCCGTGGGTCGTCCAGGAAGTTCCGGATGGGATTCTTCTCCTGGGCCCCGTCCTGCTGGGAAGAGAGAGGGGGAGACCCCAAGGTCCAGGCCAGGCCAGAGACTCTTGCCCCATACGGACCCCACCTCCCGGCAGCACAAGCCCCCTCCCCACCCCCGACTCACCCGCTGGCTGCGCTCGTACTCCGCAATCTTCTCCATCTCCTCGTTCATCTTCTCAATGTTTTGCCGGCGGCGCTCTTCCCACTCCTGCCCAAAAAGAGGGGCTCAGTGGGGGGGTCCGGTCTCCCCGCTTCCCACCCCCCTCCCTAGGCCCCAGACCCCTCACCTTGGACCTCCGGTCAGGCCCGGCATCGCCAGCGGGGGCCCCCCGGCCCCTCGCCCTCTGTCCGCGGGCCCCTCGCCCTCCCCCTCGCCTGCTGGCCCCTGGGCCGTCCGGGCCGGCCCCTTCCCATCGGGGCTGCTCCGGGGGTCCCTCAGCTCGTGGGGAGCGGGGGCCTGGGTAGGGGGCGCCTCGGACGGAGCCCCGGGGGGCGGCTGGGCCGGGGCGGAAGGACTTCCTGTCGCTGCTGACCAGGCGCTTCTCCTGCAGGGAGACGGAATTGGGAAAAGGGTGAGGGGGGAGCCCCCATTGACCCCCCTCCCCAGCCACGGCCCCCACCCTTCTGCCTCTCCCCCCTGCACAGCACCCACCTCTGGAGACAGCAAGACCTGCACCGTCAGGGTGGGGGCGTCCAGCTCCCCCCGCCGGCGTTCTGGGCCCTCCCCCTCTGCAGAGCGGGGGTGGCGATGATGGACCCCCGTCACAGCAATGCCCTCCTGCTCAGCCTTCTTGCGGTCTTCTTCTATCTCCTGGGGGGGGAGAGAAAAGTGTGTCAGGTGGGGAGGCAGGCAGCCCACCCCCCAAGAAATCACAGGCCTCTCGAGGGACCCCCAGCTGCATCTTCGGGGCAATGAATTCCAGCGGCAGAGAAGGAGAAGTCTATGGGGAAGGGGTGACCCGGAAGGCAGTGGCCTCTCCTTCTGGCCAGGGGTTCTTGAACTGTGTTCCCTGCGCTGCAGGGGGTTGGGCTAGATGACCGCCGGATCCCTCCATGATCTTGGAAGGTGGTGGGCGCCCCTTCTCAGGAAGCCTTGGGGCAGAGGGGCCCCGGTCCCCCTCCCCAGGGATTCTTGAGGCGTGACTGCTGTGCAATGTGAGAGATTTTACTCTCTGGGGCTCCATGATCCCTGCAGATGGTGACAGCAGTCACGAAATTAAAAGACGCCTGCTCCTTGGGAGAAAGGCGATGACAAACCTAGACAGCATCCTAAAAAGCAGAGACATCACCTGGCCAACAAAGGTCCGTATAGTCAAAGCTGTGGTTTTCCCACTACAATGGTACCTTGGGTTAAGAACTTACCGTATTTTTTGCTCTATAAGACACACTTTTTCCCTCCTAAAAAGTAAGGGGAAATGTGTGTGCGTCTTATGGAGCGAATGCAGGCTGCGCAGCTATCCCAGAAGCCAGAACAGCAAGAGGGATTGCTGCTTTCGCTGCGCAGCGATCCCTCTTGCTGTTCTGGCTTCTGAGATTAGAATTTTTTTTTCTTGTTTTCCTCCTCCAGAAACTAGGTGCGCCTTGTGGGCTGGTGCGTCTTATAGACCGAAAAATATGTTAGGTGTTTGCCAAGCCTGGGACAGAACCATGTGTCACTCCACCATGTCACTTCTTTTCAGGGTGGTGAGACGTTGATTTGTGGTCTTTCGGGACAGTCCATTAGGATTGCCGTATCTTGAAGAGCAAAAAAGAGGCCCGAGCGGTACAGTGGTACCTCGGGTTAAGGACTTAATTCGTTCTGGAGGTCTGTTCTTAACCTGAAGCACCACTTTAGCAAATGGGGCCTCTTGCTGCTGCCACGCAGCTGGAACACGATTTCTGTTCTCATCCTGAAGCAAAGTTCCCTAACTGGAGGTACTATTTCTGGGTTAACAGAGTCTGTAACCTGAAACGTATGTAACCTGAAGCGTATGTAACCCGAGGTACCACTGTAGTGATATATGGAAGTGAGAGCTGGACCATAAAGAAGGCTGATCGCCGAAGAATGGATGCTTTTGAATTCTGGTGCTGGAGGAGACTCTGGAGAGTCCCATGGGCTGCAAGAAGATCCAACCTATCCATTCTGAAGGAAATCAGCCCTGAGTGGTCCCTGGAAGGACAGATCCTGAAGCTGAGGCTCCAAGACTTTGGCCACCTCATGAGAAGAGAAGACTCCCTGGAAAAGACCCTGATGTTGGGAAAGATGGAGGGCACAAGGAGAAGGGGACGACAGAGGACGAGATGGTGGGACAGTGTTCTCGAAGCCACAAACATGAGTCTGACCAAACTGCGGGAGGCAGTGGAAGACAGGAGGGCATGGCGTGCTCTAGTCCAGGGGGTCACAAAGAGGCAGACACAACAACAGCAGCTGTGCCCTGGCAGGGGGTTCGGCTACAGGACCCCTGGATGCCCCTTCCAGCTCTGTCTGCCTGGCCGCCCCTGCAAGGTCACGCGAAGCAAAGGCGCCCGAGCCTCGCTAAGCCGCTTAGCCGGGCGACGCCTCTTCCTCCCCCCGGATTAGCCGCCCGAGGGACTCTGCGCACGTGCAGAGCGCCAGGCTCCCCTGTCCGCCCCGGCGCGGCCCCTTAATCCGGATCCAGCGGCTGCGTCTCCCCGGCCCACCTGGTAGCGCTTGATGAGCGCCTGGTTCTTGCGCCGCAGGGCCTCGATCCGCTTGTCCAGCTCGGCGTCTTTCTCCTCCTTCGACTTCAGGTCCAAGGAAGCGGACTGGGCGGGGGGGGGGGGAGAAAGAGAGATCAGGGGGCGCCTCCTGCTGCTGCTGCTGCGCCCCCGGACCCGGAGCGGGCGCCCCGTCGGGCAGGACCAGGCGACGCGGAGGCGCCCCCGGCCCGGCACAGGCGCCGGCCCGGCCCGCAGGAGCCTCGGCGGCCAAGGCGCCGCTCCCCCCCCCCCGCCGCCGTCGCCCTTCCTCCCCTTACCATCGCGCCCGAAGGGGCGTCCGGGGAACCCAGGCGTCCGGGGAACCCAGGCGTCCGGGCGCTGCCTCCCTCGCCGCGCTCCCCCACCGGGAGACGCGGAAACTCGGCCGCTCCGCCCTCCCCGCCCCCACGTGGGTCCCTCTTCCGCTTCCTTCCCACCGGCGGGGGGGGAGGGGCTGGTCACGCAGGCGGCTGCGCAGAAGGGCGCCGAGGCTGCGCCGCGCATCTTCCTGCGCGCGATCCTCCGCGTCCCTTGCGCCCAGGCTCGGAGCTGCTGGTGGGGTGCGGAGGGGGGAGCCCCGCAGCGAGGTTGGGGGGCGGCAGGCGCTGGGTCCGGGCGAGGAGCTTCTCCCTCGGAGCCGCGATCCTGGGACCGGCGCCCGTCCATCCATCGTGGGCGGATCGGGCGCAGAACAATGGCCCGGGGCAGCCTCAGTGGCCTCGCAACCTTAGAATAGGAGAGTTGGAGGGGGACCCCGAGGGTCATCCATCCCAACCCCTTGCAAAGCAGGAATCTCAGACTGGGGCGCATCCGAAACCTCCGCGGATGGAGAGTCCGAGGGAGTCAGCGGGGGGGGGGGGGCAGCAGGGCTCCTCCGCTGCACCAGTTTCAAACCAGAACTGGGCAAACTGGCCATTGTGGGGACAGCCCTTTCGAAATTTCTGCCAGAGTTTTTGCTTTGATTCATTGTAATTGTTCATGTATTTATTACATTTAAATACCGCCCGTCACCCGCAGGTCACAGGGTGGCTGTCAACATAATAACAAAAAACATAATAACAACATAATAACAAAAAACAATGAACTGCCACCTCCCCAGTCACATTTAAGAGGCCATAGATTGTTTAATCCAGTGGTGGCCCTCCAGCTGTTTGGGGACTACAAATCCCATCATCCCTGGCTAACAGGACCAGAGGTCAGGGATGATGGGAATTGCAGTCCCCAAACAGCTGGAGGGCCGAGTTTGGCCACCACTGGCTAATCAGATTTTCCTCTTCCCTCCCAGTCCCCTTTTCCTTGTATGCCGTTGTTTCCTTGTGTGGTTGCGTTTTAGATTGTAAGCCCACAATGCAGGGACCTCCTTGTTTTGGCTCCATTTTTAACTGCCCTGGAAGCTTTTTCAGCTGAAAAGGAAGAGGGGACCAATGCTCTCCATAATAGGCAAAAGAATAACTTACTCCATCGGAAGTGTGGGGAGGGAGCAGGGGACAAGTAAAGGAGCCAGAGGCTCTCAAAGGAGAATCCCAGGACAAAGAAACATTTGAAGATTTCAGGGCTGTACAGTCTCGCCTCAAAATATTTTCCTTTCTTTGCAAAATATGGCCGGGTGTCTTTTCCAAAGGGGAGCAGAGGCACCGAGTGAGACTGAGGACACCCCGAGTTGGGATCCAGATTCAAGCGCAGCGCTGGGGAAGATCCCTTTATCCTTATATTGGGGGAATGCCTCATGTTCTTGGGCAGCTGCAATGGTCTATAATTTCTGGATGTCCCAGGGATAGTATCATAAAGCAGTTGCTCCTTTTCGTTTTCTTATCAATAAAAAAGTTGTTGTGGCACAAACATTCTGAAAGCGTGGCCTAGAGAAGAACCACAATGTCCTACCCCCCCCCCCCAATTATTATTTTTTAAATTCCTCTTCAACCAGGCCTTGGGCTGCTTAATATTCCCCAGCCTTTTAAATGTATTTGTGGGAGGGGCGGGTTGTTGTTATTTTTTTTCATTTTAACTGTTTACTTGAGCTTGTACCTTGTATTTTACCCTGTATTTTACCACCCTGAGCATGTGAAAAAGGCTGGCATTTAGGGAAGTTTTTAATGTCTGATGTTTTACCGTGCTTTTAATATTCTGTTGGGAGCTGCCCAGAGTGGTTGGGGGAAATCTATTATTATTATTCACATCAAATAATATTGACCACACTTCCTGGTGAGTCTTGCCTGGCGCTTCCTTTCCAGACCACGAGATGGCAGCATCCGCCAGCCAGGATTCCCCTTGTGCCAGGGCAAGGCGGCTGGCAGAGAGGCTGGCGCAGGCTGCCTTCCTTGGCTGCCCCTCTGATCTGCTTCCCCACCAAGAAAGTGTGCCTGATATTTCCCCCCCCCCCCCATATTCCATGGAGTTCTGGGAAGTGGGAGGGGCAGCTGTGGCACATCAGGAAGCAACATCATTATACGAGAGGCAATGTGGCACAGTGTTTAGAGCAGTGGTGGCCCTCCAGCTCTCTTGGGTCTACTATTCCCATCTTCCCTGAGCACCGGTCCTGTTAGCTAGGGATGATGGGAGTTGTAGTCCCAAAACAGCTGGATGGCTAAGTTTGGCCATCACTGGGTTAGAGGGTTGGATGAGGGCCACAGAGACCAGGGTTTGAATCCCCGCTTGGCGCTCACTGGCTCCAAGAATTTGGGCCTCTCAGCCTGACCCACCTCACAGGGTTGCTTTTTCCTTGGAGGGAAAAATGGGGTGTGGATTGAGTAGATAAATGTACAGGCAGGATTTTATTTTTGGTGGACTATTGTTCCAACCTTGATGGCAGAAAGTGAGGAGGAATTAAAGAACCTCTTAATGAGGGTGAAAGAGGAGAGCGCAAAATATGGTCTGAAGCTCAACATCAAAAAAACGAAGATCATGGCCACTGGTCCCATCACCTCCTGGCAAATAGAAGGGGAAGACATGGAGGCAGTGAGAGATTTTACTTTCTTGGGCTCCATGATCACTGCAGATGGTGACAGCAGCCAGGAAATTAAGAGACGCCTGCTCCTTGGGAGGAAAGCAATGACAAGCCTAGACAGCATCTTAAAAAAGCAGAGACATCACCTTGCCAACAAAGGTCCTTATAGTTCAAGCTCTGGTTTTCCCAGTAGTGGTGTATGGAAGTGAGAGCTGGACCATAAAGAAGGCTGATCGCCGAAGAATTGATGCTTTTGAATTCTGGTGCTGGAGGAGACTCTGGAGAGTCCCATGGACTGCAAGAAGATCCAACCTCTCCATTCTGAAGGAAATCAGCCCTGAGTGCTCACTGGAAGGACAGATCCTGAAGCTGAGGCTCCAAGACTTTGGCCACCTCGTGAGAAGAGAAGACTCCCTGGAAAAGACCCTGATGTTGGGAAAGATGGAGGGCACAAGGAGAAGGGGACGAACAGAGGACGAGATGGTGGGACAGTGTTCTCGAAGCCACAAACATGAGTCTGACCAAACTGCGGGAGGCAGTGGAAGACAGGAGGGCCTGGCGTGCTCTGGTCCAGGCGGTCACAAGGAGTCGGACACGACTAAACAACAACAACAAATTGTTCCCAGCTGGTTCTCTGCAAGTTTCCCTCCCCCTGTGACTTTAAGGCGGCTCTGCTGCTCCCCAGTCCTCCAGATCACAAGTCCCGCACCCCCTGCAGCTGGTGTGGGTGTCTCTCCCCCCAGGGGCCGGGGCTTGGGTTCCTCGCCATGCTCTCCCCACAGTGGTCTTTGCAGCAGGCCAGTCGCTGCCTCAGTTTCCCATGTGAGGAATCGCAGGGAAGGAATTGGAGGGTTGTGGGCACATGAAACGGGAGAGGCCAGGCAGTGGGGTTTGATGCCCCGGCTGTGAGTGGGCACCCCCATGCCAAGGGCACCCAAAGAGACTCACAGCAGCCAGAGGGGCCACAGGGACCCCTCTTCCCTGGCATCCTGTCTTTCCTGGGGGCCAGGCAGGTGCCTCCCCCCAAGCAGGGCTGGATGCCAGCCTCCCCTCTCCTCTGAACGGTGTCTGGCCAGGCTCCTCGAAGGGCAAGAAGGCCTCTGCCAGAAACATGGTTGCTGTCAAGCTCTTCTCCTCCTTTATAATTATGTACTTGGGCCTAAGATTTATTTTATTTTATTTTTTGGCTTTGTTTTGTGTTTGCCAAATTGTTATTTTTGAATTTATTGACATGCTCTGTGTCTTATATATTTGCATTTCCAATGCTCTGTATTTAGTTGTTTTCAGTGTTTTCTGTAAGCAGTTTTGTGTGCAGCTTGGGGTGGGAAAGCGGCATCTAATATTAGTATTAGTATTATTTATTAAACTCAATCAATCAAACTGATGAGGAACGGTTGAAGGAGCTGGGTGTATTTATCCTGGAAAAGAGAAGACTGAGAGGAAACATGATAGCTATCTTCAAATATCTCAAGGGTTACCACATGGAAGGGGGAGCAAGCTTGTTTTCTCCTGCTGTGGAGAGTAGGACTTGAACCCGTGGCTTCAAGTTAATAAGAATTAGAATAATTTCCAGAGCAGGGGAGGGGGCCCTTTATTTACATGTTAATAATAATAATAATAATAATAATAATAATAATAATAATAATAATAATAATATTCCTTCCAGTAGCACCTTAAAGACCAACTAAGTTAGTTCTTGGTATGAGCTTTCGTGTGCATGCACACTTCTTCTTCATACCAAGAACTAACTTAGTTGGTCTTTAAGGTCCTACTGGAAGGAATTTTTTTATTTTGACTATGGCAGACCAACACGGCTACCTATCTGTAATAATAATAATAATAATTTATGACTTATACCCCGCCCATCTGACTGAGTTTTCCCAGTCACTCTGGGTGGCTCCCAATAGAATTAAAAGCACGATAAAAACATCACACTTCCCAAAACAGGGCTGCCTTCAGACGTCTTCTAAAGGTCAGGTTTACTTCCCTGGCCTCTGCGGGGAGGGCGTTCCACCGCCTGGTTACAAAGAAGGAAATTCCAACTCAGCACAAGGAAGTACATAAATACGTAAAAACTTTCTGACAGTAAGAGCTGTTCCGCAGTGGGTCGGCAGGTGGCGCCCTCCCCCTCCTTGGAGGGTTTTCAGCCGAGCTTGGCTGGCCTTGGAGGCTGAACTGAGATTCCTGCATTGCAGAGAGGTCGACTGGAAGACCTTCAGCAGCCCCTCCACTGAGTCCACGAGTCCACGAGTCTGTGAAACTGTTGCCGGAATGGTTGTTGTTGCGAATATGCCGCCCACCTGACTGACTTGCAGCGAAGTATAAAAAGACAATGAAACATTGAACATTAGAAGCTTCCCTCTCCAGGGCTGCCTTCAGATTGTATCCCTGGAGGGATACAGGGGTACCTCGGTTTACAAACATCTGTTCCAGAAGACCGTTTGACTTCCAAAACGTTCCAAAACCAAAGCGTACATTTCTGGAAGCATTTCTGCCCAGAAACTCAATCCGGAAGCCGCGTGGCACATTCAGCTTCTGAAAAGCATTCGAAAACCAAAGCAGTTACTTCTGGGTTTTCATCGTTCAAAACCAAAACATTCGACTTCTGAGACATTCGGAAACCGAGGTCCCACTGTACACGGATGAGGCCATTTAGGAGGAGAAGTCCGGCAGCACCTTTGACACCCTGGGGGGCAACGAGGGGGCTGGCCCACCCGCGCGGCAAGGTGAGGCAAGCGCCTCAGGCGGCAGAATCCACAGAGACAGCGGATCCCATGTAGACCTTTATCACCCCCTTGTTCCTGATGTAGGCCTACACTCTCCCCTGGTGAGGAAGGGAGGCATGATTCTGCGTTTGCTTCACAGAATCATAGTATTGTAGAGTTGGAAGGGGTCCCCAAGGGTCATCTAGTCCAACCCCCCCCCCCACAACGCAGGAATCTCAGGTGGCCGCCCAAGCTCTGCTTAAGGAAGGAGAGGCCACAGCCTCTTGAGGGAGTCCATTCTGCCATCAAACAGGTCTTGCTTTCAGAAGGTTCTTCCTGATGTTGAGTCGGAATCTCCCTCCTTGTAACTTGAAGCCATGGGTTCGAGTCCTACCCTCCAGAGCAAGAGAAAACAAGCTTGCTCCCTCTTCCACGGGACAGCCCTCTAGATATTTGAAGATGGCTCTCATATCTCCTTCTCAGTCTCCTCTTTACGAGGCCAAACATACCTACCTGCTTCAACCGTTCCTCATCAGGCTTGGTTTCCTGACCCTTGATCATCTTGGTCACCCTCCTCTGCACATGTTCCAGCTTGTCAATATCCTTAAATTGTGGTGCCCAAAACCGGGCACAGGACTCCAGGTCTGGTCTGACCAAGGCAGAAGAGAGTGGGACTTCCCTTGATCTGGACACTGGACTTCTGTGGATGCAACCGAGAATAGCATTAGCTTTTTTGGCTGCTGCCTCACACTGTTGACTCGTGTGAAGCTTGTGGTCCACCAAGACCCCAAGACCCTTTTAAAATGTCCTGCCAGTAAGCCAGGTGCCCCCCATCCTCTATTGGTGCTTCAGGTGCCAAACTGTCATGGGCCGGCCCTGCCCTTGGGGGTCCAGGAAAAGGAGCTGTCCCACCTGCCGGGTCCCAGGCCCCAGGAAGAGCCTGAGGCTGCGTCGGAGGGGCGCTTGCTCCCTTAACTGGCCCTCCCCGTCTGAATCAGGCCCCCGAGACTTGCAACCATCCCAGCGGAGGCTTCTGGTGGCTTGCTGGCCAGAGGAGCCCCGCTAGGCCTCCCTGGTCCGGTTGCCCTTGTGCTGGGAAACCGCAGGCAACTGTTGGGCCCTGATCCAGCATGCTCTCCTTGCTCTCTTGTAGGCACCTCTGAGCATGCGCAGGCTCCGGCCCGGCAGCAGCAGCAGCGCCTTCCGCTCATTGGCGCGCGCGCTGGGCTCGGCTGCCCCCGTGGCTGTTGCTGAGCCCCGTGATGTATTTCCCAGGCTCGCGCGCGCCCGCGCTCCGGCCCTGGCCCTCCTCCTCCTCCTGGCTGGGCTGCCCGGGCCCCAGTGCCCCAGTGCCCCAGACGTGCACCCGCCACCCTCCTGGGCACGGGGCTGGGCGCGAGGGCGCCGCCGCCTCCTCCTCCTCCTCCGCCGCGGATGCTGGGATGCTCTGCTGCCTCCGCCAGCCGCGGATGCTGTTTCCATGGCAGTTGCTTTTCCTGCTGGGATGGCGGGCGCTGATTGGCTGCGCCGGCCCGAGTGCAGGAGATGGTTGGAAGGGACGGACCCAAACGCGGCGGCGGCGGCGGCGGCGGCATCGGCTGTTGTTGCGACGGGGCCGAGGCGAGAGGGCGGAGGAGGAGGGGGGGGGGGAAGGCCTTCCCTCGCTCTCGTGCGATGTGTTTTCCTGGCGCGTTTATTTATTTATTTGGGGGGGGGCGCGAAACTTAACTTTTGAGTCCTGCCAGCTGCCATCCCTCCATCTGGGTGGGGAGGAGAGGTGCAGCCGGCCAGGGGGGGGGCGGGGAGGGCAGGGAGGAGGGGAATCCCCAGGATGAGGTCAGGGGATTTCCCTAAGAGCCCCTCGCGGGGATCCTAATCTCCCAGGGCCAACCTCGCACCAGCAACCCGGGAGCCGAGGCAGCCGCCCTCGGGGGAGCAAAAGGGGCTCCGGGGCTCACGGCCAGCAGCCCCCTCCCCACTGCCAAGTAGGGACCCCCGACCCCCGAAAAGCAACCGACGCCTTTGGGGCAGGCGAAGGGGCGGCCCTCGGGCACTCCTGGGCCCAGTGTGGCCGCTGCACTGGGAAAGAATGGCAGAGCTGAAGGGTTGGGAGGGACCTCTGCGGTCATCTAGTCGAACCCACTGCAATGCGGGAATCACGGTTCCAGAATCCCTGGCCGATGGTTGAGAAAGGATCTTGCCGCCAGAAAGTTCTCCCCTCCTTCCCCAAAGCCCCGCCAGCCAGGCCGGTCTCCGGGGAAGGCCGAATCCAGCCCGCCGCCCCTGCCTCGACGTGGCGCCTGTGGCTCAGCGCCTGACGTGCCCTCAGAGGGCAGCTTGGAGGTCACCTCGCCCAACTCCGGCGCAGCCCAGGATTAGGAGGCCGCTCAGGCGCGCAGCTGCGTCCGCACGTGGCCCACGGAGAACATCTGGGCATCGGCTGCGCCACCAGCCTGCTCTCCCCCCCCCCAAAGCTGCCCCCGGCGGGCAGAGCTGGGTGCTGCCTTGGCACATAGCTGTCCACCTTCCCCTTTCTTGCGGGAAATTCCCTGATTCTCACGCCGTTTCCCGCTGCTATCCCGGAATGTTAGATCTCCCGTCGACCGTCCCCGGGACAGGGGAGGCTGCTGATCCCTTATTTTCAAATCTGGAAGTTGACAGCTATGCCTTGGCGCCCATGGACCACAGGCTCTTAGAAGCCGGACGGGACCCCCAGAGTCATCTAGTCCAGCCCCCCTGTGCCTCGCCCCACCGCCTGTGAAATGGGGCGGGGGCGGGGGCTACGCCGTCGGGGCCTGTTGGGGGGACAGAGGGGGAGAAGGAGCTCCCCACGCGGGGCAACGGAGGCCGGCCGAGGCGCAGCCGGCGTGCCGGGGAACCCCACCCATCGGGGGCGCGCAAGCCAGGCCGGGCCTCCCCCGTCTCTGCCGCGCCTGCCCGTTCGCCCGCCCGCCTGCCCGGCCGGGCCGTGTTGCCGTGGCTCCGCGCGGCGCGCGTGGCGCTCTTCCTTTGGAAACAGGCGCCTACTCGGCGCTGAGTGGCTGCGCGCCGCCGCCGCCGCCAGCCAATGGGAAGGCAGGGGGGGCGGGGGTGTCCAGGCAGCCGAGCGGAACCGGCGGGGGGTTAGACACGCTCCGCTGCCCCTGCTGCAAAACAAACCCGCGCAGGGGGGCTCCTTCCTCGCGAGTAGACGGGGAGCCCCCTTCTCCCCAAAGCCCCGTGCATTGCGCGGGTTCCGGGAGCATTTGGGGTGGGCACGGGGGGCGTCCCGACCCTCCCCGGGTGAGGAGCCCGAGAGCCGGGCAAGGAGGTCGCCAGCCTTGCTTGGGGGGCACGAGACGACCCCCCTGCAGGGGAGCCCAAACGCAGCTGGGCTGGACACCTGGGTCTGGAGAGCTGGCAGGGTCCCCAGGGTCACCCAGCCTCGCCCCCTGCAATGCGCGGGACTGCGAAAGGGTCCCAGGGCGCAGGCTGTGGCGCAAAGGGGCGCCCCTGCCTCTGGCCTTGCTGCCAGGCCTCTTGCGCCCCTTATCCCGAGGGAGGACTGAGGCAGGGAGACGGGGCCCCGCTGGGAAGAGCGAGGGAGTCGGCCCGGGGACGAGAGCCCCCTGCCAGGCCTGCCTCGCCGGAGGACCAAGGACAGAGGCGGGCTGGTCCTCGGACGCCCCCTCGGGCCGCCTGGGCCTCATCCAGCCTCAAGGAGAAGCAGGGCGGCCGACGTCGCAGGGGGCTGTTGCCTGGCGGGAGAGAGGCAGAGAGCGAGGGAAGGAAAGCGCGTTGCTAAGGAGAGAACTCCCCGTCGATGTTCCGGGGCCGAGAAACACGCCCCGCCCGGGACGCCTCTGGGGGGCTGGACTCCCAGCATGTCCTTATTTCATTCGGGGATAAGGAGAGAGGAAGAGAACCGCGGGCTTGACTCGCTCCGAGCTGGGAAGCGGGATGCGCGCAGCCCTGCCCTGCTCTTGCGAGGCCCCCCCGCGTGGGGCTGGATCAGGCCCTTGGCCCACCTCGTCCAGCCCCCTCTGCTCGCAGTGGCCCAATGCCCCTCCCTGCCTCGGGATCGAGATAGACTGTCTCTTGGCCTGGAGGTTCCACCAGAGCGAAGGGAACTTGGCAGAGGAGGCGACCAGCCGGTGGGCCATGGGGGGGGGGAGGAGGAGGAGGACAAAGGGGGGGCGCGGGGCGGGATCCTGGCAGCAGGTGGGTCCCTCCCCTCCCCGCCATCGCGCGCGGGCCTCTGCAACAGGAGCGTCCTGCGCCGCGCGCGGGGCCAGCCGTGCGCTTTTGGCACTGGCGCGCGTCCGCCCCGTCGAAGGAGCGCTGCCTGCTGCCCGCCTCCCCCCTGCCGCCCCCAGGGGTGACATCATCGCGAGGCGGGCATCTGCTGAGTGGCTGTCACTGGGCAAATTCGCCCTGCGCCGCAGCCGCCACAGCGAAGCGTTACTCATGCCCGGCCGAGCGCATGTGCCAGCCCAGCGCCCCCCCCCCCCCGCTCTCGGCGAAGGAGGAATAAACAGCCAGTGATGTCAGCGCGGGAGGACGGGGGGGGGGGCAATAGAGACAGCGGCGAAGGCGCTCCGACGGCCCGACGCCTCGCGCTGCCATTGGCCGCGGCCCGCCTGCTCGTCCCGGCGACGGGGCGCTCGTTGGCTCCGCGGCGCTTCGGCTCAGCCAGCCACGCGGCGGGATCCCTCCACCGGAGGGCACGGGGGGGCAGGGGAGGAGCAGCAGCAGGGAAGCGGGAGGGGGCGGCGCCACTCCAGCCCCCCACCCCTCGCCCGCCTGGCACTCGGGCCGCCTTGCCCATGCCCACGCTGCCCGCCCGCGGAGATCCAGCACACCCAAGCTACCAAGCATGGGGGGCTGGCACTCTTCGCATGCTCAAAGGCGCTCCTGTTCATCCTCATGTAAACAGGTGTCTCCGGGCGAGGTCCTCTTCTTGGCGGCGTCAGTGACCTTCCCAGGTGAAGGGGAAGCAGCTTCACGGCTGGTCCTGAATTCTAGGATGATTAAGGAAAACGAGCCCTTTATTTCCATGGACTGTCTCCAAGCCATCCATCATTTTAGGAACTTCCATTGTGCCCATTTGGTCATCGGATTCCATCTGAAAGACCCTAAACACGACCTGTCCTTCCTTAGCACAGAAGACCCCCAGCCCCTTCTCTGAGCTCTCAGTCTCCCTGCCCCACTGTCCTCTCCACTGGGCCCCTTCCTCTGCTGGGGACCCCCTGCTTTCCCCGTCCCTTTTGCTGCTTGGAGTCGGGCTTGTGTCCCCCACCCCAAATCCTCTAGTTTGAGGCTGTAGCTCCCTCAGTTTGGTGGGAGTTTGCACAGCCAGTGGGATTTCAGCCTGTGGAACTCACTCCCACAGGACGGCCACCAGTGGGTGGCTTTCAAAGAGGACTGGGCAAACCATCCAGGAGGAAAAGACTCTCAGTGGCTCCAGACAGCTGTGCTCTTGTCTTCACAGCTGGAGGCAGCCGTGCTTCTGAATCCCAGTGCCTGGTCACTGCCAGAAGGGAGGGGAGCTCTTGGTCCATTGGGGGCACATGGCTGGTCGCTGTGAGAACAGGACGCTGCAGTGGCGTAGCGTGGGGGGTGCAGGGGGGGCCGGCCGCACCGGGCGCAACATCTGGGGGTTAGGGTTAGGGGGCGCAAATCCACGGGTTAGGGGGTGCAAATTTCTTGCCTTGCCCCGGGTGCTGACAAACCACGCTACGCCACTGGGACGCTGGACTAGGCTGCACTGGGGTCCTGAGCTGACCATGGGCAGAGAAGCAGCTCTGACCTGCAAAGAGTGACTTGACGGCTCCTTCTGCCTCCAGGAATATTCTTCCCTGCTTTGCTCCCTTACAGAAACACGCATCCCTTTGAACCTGGGTCCTGAGCATACCTAGGTGTTGGGTGTACAGGATGGGGCCTCAGAAGGTGAAGGTAAATGACCCCTGGACGGTTAAGTCCAGTCAAAGGCAACTATGGGGTTGTGGCGCTTATCTCACTTCAGGTCGAGGGAGCTGGTGTTTGTCCACAGACAGCTTTCCGGGTCATGTGGCCAGCAGGACTAAGCCGCTTCTGGTGCAACAGGACACTGTGATGGAAACCAGAGTGCTGTTTACCTTCCTACCACAGTGGTACCTATTTATCTACTTGCACTGCTATGCTTTCGAACTGCTGGGTTGGCAGGAGCAGGGACAGAGCAACAGGAGATCACCCCGTTGCACGGATTTGAACTGCCAACTTTCTGATCGGCAAGCCCAAGAGGCTCAGTGGTTTAGACCACAGCACCACCCGTGCCCCAGGGGCCTCATAATGCCACAATGTCCCCACCCACCACATCTTGGAGTCAGGAAGGACTGCTAATAATAATAATAATAATAATAATAATAATAATAATAATAATAATAATAATAATAATACTGTAATAGTAACGATGATGTTACTCTTGTCAGCCTGTTCTGCCATGGGACCTCCATTCAGGCCCCTATTTCAATGTGAGTGAGAATCCCAGCGAGGACCTGTGAGTGACACACGTGTCCCACCAACATCTTCATACATGATACTCTGCTCCAATGCGCAAGCAGACACACACCTGCACAGCTTTGTACACCAAAGCCAGGCACCTCCGCCAATGTGCGCATTGGCAGGCCATGGATGACACTCCCCGCCATAGGCCAGGCCAAAAGGTTCAGCTAGAAAACGCCTCCCCTCCTCCCTCCCTCCCTCCCGCTCAGCTGTGGGGATGACCCCCTGACCCAGAGCCCAGCACGGGGCCCCTGATGGGGAAGAGGCCCACAGCACAACTCCACAAAGGGTCAGCTGCTGGAAATCCCCCGGCCAGCCTCCTTCAACAAAGGCTGCCTGACTCGGCTTGCCAAGGAGGCCTCCTCTCCTCCTAAACGCCCCCCCCGCCCCCTTCCAAGCCTTGGGAGTTTGCCTTCCCCTTTCCCAAGAGTCGCAGCCTTGTCCTGGATTGATCACCATGGGGGAGAGCGCTCTGGGAGGCTCTCAACAGAATATTAAAAATAGAATCAAACATTAAAAGCTTCCTTAATCAGGGCTGCCTTCAGATGTCTCCTCAAAGTCACATAGTTGTTTATTTCCTTGACATCTGGTGGGAGGGCGTTCCACAGGGCGGGCGCCACCACCGAGAAGGCCCTCTGCTCTTCTTCCGCAGCCAGAGGCAGCCGTGCTTCTGAATCCGTGGCTGGAATCCACGGGAGGGGAGAGGGCCCTAGTGCGCGGATCCTGACTGCAGATTTCCCGTGGGGATATCTGCTTATTCACCGGGAGAGCAGGAGGCTGGAGTAGACGGGCCAGGGGTCGGATGCAGCAATTTCTCCTAAGACCCTGCGTGGGTTTCCCAAAAACAAGTCACACCAGACGAACGAATCTCATTTTATTTTTGGATAGAGTCACAAGCTTGGTGGATCAGGTGAATGCTGTGGACCTAGTGGATCTTGATTTCAGGAGGGCTTTTGACAAAGCTCCCCAAGATTCCATGACTCAGTCGGGGATCCCTTCTGGTGGAGAAGCTGGTGAGATGTGGGCTGGGACAGTGGATTTGTAACTGGTTGGCTGACCCCAAGGGGAAAGGCCTCTTGGGCATGGATCCTGCACGTGGCCTTCCCTTTGACAGGCTGCTGGACCTGATGAGCCACAGACCGGATCCAGCAGGCTCTCTGCTTATGCTCTGATGCCTGGCGGGGGAGGGGACCCTGAGCAAGGCTGATGTCTTGGGAGAAGCGTCTAGCCTCTTTGGGGTCAGGTTGCCCCCTTGCTTCAAGCAATGGGTGGGCAGCACCTGCGTCCAGACCTTCTGATGTGACCAGGAGCCCCCCACCCCAGGGGCTTTGCCAGCTGCGCCCTCTCCTGGGAGCTGTGCCTCTGCCTGGCAGGTTAGATTACTGCACTGCAAGGCCCTGGAAGACAGCCCAGCAGGCTGCAGCCAGGAAGGATTCTACCGGGCCGGGGGCTCTGATCTGGCTGGGGGGAGCTGCTTGCCAGGAGAGAGGTGCCCCCCCCCCTCATTTTTGACCCTGGAACTCCCTGGTTGCACAACATATGGCTGCCTGTTTTCAGTTGTGGCCCTGAAGCGGAGGAAAGCTCTTCCGTGTCCTTTTCTGGCTGGAGCCCCTCCGCAGGGCGCTAGTCCGCGGGGAGGCGGGTGCCGCCTGTTCTTTCCTCCGAGGGAGGCGGGGCGGACGTGGGCCAGCCTCAGTTGCTGGCGCGGGGAATGGGTCGAGCGGGGAGCGCGACGGAGGGGGGGGGGGGCGCCTGCTGCGCGCGGTCCCGCCGTCCGGCCGCGCCCCTCGCGGGGATCCCCGGCTCCCGCACAAGCCCGAACTTGCCCCCGGGAGGCGGCGGAGGGGGCGGGGCTCGGTGACGTCAGGGCGGGGGCGGGGCCCGGCTCCGGGGCTGCGCTGCCGCTGCCCGCTCGCCTGGCAGAGAGACTCTGGCCGCCGCCGCCGCCGCCGCTCCAGCTCGCCGGGGTCGCTCTCCTGCCTCGCCCGCCGCCGCCGCCGCCACCGACGGAGCCCCTGCGCTGCCCAGAGACCCCCGCCCCGCCCCCGGAGGGTTCATGCAGCTGCAGTAAGTGGGGCGGGCGATGCCCGGGGAGGGACCGTCCCGTCGGGGGAGGCGGGAGGTGCGCGGGGCGCACGTGGCTGCAGGGGGGCGGCAGCCCGGAGCGGGGCGGGGCGGGAGGAAGGGAGACGAAGCCCCCCCCCCGCGAAGCTGGCACGGCGCGGTTTGTTTACAAACACCAGCCCGCTCGCCCGACCGCCCCCACCGACCGCCCCGTCTCGGCTCGCCCCGCAGACCCCGCCGAGCGCCATGGCCAGACCACTGCAGGAGGGGAGCCGCGCCGAGCCGACAGCAGCTGTGTCCGGGAGCCCAGCCTGCCCTGTGGGGGGGGCGCTGGCCCTGCCGCCCCCCCTCTGCCG